>NC_085140.1:410672386-411272386 GCF_024139115.2 Armigeres subalbatus | reverse complement strand
TCCGAATTGAGCGTCAGAAAAGCTGATGAGACATCCATTTCTTTTGGGATAGTAGATGGATTGAAGCAGGGTGGAGTGCTCTTCAATTTGCTATTTAATACAGCTCTGGAAGGTCCTACTTAAAGATCTGGTGTGCAGAGAAACGGAGCCATCAATCAACAAGTTTTACATGCTCCTTGGTTTTCCGGATGATATCGATATTATTAATCAATTCGGATAGCAAGGGAAGGGGCCTATGTGCTTTTCAAATGGTAAACTGGAAGAACCGTTCATAAACTCTGTCGAAACTAAGTAAGTCCGTAAAACTCAAGCGCGATGTTCTCCCTACAGAATTACAAGCGAGTTAGCTTGTGCAAGAAGAGTATTTGAGTATGATTCTACCAACACTGGTTCTAAGTGTACAAAATTGCAGATATGAGCACGGTAGATTAAAGTAGATTACACGTATATACGCTGGAAGACCAGTAATAGTAAAGTTTAGCAATCCCCAAACAGACCTTTCCGATCTCGAGCGATGCGTAGTCGTAAATTTTGCGTTTGCCAGGGCTTCTACTGGCTCATTTTATTAGGTTTGTATATTACCGAAGGACCAGCTATGGCAGCTAATGCACGAACACGGTTTTCCGGATAAAATGACACGGTTGATCAAAGCGACGATGGATCGGGTGATGTGCGTAGTTCGAGTTTCAGGGGCATTCTCGAGTCCCTTCGAAACCCGCAGAGGGTTACGGCAAGGTGATGGTCTTTCGTGTTTGCTATTCAACATCGCTTTGGAAGGGGTAATACGAAGAGCAGGGATTAACACGAGTGGTACAATTTTCAATAAGTCCGTCCAGCTATTTGGTTTCGCCGACGACATAGATATTATGGCACGTAACTTTGAGAAGATGGAGGAAGCCTACATCAGACTGAAGAGGGAAGCTAAGCGGATCGGACTAGTCATCAACACGTCAAAGACGAAGTACATGATAGGAAGAGGTTCAAGAGAAGACAATGTGAGCCACCCACCGCGAGTTTGCATCGGTGGTGACGAAATCGAGGTGGTAGAAGAATTTGTGTACTTGGGCTCACTGGTGACTGCCGAAAATGACACCAGCAGAGAAATTCGGAGACGCATAGTGGCTGGAAATCGTACGTACTTTGGACTCCGCAAGACGCTACGATCGAATAGAGTTCGCCGCCGTACCAAACTGACAATCTACAAAACGCTAATTAGACCGGTAGTCCTCTACGGACACGAGACCTGGACGATGCTCGTGGAGGACCAACGCGCACTTGGAGTTTTCGAAAGGAAAGTGCTGCGTACCATCTATGGTGGGGTGCAGATGGCGGACGGTACGTGGAGGAGGCGAATGAACCACGAATTGCATCAGCTGTTGGGAGAACCATCCATCGTTCACACCGCGAAAATCGGACGACTGCGATGGGCCGGGCACGTAGCCAGAATGTCGGACAGTAACCCGGTGAAAATGGTTCTCGACAACGATCCGACGGGCACAAGAAGGCGAGGTGCGCAGCGGGCAAGGTGGATCGATCAGGTGGAAGATGACTTGCGGACCCTCCGTAGACTGCGTGGTTGGCGACGTGTAGCCATGGACCGAGCCGAATGGAGAAGACTTTTATATACCGCACAGGCCACTTCGGCCTTAGTCTGATTAAATAATAATAATATATTACCGAAGAGCCAGTATTAAAAAGGTCCTTCCGCATATTTAATATGTTGCATCGATTATGTGAATATTATTTGTGCGATCTATGCTTCTATCCCAACCCTTTCAAATATTTCACATTCGATGGTTGGATAGTACAACTAGGAAGATGTATTCACAGTCATGCTCAATTTCGTGAAAGATCGCTCGGCTAATGGAATGCAGCCTTTACACGCTTTTTATCACAACCCTACATGCCCATTTCGGTCCAATAAAGTGCACATGCTGGTATTAGGAAAAGCACTCCTTCCCGTGTGTACTAAAGTGCAGCCACGAGTAGTCAAATGTTGCACTTGCCTTATGGTAATGTCAGCCTCAATTCCACGCTCTCAACCGAACCAGCCATCACGCCCTGAGGTCCAACTTGTTGCGCTGCCCAAAGCACTGACTTGTGTAACACACGCAATCGGTGGCGGCTTTCTTCTGGATCTGTGGCGGACCGAACGAGCCAGTACCTCATACGTACGTGAACACCAACGGAGTCGGTAAACATGCCCACAAAGCTGCACTTCACCGCACAAGAGTACTCCCGCCGACTGTTGCAGTCAGAATAGTGTTTACCAAAGGTTAAGTACGGAAGAAAGTGTACGTTTGGGTGATATTTAACGAAAAGGCCGCACCGTGGAAAATTATACGAAATTATGCTAATCACATGGGCTGTGGCCCCGGGAAACTATGACGTGACGACGGGCGTGCAGAAAGCTTGTCCAATTAGACCAAGTTGAGTAAACTGATTTGGCAGTACACTTGCGCGGTGCAATGGAATTTTATCATCTAGGTCAGTGGATGACCTGCTGGAGGTGTATCTTCCGAAAGCATCAAATTTTTGTCCCAAATGCTTTTGTTAATTCAACAAAGTTCAATGTAATCTGATTGTTGTTGTATGTAAATCATTTGGTATCTGTTTGAATCTGTAAGTTCTAGCTGTAAGTTATGGAAGATTCAATACACGTTGCTTCAAATTCAAGTTTTATTGCAGCATTTTTCTTCCAGCTTGTAACCTATTTTATAAGCTTCTTCCTCGCGTCGATCCCCACCTTATCTGAAATCCGGGAGCTCCCCGGGAGCAAAACACACATAGTTCCCCCTTGTGTGTTTATCGATCGATGGAAATATGAACCACTAAAGTGTCTCAATATTTATGGCTTCAATAAAACAATAAAGAAACAGCCCCAGCATCTAAATGAGGTTATAAATTTCCAATCTATTACAATATATCGCTTCTTTCGTCGACCCCTCTCCACGAGTTTACACGGAGAAGAAGCAGCTCACGATTTGTCCATTTCCCTTGCCTTACAAGCTATTACTGCTGCCATTCCAACTGTCCATAGCAGGGATGCCAAGTTGTTAAAAAAACTTTCTCATGTGATCGGAATATAGAGGAATGGTCTAATATAGAGTTTGAAAATCCGAAATTTGTTTTTCTGCTACGATATAGATGACATCAAGTGTAAATATTTATTCTTTGTAAGAAATGTCAAAAAGTGTAGAAACAGAAGTAAAATCATGAGCATCGAACATCGAAGTGCCATGTCTCCGTTTTCCAAAAATTTATTAAAGTTTTTATTATCACGAATTATCCGTACGATTGGCATCGCTGGCCGGGAGTCCTATCGGACCGAGAGAAGAAGTCACAGGTACCATAAGTACTTGCCGAAGTGAAGTCATTGTTGTCCCCCACCATGCTCGAAACGAAAAAAAAAACACACTGCTGAAAAAGAGAAGCTACTTGCAGCTTGAACCGCGCGCGCGAAGAACTCTCAACACGGGAAGCAGGCGTTTATGATAAATTGTTATTGCGAAAACATTGATTCTAGCGCAGTAGCAACGTGAGGTGGAATATCTGTGGGCTTCGGCACTGTAGTTACCAAGTCGTTATCAAAACAAAAACGAAAAAAAATTAACCCATTCAGAGGCGGGCTTTTGCATGCTTTTTACATAATATCGAGCTTTAAAATCGTAGAAGAGCTCATAAAGCGTGCAGGATTATTGATTTTTATTGTTTTCTCCTTTCAGTGGGAGAAGTCATGAAGATAAATTTCGGACTCTGTTCAGCTTTTGTTCACGAATCGATGATGGCAGAGACACTGAATGTTGCAGTTTGGCGTTTGCTGGAATTCGGAGCATAATCATTTATCAATTCCAATAATGACTTTTATAGTCTCGCGGCGGTAACGGGATTGTATTTCCTCAACGGTTGTGATAATATTCAGTTACGTAATAGCTGTGTAGAGCCAACCAAATACAATGGATGGTTTATGTTTTGAATTTCGTAGGTTTGATTTCATTTTTGAACTAAGCTTAATTGGACTGAGCCATATCCATAGTTCACTCCATTTTACTCGGATCCTGACCAGATAGGGTTTCTAAACATCTGCCAATTTGATCTATAAGTCTATTTGGTCAGCAAATGTTCAATAGAAGTCCCGGAATCCGACAGTCTTATATGCTTATCCACTCAGCCCAACGAATTAAAGTGATGATGCATCTGTGTCGCCGTGTGTGAATGCATGTGTGCAGAAAAAAAATATTGGCAACGATCTATGTTTCAAATGTTGAACATGCCTTTGTAGTACATATAATATAATACATTTATGGCATATGTACAGGATCATCTGAGAAATCCTTGGTCTTCAAGCCTTCACGAGTAATCAAAGACCATATGCGTGTAAAAATTATTCAATCTTTGACGTAGCTAAACATGATCATTATGCACCTATAAATTGTGTATATTAGGCTCTTCTTCACATATGAATCAATTGTTTGAGAAACTGGTGCTGGTGCATCAAAATTTCTTACCTTTCTGTCTGAGCTCAAAAAAACTTACGTTGTCTGTGCTCTGGGGTCATATTGGCATTAATTGAGGTACCCCCTCTTGAAGTAGGCTTCCAAGCCATTTGAAAGTACAATTCAAAGCCTCTTCCAAGGAGCTTCTGAATCTCTTGAAACCTCCTGATAAGAGGCTTCTGAGGATCTTGTAGAGAAACTTTCGATCCTCTCGAAAGGCGGCTTTTGAGCCACTTAAAATGTTAAAATAAGGCCTATTTAGAATCTTTTGAAAGGACGCTTCACAACCTCTTAAACACAGAATTCAGAGCTTTTTGTTGGGAGGCTTCCGAGCCTCATGACAGGAGGCTTCCGAGTCTCTTCAAAGCAGGCTTTCGAGCCTCTTGAGGCTTCCAACCCTCTTGAAAGGAGGCTTCCGAGCCTCTTGAAAGATGGCTTCCGAGGCTCTTGAAAGGAGGCTTCTGAGCCTCTTGAAAGGAGGCTTCCGAGCCTCTTGAAAGGAGGCTTCTGAGCCTCTTGAAAGGAGGCTTCTGAGCCTCTTGAAAGGAGGCTTCTGAGCCTCTTGAAAGGAGGCTTCTGAGCCTCTTGAAAGGAGGCTTCTGAGCCTCTTGAAAGATGGCTTCGAGGCTCTTGAAAGGAGGCTTCTGAGCCTCTTGAAAGGAGGCTTCTGAGCCTCTTGAAAGGAGGCTTCTGAGCCTCTTGAAAGGAGGCTTCTGAGCCTCTTGAAAGGAGGCTTCTGAGCCTCTTGAAGGAGGCCTGAGCCTCTTGAAAGGAGGCTCGAGCCTCTTGAAAGGAGGCTTCTGAGCCTCTTGAAAGGAGGCTTCCTGAGCCTCTTGAAAGGAGGTTTGAGCCTCTTGAAGGAGGCTTCCTGAACCTCTTGAAAGGAGGCTTCTGAGGCCTGTTGAAAGGAGGCTTCTGAGCCTCTTGAAGGAGGCTTCTGAGCCTCTTGAAAGGAGGCTTCTGAGCCTGTTGAAAGGAGGCTTGAGCCTCTTGAAAGGAGGCTTCTGAGCCTCTTGAAAGGAGGCTCGAGCCTCTTGAAGGAGGCTTCTGAGCCTCTTGAAGGAGGCTTCTGAGCCTCTTGAAAGGAGGCCTGAGCCTCTTGAAAGGAGGCTTCTGAGCCTCTTGAAAGGAGGCTTCTGAGCCTCTTGAAAGGAGGCTCTGAGCCTCTTGAAAGGAGGCTTCTGAGCCTCTTGAAAGGAGGCCTGAGCCTCTTGAAAGGAGGCTTCTGAGCCTCTTGAAAGGAGGCTTCTGAGCCTCTTGAAAGGAGGCTTCTGAGCCTCTTGAAAGGAGGCCTGAGCCTCTTGAAAGGAGGCTTCTGAGCCTCTTGAAAGGAGGCTTCTGAGCCTCTTGAAAGGAGGCTTGAGCCTCTTGAAAGGAGGCTTCTGAGCCTCTTGAAAGGAGGCTTCTGAGCCTCTTGAAAGGAGGCTTCCTGAGCCTCTTGAAAGGAGGCTTCTGAGCCTCTTGAAAGGAGGCTTCCTGAGCCTCTTGAAAGGAGGCTTCTGAGCCTCTTGAAAGGAGGCCTGAGCCTCTTGAAAGGAGGCTTCCTGAGCCTCTTGAAAGGAGGCTCTGAGCCTCTTGAAAGGAGGCTTCTGAGCCTCTTGAAAGGAGGCTTCTGAGCCTCTTGAAAGGAGGCTTCTGAGCCTCTTGAAAGGAGGCTTCTGAGCCTCTTGAAAGGAGGCTCTGAGCCTCTTGAAAGGAGGCCTGAGCCTCTTGAAAGGAGGCTTCTGAGCCTCTTGAAAGGAGGCTTCTGAGCCTCTTGAAAGGAGGCTTCTGAGCCTCTTGAAAGGAGGCTTCTGAGCCTCTTGAAAGGAGGCTTCCTGAGCCTCTTGAAAGGAGGCTTCTGAGCCTCTTGAAAGGAGGCTTCTGAGCCTCTTGAAAGGAGGCTTCTGAGCCTCTTGAAAGGAGGCTTCTGAGCCTCTTGAAAGGTGGCTTCTGAGCCTCTTGAAAGGAGGCTCTGAGCCTCTTGAAAGGAGGCCTGAGCCTCTTGAAAGGAGGCTCTGAGCCTCTTGAAAGGAGGCTTCTGAGTCTCTTGAAAGGAGGCTTCTGAGCCTCTTGAAAGGAAGCCTGAGCCTCTTGAAAGGAAGCTTGAGCCTCTTGAAAGGAGGCCTGAGCCTCTTGAAAGGAGGCTTCTGAGCCTCTTGAAAGGAGGCTTCTGAGCCTCTTGAAAGGAGGCTTCTGAGCCTCTTGAAAGGAGGCTTCTGAGCCTCTTGAAAGGAGGCTTCTGAGCCTCTTGAAAGGAGGCTTCTGAGCCTCTTGAAAGGAGGCTCTGAGCCTCTTGAAAGGAGGCTTCTGAGCCTCTTGAAAGGAGGCTTCTGAGCTCTTGAAAGGAGGCTTCCTGAGCCTCTTGAAAGGAGGCTTCTGAGCCTCTTGAAAGGAGGCCTGAGCCTCTTGAAAGGAGGCCTGAGCCTCTTGAAAGGAGGCTTCTGAGCCTCTTGAAAGGAGGCCTGAGCCTCTTGAAAGGAGGCTCTGAGCCTCTTGAAAGGAGGCTTCTGAGCCTCTTGAAAGGAGGCCTGAGCCTCTTGAAAGGAGGCTTCTGAGCCTCTTGAAAGGAGGCTTCTGAGACTCTTGAAAGGAGGCTTCTGAGCCTCTTGAAAGGAGGCTCTGAGCCTCTTGAAAGGAAGCCTGAGCCTCTTGAAAGGAGGCTTCTGAGACTCTTGAAAGGAGGCTCTGAGCCTCTTGAAAGGAGGCTTCTGAGCCTCTTGAAAGGAAGCTTCTGAGCCTCTTGAAAGAAAGCCTCGAGCCTCTTGAAAGGAGGCTTCCGAGCCTCTTGAAAGGAGGCTTCCGAGCCTCTTGAAAGGAGGCTTCCGAGCCTCTTGAAAGGAGGCTTCCGAGCCTCTTGAAAGGAGGCTTCCGAGCCTCTTGAAAGGAGGCTTTCGAGCTTCATAGAAGGCATTTTTGAAAGGAGAATTTTGAGCCGCTTTGAAAACGGCTTCCAAACCTCTTGCAACAGAGCTACTCAGCATTTGGAATTTAAAAAAGTCCATCAAGTCTCTGAAATAGGTGGTTTCGAGCCGTTAGATTGTAGATTTTATTTCAGAAGCATATTCTTAACACATTCATTTTTTTTTTGTCTTGTTCAGATAGATTACATCAAAGATTTTTTTAAATATTCCTTCTTGGTTTTGTTCTTTTGACCTTTTGACTTACAGCCTGGTTGTGGTTGGGTAGGCAAGATTAACTTAGCTTTGATTCACTTACTTATCGCCATGCATATTATGTACAATACAAAATATTTGAATCAAAAAACTTTATCAATAAGTTTAGTAGGGTTTTGGTCACCGTGAATTTTTATATTTTTGGATTCTTGATGTTTTTCGGTGAAAAACAACAAACACAATTTCCGTTTTTTAATAACGTTTCGACTTAATCCATTCAGCCATCATTAAATTTACATTGAATTATTACACAACACTGGTGGGATGTAAACGATTTTGTTCAATGTAAATCTGATGACGGGTGAATGGATTAAGCCGAAACGTTATTTAAAAACGGAAATTGTGTGTGTCGTTTTTCACCGAAAAAAAAATCAACAATCCAAAAATATATTTATCAATAAGTTTTTATTGGACTTGTAATACATCCGCCATTACGCATTTTTCATCCTGCTCCAAATTCCCACCTTTCCCAATGTCATCTTAAATTTTTGTATCTGATTATTTCTGTGGCTTTCTGATGCCTCAGCAAGAAGAAACAATTGAATTCAAGTATTTTGAACGATCTTATCTGGTGATGGTTAAACTGCGCCCAAAACTATCCGTCATCAACAATGTTCGGTATCGACGACTGCCGCGGTACGACCTAGAGCGACTGAAGCAACCTGATGTCGCCACTGCATACGCGCAGCATCTCGAGGCAGCGTTGCCGGAAGAGGGTGAGCTCGATGGGGCCCCTCTTGAGGACTGCTGGAGTACAGTTAAAGCAGCCATTAACGATGCAGCGGAGAACAACGTCGGGTATATGGGTCGAAGTCGACGGAACGATTGGTTCGACGAAGAGTGCAGACAGATTCTGGAGGAGAAGGACGCAGCGCGGGCGGTCGCTGCAGCAAGGTACCCGGCAGAACGTGGAACGTTATAGACGGAAGCGGAGACAGTAGACCCGCCTTTTTCAGGAGAAGAAACGCCGCCTAGAAGAAGCGGAGTGCGAGGAGATGGAACAGCTGTGCCGTTCTCAAGATACACGCAAGTTCTATCAGAAGCTCAACGCATCCCGCAAAGGCTTCGTGCCGGGAGCCGAAATGTGCCGGGATAAGGATGGGAGCATCTTGACGGACGAACGTGTGGTGATCGAAAGGTGGAAGCAGCACTACGAGGAACATCTGAATGGCGCTGAGAGTACAGGCAGTGAAAGTCAAGGCAGCAGAGGAGATGACTACGTCAGTTCAGCGGACGATGGAAGCCAACCAGCCCCCACCTTGAGGGAAGTTAAGGATGCCATTCAACAGCTAAAGACCAATAAAGCAGCTGGTAAGGATGGTATCGGAGCTGAGCTCATCAAGATGGGCCCGGAAAAGCTGGCCACTTGCCTGCACAAACTGATAGTCAGAATCTGGGAAACCGAACAGCTACCGGAGGAGTGGAAGGAAGGGGTTATATGCCCCATCTACAAGAAAGGCGACAAACTGGAGTGTGAGAACTTTCGAGCGATCACCATCCTTAATGCCGCCTACAAAGTGATATCCCAGATCATCTTCCGTCGTCTGTCACCATTAGTGAACGAGTTCGTGGGAAGTTATCAAGCCGGCTTCGTTGACGGCCGCTCGACAACGGACCAGATCTTTACTGTACGGCAAATCCTTCAAAAATGCCGTGAATACCAGGTCCCAACGCATCATCTGTTCGTTGATTTCAAGGCGGCATACGACAGTATAAACCGCGTAGAGCTATGGAAAATTATGGACGAGAACAGCTTCCCTGGGAAGCTTACCAGACTGATCAAAGCAACGGTGGATGGTGTGCAAAACTGTGTGAAGATTTCGGGCGAACACTCCAGTTCGTTCGAATCGCGCCGGGGACTAAGACAAGGTGATGGACTTTCGTGCCAGTTGTTCAACATTGCGCTAGAAGGTGTCATGCGGAGAGCCGGGTGTAACAGCCGGGGTACGATTTTCAACAGATCCAGTCAATTTATTTGCTTCGCGGATGACATGGACATTGTCGGCCGAACATTTGCAAAGGTGGCAGAACTGTACACCCGCCTGAAACGTGAAGCAACAAAAGTTGGACTGGTGGTGAATGCGTCAAAGACAAAGTACATGTTTGTGGGCGGAACCGAGCGCGACAGGGCCCGCCTGGGAAGCAGTGTTACGATAGACGGGGATACCTTCGAGGTTGTCGAGGAATTCGTCTACCTCGGATACTTGCTAACGGCTGACAACAACGTTAGTCGTGAAATACGAAGGCGCATCATCTGTGGAAGTCGGGCCTACTACGGGCTCCAGAAGAAACTGCGGTCGAAAAAGATTCGCCACCGCACCAAATGTGTCATGTACAAGACGTTAATAAGACCGGTTGTCCTCTACGGACATGAAACATGGACAATGCTCGAGGAGGACTTGCAAGCACTCGGAGTATTCGAGAGACGGGTGCTTAGGACCATCTTTGGCGGTGTGCAAGAAGACGGTGTGTGGCGGCGAAGAATGAACCATGAGCTCGCCCAACTCTACGGCGAACCCAGTATCCAGAAGGTAGCTAAAGCCGGAAGGGTACGATGGGCAGGACATGTTGCAAGAATGCCGGACAGCAACCCTGCAAAGATGGTGTTCGCTTCCGATCCGGCAGGTACGAGACGGCGTGGAGCGCAGCGAGCGAGATGGGCAGACCAGGTGCAGAACGACTTGGCGAGCGTGGGGCGTATCCGAGGATGGAGAGATGCGGCCTCGAACCGTGCATTGTGGCGTCAAATTGTTGATTCAGTGTTATCTGTTTAGATGTTAACTAAATAAATGAATGAATTTTGAACGAAACAGGTGTAAATAATAGCTATTTGGTCACAAGAAAAATCTCACTGTCCGGATCTTGGGGTCAACAATCAAATACAGAAATTTATTTTGCACCACAGGCGAAACATCACAATTTTGGGCATTTTTGTTCAATTTAAAATTTTACACAAAGTTTACAACTTGAGGATCTGATATTCAATGCAGTAAAGTACTTTTTAATAGAGATTTTCTTGTAGTACCTCTGCTAGTGTCGTTTTGAGAAGCGTCCAGTATTCGGAGGTTTCCGGCGCTGGAAGATTCTCCCCCTACCGGGAATGGGCCAATGCTTCATTCCTTGAGCATCAGTGCTGACTTAGTGGTAACTCGTTTGGTACTCACACAGGAGACCGTTTTTTGGAACTCTTTTTATTTAATTTTCCACTATCTACCTTTATTTTTCTCTAAAATGTTTTTTTTTTCTTTCAATGGTTTCAGTTCTGTAAATGTCGCTTTTTTAGCCCTTGAAGCATTAGCTTAAATAGTTAATCATCATCTACTATCAGTTTGCTGTTGGTTGGATATTTTAATATTACAATAAATTATTTATATTGTTATACTATTTTATATTTCTATTTCTATTTCTTTCACAATTTTCAGATATTTTTATTATTTTTCAGCCTTCTAATAAATTGTAATTTAAAGCAGTATCCAGGCGGTATCCTTCAGTTTATGTTGCTCAACGTGATAGCACGTGAGTAAAATAATTTTAAAATTATTGTTTTTTAAAGGTAAAAATATATGCTCTACATTGTCTTATGGGGAAGGGTCGTTTGGCCGAAACCTATTCGGCCGAAAGACATTCGGCCAAATGCCACTAAGCAGAACAAACCATTAGGCCGAAATCCCATCTGGCCAAAAGTAATTTGACCGAAAGGGTCATCCGTTGTGAGACTTCTCACTTCTCAATGCTTATTTCTCACTTCTCATTACTCACTTCGTGCTTCTCACTTTTTGAAGTGTGAAGTGAGAAGTAAGGAGTGAGAAATTAGACGTCTAACTACTCCCTTCTCATTTCTCACTGCTCACTGTGAAATCGAGAAGTGATTTGTGAGACGCTTCACTTCTCACTACTCACTTTTCACAGTCAGTAGTGAGTCACATGTGCGGTCAAATGTCCTATTCGGTCAAATGTCCTATTTGGCCATATGTCCTATTCGGCCAAATGTCCTTTTTGGCGAAATGTGCTATTCGGCCAAATTTCCTTTGCGGAAAAATGTTCTATTCGGCCAAATGTGAACCAAATGATCTGTTCGGCTAAATATCGGGTACTTATTCAAATGGACGTATCTGATTTTGTGAACAAAGATTCAAACGTCGATTTGTCCAGATTTTCGTCATTAGACTTTTATGTCACAAGAATTTCTTTTACCAATATCGGAGAACCGAAGTAGGCTTTGGCGCGAGAGGGCGGGTTTACAATTCGCTGTCACCAATTTTTTCCAATCCAGTCCAGTATTTTTTTAATGTGAAGTGTTCTTTTGGTACCTAATGTTTTATAAACGGTGTATGGAGGGAAAAACAGCGTTGGATAGAAACTAGACAAACAGGAACTGACACACCTACTTCGGATTGGGAACCCTACGCATCTGCTCCTGCTTATAAGGAAGATAGAGGAAGAACATAGTTTTGCTGAACCCGTCGTATTCCGGAGGCTGATTCTCAATCGATGAAAGCAAAGCCTTTTTCGCTTCATACATTTCTCCTGCTGTCGAATGTTGGAGGACGGAAAGTAAATTTAGATCGCATTCATGAAATTCTACACGTGGTATGTATACGGCTACCACATTTGGTTGTTAGATAAATGTTTTCAACAAAAAGGTAAGTGGCTAACAAGTTTAAATTTGTATAAAAATGTGTTTACTATTTTTCAAATTAATTTACATATTTTCCTTTGCCATTTATCCAATTCATCCAGACTGTGTATTCCGTGCATGATCAGCACTATCCTCCTTATGTTATGAGCTGATATGATTTGTTTCATATTTTAATTATTACATTTCAATTGTCTTTGGCAGTGTATAATATTTTTAAGTTACATTGAAGCTAACCTAACTAGTACTGGATGTTCAAGGAGCTAGTCGTAATAACGAAAGATTGCGATCGTGATTCAGATTCCGAATGAAATTCCTTACGCATTGCGAATGAAATTCTTTTTGAATTCCGAATTTACTTCTGTTTGAATTCTAAATGTTTTTTTTTTTCTAATCTATATACATAAAAATGAATTTCTGTCTGTCTGAACCTTATAGACTCCGAAACTACTGAACCGATCGGCATGGAAATTTGTATGCAGAGGTTATTGGGGCCGGGGAAGGTTCTTAAGATGGTCCGAGGCCCCTCCCCCCTTTGGAAATGGGGGCTCCCATACAAATGAAACATACATTTTTTTATATCTCGAGAACTAATCAGAGAATAAATCAATTTTAGGCGATACGAAGTTTGTCGGGTCTGCTAGTTTCTAATAGATTCCTGTTCGGATTTAGGATGCAATACTGTTCGAATTCCGATTGGAGTTGTGTCTGAATTTCGAGCGGAGCTCTTATGAAATTTTTCTATTCGAACTTCGAATTAAATTCTGTCCGAATTTTTCAAATTCCGAATGGAGTTCTGTTTGAATACCAACGGAAGTTCTTTCAGAGAAACTTTCAGCCCTAGATCACAATATAGGGGAACTGCTGCTTGAATTCATTCCATGCACCCAAATCAATACCTTGAGCTTGAGCTTGAGCTTGATTGACTGCTCGTAGTTGCTACTCCATTATGACCAGATCAACTGTTCTTGCACAGGGAACCAACAGATATTTGCTTGGGACTAGCACACATCTTCAATGTACAAGTACTGGTGATCTCATTTGTTAGGTCATACTGGCGCCTGCCACGTCAGAATGCAAGTCAATGGAGGGAAGGGGGAGGAAATGATGATGCAATCACTCGCCCACTGCAAGCCGAATATACCTCTGCACCTGCCACGAGTTCATGCGGAATTTGTTGGAATTTCTGAGTTAGGTTGGAGAGGCAAAGGTCCGTCTTGGTTAACGAGCTGCCAATGTGATAGATAGGAGAAGGTAACTGATGGAATTTCTAATTGGATGTAGGAAACGAGCTCTATAGTTCATTTCCAATTCTGAAATACTCAAGTTGAAGGTATAGGAATAGTAATGGAAACGGTATGGAAGTCCATTTCCAGTTCTAGTGATTGCTAGAACATGAGAAATAAACAGGGTTCGCAATGCTCACTCAATCTCAGGAGCACATGATTTTCCCTCATGAAAGTTTTCGGGGAGAAATCGCTTTTCGGGAAAGAAAAACAGCCTGGAGAGTGATAACAATTTTTCGCTCACTTCGATTGCCGCTAAACGTTGGTTTGCTCTTTTTCTTTCATATTCGAGTCTTTTCGTGGTATCATCAATGCAAATGGTAGTAGCTTATGTAGAACAAATAACTTAACGCTTTCATACAGATAGCGTGGTGGTGTAGCTAAAGTAAGCGCATCCCAACAGCTATTATTGTTACTATTCTGGGTTCGAATCCCGACGCAATCATACAATTTTGTAACTGTTCTGTGATAATTCTCGCGAAAAGTGAGTGAGAAGTAAAAGTAATGAAACGAAAAAGGATTTTCCTCTAATAGGCAAGATTTTCGCTCATCTTCCAATGCTAATTCTAGAGAAAAGATTAATGGGAGAAAGATGATCCTCAACATAAACAACGAAACAAGATTTTCCCTTGGCCCGAAAAACGCTTGCTTTGGTCTCATTGAAACGAAAAGTCGAAACCCTGAAAATAAAGAGAAAGATACGAAGTAGGAGAATGGAACGGACCTGGGATTGAACCCACAACCTCCTGCGTATGAGGCAGAAGCAGTAGCCATATGACTACCAAGCCCGCTATCATTCCATGTACCGTCAACTGGGTCATTGAGAAGATGATCATTGAGGTGAAGATGATCATTTGATGTGTCAGTCAAAAGTACCAAATCTGTTTAATGAAGCCGTAGTCAACAATATTCTCCGTTCAAGTAATGTTACCGCTAGGTAGAAATCCGAGTTTTTCGATTATAATCATGAAAATGTATTTTGTGGAAGAAAGAGAGAGATAGTCATAAATGACGCTATTTTCGTTTCAAATATTGACTTCGTAGACTTATTTACGTAGTAAATTCAACTTTCATACAAATAACCTAGTGTATTTTGACTACTAGGTCATAATGGTTTTAGTAGAGCTGTCTTGATCAACTTCACCCCAAACCAGATTATTCAAAATATGTGTGATAAATTAACGAACGTATTTCAGAAAACTAAAGTTGTTGATTATTGCAACGTATAGCAGTACATGTTTTGAAAATATTTGTTTCGATTTAAAATGTAAACACACATTGTTATTGCATGTTTTGTCTTAAAAATGATCATCTTCCCCCCAGTTGACGGTACCCAAATCAATACCATTCGAAAACAAATAATCGGTGCGCAAATTGTTTAATTTCTCATTTTTGTGATTTTTTTCAGCAGTGAGCACGCCGGAAAACAACAAAACACGACACAAATTTAGCTTAAATTGAATGTTTTGCGAATGTTATTGATATGGGAGCATGTTATTGGTAATGGAGCAGATACCCTATATTTATTCTGGCTTTTGTTTGCCTTCTATAAGGCAATCCATAAGACAGCTGCGATCAGCTGACGATTTTTGTTTACCAAGATTTTTTGACAGTTTCTGACCGGACTGACACAACAATCCAAAGAAAATTGAAGTGAGTTGCCTTCAACTGCATACACACTTTGTTTTGCTTACGATTGTCAGTCCCATCGCTTAATGTCCTCATGGATAGCCTAATTTTGACTATCTTCAAATTTTCCTTCTCATAGCCTATTTCAAATATATATCTTTTGTCAACTATCTTCCTCGCTTTCAATTTTGCTAGCGGAAAATGCATTTTAGACATAGCTAATTCTTTGAAGAGTGGTAGAAATGCTAGTACCTATTAGGTTGGTAAGAAAATAGATCAGAGTGCGTTTTTATATGATATGCAGATTGTTCGCGTGAATCAGAAGCTTTTTATCTGCTTGTGCGGTCGATATGTGAATAGATTTAATTAATCATGCCTCAGAGACGTTTATTTAGGAGTATCAAATTTTCTGTCGGAATTGAGGGAAAAAGTAGATCATGTTTGTTTGTTGCTTGAAAGACAAATGTTTAGCATTCAGAGGTCACGTACAGTCGTGATTTATTTAGTATGCAGAACGATCGGCCGGTCATGACATAATTTGTTCTGCTTTGTGCGGTTAGCAGAACGATCGCCCGATCATCGAAATGTTGTTCTGCTTTGTGCGGGTGAGTAAATTAATCTGAAAGTGAAGTTCGCGTCAGTAAGCAGAACGATCGGCCGGTCATCGAAGATATTGTTCTGCTTTGTGCGGTTAGCAGAGAGATTAGTGCGGTCGGTAATTAAAATAATTAGTGTTCGTTCGATTATCTTTTGAATTGATCAAACTACACGCTATACACGGCATACCGTTTACCAAAACGAACCCTGTCACAATAACTACCCCATATGTCCAACATCCCAGTGATTTCTCGTGGAAGTGCAGATGACTCGTCGGCTTCTATCAAAGCGAGTATCAAGTCAACAATGTCCTACCTATTCCTTAATTGACCTGCATTAGGGCACGGCCGGCGCTGATATTGCTTATTTTGGGTCACTAGTTCTTACTTATTGAAGATGATGTTAGTCCCAAACTTCATCTGTTGGTTCTCTGTGTAATTACAGCTGACCTGGCAATAACGGAGTAGCAACCGTGGGCGGTCAATCATGCTCATGCATGCTCATGCTCATGCTCATCCTCATGCATGCTCAAAGATTCAAACGTCGATTTGTCCAATCTGATGGCATTCCCTTGCAAACCAACACTACCAACAGGTAGCCGAAGGCTTCGCCTACCTGTCTGTGGTGATGGTTTGCGTGGGAATGCCATTAGATTGGACAAATCGACATTTGAGACTTTCAGAAAAAATATTTTAAGCTCTTTTTAGTGGAATGTATTCAATCGTCTAAGACGAGTTAAGTAACTCCATTTAATTCCACCAATTATTTCGATATCTTTGCAGATACGTATTTCGGCCACAACTGTGTGGTCGTCTTTAGTGTCTCGTCGAGTCATGTACGAGACACTGAAGACGACCACACAGTTGTGGTCGAAATACGTATTTGCAAAGATATCAAAATAATTGGTGGAATTAAATGGAGTTACTTAACCCGTCTTACATGATTGATTTGAGACTTTGTTTACAAAATCACATACGCCCTTTTGAATAAGTAAGAAATGTCCTATACGGCCAAATATCCATTTCGGTCAAATGTCCTATTCGGCTTGATGTCCTATTTGGCCAAATGTCCTATTCGGCCGGATGTCCTTTTTGGCCAAATGAACCTTTCGGGCAAATGTTCTATTCGGTCGGATGTCCGTTCCGGCCAAATGACCCTTTCGGCCTAATGGTCTGTTCGGCCAAATGATATATTCGTCCAAACAACTTCTGGCCTAGTTAATGCCATTAAATGGCATCCGGCCGAACGGTATTTGGCCAAACGGCACTCCCCTTGCTTTATCCACTTCCACATATGCAAGCATGTTTTTTGTTTTAATAGAGACGATGGGAATTGTGTATCATTAGGAAATTAAGGATATTGATTCTAAAAATGCAAAGGAACACTTTCAGTTGGTAGGAGGGAGATGAAGAGCTGATTATGAAACTAAAATTTACATTGAAAGCTAGAATAATCCATCTTGCGGTGATGGTGCCTTTATCGTAAGTATGAGCCTGTCACGTCCTTACAGTCGATTTAGGATTAGTTGGTTAGTCGGAAAGGTAATTCATGTGGAGCCACCTTGAAAAGCGTTTAAAATTGTATTGTGAACGAAGATATTTTGTAAATTCGCAGACAAAAACTGTGTTTCAAATCAATCCAACGCAAAACCAATGTGCTTCTTTTAATAAGCTTCTACAGCTTCATCACTTCGCGTGCTGGCGTGATCAGCATCCACACGATCGATTGCACACTGATTAAACAAATTTCTGCTCTGCGATGCAGACTTTTTTTCACTTCGCGTTCTCCCGGACTAGCTGGCATCCTGTGACCAACAGCTACACGATCGATTCCGCACTCATATTGTGTAAATAGTCAAAGAATATCACAAAATTTAAATTTTATTGAGGGCTGTATGTACATTTCGACGATTCCCCGAATTGACTGTTGTGTAGAGTATCTTCAATCCTCTGAACTTTATATTCTTACTTTTTAGGAAGATTAAATTTGTTGTTTGAACGTAAAATGTTGCATTTTGTTTCCTTAGGGCCTTCTTTACTATTAAACAGTGCTTGCCCATGCGCTTAAACCTGATTTGAGGACTAACCGGAGGTGAAGAAAACGACTTTTAATTAGAAAGAAGCGCTCTAAAAGACTTCACAAGACCAAGGATCCTAGGAATCCATGCCACAGCTTTGCATGTTGGACAAAATTATACTGATCTGATTCATATCTAATTACATTTACACTCTAAGTCTGTCGTCTTAAATATTGAATTGGATCACTTTTGAAAATATAGGATAGAATAGTTAAAGATACTTTTCGTTTTCTGTTAGACACACTGAAGACGTTTTATAGAAGAAAACTCCATACGTATTTGGCGTTAATAGAGAAATTTGCACAACAATAATTAAATTTTGAAACAGCTTTATGATATTGTTCAGCGGCGCAGCCAAAATTTTTGATAATTTACGATAATATACGATATGGTTTAAGTTTAATTTGTTTCGAAATTCCGCGGAATTCCGTTAAATTTCGTTTCGAACTAACTGAAACGATTTTTTTTTCTCGAAATACCGCATATGCTTATGTAGGACAACTCTGGACTTTGTTACCCGCACTCAGAAAAAAGCGTTCCCGAATTCATGAACCAGCAAAAATAAACCGTGATTTAATTCATGGATTCAGGAACACCAGTCACGTTTTCTAGAACGTTCCAGAAAACGTGTCTGTGTTTCCGAATCCGTGACTGTTGTTCACGAAAAAATACACCGTGAACTTGCTAGTTCACGAATTCATGAACGCTTTTTTTTGCGTGCGCTGCAAAACATCAACTAGAGTTACATTCGGCAAGAACTAACCGTAGTACATACAAGAGTATAAATGATACTAAAAATTTCAGAAACTGAGCTCATTTATTTTCCTAAACTGCGAAGAAAGTAAACCAGAAAATTTTATATATAGCATTTATAAAGCGCTATACATTCCAATAATAATTCATCTCGATTCCGGGAAGCACTGACCACATTATGGCCATTATGGATTATGCCGAACAAGTGATTCTATGCTTTGACCATTCAAGCCATGCCGGTTTCCCTCGAAATCGTATTAAATTCACTCCAACAACTTTCATCAATGAATTGCACCCATTCTCGTTTTTTTTTTCCGCTGCTCATCAATGCACAAAGAAGAGAAAGGAATCACTGCCATGGAAAGGAGCCTCCACGGACAACCGATCCGCCCTAATCCTCTTCGATTGATAGCGATCACTCGATGAACGACGACGACGACAGGACAATGTGTATTCTCCGCTCGATGAATGAAAAAAAGAAACTTGATCACTCAACGCGAGAAGAGACCCTATGAAAAGAAAATCAATAAAATAGTGACCCCGAAAGTATGATGTTGTTTTGTTGTCGATGGCGAGTCCTTTCAACGTGGATTGGATCAAAGTGGAAATTACAGGTTGTTTTTTGTCCCAAGTGAGTCCAGTCCAGAGCGAGCTGCATGTGGGAAAATGTTTCATAAATCTTCTTTAGCTTGAGCACAAACAGAAACTTAAGAACCAAACAAAGTTTTTTTCTTACTTTCGAATCCCTTTCTGTAGACGCTGTCGTTTCGGGTTCAAGTGTTTTGAGAAATGTTCTCATGCCACCTTTGGTTGCGTTTTGGTATGATTTGGAAAAAATAATCTTTCCCATGCTTGAATGAGCTTCGAGTTGTTTATGTTGATGCAATTGGTGCATTGTGAACGATGGAATGTTTGTTTATTTTCGAAACGCTCCATTAAGCCCAAAGAGGATAAACTCTCACTTGATAATTAACATTTTCCTAAGAAAACACAATCCACTCGTTGCTTTCGATTGTGAGAACAATGCCGTGCCAATTTTCCAGGTCAACTGAGCTCATTGCCGTCGCAGAACATCTAATCAGATCCTTTCAAATAGTTGCAGTGAAATCCCCCATTCAAATGTAGGTACCTACGTCTTTGAACCATGCCCCGATCGCAATCAATGGAAGTGGAGACCTGAATGAACTGATAAAGGAGGAACCCCCAAATCAATGGGACCACATCATTCGGTGTAATTGAATTAAGGTTACGAACTCCGATTGAAATCATGACGTGAATAGTGCAAAGCCCAAAACAACAACCGAGGGCAGATGCAAGACGAAAACAGAATGCTCATCATCAGTCTTTTATGTTACTGCAAACAATTTAGGGGAAGGCGGAGACTATTGTCAAGTTTTCCCTAATTTCGGTTAAAATGAAATCAAAAATATTTGTAGGATTTTGAAGTCTAGCAAAAGCTTATGCGTATTCAAGAATGTTTGTGAATCCTTGATACCTTGATTTTTGGGAAATATGTATGTCCACTGTCCCCTATTGGAACGTTGCTGCTGAGTCAGGGACCGGCCATGTATGTAAGTACGTATGTTTGCACGCCATTATGATCTTGTCAGGGGCGAATAGGCGTATTTTAATACACCTTTCTTTTTTATTCGCCTAGGAGTTTGAAAGAATCGCTGCCAGAGTTCACTGCGAGAGGGCAGGCTCCGCTCCTAAGTTTGACGCGGCAAGATGCGGCGGTGTGAAGCGCGGATGAAATCTATGAATGAAATTTAAATAGCCTGTATCTATAAGCTCCTTACTGTCTGCGCTGAGCCCGAACCAAAGAGCCGTCGTGAAGTGCCAAAGACCTGGGAGTGGAGCATCTTCATTCACTTGTAGGTACGTGACGGTATGACGCCTACGTAGAAGGCTTGGTACCTTTTCATTGCGATTTCAATCCACTGATCGTTTATCTTCTGGGGTATATATGAGCGCATGTGACGAGAAAATCGTTCTTTTAATGATGGGTTTCAATGAAGCTTGTAATGGCGATGAAAAATGCAGAAAATATCAAATATTTATTTGTATTGGGTGTATGCCCATATTTTTATTCCAATTATTTTGAAGCCGGGATGGAGATCGAAGGTAATTAAACCTGGATACAGATTCAGATGATTAAACATAATGAACTGACCGACTGTATGAGCATAATGAAACCCCAGAGTAAAACTATAGCTCCACAGCATCTTAGTTAGCCCCTTGAATAGTTATTGTATCATCCAACTTATAAATCGTGTATAGAACGTTTACTCAAACGCTCTCAATTTTAGAGTTGATACACTTATCAATCTTATCATTTAGACTTCTACAGAAACTCACACACTCGCGGTTCGCCTTCAACGGCAGCTGCTTCAATATCTGAACCTACAAGTGAGTGCAAGTGCATTTTTATTGGATTTTATTGCTGGCGCGAAGGTTCACACAAGGTGCCACAGGCCATGACCGTATCTGCCATGATCAATCTCCCTCGCCTCAACCAACTGCGCCGAGATTATTTCCAATGCATATCCCGGTCGATTGGTCGGCAGCGGTGCGAATCCTCCAGCAGTTTTATTGGCGTAAGCTTTCGCAGTTTTCCATCTCACTTACTGACTGGAGCTGCCCCAGGGGAATCCACTCTAGTCTATGGTGGGATTCGCGCCAAGTGCATTCCATTTTTCGCTGTAGCCTAGCCACAACTGCTCCTGCCAATGCCCAGTGCTGTGGTCGAGGTGGGATCGCAGAGAAGCTACAGATCAAATGGTAAATTATCAAATAGTAATCTTATTATTATGCAAGGCCTCGCGCGTCTTGTTTACAGTAGACTGCTGCCTGCAGATTGGGCTTCGCCAAGCAAAAGACGATGGACAGCCAAGTTGGCGATCTAAGGGGGATTATTTTTCCGCTTATGGCAAGATATGACGCCAACTAGCATCACTTTGGCTGCCAGAGGGCACCCGTCCAATGCAACTCCACACATTCAACAATAAGCGACATGTTCCACGCGTTGACTGGCCGGCTGGTAGGCAGGGAAACCACTTTTGGTGTTTGTAATCTAATCAAAGGGGAGATTTTTCATACTTTCATCAATTTGAACTAGAGATTTTATCGACCGGCAGCTGCTGGTGCTGGGGCGGAATTGAAATTGAAGCTCATTTTCTATGACATTTGAACACCACTGGCCGTGCAATCAACGAGATGATGACGACCACGACGGCTGACGGAACCCTTACGTTGCGCTGCGTGCGATGTGTGGTTCGTCGCGCCCAGATAAAACCTCGCAAGATTGGTTGTTGGATGGTAGATTTAACACAGTTGAAATTGCTACCGGAAAAGTGGTTTCTTCTGGACACGTTGTTGTTACTCAATTGCTGGGGATCGCTTGCGAACGTTGGGAATTCAACGTGATGACGTTCGGAGACTTGAAGACGATGTGGACGGTAAATCTCCCGTGATGAAGATGCGGCTACTTGAACATGATAGTGATTACGGTACACTGCTATCGTCGATGTGGGCTGGATATAAAATACGGCAATCAATGTTCTTCATTGTTCATCAAGTGGCCATCACAGTTAAGCCCAGTAGCGTAATACTTTGTGTTTTATATGCTATAACGAAAAGATCTTATTTTATGGACCATAAGAATTATTATTTCTATTATAATTATATTCGAAACATTGGTTGAAATTTAATCTGCTGAATACAATTGCCTTAAGGTGAAACCCGAATCCAAATCCAAATTTACCTCATAATTTCATGAGAGATCATCTTAACAAATAAAAGATCACGGCAAAAACCACTTTTAGTCTTTACTGCATTGCATTATTCGTGGAATACAATTTTTTAAATGTGATGATCGTAAAGCGAGCGGAGTTGATTATAAATTCGCATGGCCTTCTTTGCCAGTGAAGAGAGATCAGTTTCCACTCTGAGATTCCTCCCTTTCTCTTCAAATGTAAGTTTTGTGCAACTTCCTTCGTTTGATTTATATAGTCACAAAAATTACACTACGATTGCTTCGAAAATCCACTTGTACAAAAATTATTCATGCCAAACTGTTCTTTCGCCTCAAATTCTACCATCATACAATGTACGTTCAAGTTCGGAAGATGATATTAGCATTTCCATATCATTGTAAAATGCACTTAAGAAGTAAAACACCCATATCATTAATCAAAGCGCACTTATGTAAATTCTACGGTGTAAAATACAAGTTGTTCAAATTTCTCCTAAAGTATTTTGAATATTAATTTTTGGTATTATTCTTTCGCATTTTACCTACAGGGGTTGTCCAAAATAACTGGGATAGGCAAACTTTGGGCATAATTAGATGTGTTGTAACTATGTCAATTATTATCCGATTTTGACAATTCAGGGATGCCTGAACTAGAATTTTAATGTAGTTCCATCATATGGTCATGGAACCAACCATGGCTATCGAATACCGAAGATATTCCGGATTTTTTGAAGGTAGGTTCAGAATCGTAAATTTGTGGGGGGTATTAGGATAAGTTGTGGTTAAAAACAGAATAATATTAGTAACCACAACAAAAGTAGGGCTCTTCCCGATCGGAACCATATGTTGAAATTCGAAATCGGACCAGAATCAAGTGAGATATGGCCATTTGTTTAAAATCGGTGCCGATCGGGAGTTTTAACAGGGCCCAGGCCACAAATTCATTTGAATCAAGCTTTTTGACCGATCCTCCATTATAATTACTTTCCAGAAATCTTCTGATACGTCAAAAATGATAAATCAATCAAAAACACGGATCCTGAAGTTGCTGGGGTGCCCCCGCGGAACCTGTAGAGGGGACATTTCAGTTTTGGCACCAAAGCTAGTCATTCGACGGTTCAATTTTCAAGGATTTCTATCAGGAAGCGAGGTATGGATATAAAATGGACCATTGACGGCTTTGACCGATTCCGGAACCTACGGATTGTCCCCGGGGAAGCCGATGAGGGGACATTTAAATTTTAACACCAAAGCTAGTCATTCAACGGCTCGTTCCTCATGTTTTTCGATCGAGAAGCGAGCTATGAATATAAAATTGACCACTGACGACTCTTTCCGCTTCCGGGACCTACGGATTGTCCCCTAGGAACCTGTAGAAGGCGACATCTCAGTTATAGTGCCAAAACTGGTCATTCGACGGTTCGTTTGTCATGGTTTTCTATCAGGAAGCGAGGTATGAATACAAAATGGACCATTGACGACTTTGACCGCTTCCGGGACCTACGGATTGTCCCCGGGGAACCCGTTGAGGGAACACTTCAGTTTTGGCACCAAAGCTAGTCATTCGACGGTTCTTTTTCATGGTTTTCTATCAGGAAGCGAGGTATGAATATAAAACGGACCATAGACGGCTTTGATCGCTTCCGGGACCTACGGATTGTCTCCTAGGAACCTGTAGAAGGGGACATTTCTGTTTTAGCGCCAAAACTGGTCGTTCGACGTTTCGTTCTTCATGGTTTTCTATCAGGAAGCAAGGTATGAATATAAAATGTACCACTGACGATTTCGATCGCTTCCGGGACCTACGGATTGTTCCCGGGGAACTTGTAGAAGAGGACATTTCACATTCTGAGCCAGAATAAGTCATTCGAGGGTTCGTATTTCAAGGTTTTCGGTCAAAAAGCGAGGAATGAATATAAAATGGATTATTAGCGATTCTGATCACTTCCGGAACCTTTGCATTGCTTCAAGGAAATTTGTCGAAGGAGACATTTCAGTTTTACCGCTAAAACAATTCACTGGACGGCTGTTTTTTCATGGTTTTCTATCAGGAAGCGCAGTAGGAATGTAAAAAAAACATTAACGACTTCGACAACTTCTGGGACCTACCAACTGCCTCAGGGAAAGTTATAGAAGAGAGAATTTCAGTTTTTACGCCAAAATTAATTATTTGACCACTGAGTTCAGTGCGTGATTTCTTTTGTTTCGGACTGCAGAACGATGACGCGATCGGCCGAAATATTTGTTCTGCATTGCGCGGCCAGTAATAAAAATCAGTTCAGTGCGTGATTTCTCTTGTTTCGGACTGCAGAAGGATGACGCGATTCGCCGAAATATTTGTTTTGTATTTCGCGGCCGGTAATAAAAATCAGTTCAGTGCGTGATTTCTCTTGTTTCGGACGCAGAACGATGACGCGATCGGCCGAAATATTTGTTCTGCATTGCGCGGCCGGTAATAAAAATCAGTTCAGTGCGTGGTTTCTCTTGTTTCGGACGCAGAACGATGACGCGATCGGCCGAAATATTTGTTCTGCATTTCGCGGCCGGTAATAAAAATCAGTTCAGTGCGTGATTTCTCTTGTTTCGGACGCAGAACGATGACGCGATCGGCCGAAATATTTGTTCTGCATTGCGCGGCCAGTAATAAAAATCAGTTCAGTGCGTGATTTCTCTTGTTTCGGACTGCAGAACGATGACGCGATCGGCCGAAATATTTGTTCTGCATTTCGCGGCCGGTAATAAAAATCAGTTCAGTGCGTGGTTTCTCTTGTTTCGGACGCAGAACGATGACGCGATCGGCCGAAATATTTGTTCTGCATTGCGCGGCCGGTAATAAAAATCAGTTCAGTGCGTGGTTTCTCTTGTTTCGGACGCAGAACGATGACGCGATCGGCCGAAATATTTGTTCTGCATTTCGCGGCCGGTAATAAAAATCAGTTCAGTGCGTGATTTCTCTTGTTTCGGACTGCAGAACGATGACGCGATCGGCCGAAATATTTGTTCTGCATTTCGCAGTTCAGTGCGTGATTTCTCTTGTTTCGGACGCAGAACGATGACGCGATCGGCCGAAGTATTTGTTCTGCATTTCGCGGCCGGTAATAAAAATCAGTTCAGTGCGTGATTTCTTTTGTTTCGGACTGCAGAACGATGACGCGATCGGCCGAAATATTTGTTCTGCATTGCGCGGCCGGTAATAAAAATCAGTTCAGTGCGTGGTTTCTCTTGTTTCGGACGCAGAACGATGACGCGATCGGCCGAAATATTTGTTCTGCATTTCGCGGCCGGTAATAAAAATCAGTTCAGTGCGTGATTTCTCTTGTTTCGGACTGCAGAACGAAGACGCGATCGGCCGAAATATTTGTTCTGCATTTCGCGGCCGGTAATAAAAATCAGTTCAGTGCGTGATTTCTCTTGTTTCGGACGCAGAACGATGACGCGATCGGCCGAAATATTTGTTCTGCATTTCGCGGCCGGTAATAAAAATCAGTTCAGTGCGTGATTTCTCTTGTTTCGGACTGCAGAACGATGACGCGATCGGCCGAAATATTTGTTCTGCATTGCGCGGCCGGTAAGTACAGTCGGGTGCGTGCCTGATTTCTCTTGTTTCGGACGCAGAACGATGACGCGATCGGCCGAAATATTTGTTCTGCATTTCGCGGCCGGTAATAAAAATCAGTTCAGTGCGTGATTTCTCTTGTTTCGGACTGCAGAACGATGACGCGATCGGCCGAAATATTTGTTCTGCATTGCGCGGCCGGTAATAAAAATCAGTTCAGTGCGTGGTTTCTCTTGTTTCGGACGCAGAACGATGACGCGATCGGCCGAAATATTTGTTCTGCATTTCGCGGCCGGTAATAAAAATCAGTTCAGTGCGTGATTTCTCTTGTTTCGGACTGCAGAACGAAGACGCGATCGGCCGAAATATTTGTTCTGCATTTCGCGGCCGGTAATAAAAATCAGTTCAGTGCGTGATTTCTCTTGTTTCGGACTGCAGAACGATGACGCGATTCGCCGAAATATTTGTTCTGTATTTCGCGGCCGGTAATAAAATCAGTTCAGTGCGTGATTTCTCTTGTTTCGGACGCAGAACGATGACGCGATCGGCCGAAATATTTGTTCTGCATTTCGCGGCCGGTAATAAAAATCAGTTCAGTGCGTGATTTCTCTTGTTTCGGACTGCAGAACGATGACGCGATCGGCCGAAATATTTGTTCTGCATTTCGCAGTTCAGTGCGTGATTTCTCTTGTTTCGGACGCAGAACGATGACGCGATCGGCCGAAGTATTTGTTCTGCATTTCGCGGCCGGTAATAAAAATCAGTTCAGTGCGTGATTTCTTTTGTTTCGGACTGCAGAACGATGACGCGATCGGCCGAAATATTTGTTCTGCATTGCGCGGCCGGTAATAAAAATCAGTTCAGTGCGTGGTTTCTCTTGTTTCGGACGCAGAACGATGACGCGATCGGCCGAAATATTTGTTCTGCATTTCGCGGCCGGTAATAAAAATCAGTTCAGTGCGTGATTTCTCTTGTTTCGGACTGCAGAACGATGACGCGATCGGCCGAAATATTTGTTCTGCATTTCGCAGTTCAGTGCGTGATTTCTCTTGTTTCGGACGCAGAACGATGACGCGATCGGCCGAAGTATTTGTTCTGCATTTCGCGGCCGGTAATAAAAATCAGTTCAGTGCGTGATTTCTTTTGTTTCGGACTGCAGAACGATGACGCGATCGGCCGAAATATTTGTTCTGCATTGCGCGGCCGGTAATAAAAATCAGTTCAGTGCGTGGTTTCTCTTGTTTCGGACGCAGAACGATGACGCGATCGGCCGAAATATTTGTTCTGCATTTCGCGGCCGGTAATAAAAATCAGTTCAGTGCGTGATTTCTCTTGTTTCGGACTGCAGAACGAAGACGCGATCGGCCGAAATATTTGTTCTGCATTTCGCGGCCG
The DNA here is from genome assembly GCF_024139115.2 of Armigeres subalbatus. NCBI lineage: Eukaryota > Metazoa > Arthropoda > Insecta > Diptera > Culicidae > Armigeres > Armigeres subalbatus. Next base: position 411,245,052 of record NC_085140.1, on the reverse strand, counting down.
GTAATAAAAATCAGTTCAGTGCGTGATTTCTCTTGTTTCGGACGCAGAACGATGACGCGATCGGCCGAAATATTTGTTCTGCATTTCGCGGCCGGTAATAAAAATCAGTTCAGTGCGTGATTTCTCTTGTTTCGGACTGCAGAACGATGACGCGATCGGCCGAAATATTTGTTCTGCATTGCGCGGCCGGTAATAAAAATCAGTTCAGTGCGTGGTTTCTCTTGTTTCGGACGCAGAACGATGACGCGATCGGCCGAAATATTTGTTCTGCATTTCGCGGCCGGTAATAAAAATCAGTTCAGTGCGTGATTTCTCTTGTTTCGGACTGCAGAACGAAGACGCGATCGGCCGAAATATTTGTTCTGCATTTCGCGGCCGGTAATAAAAATCAGTTCAGTGCGTGATTTCTCTTGTTTCGGACTGCAGAACGATGACGCGATTCGCCGAAATATTTGTTCTGTATTTCGCGGCCGGTAATAAAAATCAGTTCAGTGCGTGATTTCTCTTGTTTCGGACGCAGAACGATGACGCGATCGGCCGAAATATTTGTTCTGCATTTCGCGGCCGGTAATAAAAATCAGTTCAGTGCGTGATTTCTCTTGTTTCGGACTGCAGAACGATGACGCGATCGGCCGAAATATTTGTTCTGCATTTCGCGGCCGGTAATAAAAATCAGTTCAGTGCGTGATTTCTCTTGTTTCGGACTGCAGAACGATGACGCGATCGGCCGAAATATTTGTTCTGCATTTCGCGGCCGGTAATAAAAATCAGTTCAGTGCGTGATTTCTCTTGTTTCGGACTGCAGAACGATGACGCGATCGGCCGAAATATTTGTTCTGCATTTCGCAGTTCAGTGCGTGATTTCTCTTGTTTCGGACTGCAGAACGATGACGCGATCGGCCGAAATATTTGTTCTGCATTTCGCGGCCGGTAATAAAAATCAGTTCAGTGCGTGATTTCTCTTGTTTCGGACTGCAGAACGATGACGCGATCGGCCGACATATCTGTTCTGCATTTCGCAGTTCAGTGCGTGATTTCTCTTGTTTCGGACGCAGAACGATGACGCGGTCGGCCGAAGTATTTGTTCTGCATTTCGCGGCCGGTAATAAAATCAGTTCAGTGCGTGATTTCTCTTGTTTCGGACTGCAGAACGATGACGCGATCGGCCGAAATATTTGTTCTGCATTGCGCGGCCGGTAATAAAAATCAGTTCAGTGCGTGGTTTCTCTTGTTTCGGACGCAGAACGATGACGCGATCGGCCGAAATATTTGTTCTGCATTTCGCGGCCGGTAATAAAAATCAGTTCAGTGCGTGATTTCTCTTGTTTCGGACTGCAGAACGATGACGCGATCGGCCGAAATATTTGTTCTGCATTGCGCGGCCGGTAATAAAAATCAGTTCAGTGCGTGGTTTCTCTTGTTTCGGACGCAGAACGATGACGCGATCGGCCGAAATATTTGTTCTGCATTTCGCGGCCGGTAATAAAAATCAGTTCAGTGCGTGATTTCTCTTGTTTCGGACTGCAGAACGAAGACGCGATCGGCCGAAATATTTGTTCTGCATTTCGCGGCCGGTAATAAAAATCAGTTCAGTGCGTGATTTCTCTTGTTTCGGACTGCAGAACGATGACGAGATTCGCCGAAATATTTGTTCTGTATTTCGCGGCCGGTAATAAAAATCAGTTCAGTGCGTGATTTCTCTTGTTTCCGGACGCAGAACGATGACGCGATCGGCCGAAATATTTGTTCTGCATTGCGCGGCCGGTAATAAAAATCAGTTCAGTGCGTGGTTTCTCTTGTTTCGGACGCAGAACGATGACGCGATCGGCCGAAATATTTGTTCTGCATTTCGCGGCCGGTAATAAAATCAGTTCAGTGCGTGATTTCTCTTGTTTCGGACTGCAGAACGATGACGCGATCGGCCGAAATATTTGTTCTGCATTTCGCAGTTCAGTGCGTGATTTCTCTTGTTTCGGACGCAGAACGATGACGCGATCGGCCGAAGTATTTGTTCTGCATTTCGCGGCCGGTAATAAAAATCAGTTCAGTGCGTGATTTCTTTTTGTTTCGGACTGCAGAACGATGACGCGATCGGCCGAAATATTTGTTCTGCATTGCGCGGCCGGTAATAAAAATCAGTTCAGTGCGTGGTTTCTCTTGTTTCGGACGCAGAACGATGACGCGATCGGCCGAAATATTTGTTCTGCATTTCGCGGCCGGTAATAAAAATCAGTTCAGTGCGTGATTTCTCTTGTTTCGGACTGCAGAACGAAGACGCGATCGGCCGAAATATTTGTTCTGCATTTCGCGGCCGGTAATAAAAATCAGTTCAGTGCGTGATTTTTATTGTTTCGGACGCAGAACGATGACGCGATCGGCCGAAATATTTGTTCTGCATTTCGCGGCCGGTAATAAAAATCAGTTCAGTGCGTGATTTCTCTTGTTTCGGACTGCAGAACGATGACGCGATCGGCCGAAATATTTTATCTGCATTGCGCGGCCGGTAATAAAAATCAGTTCAGTGCGTGATTTCTCTTGTTTCGGACGCAGAACGATGACGCGATCGGCCGAAATATTTGTTCTGCATTTCGCGGCCGGTAATAAAAATCAGTTCAGTGCGTGATTTTTCTTGTTTCGGACTGCAGAACGATGACGCGATCGGCCGAAATATTTGTTCTGCATTTCGCGGCCGGTAATAAAAATCAGTTCAGTGCGTGGTTTCTCTTGTTTCGGACGCAGAACGATGACGCGATCGGCCGAAATATTTGTTCTGCATTTCGCGGCCGGTAATAAAAATCAGTTCAGTGCGTGATTTCTCTTGTTTCGGACTGCAGAACGATGACGCGATCGGCCGAAATATTTGTTCTGCATTGCGCGGCCGGTAATAAAAATCAGTTCACTGCGTGATTTCCCTTGTTTCCGCCCGCAGAACGATGACGCGATCGGCCGAAATATTTGTTCTGCATTTCGCGGCCGGTAATAAAAATCAGTTCAGTGCGTGATTTCTCTTGTCTCGGACTGCCGAACGAAGACGCGATCGGCCGAAATATTTGTTCTGCATTTCGCGGCCGGTACTAAAATCAGTTCAGTGCGTGATTTCTCTTGTTTCCGGACTGCAGAACGATGACGCGATTCGCCGAAATATTTGTTCTGTATTTCGCGGCCGGTAATAAAATCAGTTCAGTGCGTGATTTCTCTTGTTTCGGACGCAGAACGATGACGCGATCGGCCGAAATATTTGTTCTGCATTGCGCGGCCGGTAATAAAAATCAGTTCAGTGCGTGGTTTCTCTTGTTTCGGACGCAGAACGATGACGCGATCGGCCGAAATATTTGTTCTGCATTTCGCAGTTCAGTGCGTGATTTCTCTTGTTTCGGACGCAGAACGATGACGCGCTCGGCCGAAGTATTTGTTCTGCATTTCGCGGCCGGTAATAAAAATCAGTTCAGTGCGTGATTTCTTTTGTTTCGGACTGCAGAACGATGACGCGATCGGCCGAAATATTTGTTCTGCATTGCGCGGCCGGTAATAAAAATCAGTTCAGTGCGTGGTTTCTCTTGTTTCGGACGCAGAACGATGACGCGATCGGCCGAAATATTTGTTCTGCATTTCGCGGCCGGTAATAAAAATCAGTTCAGTGCGTGATTTCTCTTGTTTCGGACTGCAGAACGAAGACGCGATCGGCCGAAATATTTGTTCTGCATTTCGCGGCCGGTAATAAAAATCAGTTCAGTGCGTGATTTCTCTTGTTTCGGACTGCAGAACGAAGACGCGATCGGCCGAAATATTTGTTCTGCATTTCGCGGCCGGTAATAAAATCAGTTCAGTGCGTGATTTCTCTTGTTTCGGACTGCAGAGCGATGACGCGATCGGCCGAAATATTTGTTCTGCATTTCGCGGCCGCTAATAAAAATCAGTTCAGTGCGTGATTTCTCTTGTTTCGGACTGCAGAACGATGACGCGATCGGCCGAAATATTTGTTCTGCATTGCGCGGCCGGTAATAAAATCAGTTCAGTGCGTGATTTCTCTTGTTTCGGACTGCAGAACGAAGACGCGATCGGCCGAAATATTTGTTCTGCATTTCGCGGCCGGTAATAAAAATCAGTTCAGTGCGTGATTTTATTATTTCGGACGCAGAACGATGACGCGATCGGCCGAAATATTTGTTCTGCATTTCGCGGCCGGTAATAAAAATCAGTTCAGTGCGTGATTTCTCTTGTTTCGGACTGCAGAACGATGACGCGATCGGCCGAAATATTTTATCTGCATTGCGCGGCCGGTAATAAAAAATCAGTTCAGTGCGTGATTTCTCTTGTTTCGGACGCAGAACGATGACGCGATCGGCCGAAATATTTGTTCTGCATTTCGCGGCCGGTAATAAAAATCAGTTCAGTGCGTGATTTCTCTTGTTTCGGACTGCAGAACGATGACGCGATTGGCCGAAATATTTGTTCTGCATTTCGCGGCCGGTAATAAAAATCAGTTCAGTGCGTGGTTTCTCTTGTTTCGGACGCAGAACGATGACGCGATCGTCCGAAATATTTGTTCTGCATTTCGCGGCCGGTAATAAAAATCAGCTCAGTGCGTGATTTCTTTTGTTTGGGACTGCAGAACGATGACGCAATCGGCCGAAATATTTGTTATTGCGCGGCCGGTAATAAAAATCAGTTCAGTGCGTGGTTTCTCTTGTTTCGGACTGCAGAACGATGACGCGATTCGCCGAAATATTTGTTCTGTATTTCGCGTCCGGTAATAAAAATCAGTTCAGTGCGTGATTTCTCTTGTTTCGGACGCAGAACGATGACGCGATTGGCCGAAATATTTGTTTTGCATTGCGCGGCCGGTAATAAAATCAGTTCAGTGCGTGATTTCTCTTGTTTCCGGACGCAGAACGATGACGCGATCGGCCGAAATATTTGTTCTGCATTTCGCGGCCGGTAATAAAAATCAGTTCAGTGCGTGATTTCTCTTGTTTCGGACTGCAGAACGATGACGCGATCGGCCGAAATATTTGTTCTGCATTGCGCGGCCGGTAATAAAAATCAGTTCAGTGCGTGGTTTCTCTTGTTTCGGACGCAGAACGATGACGCGATCGGCCGAAATATTTGTTCTGCATTTCGCGGCCGGTAATAAAAATCAGTTCAGTGCGTGATTTCTCTTGTTTCGACTGCAGAACGACGACGCCATCGGCCGAAATATTTGTTCTGCATTTCGCAGTTCAGTGCGTGATTTCTCTTGTTTCGGACGCAGAACGATGACGCGATCGGCCGAAGTATTTGTTCTGCATTTCGCGGCCGGTAATAAAAATCAGTTCAGTGCGTGATTTCTCTTTGTTTCCGGACTGCAGAACGATGACGCGATCGGCCGAAATATTTGTTCTGCATTGCGCGGCCGGTAATAAAATCAGTTCAGTGCGTGGTTTCTCTTGTTTCGGACGCAGAACGATGACGCGATCGGCCGAAATATTTGTTCTGCATTTCGCGGCCGGTAATAAAATCAGTTCAGTGCGTGATTTCTCTTGTTTCGGACTGCAGAACGATGACGCGATCGGCCGAAATATTTGTTCTGCATTTCGCAGTTCAGTGCGTGATTTCTCTTGTTTCGGACGCAGAACGATGACGCGATCGGCCGAATTATTTGTTCTGCATTTCGCGGCCGGTAATAAAAATCAGTTCAGTGCGTGATTTCTTTTGTTTCGGACTGCAGAACGATGACGCGATCGGCCGAAATATTTGTTCTGCATTGCGCGGCCGGTAATAAAAATCAGTTCAGTGCGTGGTTTCTCTTGTTTCGGACGCAGAACGATGACGCGATCGGCCGAAATATTTGTTCTGCATTTCGCGGCCGGTAATAAAAATCAGTTCAGTGCGTGATTTCTCTTGTTTCGGACTGCAGAACGATCGCGCGATCGGCCGAAATATTTGTTCTGCATTTCGCAGCCGATAATAAAAATCAGTTCAGTACGTGATTTCTCTTGTTTCGGACTGCAGAACGATGACGCGATCTGCCGAAATATTTGTTCTGCATTTCGCGGCCGGTAATAAAATCAGTTCAGTACGTGATTTCTCTTGTTTCGGACTGCAGAACGATGACGCGATCTGCCGAAATATTTGTTCTGCATTGCGCGGCCGGTAATAAAAATCAGTTCAGTGCGTGATTTCTCTTGTTTCGGACTGCAGAACGATGACGCGATCGGCCGAAATATTTGTTCTGCATTTCGCGGCCGGTAATAAAAATCAGTTCAGTGCGTGATTTCTCTTGTTTCGGACTGCAGAACGATGACGCGATCGGCCGAAATATTTGTTCTGCATTGCGCGGCCGGTAATAAAAATCAGTTCAGTGCGTGGTTTCTCTTGTTTCGGACGCAGAACGATGACGCGATCGGCCGAAATATTTGTTCTGCATTTCGCGGCCGGTAATAAAAATCAGTTCAGTGCGTGATTTCTCTTGTTTCCGGACGCAGAACGCCGACGCGCTCGGCCGAAATATTTTTTCTGCATTTCGCGGCCGGTAATAAAAATCAGTTCAGTGCGTGGTTTCTCTTGTTTCGGACGCAGAACGATGACGCGATCGGCCGAAATATTTGTTCTGCATTTCGCGGCCGGTAATAAAAATCAGTTCAGTGCGTGATTTCTCTTGTTTCGGACTGCAGAACGAAGACGCGATCGGCCGAAATATTTGTTCTGCATTTCGCGGCCGGTAATAAAAATCAGTTCAGTGCGTGATTTCTCTTGTTTCGGACTGCAGAACGATGACGCGATTCGCCGAAATATTTGTTCTGTATTTCGCGGCCGGTAATAAAATCAGTTCAGTGCGTGATTTCTCTTGTTTCGGACACAGAACGATGACGCGATCGGCCGAAATATTTGTTCTGCATTTCGCGGCCGGTAATAAAAACCAGTTCAGTGCGTGGTTTCTCTTGTTTCGGACTGCAGAACGATGACGCGATCGGCCGAAATATTTGTTCTGCATTTCGCAGTTCAGTGCGTGATTTCTCTTGGTTCGGACTGCAGAACGATGACGCGATCGGCCGCGATATTTGTTCTGCATTTCGCGGCCGGTAATAAAAATCAGTTCAGTGCGTGATTTCTCTTGTTTCGGACTGCAGAACGATGACGCGATCGGCCGAAATATTTGTTCTGCATTTCGCGGCCGGTAATAAAAATCAGTTCAGTGCGTGATTTCTCTTGTTTCCGGACTGCAGAACGATGACGCGATCGGCCGAAATATTTGTTCTGCATTTCGCAGTTCAGTGCGTGATTTCTCTTGTTTCGGACTGCAGAACGATGACGCGATCTGCCGAAATATTTGTTCTGCATTTCGCGGCCGGTAATAAAATCAGTTCAGTGCGTGATTTCTCTTGTTTCGGACTGCAGAACGATGACGCGATCGGCCGAAATATTTGTTCTGCATTTCGCAGTTCAGTGCGTGATTTCTCTTGTTTCGGACGCAGAACGATGACGCGATCGGCCGAAGTATTTGTTCTGCATTTCGCGGCCGGTAATAAAAATCAGTTCAGTGCGTGATTTCTCTTGTTTCGGACTGCAGAACGATGACGCGATCGGCCGAAATATTTGTTCTGCATTGCGCGGCCGGTAATAAAAATCAGTTCAGTGCGTGGTTTCTCTTGTTTCGGACGCAGAACGATGACGCGATCGGCCGAAATATTTGTTCTGCATTGCGCGGCCGGTAATAAAAATAATCAGTTCAGTGCGTGATCTCTCATGTTTCGGACAGCAGAACGATGACTCTTTCGGCCGAAATATTTGTTCTGCATTGCGCGGCCGGTAATAAAAGCAGGTCAGTGCGTGGTTTCTCTTGTTTCGGACGCAGAACGATGACGCGATCGGCCGAAATATTTGTTCTGCATTTCGCGGCCGGTAATAAAAATCAGTTCAGTGCGTGATTTCTCTTGTTTCGGACTGCAGAACGATGACGCGATCGGCCGAAATATTTGTTCTGCATTGCGCGGCCGGTAATAAAAATCAGTTCAGTGCGTGATTTCTCTTGTTTCGGACTGCAGAACGATGACGCGATTCGCCGAAATATTTGTTCTGTATTTCGCGGCCGGTAATAAAAATCAGTTCAGTGCGTGATTTCTCTTGTTTCGGACGCAGAACGATGACGCGATCGGCCGAAATATTTGTTCTGCATTGCGCGGCCGGTAATAAAAATCAGTTCAGTGCGTGGTTTCTCTTGTTTCGGACTGCAGAACGATGACGCGATCGGCCGAAATATTTGTTCTGCGTTGTGCGGCCGGTAATAAAAATCAGTTCAGTGCGTGATTTCTCTTGTTTCGGACTGCAGAACGATGACGCGATCGGCCGAAATATTTGTTCTGCATTTCGCAGTTCAGTGCGTGATTTCTCTTGTTTCGGACGCAGAACGATGACGCGATCGGCCGAAGTATTTGTTCTGCATTTCGCGGCCGGTAATAAAAATCAGTTCAGTGCGTGATTTCTTTTGTTTCGGACTGCAGAACGATGACGCGATCGGCCGAAATATTTGTTCTGCATTGCGCGGCCGGTAATAAAAATCAGTTCAGTGCGTGATTTCTCTTGTTTCGGACTGCAGAACGAGGACGCGATCGGACGCAAGATTTGTTCTGGATTTCGGGGCCGGGAAGTAAGATCAGTTGAGTGCGTGATTTCTTTTGTTTCGGACTGCAGAACGAAGACGCGATCGGCCGAAATATTTGTTCTGCATTTCGCGGCCGGTAATAAAAATCAGTTCAGTGCGTGATTTTATTATTTCGGACGCAGAACGATGACGCGATCGGCCGAAATATTGGTTCTGCATTTCGCGGCCGGTAATAAAAATCAGTTCAGTGCGTGATTTCTCTTGTTTCGGACTGCAGAACGATGACGCGATCGGCCGAAATATTTTATCTGCATTGCGCGGCCGGTAATAAAAATCAGTTCAGTGCGTGATTTCTCTTGTTTCGGACTGCAGAGCGATGACGCGATCGGCCGAAATATTTGTTCTGCATTTCGCGGCCGGTAATGAAAATCAGTTCAGTGCGTGATTTCTCTTGTTTCGGACTGCAGAACGATGACGCGATTGGCCGAAATATTTGTTCTGCATTTCGCGGCCGGTAATAAAAATCAGTTCAGTGCGTGGTTTCTCTTGTTTCGGACGCAGAACGATGACGCGATCGTCCGAAATATTTGTTCTGCATTTCGCGGCCGGTAATAAAAATCATCTCAGTGCGTGATTTCTTTTGTTTCGGACTGCAGAACGATGACGCAATCGGCCGAAATATTTGTTATTGCGCGGCCGGTAATAAAAATCAGTTCAGTGCGTGGTTTCTCTTGTTTCGAACTGCAGAACGATGACGCGATTCGCCGAAATATTTGTTCTGCATTTCGCGGCCGGTAATAAAAATCAGTTCAGTGCGTGATTTCTCTTGTTTCGGACTGCAGAACGATGACGCGATCGGCCGAGATATTTGTTCTGCATTGCGCGGCCGGTAATAAAAATCAGTTCAGTGCGTGATTTCTCTTGTTTCGGACTGCAGAACGATGACGAGATTCGCCGAAATATTTGTTCTGTATTTCGCGGCCGGTAATAAAAATCAGTTCAGTGCGTGATTTCTCTTGTTTCTGACTGCAGAACGAAGACGCGATCGGCCGAAATATTTGTTCTGCATTTCGCGGCCGGTAATAAAAATCAGTTCAGTGCGTGATTTCTCTTGTTTCGGACTGCAGAACGATGACGCGATCGGCCGAAATATTTTATCTGCATTGCGCGGCCGGTAATAAAAATCAGTTCAGTGCGTGATTTCTCTTGTTTCGGGCGCAGAACGATGACGCGAACGGCCGAAATATTTGTTCTGCATTTCGCGGCCGGTAATAAAAATCAGTTCAGTGCGTGATTTTTCTTGTTTCGGACTGCAGAACGATGACGCGATCGGCCGAAATATTTGTTCTGCATTTCGCGGCCGGTAATAAAAATCAGTTCAGTGCGTGGTTTCTCTTGTTTCGGACGCAGAACGATGACGCGATCGTCCGAAATATTTGTTCTGCATTTCGCGGCCGGTAATAAAAATCAGCTCAGTGCGTGATTTCTTTTGTTTCGGACTGCAGAACGATGACGCAATCGGCCGAAATATTTGTTCTGCATTGCGCGGCCGGTAATAAAAATCAGTTCAGTGCGTGGTTTCTCTTGTTTCGGACTGCAGAACGATGACGCGATTCGCCGAAATATTTGTTCTGTATTTCGCGTCCGGTAATAAAAATCAGTTCAGTGCGTGATTTCTCTTGTTTCGGACGCAGAACGATGACGCGATTGGCCGAAATATTTGTTTTGCATTGCGCGGCCGGTAATAAAAATCAGTTCAGTGCGTGATTTCTCTTGTTTCGGACGCAGAACGATGACGCGATCGGCCGAAATAGTTGGTGTGCAGTTCGGGGCCGGTGAGTAAAATCAGGTGGGTGCGGGATTTTTCTTGTTTCGGACTGCAGAACGATGACGCGATCGGCCGAAATATTTGTTCTGCATTGCGCGGCCGGTAATAAAAATCAGTTCAGTGCGTGGTTTCTCTTGTTTCGGACGCAGAACGATGACGCGATCGGCCGAAATATTTGTTCTGCATTTCGCGGCCGGTAATAAAAATCAGTTCAGTGCGTGATTTCTCTTGTTTCGGACTGCAGAACGATGACGCGATCGGCCGAAATATTTGTTCTGCATTTCGCAGTTCAGTGCGTGATTTCTCTTGTTTCGGACGCAGAACGATGACGCGATCGGCCGAAGTATTTGTTCTGCATTTCGCGGCCGGTAATAAAAATCAGTTCAGTGCGTGATTTCTCTTGTTTCGGACGCAGAACGATGACGCGATCGGCCGAAATATTTGTTCTGCATTTCGCGGCCGGTAATAAAAATCAGTTCAGTGCGTGGTTTCTCTTGTTTCGGACGCAGAACGATGACGCGATCGGCCGAAATATTTGTTCTGCATTTCGCGGCCGGTAATAAAAATCAGTTCAGTGCGTGATTTCTCTTGTTTCGGACTGCAGAACGATGACGCGATCGGCCGAAATATTTGTTCTGCATTTCGCAGTTCAGTGCGTGATTTCTCTTGTTTCGGACGCAGAACGATGACGCGATCGGCCGAAGTATTTGTTCTGCATTTCGCGGCCGGTAATAAAAATCAGTTCAGTGCGTGATTTATTTTGTTTCGGACTGCAGAACGATGACGCGATTCGCCGAAATATTTGTTCTGTATTTCGCGGCCGGTAATAAAAATCAGTTCAGTGCGTGATTTCTCTTGTTTCGGACGCAGAACGATGACGCGATCGGCCGAAATATTTGTTCTGCATTTCGCGGCCGGTAATAAAAATCAGTTCAGTGCGTGATTTCTCTTGTTTCGGACTGCAGAACGAAGACGCGATCGGCCGAAATATTTGTTCTGCATTTCGCGGCCGGTAATAAAAATCAGTTCAGTGCGTGATTTCTCTTGTTTCGGACGCAGAACGATGACGCGATCGGCCGAAATATTTGTTCTGCATTTCGCGGCCGGTAATAAAAATCAGTTCAGTGCGTGATTTCTCTTGTTTCGGACTGCAGAACGATGACGCGATCGGCCGAAATATTTGTTCTGCATTGCGCGGCCGGTAAAAAAATCAGTTCAGTGCGTGGTTTCTCTTGTTTCGGTCTGCAGAACGATGACGCGATCGGCCGAAATATTTGTTCTGCATTTCGCGGCCGGTAATAAAAATCAGTTCAGTGCGTGATTTCTCTTGTTTCGGACTGCAGAACGATGACGCGATCGGCCGAAATATTTGTTCTGCATTGCGCGGCCGGTAATAAAAATCAGTTCAGTGCGTGGTTTCTCTTGTTTCGGACGCAGAACGATGACGCGATCGGCCGAAATATTTGTTCTGCATTTCGCGGCCGGTAATAAAAATCAGTTCAGTGCGTGATTTCTCTTGTTTCGGACTGCAGAACGAAGACGCGATCGGCCGAAATATTTGTTCTGCATTTCGCGGCCGGTAATAAAAATCAGTTCAGTGCGTGATTTCTCTTGTTTCGGACTGCAGAACGATGACGCGATTCGCCGAAATATTTGTTCTGTATTTCGCGGCCGGTAATAAAAATCAGTTCAGTGCGTGATTTCTCTTGTTTCGGACGCAGAACGATGACGCGATCGTCCGAAATATTTGTTCTGCATTTCGCGGCCGGTAATAAAATCAGTTCAGTGCGTGATTTCTCTTGTTTCGGACTGCAGAACGATGACGCGATCGGCCGAAATATTTGTTCTGCATTTCGCGGCCGGTAATAAAAATCAGTTCAGTGCGTGATTTCTCTTGTTTCGGACTGCAGAACGATGACGCGATCGGCCGAAATATTTGTTCTGCATTTCGCGGCCGGTAATAAAAATCAGTTCAGTGCGTGATTTCTCTTGTTTCGGACTGCAGAACGATGACGCGATCGGCCGAAATATTTGTTCTGCATTTCGCAGTTCAGTGCGTGATTTCTCTTGTTTCGGACTGCAGAACGATGACGCGATCGGCCGAAATATTTGTTCTGCATTTCGCGGCCGGTAATAAAAATCAGTTCAGTGCGTGATTTCTCTTGTTTCGGACTGCAGAACGATGACGCGATCGGCCGAAATATTTGTTCTGCATTTCGCAGTTCAGTGCGTGATTTCTCTTGTTTCGGACGCAGAACGATGACGCGATCGGCCGAAGTATTTGTTCTGCATTTCGCGGCCGGTAATAAAAATCAGTTCAGTGCGTGATTTCTCTTGTTTCGGACTGCAGAACGATGACGCGATCGGCCGAAATATTTGTTCTGCATTGCGCGGCCGGTAATAAAAATCAGTTCAGTGCGTGGTTTCTCTTGTTTCGGACGCAGAACGATGACGCGATCGGCCGAAATATTTGTTCTGCATTTCGCGGCCGGTAATAAAAATCAGTTCAGTGCGTGATTTCTCTTGTTTCGGACTGCAGAACGATGACGCGATCGGCCGAAATATTTGTTCTGCATTGCGCGGCCGGTAATAAAAATCAGTTCAGTGCGTGGTTTCTCTTGTTTCGGACGCAGAACGATGACGCGATCGGCCGAAATATTTGTTCTGCATTTCGCGGCCGGTAATAAAAATCAGTTCAGTGCGTGATTTCTCTTGTTTCGGACTGCAGAACGAAGACGCGATCGGCCGAAATATTTGTTCTGCATTTCGCTGCCGGTAATAAAAATCAGTTCAGTGCGTGATTTCTCTTGTTTCGGACTGCAGAACGATGACGCGATTCGCCGAAATATTTGTTCTGTATTTCGCGGCCGGTAATAAAAATCAGTTCAGTGCGTGATTTCTCTTGTTTCGGACGCAGAACGATGACGCGATCGGCCGAATTATTGTGTTCTGCGTGGCGCGGCCGGCAATAAAATTAATCAGTTCAGTGCGTGATTTCTCTTGTTTCGGACGCAGAACGATGACGCGATCGGCCGAAATATTTGTTCTGCGTTTCGCGGCCGGTAATAAAAATCAGTTCAGTGCGTGATTTCTTTTGTTTCCGGACTGCAGAACGATGACGCGATCGGCCGAAATATTTGTTCTGCATTTCGCAGTTCAGTGCGTGATTTCTCTTGTTTCGGACGCAGAACGATGACGCGATCGGCCGAAGTATTTGTTCTGCATTTCGCGGCCGGTAATAAAAATCAGTTCAGTGCGTGATTTCTTTTGTTTCGGACTGCAGAACGATGACGCGATCGGCCGAAATATTTGTTCTGCATTGCGCGGCCGGTAATAAAAATCAGTTCAGTGCGTGATTTCTCTTGTTTCGGACGCAGAACGATGACGCTCTCGGCCGAAATATTTGTTCTGCATTTCGCGGCCGGTAATAAAAATCAGTGCAGTGCGTGATTTATCTTGTTTCGGACTGCAGAACGAAGACGCGATCGGCCGAAATATTTGTTCTGCATTTCGCGGCCGGTAATAAAATCAGTTCAGTGCGTGATTTTTATTATTTCGGACGCAGAACGATGACGCGATCGGCCGAAATATTTGTTCTGCATTTCGCGGCCGGTAATAAAAATCAGTTCAGTGCGTGATTTCTCTTGTTTCGGACTGCAGAACGATGACGCGATCGGCCGAAATATTTTATCTGCATTGCGCGGCCGGTAATAAAAATCAGTTCAGTGCGTGATTTTTCTTGTTTCGGACGCAGAACGATGACGCGATCGGCCGAAATATTTGTTCTGCATTTCGCGGCCGGTAATCAAAATCAGTTCAGTGCGTGATTTCTCTTGTTTCGGACTGCAGAACGATGACGCGATTGGCCGAAATATTTGTTCTGCATTTCGCGGCCGGTAATCAAAATCAGTTCAGTGCGTGGTTTCTCTTGTTTCGGACGCAGAACGATGACGCGATCGTCCGAAATATTTGTTCTGCATTTCGCGGCCGGTAATAAAAATCATCTCAGTGCGTGATTTCTTTTGTTTCGGACTGCAGAACGATGACGCAATCGGCCGAAATATTTGTTATTGCGCGGCCGGTAATAAAAATCAGTTCAGTGCGTGGTTTCTCTTGTTTCGAACTGCAGAACGATGACGCGATTCGCCGAAATATTTGTTCTGTATTTCGCGTCCGGTAATAAAAATCAGTTCAGTGCGTGATTTCTCTTGTTTCGGACGCAGAACGATGACGCGATTGGCCGAAATATTTGTTTTGCATTGCGCGGCCGGTAATAAAAATCAGTTCAGTGCGTGATTTCTCTTGTTTCGGACTGCAGAACGATGACGCGATTCGCCGAAATATTTGTTCTGTATTTCGCGGCCGGTAATAAAAATCAGTTCAGTGCGTGATTTCTCTTGTTTCGGACTGCAGAACGATGACGCGATCGGCCGAAATATTTGTTCTGCATTGCGCGGCCGGTAATAAAATCAGTTCAGTGCGTGATTTCTTTTGTTTCGGACTGCAGAACGATGACGCGATCGGCCGAAATATTTGTTCTGCATTGCGCGGCCGGTAATAAAAATCAGTTCAGTGCGTGGTTTCTCTTGTTTCGGACTGCAGAACGATGACGCGATTCGCCGAAATATTTGTTCTGTATTTCGCGGCCGGTAATAAAAATCAGTTCAGTGCGTGATTTCTCTTGTTTCGGACGCAGAACGATGACGCGATCGGCCGAAATATTTGTTCTGCATTTCGCGGCCGGTAATAAAAATCAGTTCAGTGCGTGATTTCTTTTGTTTCGGACTGCAGAACGATGACGCGATCGGCCGAAATATTTGTTCTGCATTGCACGGCCGGTAATAAAAATCAGTTCAGTGCGTGATTTCTCTTGTTTCGGACTGCAGAATGATCGCGCGATCGGCCGAAATATTCGTTCTGCATTGCGCGGCCGGTAATATGAGTAGCTATCGAACAAGTAAGTGCAGTGCGTGTTTTAGTCGTCGGGAAAGAAATAAAGTATCTATCTTATGTTCGGTGACTCATGCGCATGTCGCGCGCGGTCGAAAAAAGCGAGTTCTTCAATAGTTTGCGGTAGCCATCGAGCAAGTGAGTACAGAATGCTGCGCTTCCGTGCGGTCGTCCAAAACGCGAATCTCCTTAGCTTTCATATGCCACCGGGCGTGCATGTTTTTTAACTTTTAACTCGTATTAGTGTCATTTCCCATCCCATAGATCGCATCGCTTACCAAAGTGAATCCAGATAAATTATCCTTTGTAACTAAGACGATATCCTATCCCAAGACAATCGTGGAGATGCAGAGGTATACTCGGTCTCTAGTAGCAACGAGAGTCGGACTAACAATCCTTCCATTCCTATATGACCGTAAGGACGTGGCCGGCGCCGTTATTGACTTTAAATATTTGAGCTCCCGAAACGTGTACATTGAGAATGGGTAGCTAATCCCAAGCCCCATTCATTGTGTTCTCTGTACAATTTCGCAAGTTCAGTCAATCACGGAGTAGCAACTACGAATTGTGCGGTCATAATGCTCATGCTCATGCTCATGCTCAAAATTAATTATTTGACCACTGTTTTTCATGGTTTTCATGGAGGGATAAGCATAAAATGGATTATTAGCGATTATGACAACTCCCGGAACCTATGGATTGGTCAAAGCGAACTTATAGTCGAGGACATTTCAGTTTTGACGCCAAAACTAGTCATTTGACGGATCTATTTTTCATGGTTTTCGATCAGTAAACAAGGTATAAATTAAAAATGGAGCATTGACAACTCTGATCACTTCCGTGATTTATGGATTGATCCAGGGGAACCTGCATAAGAGGATATTTCAGTTTTAGCAGTAAAACTAGTTATACTTCTTTTGCTTCCCGATTGAAAACCATGAAGAACGAGTCGTTGAATGACTACCTTTGGTAGGTTCCGGAAGCGGTCAAAGCCGTCAATGGTCCATTTTATATCCATACCTCGCTTCCTGATAGAAATCCATGAAAAATGAACCGTCGAATGACTAGCTTTGGTGCCAAAACTGAAATGTCCCCTCAACGGGTTCCCCGGGGACAATCCGTAGGTCCCGGAAGCAGTCAGAGTCGTCGATGGTCAATTTTTAATTCATACCTCGCTTCCTGATAGAAAACCATGACAAACGAACCGTCGAATGACCAGTTTTGGCGCTAAAACTGAAATGTCCCCTTCTACAGGTTCCTAGGAGACAATCCGTAGGTCCCGGAAGCGGTCAGAGTCGTCAATGGTCCATTTTATATCCATACTTCGCTTCCTGATAGAAAACCATGACAAACAAACCGTCGAATGACCAGTTTTGGCGCTAAAACAGAAATGTCTCCTTATACAGGTTTCCCGGGGACAATCCGTAGGTCCCGGAAGCGGACAGAGTCGTCAGTGGTCAATTTTATATTCATAGCTCGCTCGAAAACCATGAGGAACGAGCCGTTGAATGACTAGCTTTGGTGTTAAAACTTAAATGTCCCTTCATTGGCTTCCCCGGGGACAATCCGTAGGTTCCGGAATCGGTCAAAGCCGTCAATGCACAATGGTCCGATTCAGTTATTTAGCAGGAAAAAACTATTTTCCTCCGTTTTCGTTCTATTTAGACACTTGGTGTCTTCAGTGAAGTTGTTTATAATAAAATATTGCTTCTTCGGACAAAAAGTTTGATAGGGTGGTCCTTATCGAATCTCAAAACTGAAATTAAACTTTTTTATTTCGGGTTTTTTTGTGGATGACCTCTTCAGCAAACTTGCAGTAAACATTATTTGATGCAACTTTGCCGAAGACACCTTGTGTCTAGCACATAAATTGAGTTCAGTAAATGAAATTTTCGATTTTAACCTAGGGTGGCCCCAAAAAAAATCAGTTTTTCTATTCTAACTTTTTTGTTTTGAGTTTTACGAGAATGCGGTCTTCAGAAGAAATGAAGAGCAAGTGATGGTGCATATTTTTGCTGAGCACATCATGTTTATAAGTCTTACCATTTGAAAGTTATATGCAATTTATACCAAAAAACTATGCAATCTCAAAATGCCTATATCTCATGGAGATGGTTCGATTAATTTTTTTTGAAGGTGTTATCTGAAAGGGCACATATATAGTAACTTTTACTGCAAAAATTACAGGAACGTTTTTTTTTTAATTGAATAAATCGACTTTGAAAATTTCTTCGAAAAAAATTAAATTTACTAGTACTTCACTATATATTAAAATTATGAGTAAATTACCTTCGGCAAAAGTTCAAATTTAAACTAAAAATACATATCCGATTATTATTATTTAATCAGACTAAGGCCGAAGTGGCCTGTGCAGTATACAAGAGTCTTCTCCATTCGGCTCGGTCCATGGCTACACGTCGCCAGCCACGCAGTCTACGGAGTCATCTTCCAGCTGATCGATCCACCTTGCCCGCTGCGCACCTCGCCTTCTTGTGCCCGTCGGATCGTTGTCGACAACCATTTCTACCGGGTTACTGTCTGACATTCTGGCTACGTGCCCGGCCCACCGCAGTCGTCCCATTTATTTCAGGTGCAGTGGAAATTTTGTAGAAGTGGTATTCTCGATGAAGTGCCTTTTTTGGTAAAATGCCCTTTTTGGACAAATTTACATTTTCGGTGAGATTACAATGTCAGTGTAGTGGCATATTCGGTGATGGGCCTGTTCAAAGACTACATAACGCAATAAAGGGTGGGGTTGTTCAATTTTGGTTACGGGGGTGTTTCAAAATATTGTTACGCGTAATAAATTTATTACATAGAGTTTATTTTTAAATTACATATTTGCTTTTTTTATTATTTCAAAGAAAGTAAATAATTTAAGCTATACACTACGTAACAATTTTTATTATTATGCTTCAAATTCCATAAAAAAGAGATTTTTATTATAAAATCAAATTTGTTACGTTACGCTTGTTGATATAATTGTTACAGTTTGTTACGAGGGGGTGGAAGGTTTTTGAAAATTGCGTCTTCGCGCTACGTTATATTTGAACAGACCCTAATGGTATTTTCGGTGTAGTGGCAAATTCGGCTAAATGACTTTTTTGGGTGCAATAACATTTTTGCTGAAATGATATTTTTGATTATGTGCATTTTCGGTGAATTGGCATTTTTCGATGTAATGAATTATTCGGTGAAAAGGCTAAAGATATTTTCGGAGAAGTACGTTTTTCGGTAAAATGTCATATTCGGGGAAAAGGCATTTTCGGTGAAGTGGAATTTTTCAGTCGAACTTTTTGGGTAAAATAACATTTTCAGTGAAAAGGCAATTTTTGTGTAGTGGCATTTTTGGTAAAACGACCTTTTTGGGTAAAATTACATTTTCTGTTTGATGTAATTTTCGCTGAAACGACATTTTCGGTGCTCCCATCACAAGGTGTCAGGGAATGTAAAATAACAACATTGCCAATGACAGCAACATTGCCCTGTCTTGTAAAAGTTGTGACAAACTCAAGTCGCAATAAGCGTTTGTCCCAAACTGCAACAGAATAGGACAATGATCGCCTGCCGCGTATTTTGAGAAGTAGTCGGTTGTCGATGATGTTTTTGTTCAAATAAGTATCAGTTATCAATGTTTAGGCATAAACTTAACCATCTGTTGACATGATTTTTGTTTTCTGAAATATACAAGTTATCGCAGTTTGAAAAGTTCATAACACCTCTCCATGTTTGTTGCAAATAAAATGAAACGCAACAATGACTTTATCCTCTGCAGATAAGGACAAAGAGTTATCACTATTCTCTTTTGTTGCATGTTTTCTGCGCTGTTCTATTTGGCCGAAAGCCATTTGGCCGAATGCCACTAGGCCGAACAGACCATTAGGCCGAAACCCATCTGACCGAAGGTCATTTGGCCGAAAGGGTCGTTTGGACAAAAGGGTTGTTTGGCCGAAAGTGTCATTTGGCCGAAAGGGTCGTTTGGCCGAAAGGGTTGTTTGGCCGAAAGAGTCGTTTGTTCATTTGAAAAGTGAGAAATTAGCAATGAGAAGATAGACGTCTCACTTCTCACTCTTCATTTTTCTCTTCTCATTGTAAAATATAAGAAGCGTGAAATGAGTCGTCTCACTACTCATTTCACGCTTTTTTACTCATTACTCCCTTCGTACTACTCACTTTTCACATTGAGAAGTGAGAAATGGTCTCATTTCTCACTCCTCATTTATTACTTCTCGCTGTAAAAAGTTAGAAGCACGATGTAAATAGTGAGTAGAGCGAAGTGGGTAGAGACTTAATTTAATTTTTCACCCATCCTAAATGCTTAAAGCATATTAATTACCATGTGATTTTTCTTTGAATTATTTAGGATTTTTTGAAACATGTTGCAAAGATTTTGGTGGCAAATTGAAGTCACACGAACAAAAATACGAGCGAAAAAAAATCGTGTAAAAACAAAATCCTGTGTATTCGGCCAAACAACTTTCGGCCTAGTGGCATTCGGCCAAATAACTTTCAGCCGAATGGGTTTTGTCCAAATGACCCTTCCCCGTTTTCTGCAATTTTCAGCGACAAGGAGTTGATGAACCAACGCACCATGCGTCTCCATATACTTGTATGCTTATACATCGAAAATATTCAAAGCTTGTTGGCTTAAAAAGCAATAAGGCCGTTACAGATATTTAATTCACATTATGTCCTATTGGTCGATGGAAGATGGGGTGGGGGTGCTGTTGGTGCGGAATTAATAAAATAAAAAAACTCCTCGAATTTGTTAAAGAATGTTTTCAAAATTCTCAAAGCTATCCTAATTGCTCCATTCAAATATTATTTTGGGCAAAACAATCTGAGGGGGATCCATAATTGTTTTTAAATATTTGTATCGACCTAAATCTCCAAAAATGAAGAAATTACGAACTTGTTGTCTTTGACAAAGTGTTTCAGGAGAACTTTTGCTGTGGGCTTGTGACCCATATATGTGGGGTTAGTGTACAAGGTATCATCGTTTGCTGCTAATGCCGCGGATATTGTGGAAATCTCAGGTACTTGGTTGACGCTTTAGTTGGGAACGGTGGCTCTTCTTGACCTTCTATTCCCTGAGTAGTTATTATGAATAAGAGCTTTTTTGTGAATTTTGCTGTACCTGTTATGTACAACTAGTAAATCTCATTCCTCACACTTCCTGAAGAAACCTTTCTTGCTTCAGAAGTGAATCTTTTTTGTAGTACCAGTCTTTGTAACAAAAAAGGCATCATAATGGAGCATGAGATCTGATCAAATTATGTGTAGTACTACTCGATCAACGCCCCCGGCTGAAAGAGGGGTAGAGGATGACGCACTCACGCACAATGGTATTTTTTGGCGAAGTGGCATTTTCGGTAAAGTATATGACATTTATGGTGAACTGCATATGTGGAGAAATGGCATTTATGAAGAATTGTCATTTTCGGTAAAATGGCATTTTTAGTAAAGTGGCATTTCCGGGAAAATTGCTTTTTTTAAAAGAAATTGCATTTTCGGTGAAAATTTATTGAGAAAATGGCATTTTTCGGGGATGAACATTTCTGACAAAATGGCATCCTATAGGATGCAGTACTTTTGCAATAATTGTTG
Organism: Armigeres subalbatus; assembly: GCF_024139115.2. Lineage (NCBI taxonomy): Eukaryota > Metazoa > Arthropoda > Insecta > Diptera > Culicidae > Armigeres > Armigeres subalbatus. The sequence continues at coordinate 411,224,086 of NC_085140.1, read as the reverse complement.
TGTGCTGAGTGAACGATTGATCGTGTTACAATAAGCATGCATAATAGAGAACGAATTTCCGAGGAAAAAGCCTTCATATGCCATCTATCAAAGGTAAACATGTGAAATTCTAACTTAGTGTTCTCCTTAGAAATAGTATCAAAACTTGCTGACTTCGATATGAAGAAATTCATTATGATTTACTCAATCTAAATCATAGGGGAGGAGGTTCGGTTGTGGGCACCCTTTTGTGTTTGGTCCATAACTTTGGCCCTGGTTGATCTTATGTCGACATTTGCATAGCAATCGAAAGCTAAACTTATAACCTTACTACTAGCAAAGAAATTAATATGATTTCATCGATTTAGAAAAAATATTGACAATTTAGAAAATTTGACATTTTTGGACATTTTCATTTCGTGGTTCGGTTGTGGGCACCCTTGAAAACTTAGCTAAAAATAAAGAAGCATGAATAAAACCACCCAGATTTAAAGACAAGGAATAGTTTATTCATTCTAAAAGCCAGGAGACGCTAAAAAACTCAAATCAATTCACCTAGCAGTGATGATGCCTCACTCCGTGCATTAAGGAGGATGTTGAAAAAATCACATAAGAAAGGTCTAAAATAGCACTTTAGGTAAATGGGTTTTAATTTTTCATTGATTTACGTTTTATTGGTATGCATCACAGTCAAAAAATCCTGATTAATCACCCTAGCGGCAATAGTGCCTTTCTCGTTCATTTCAAAAAATAATATTTTGGCCATAAATTTTGATCCCATAGTCCGATCTGACCAATTTTCAATAGGAAACAATGGGAAAGCATTCCCCGTCGAATGCAACTTGTTGCAAGCAAATCAACGCTTTGTTCCAAAAAGTGCATGTATAATGACTAGACATGCCCAAAGAACAAAAATAATAAATAAACTCATTATTTCGAACAATTATGTCAAACTAATTATAGAAACTGCCTTAAAACGTTATTAAAAATAAGTTAAGGGACAAGTAAAACGATATTGAATGATTTATCAATAAAATGAGGGTGCCCATAACCGAACCAATAAAGGTGCCCACAACCGAATTTCGCAGCCTTTTTGGAACGAGAAGAAAAAAAAATCGCGCTTAAATTTTGATGGCAATCGACATTGGGCCTCAAAATAGATTAAATTTACTGTGTAAATACGCATCAGAATTCACTTTTTGAATTAAATCCTTTAATTTATGACAATTTGAAAAAGGCAAAAAAAAACTTTCGTGTTGTTTTTCTTGTACGAAAAATTTATTTGTTTCTAGTTCAAAGTAGAGATGCCCATCCGGTTTGATATTGAGCACAAAACATCATGCTATTATAGCAAACAAATGACGGTTGTCAGAATGACAGCATCTCTTATCTGTCAAAAGATTCATAGGGGTGCCCATAACCGAACGGTGCCCACAACCGAACCTCCTCCCCTACCTTTGTTTGTCTAATTTAGAAGAATCCATGTTTTTTGTATATGTTGGGTCTCATACAATATGGAATTCTGCTAGGTACTAGGTGAGTCGCAACTCGAAAAGTTTGGGAGCCTCCCAAATATGATAAGTCTCTATCGAAACGCGTAAAAAACGTGGAAATCCAAACTGCGCAAATCCCGAAAACCGCGTAAATAATGATTTCATCGGAAATCGATTTTTAGACGTTTTCTCAAGTTTTTCGACCTTTTTGAAAAACCGCGTAAAAACGTTTCTTTAAAAAATCCGCGAAATCTCAAAATCTGCGTTAGAAAAGCCGCGTTAAAAACGACCCGCGTAAAAACGACCCCAGTGTGCTCGCGAAAATCGATTTTCTACCGTTTCCTGATGTCGAATTTACATCACGAGTGGTAACTTAATTAGTTGTGCACTCCGATGTCTACCACCAAGAGGACAGTTTCTTTGAAGCACTCATGAGCATTTGCTGGTAATTTTTCAATCATACCTACGTATTTTACCCTGAGTCGATTAACATACTCAATCCAATTGAAAACCGCAATGGTCAACTAAAAAACTTGTATTTTTCGCACCTACTATTAACTTTGTATTGTATCTATTTGAAATTTCCCAAAAAAAAGCATTCCACCTGTCTACACTGACAGTCACAGTTATTCCATCGAACTGGTCATAATTTCCCCTCGGAAGCAAACAGCTTGACAGGTCCGGTCATAAACATATTCCAAAAATGGAACGTAACAAATTTTCATGGCATCGCATCGTCAGCAGCCACCAACAACCTGCTGTGGTGACCCCGCGCCTAAACGACCAATGCTCATAATTTTCCCAAATAACATAATTTGCATCTAAATTTCCATGTTTCTACGCGGCTCGTAACAGGTAGGTAGACACGCGCGGATTGGGTCACAGCGAAACAATACGCCGCAGTCCAAGGAGATCGATTCCCCGCTGGACCGAACGGCCAACGGCTGAGGGTCTGGCGCTGCGGCTGTAACCAATAAGCAATAAAATAAAGCACACCGTACAGCATCCCAACGGAGAGCAGGGTATCGATCGACGACCCGTTCTATACGGTACAACTGTCGATTTAGATGTTTTTTACTCCTCTGCTGAGTTCAGGTTACGTTTATTTGAAGTTTGGCATTTGAATTCCGAATCGCCACACCGCCGTACGGGTCGGTAAATTGAAACATAAAATATATGTCCAACATCGCTTTCTAATTAATTTGATCGGAATGAATTAATGAGGGCAACGTATGCGGGCACGATCGGTGTTACTAAGGCCATAACGGATTTATGGCTTTCCTGGCATGAATGGCCTTGATGTGGGGAGTTGATAGTGGCTGCAACGCGAGGTAACACGACCTGGGTGGCATCCCCATACTGTGACAGGTTGTGATTTAGGAGGACTAGAAAGATGAAAATGATCGTTAAATTTACAGCTTTTCTAAGATTAACGCTTTCCGTTGGTAATTTCTGGTAAAATATCACCCGCTTTAAAACAGTTGACAATTTTAGTATATTTTTATGTTGAGCGTCACAACACTTAATTGAGCAAGTGTACCTCATTCGAGCCGTCCCCTTATTATTACCACCAATAAAATAACTCAATAGAAAGTGGAAACATGCAAATAATGATAGAATTTGAAATGTATATCAATTCTTTAATTTTAAGGTTCGTCCGACCAACAATGGTTAACCGGTCGCAAAGAAAAAACAAACAAACAAACATGAAAATTTAACAAGGCATGGTACAGGAAATAAAAATAGGAGTGCCTCTATAAATAAAAAGTCTCACCGTACAACATAAAAATTAAAAAAACGGCGGTAAAAATTACCATATTGAGAAAAGGAAGTTCAAAGCATATACCAAAGACTTTAAACTGGAATCTATCACGCACAATATAACTAGAATAATGAAGGAGGATAGTAAAAACTTAGTAATTATTATTCATGTCGATATTCACTATTTATTATGAATGGTTGAACAAAGCCTGATACTTATATAAGGCATCATTGTGAGCAGGCAATAGACGTCGTTAAACTTTTAATCAACGGGTAATCCTAAAAGGTTATGCGTTGTCGTTGTGTTCTAAAATGTTAGACATTTGCAATATAAAAAGCACTAAGTGATTACGTGAAGGAATATTTTTCGACCTAGTAACCTTTTACTAAATTTTAAGTGCAGCCTAACCGTAATGTGACATTACAAGTCTTAATTGTACCAACGAAAACTGACTCGAGCCACGAGCGGCTTTATGCAAGTGAAATTGTGGGAACCATTCGCCACTGGGCGTTCAACGTCACGGTACTGTACCTGCCCGACTTGGAAAACCCGTAATTTTCTACCATTTTCAATTGATATTTTAAACAAAATCATAACTCATAATCAAATTATCGAACACTCCTTGGGCCGCCGCGTTGCTGAGTGCGTCGCTCGTCGTCTGAAAGCTGCACCACGTCAGACAGACCAGCGGCAAAACACAGAAGTGCGTTCGCTTTCAGTCAAACAGAGCACTCTGTGGGGTGATGCGTGATCTCCGCTGCGTAGCGTACTGCCACTTTTGACGTACAGTCGGTTGTCGTGGTCAGGAAATTTAAAATTATGTCAAAAATTTATGGTCATCAAATTATAGAGATTCGAGCGAAATAATTTCCCCGCGCCGCTACTCAGACAATCAGTCGTAAAGTGATCTTTCCACCGATGACGATGTGACTTACTTATGCTGCGAGGTCGGGCCACAGGCAGCCATTCGATTTTCGAAGAAGGGGTGGCATATTAACGGAAAACGTCAATGAGAAAAAAATGAGACATTTGAGCCGTTGGCTGATGGTGTGTTTATTTTTCACAGACGATTTATACCCCCGTCGTTGCAGTCATCGTTCAGCACGCCAGAGGAAATCGATGATGTTAAAGAATGGTAGGCAACATCTTTGTCATGACCCTTGGCGCAGCATGCAACTGGAATTCGGGAATAATGACACCTCCCGTCAACGGCATCATGGCATCATATCGTTCATTGCGGGGCTCTGGCAGCTCTAGCTTAGCTCTAGCCCAGGCTCTAGCTTAGCTCTGGCCAAACTCGACAAGGCAGGCTCTGAGCTCTGGCAAAAGCTCTGAGGCTTAGCTCTGAAAAGCAGCTCTCTAGCTTAGCTCTAAGGCAGCTCTATAGGCAGCTCTGGCAACAGCTCTAGTAGGCTCTGAGCAGTCTAAGGGCAAGCTCTGAGGCGGAGATGCAGGCGGGTGAGGCCGGAGCTCTGGGCCAGGCTCTGGGCAGCTCCTGGGCAGGCTCTGAGGCCCAGCTTAGCTCTGGGCAGCTCTAAGGCAGGCCGATCTAACAGCTCTCAGGGCCAGCTCTCAGGTGAGCTTTCGGTGAGGCTGGGCTCTAGGCAGCCCAATCTGAGCCGAGGCTGAGGCTTAGGGCTTTGTTGAGGCAGGCTGAGGCCCAGGCTGAGCTGAGGCTGGGCCAGGCAGGGGCAGGCAGCTGAGGCTTTGGGGCGCTGGGCTGAGCTGGGCTGGGGCAGGCAGGCTGCAGGCCAGGCTGAGGCGGGCGCAGGCCTGGTGGCTGAGGCAGGCTGGTGAGCTGGGGCTGGGCAGGCTGAGGCAGGCTAGGGCTGGAGCTGAGCTGGAGGCTGAGGCGCTGAGCGAGCGGAGGCTGGGCGGGCAGGCGGGCCAGGCGGAGGCTGAGACGGAGCTGGAGGCTGAGCTGGGGCCAGGAGGCAGGGCTGAACCCATGGGGGCTGCGGGCCAGGGGCGGAGCTGGCAGGCTGAGGCTGAGCCAGCTGGGCCAGGGCTGGGCGGGGCTGGGCGGGCAGACTGAGGCGGGCAGGGGCTGGGGCAGGCCCGGGCTGGTGAGGCACAGGGCCAGGCAGGGCAGGGCTGGGCAGGCTTTGAGGCCCCGGCGAGCTGGGGCCGGGCGGGGCAGGCTGAGCCCAGGGCTGGGACTGGTGGGCTGGAGCCCAGTTGGCTGGAGCAGGCTGGGGCTGGAGCTGAGGCTGGGCACGGCGGGCCAGGCTGGTGGGGCGGAGCTGACGGGGGACGGGGCTGGGGCTGGGAGGCCGGAGCAGACGGGCCAGCTGGGGCGGGCTGGGCCGGGGCTTTGAGCCCAGCGGGCGCGAGCAGGCTGAGCTAGAGCTGAGCAGGCTGAGGCAGGCTGAGCCGAGGCTGAGCCGAGCTTGAGGCAGAACTGGGCAGGCAGGCGGGCTTCGAGCAGGCTGGGCAGAGCTGGGGGCGGACAGGCAGGCACGAGCCAGGCTGGCAGGCTGAGCAGGCTGAGCTGAGGCAGGACTTTGAGGCTGACGGGCTGGGTTTGAGCTGAGCAGGCTGGGCTGAGCTGGGCGGGCGGGAGGCTGCAGCTGGGAGACGGGCTGAGCCAGGCTGACGGGCAGGCTGAGCCAGGCTGGGCCGGGCTGGAGCCCGGGCTGAGCTGGTGGGGCTGAGACGGGGCTGGTGGCTGAGACTGGGGCCTGGAGCACGGGCAGGCTGGTGGGCGGGCTGGGCGGGCAGGCTGAGCAGGCTGGGCCTGAGGCTGGGGGCAGGCCGGCAGACCCAGGCTGGACGGGCTTTGGACAGGCTTTGGGCGGAGGGCAGGCTGGTGGGCTGGGCAGGCAGGGGCAGGCTGGGGCCCGGGCCGGGAGACTGAGCCGGGCAGCACAGACGGGAGCTGACCCGGGGGCAGGCTGGGACTGGCCTGAGGCGAGGCCTGGGCTGGGGCCAGGGGCGGAGCGGTGGCTGAGGCAGGGCACGGGCGGGCTGAGCCCCAGGCTGAGGCTTTGAGCAGGCAGGCAGGCAGGCTGAGCAGGCCGGGCGCGAGGCGGGCTGAGCCAGGCTTTGAGCGGAGGCTGAGCCGGCAGGCAGGCTGAGACGGAGGCTGAGCCAGGCACGGGCCGGGGCTGAGGCTGAGCCCGGCACGAGCAGGCGGGCGCGAGCCATGAGGCGGGCTGAGACGGCTGGGCGGGGCTGTGAGCAGGCTGGTGGCGGGCTGAGGCGGACAGGCAGGCTGGAGGCACTGGGGCTGTTGAGCAGGCGGGGTGAGGGCGGGCTGGGCTGGGGCCAGGCTGAGGCCCGGAGGCTGGGAGGGGCCAGGGCTTTGAGCCGGGCTGGGGCGGCTGGCTGGGGCTGACTGGTTTGAGCCCAGGGCTGGGAGCAGGCACAGGCGGAGGCTGAGCCCAGGCTGGGAGGCCTGAGGCTGGGGCGGGCTGGCAGGGCTGAGGACGGGCTGAGCTGAGGCTGAGCGGCAGGGCCCAGGCTGGGAGCTGGGGCTTGGGGCGCAGGCTGGGGACGGGGCACGGCACGGGGGCTGGGCCGGGGCTGGCTGAGCCAGGCTGGGAGCCCGGAGGCTGGGGCAGACTGGGCTGGAGACGGGACTGAGCCAGGCAGGCCAGGCTGACGGAGGCTGGAGGCCCAGGGCTGGGCTGAGCCAGGGCTGGGGCGGGGCTGGGCTGAACAGCTTAGCTTTAGGCTTAGCTTTAACAACTTGAGCTTAGCTTTAAGGCTGAGGCATAGGCTTAGCTTTGGCCCAGCTTTAACAGCTTTAGGGCAGCTTTAGGCTGAGCTTTAGCTGGGAGCCAGGCTTAGCTTTAGCCTAACTGGTGTAACAACTGAGCTTTAGCTGGGACTTTGAGCAACTTTAGCTTAACTTTAGCTTAGGCAGCTGGAACTGGGAGCTTTAAGCAAGCTTAGCTTAGCTTTAGCTTAAGCTTTAGCTTAAGCTAACAACTTTAACTTGGCTTTAGCTTGGCTTTATTAACTTTAACAGCTTTAACAGCTTTAATTAGCTTTAACCCAGTCGAAAAGCGATAGCTTCACATTATTTTCTGTTTCGTCAAGTGGAAGAGGGAAGATGATATTGGCGCTTCATTTTCATTCATTAGCGGCTATTCGGCAGTGGAAATGTATAGAGATTCCCAAGCGTTTAATTGGGAATACTTCCTTACGCACGTTTTAAACTTTGCCTGCTCGCAATCTATAGCATGGTAAAGTTCGACAGTGTACGCTGCCACACTCGAGTTGTGGAAACGGCCGTTCTCCGCCGCGTTGCTATGCTACCTTAGGCGGACCTTGAATTTCCGGCACGTTTGGCCAATGCAAACTGCAGGCCAATTTTTACAGAAAATTTCATAAATGCCTGACATATCTTCTTTCAAAATTTTACTTGTCAAAGCACATAAACAATATTTTATTATATTTCATTGTTTTTTGAAAATATGCGGCGTATATGAAAAAAGGCGTTTGTTACCTTCGGGTAGAACGGTAGACTTATCCTTCGAACCTCCTCCTTCTCTGTTTGCAGTGTAGTTGCGTTTTGACGGTGTTTTTTCTTTCTTGTTTTCTAAAAAGTTTTCATCATAACCGTTCAATTTCTCTGCTTCATGGATCTTCATTATATCCGCTTTGAATTCCATCTCCTCCATTGGAATATTGAATAGTCGGTGCGCCATCGATTGAAAGGCATCTTGCTTTTGGGAACCAAAATGGTTAGATTCTGACATTATGTATCGATCGGTGGACGTAGGCTGTTATCATTGAACTCTAAGGTTTCTCCTCTTAAACCTCAAACAATACCTCGCTTAGAATTAAGCGGAGCGTTGATCGCTGCTCAGCTCTTCGACAAGGTACGGCAAGCAACTAACCTCCAGGTTCGAACAACATTTTGGGTAGATTCTACGTGTGCTCTACGGTGGATTCAGACTTCACCTTCTACAAGGTCTACGTTTATTGCAAATAGTGTTGCGAAAATCCAGGCCCTCACTGAAGGCTCCGTTTGGAGGCACGTAGCTGGTGTTGAAAACCCAGCAGATTTAGTTTCGTGAGGTATAGGACCCAAGAATATCGTTAACAATTGTTTTTGGTGGCACGGACCGAGCTGATTAGCTAAAGAGCGAAGCAATTGGCCAAACTCTAATCCTGATCTGGGAAAAGAAGGCGAGGAGGAGAGAAGACGGACTGCAGTTGCCCTTGCAACATCGGCAGTTGCTGATTTCAACGAAGGTTTCATTTCCACTACGAATTCCTACACTACATTGATTCGCCGCATAACTATCTGGCAGCGGATGATACGGTCGCTTCAAACACCGGAGGATCGTACAAACAGGTTCTTGCGAGCAGATGAGCTACGGCAAGCAGAATATACTCTGATATGGAAGGTTCAAGAAGAGGTATTTCCGGACGAACTACTGACGGCATTGAAAAAGGAATCAGTAGGAAGAAGGTCGCCACTACGATGGTATCACCCACATGTCTGCGAAAATGGTATTCTTAGAGTCTATCGCTACCAAACATCCCATGGTGCTTCCGGCTAGACACCGTTTAACCAGGTTGATTTTTGACCATTATCATCTCCGGCGTACGATTCAGTGAAACGGAATGAATTATGGCAAATTATGCTTGAACATGGTTTTCCGGCGAAACTGATACGGCTGATTCGTATAACGTTGGACGGATCGAAATCAAGTGTAAGGGTTGCGGATGAAATATCGACGTCATTTGTTACCTTAGATGGATTAAAACAGGGTGATGCACTCTCGAACCTACTGTTCAATATAGCGCTCGAGGTAGCGATTAGGAGAGCTGGTGTGCAAAGAAGCGGTACCATTATCACAAAATCGCATATGCTCCTGGGATTTGCGGACGATATCGATATTATCGGAATTGATCGCCGTGCCGTGGAAGAGGCTTTTGCGCCTTTTAAGAGGGAGACAGCGAGAATTGGACTCACGATCAATACCAGCAAAACGAAGTACATGATCGCTGGCAATCAACGTGGGTTCATTAGTGGTGGTGGTAGCGTGGATGGTGAAAAATTTGAAGTGGTAGATGAATTAGTGTATCTCGGAACATTAGTGACGTGCAATAATGATGTTACCCGCGAAGTGAAAAGGCGTATTGTAGCTATAAATAGGGCTTATTACGGACTTCGTAACCAGCTTAAGACCCGTAGTCTGCAAGCGAAACCAAAACTCGCGCTGTATACTACTCTGATTCTTCCGGTGGCTTTATACGGCCATGAGACATGGACGTTAAAGGAGGCTGATCGGAGAGCTCTCGGAGTGTTTGAGCGTAAGGTGCTGCGGACAATACTCGACGGTAAACAGGGGAACGGTATCTGGCGGCGTCGCATGAATCACGAATTGTACCAGGTGTATAAAGGGCTGGATATTATTAAGCTTATACAACACGGCAGACTACGGTGGGCTGGTCACGTTGTTCGTATGCCGGAAGAACGTCAAGCGAAGATAATATTTAGTAGAGAACCCGGAAGAGGCCGCAGGCTTCGTGGAAGGCCGCGTACATGATGGCTTTTTGCAGTTGAAGAGGACCTGAGGGCGCTCAATGTTCAGGGCGACTGGAAGCGATTGGCCCAGGATCGAGTCCAGTGGAGAAGGATACTCCATTCGGCGTAGGTTCATCGAAGAGCTGTAGCCCATCAAGTATCATCTCCGATTGCTCCACGCCGGTCCGCAACTCCTGCTGGCAACGGTTCGGCAACGTTACTGGCCTCTTGGTGGAAGGAACGTTGCAAGGCAGGGCGTCCACAAACGCGTAACGTGTTTCAGGTCAAAGCCAAGACAACTGCAGCAGTTCATGGGAGAGCTGCCGTCATCGAGAGTCTCGGTTTCTCGTCCATTTTCTAAGACCGGAGTGGACTATATTTGCGACCAGTAGGGCTGATGTGAAGGCGTACGTAGCCATTTTGTATGCATGTGCACAAAGGCAGTACACGTGGAACTGATTTCCAACTTATCCACGGAGAGATTCCTGCAAGCACTCCGACGTTTCATCGCGCAGAGGAAAAGCTACCGACTTGTATTCGGACAACGGTACGAATTTCGTTGGTGTCCGCAATCAGCTGAAAGAACTCTTTTGGCTTTGGAAACATCCAGATCATCGAAGATTCGTGTCTACTTTTGCGCCAGTGAAAGGATTAGCTGGCATTTCAACCCTCCCGGATCCCGGATTTCCACACTTTGAAGGATTGTGGAAAGCGGCTGCATGGTCAGCAAAATACCACATTTTCCGGGTGATTGGCTCCAATCCAGTCTCTCACGAGGAGATGTTTACGCTCCTTGTACAAGTGGGGCCCTCCTTAGCCGTGCGGTAGGACACGCGGCTACAAAGCAAGACCATGCTGAGGGTTGCTGGGTTCGTTTCCCGGAGCCGATCTAGGCAATTTTCGGATTGGAAATTGTCTCGACTTCACTGGGCATAAAAATATCATCGTGCTAGCATCATGATATACAAATGCAAAAATGGTAACCTGGCTTAGAAACCTCGCAGTTAATAACTGTGGAAGTGCTTAATGAACACTAAGCTGCGAGGTGACTCTGTCCCAGTGTGGGGATGTAATGCCAATAAGAAGAAGAACAAGTGGAGGCCTGCTTGAATTCCAGGCCACTGACTGCGATGTCAGATGACCCGGACGATCATGAGCCTCTGACTCAGGCGCATTTCTTAGTTGGCAGTTCCCTACATTCATTTCCTGAGCCAGCTTACGGTCGCTATCCACGAACCGGCTTAGGCAGTACCAGCTGACGCACCTTCAGCATTTTTGGGATAGATGAAAGAGCGAGTACCTCTCTCAGCTTCAAGGCAGGGCCAAACGTTTGTCACCGCCGGTACAATTTGAAGTCGGTCATCGATGCGTTGGCGCATGGGTCGTTTTGCATAAATTCACCTTGGCATAGATGGTGTCCTGAGATTCGTAAGACTGAAGACGTCGTCAGGAGCATTACGACGGACAGTGGAAACCCTATGCCTATTGCCAACCTCCGAATCAGCTACCAGTGAAACTTAAGCGCACACCGTCCACCCTTTCCCGTCCACATCGAAGAGGATTTATTTATTTGCATTCAAGAAAAAAACAACATTTCAGGGTGGGCGAGAATGTCTGTGAGAGCCACCCTATGCATCTTTCAGCCACCAACAGCAGCGAAGCAAACCGTCACCAGATCAGTGATAGATCATTGCAGATGGATTTTGTTCTATCATGGCCAATGATCACTTTCCCTTTCGATCGTGCCTTCGGTGACGTCATTGATAAGGGAAAGACGATAAGAGAGTGATACCACCGGCTAGGTGGTTTTGAGCAGCAACTATGGGCTTATAAATTTTTTTTGTTAGAGTTAAGATGAAATGTATGTAGCCTGCTAGAGTCCACGTTACCATAAAAGGTGTGTTTTGCTAAGTGCCGTGTGTGCGATTGTTATTGTCCATGGAAGTACCACCGATCGAGCCTCTTACCTATTCCGCTGAGCTATCATCGCTGGTCCAGGTATCCTACATGGCCATCTGGACGAAATTAAATTTTGGCCGATAATTAACGAATTATGGTTGGAAGTGCATTTAATACTGAATTACGCACAACTGTCATTTTTATTATTTCACGCATTCTGTGACGCAGCAAAGCTAAATCAACAAAAATGACAGTTGTGCGCCGCCTCTGAATCGAGTGATGTGCCCCCGAAAACGCGAGCACTTTGGAACTTGGATTCCGTCAGGAGTGACCTTAAGCTCAGACAGTCCAGTACGCTGAAACTGCCTGCGAGTGTTGGAACACTGCTGGAACAGCTGCCAGTTCACTCGATGATAGTTTCGCCGGGATAGCTCGTGCCGATTCACTGAAGTTCCAGCTTCCGCCACCACCGAATAGTGGTCCGAGCTGAGCTCCTGGAAGACAACCGACTGAGAGACGTGATCGTTCATGTTCGTGATGAAGATGTAGAGCGTTGCAGGTGATAACTTCCACTATAACGGTTTCGATGAATTTGAGCTTGAAGTCCGGCAGCAGGCGACAGGCGATGTTGCTTCGCAAGGCGAATGCCACTCCTCCCCCTCTGGAAATTGTTCGATCGAGCATCACCAGCCTAAGCCCCGGAATTGTTGCACTTACCTCGGGCTTCAGGTGGGTTTCGGTGATGAAAGCCGCGTCCATCTCCTGCTTTTAAAGGAAATCGCTGAGCTTGAACATTTTGCTCTTGAGCGAGTAAGCGTTCCAATTTGCCAGACCCAACCCAATAGCCATTTTCAATGACAAAAAGGACCAAAGTGTAGATCTGGTCGAACCGGGATTTGCAGCTTAGAAGCCGAGTCGCAAGTTGGCTGAATATTGGAGCCATCTGCTCCGTGGTGTAGAGCGGAGCGGAATCCTCCGGGGGTTGAGGATGCTCATTTTGATGTCGGCGGAATCCAGGAGGAGGGAGCGGGGGCCATTCGTTAGAGGATGGAGCCAGTGGTGCTGGAGTTTGAATCGACGCAGCTGCTGCTGCCAATCGCTTGGGCGGTTGTAAAGGTGGGAGGACTGGAATCACTCGACGGTATGGTTGATTATCTCAACCAGCTTCAGGTCCTTGACCTTGACCTCCAGGTGGACCAGATAAAGCTGGTCGCGATACCTTCTCGTCTTGTCGTGACGAGCAATTTTGTGCAGTGCGACTGGCTTGAGTCCGCTGCCTTCCAACTCCTGGATGAGCTCATTTTCTTCCATATCTCGCAGCAAAGCCTTGAGCGGCTTCGTTGCAGGCAGGTTATGAGGTAAGGTAACAGGTAACTCATATATGAGGACCTCGAGGATCTCCACAACTGACTTGTGATGGTTCGTGTTAGTGGGCATCACCTTAACGCCATCACTGCAGAGCCGGAATGTGCAGTTTAGGCCTTTCGCGATCGATTCCCGGAGCTTTGGTCGCAGTTCCGGCGGGTCGCCTCTGATGAAAACCGGCGGGCACTTCCCGCACTGGTTGAGTTTGTGGCAACTGCGACCAGTGTTGGTAAAATCATTCATAAATCTCAATCATTGAGCGCTCCCCCACGAACTAACTTTTTGGCGAATTTAAAGGAATGCATCTGAGTTTTTCATGCTAAAACGGATTATTTCACTTATTTCCCAAAAAATCATTTCGCTCCAAAAAGTGTTTAAAATCAATTTGGGGGCAGTTTAATGTCTACACACGCAAAAGTATTGTTCTATGTCTTGAAGGTTTATTTACTGTTAATTTACGAAGGAGAACAAAAGAAAACTTACGATGATTCAAATGGATGATTCAACTCAGCCATGATTTTTGATTTAAATCATTTGAATCGACTGCTGTTTCTTGCGCTTCTTCGGCGGATTGCCGGTGTTGTTAAGTGGCAACGACGAGTACACGTTGCTCTGCAATAGTTGTTTGGAGGGGTTACCCGTGCTTCCAAGAGCAGTGCGCTTAGGCACTTTTCCCGCGACCGAATCGGCCACCGAGTCTCCCACGATGGGTCCGGGAGAAACGGAGACGAGCCAGCCTAGGACTGGAAGTCTCCTTAATAAAGATTTTAAAAAATCTTCCGTTTTATAAATTTTGAGTATGAATGAAAATAATAATAAAACCAATTCCATTTGACTAAACGTCCTTTCTACGAAATGTCGTTTGACTAAATGTCAATCAACGAAATGTTCCAAAGCCGACTACGATTAAGTATTGACAAAATAACATTGGTATCATTGAGTTTTGAGCTTGTGAGGAAAAATAGAATAGAAGGTATTTTACCATCAGTTCACAATATTTTGCTTTTTTTAGGTTTTCGATTTTTCTATAAGGGGGGAAGTGGGAAAGGAAAAATCGATAGTGCATGTTCAAATTAGTGTAATTTAAATGATCCAAATACATTCAATCAAAATGGGCTATCAAAAACAGTCAATTTTGCACCAACTGTGTGGTAATTCATACCATTTTAGTTGCTTGAAATTAATGGAAAAATATTTAAAAATAAGGAGTTGTTTTTCCACTTAACCCAGTGGAAAACCCATGTTACCTTGACGTGCCTTGACCTTCAATTGTGATGAGTTGTTACATATAACTAAAATCAAAACAGTAATTGCTCTGAGTATCTTTTGTTGAATAATTTCATTGGCTCAACCAAATAGATACCCTAGGAATTCTCGTAATAGCTAGTGGAGGGCTGGTTTTGCCTTCTCGAACATTAAGTGTACGTAAAATCTATAAATTCGCCCCAAAGATGAACTTTTTATAGGAAAAATGGGGCTTACAGGTTTATAAACTAATCAACTTAGTTTAACGAATTGAGATGATGTCTGCGTGTGCGTGTGTATATGTATGAGTGTGCGCAAAACACGTACAAAATTATCTCCTATTTTTAAGTACTTGTCCTTAACCAATTTTTTCGCACAAAAAATTGCATTCAACTGCAAAACTTGATATAAATATAAATGAATGTGAATAATGTAATATATTCACCTATCGGTGCTATTTTTTCTATCTCATACATTTTTTTCATACGTAAAATATGTGAAAGGCATTAATACAGATAGGTGGATTGATCAGGCGATTTTATGTACATTAGTCCAATTACCACTGAAATCACAATGATAACAAATAAGGAACATATTAAGATTCACAGCTATCCAAATAAACCCTGGAGGGAAGAAAAAAATCGCGTGATCAGAACATTTTACATTTCCCCCACACCAGGGGTAAGTGTAAAATCTTCGAATTATTTGCTTTCATGGTAATAACCACTAAAAATTGAATGGTATTAGTTTAATTGTATTGTAATAGTCACCTGTTATATAAATTTACTTGAAAAAGAGACAATTGGTGCAAATAAAATATGATTTTATGAATGGAAAAACCAACTTCTCGCAAAACCTTAAATGACAGTTCAAGCGTTAACCATGATAGTGTATGTATTATACAAATTTTAACATAGTATTAGTGTGGGCATCAAAGTATATTCTTGCACAATGTTATGGTGTGGTAAAAACTGTAAAGTATGTACAATTCCAATTTTTCGAGTCGATTTTTACACTTACCCCCTTTTTCCACTTCCCCCAGTGTAATCCACCAGGGTCTCCAGAAGTTTACGTTTGCTCAGGTGAAAAATCTTCATTATCTTAACAATCACCTTAACGCGGTGATCTGGGGTTTGAACTATGTATTGCTCACTTGTTATTCGACTAGAGATAACACGGTAGATGCGTTTTATTTTACGTTTTGAATTCGACTGACTATTGAGAGGTTCTTGCTATCTCATATCCAAGTATAGGATCATATCTATGTATAGAGATACGGACAATTTTAGGGAGCTTTAACCCAGTACTATCTACCTGTAGTGAAGGTGAGTGACCGGAATGGTGTGTGAAAAATATCAACTGTCGATCTCATATATAGTATCATTAGAGTGTCTCTTATTACTTATCAGCTTTCGTATTCGTTTTTTTTCGTTGCTGATTGAACGTCCACGTTCACTGAATTCTTCTAATCAGTTCATCCACGAATTATCAAATTTACTAAATTAACTATTATGGACTGAAATTCGCTTGCAACACTCGACTGAATTTCCATTCGGCTGAATGTTTTTTCGACTAAATGTCCCTTCGACTAATTCCCCTTTCGATTAAATATCTATTCGACCAAATGTCCCATAGACCAAATGTCCATTCGGCTTAATGCCCATTCAACCAAATGTCCCTTCGATGAAAAGTCCTTTTGACTAAATGTCCTTTCGACTAAATGCCATTCGACTAAACGTCATTCGACGAAACTTCAAGTGCGATAAACGTGTTTTCACTGCTTATAATGATTCGATTCGTTCATCGTTATCAATTGAGAGCTTTTTTTTTGCAAACCCTTTTATGATGCAAGCGTATTCGATCGGAACTTTCTTCTTACAAAATGGCCTGGTTATTTCTGGTTTGAATCCCTTTCGATTAAACGCCTCAAATGCTTTGATGTTCATCTATCCAAATATTCGTTGCACCAAAAATCATTCGATTTATTATCTAAAATCAGCTTTATTATGGGCATCAATATGGTTCAATTGTTATAAATGTATTTGAGTCTAAATTTTAATGTGAGTTTTCCCAATAGTTGTGTATCTGATTGCTTCAAAAATAAGAATGCGTATCCCGTATGATCACTACGAATGCCACCAGATGAATCTCCCGCCACGATAGTAATAAAGGAAATGCTTTGTACTCATTATTCAAATCATAATTTACAGTAGCACTTCCAGCGCAAAACCTTAACTCCATTAATAACCTCAATAAATCAAACGCTGTGTTGGTCGGCCTGCAGCAAGCAACGTGTGCGCCAAATTCCATTTTCCCCCGGCGGCCAGCGAAAAGATCGCGAACAAGTGTACCCCCATCGTCCTTCGCACGGAAGGATTCCAACCGTTTAATTGATATCATTACCAAGTGGAGAACCGGCACTGACTGTCGCGAGCGCGTTCGCCCCGGCCAGAAGTCGCCACCAAGTTCATGTTCAAGTTGGCCATTCATCATCGAAATGGGACTCCGTGGTCGCGTTCTGCTCGACGGCATATTTTGACATTTCATTTCTCAAAACCTGCACCGGAATCGGGTTGTTCTCTGTCCGGGTTGTCGCACTGTCAGCCAAGTGGTGGCGATCGCGGCCGCCGCGATGATTTACATCCAATCTAATGAATCTTCACCGTGAGCTTATCGGGAAAAAGTCCTTGGTCACGGGTTTTGACAGCGGAGTTAATTTATGGTTCTAACCTGGTGTTCGAACTGCGGTGCTGCTGAACGTTTTTTTTCGACGTTTCTGGGTGGTTTGTCGGAATGACTTCGGGTGGAGTCTATTAAGACAGATTAGTGCACCGATAAATTAGCAGAAGAAGAGCCTGCTTGAGTCAGACTAACACTCATTTTGTGTTTTTCTACCAAAGAAACCGGACTGGTCGAAGCTATTTATCATTTCAATTATTATTTTCTGGTTTTCTGAATCACCCTATGTTTTGTCCAACGACCGGAAACACGTTGTCCGTTTTTGCCTGCTTTCAATAGCTGAAATATTCATTTCCAAGCAAACATCAACAGTCGAAGTTCTATACAACCCTTCTGACTGGAGGGGCTAATCAGATGTCTCTGATGAATATTGAAATCGAATCTCATTCAAACGGTTTCGACATGGAGGGAAGCGATGTAGTTCGGTTGACATCCAACGCAGGAAGCAACTCCCGGCCTCAATGTTTTCTTGCATAAGATTGTCGCCCGCGCATTATCAGCGATCTGCTTCGAAATCATTCTTCCAAACAGAAGTGTGAGAATCCACATTCCCGGTACAAATATTGACACAATAGTAGAAAGGTATTTGGGAGCGCGCATCGCCTAAAGAGGGATGATGGTTCCCACACATTTCTCCCAGCGAACAGCAACGGTGACAGAAGCCGGTCACGTGAAATTTGAATAATTCTAAACTATGTCGGGTGGCTTTCAATAAAATGGAATACTATTGGGATCACAGAGGAAGCGGCAACTGCGGACGATCTAGGCGGGGTCGATGACTGTTGGACAAATAAATTCTATGTTTATTAATCAGCGGATTGGATGTCACTCGTTTTGAGTTACGTTTTCATTCATAAGTTGGCCGCGTACAGGAAATGTGGACCTTAGGAGTTGTGTAAGAATAGGGATTAGTATTCAATTGAATAAAATTCTTTGAATTGGTTATTTCCAAGAAGTAAAATGTCCTATTCGTTTCGATTATGATTACTGTCGAGTCCTTTCGACTAGTTTTTTTTTAATGTTCAAATCTATCTCAAAAGTATGAAATGCACTCTTCACGTAATCTCGGCGAAATATTGTTTAATGGAAACGAAAAAAGGTCTGGGGTGTGAATAAAATGCTTTGCTAACTCATATTGCCGCGGAAAGTTGATTTGTACTCTTAGGCTGCAGTCAACAAATGAAAACCACAGCGGTCTTTGCGGAATAATTAATGTTAACTTACATGTATGTATACATGTTGTTCGAGGTGGTGTGGATTGAGTGACGGCATCGCTGTTCATGTTCATGTTCATCATGATTCATGTTATTGATGTCCTGGGTTCGAATGCTGTTGAGGTCATCTGCCGGTTGTCAATTCACACTCTTAGGAAAATCCTTTGAAAAATTTTAATGAAATATTTGACAAATCCGCTATAAAAACTAGTGTTCGAATTATGAGGCTGACCAGAATCAAAATCAATAGTGCAGACAGACAAACAGATCGGCACAGAACAAATTAATTTTAACATTTTTAAGTAATATCTACTACATATCTGGAATTTGAACGTAGACTGTAATTTGCTGACTCAATTGAAGACAATTGTATAATTGGGATTTGTTAATTACTGGAATTTCATGCCATCGCACAGTGGCAAAAATCGAGTTTTTAGCGTGTTTATTTAATAGTATCTTTATACTGTGATTTAGCGTGATGACGTCTTCGAGACATTTTATCAGTAAGTTGACGCGCTACTTTGGAGGTATTCAGCCTTATGAACAATCCCCCTAAGAGTGAGATGAAAAATTTATTTTTTGCACTTCACAACATATAAAATTTGATTCTACATAAAAGTTGTAGCAAAAGTTCTCCTGAAAAACTTTGTCGAAAACACCGAGTTCGTATTTTCTTTACTTTTGGAGATTTATTGATTTTTATGCCAACAAGTTTTGAGCATGTTCGATAAATAAGCAACCAAACACATGGAGACGCATGGTGCATTAGTTCATCAACTCATTGAAGGGTGATTGATTTCTACCTTGAATGGTTGATTTGATTTATTCAGACTAAGGCCGAAGTGGCCTGTGCGGTATATAAGAGTCTTCTCCATTCGGCTCGGTCCATGGCTACACGTCGCCAACCACGCAGTCTACGGAGGGTCCGCAAGTCATCTTCCACCTGATCGATCCACCTTGCCCGCTGCGCACCTCGCCTTCTTGTGCCCGTCGGATCGTTGTCGAGAACCATTTTCACCGGGTTACTGTCCGACATTCTGGCTACGTGCCCGGCCCATCGCAGTCGTCCGATTTTCGCGGTGTGAACGATGGATGGTTCTCCCAACAGCTGATGCAATTCGTGGTTCATTCGCCTCCTCCACGTACCGTCCGCCATCTGCACCCCACCATAGATGGTACGCAGCACTTTCCTTTCGAAAACTCCAAGTGCGCGTTGGTCCTCCACGAGCATCGTCCAGGTCTCGTGTCCGTAGAGGACTACCGGTCTAATTAGCGTTTTGTAGATTGTCAGTTTGGTACGGCGGCGAACTCTATTCGATCGGAGCGTCTTGCGGAATCCAAGTACGTACGATTTCCAGCCACTATGCGTCTCCGAATTTCTCTGCTGGTGTCATTTTCGGCAGTCACCAGTGAGCCCAAGTACACAAATTCTTCTACCACCTCGATTTCGTCACCACCGATGCAAACTCGCGGTGGGTGGCTCACATTGTCTTCTCTTGAACCTCTTCCTATCATGTACTTCGTCTTCGACGTGTTGATGACTAGTCCGATCCGCTTAGCTTCCCTCTTCAGTCTGATGTAGGCTTCTTCCATCTTCTCAAAGTTACGTGCCATAATATCTATGTCGTCAGCGAAACCAAATAGCTGGACGAACTTATTGAAAATTGTACCACTCGTGTTAATCCCTGCTCTTCGTATTACACCTTCCAAAGCGATGTGGAATAGCGAACACGAAAGCCCATCACCTTGCCCTAACCCTCTGCGCGTTTCGTAGGCACTCGAGTATGCCCCGCACACTCGAACTACGCACATCACCCGATCCATCGTCCCTTTGATCAACCGTGTCAGTTTCTCCGGAAAACCGTGTTCGTGCATTAGCTGCCATAGCTGGTCCCGATCGATTGTACCATATGCGGCTTTGAAATCGATGAATAGGTGATGTGTGGGCACGTTGTATTCGCGGCATTTCTGCAGTACTTGGCGAATGTCGAACACCTGGTCCGTGGTGGAACGTTCGCCCAGAAAACTCGCCTGGTACTGCCCCACGAACTCCCTTGTAGTTGGTGCTAGTCGACGGCATAAAATTTGGGAGAGTAACTTGTAGGCGGCGTTCAGCAATTTGATTGCACGGTAGTTGCTACAATCCAGTTTATCGCCCTTTTTGTAGATGGGACAAACGACACCTTCCATCCAAGCCTGCGGCAAAACTTCCTCCTCCCAAATATTGGTAATGACCCAGTGCAGCGCTCTAGCCAGTGCCTCACCACCGTGTTTAAATAGCTCTCCTGGTAGTTGGTCAACCCCAGGGGCTTTGTTGTTCTTCAGCCGGCCAATCTCCTCCTGGATTTCCTGGAGATCCGGAGCCGGTAAAATTATGTCCTGCGCGCGTTCTCCCAGGTTCATCACCATACCGCCATCTTTGTCTGCCACATCGCCATTCAGGTGTTCTTCGTAGTGCTGCCGCCACCTTTGGATCACCTCACGCTCGTTCGTAAGAAAGTTCCCGTTTATGTCCTTACACATATCGGGCTGTGGCACGTGGCCCTTACGTGAACGGTTCAACTTCTCATAGAACTTTCGTGTGTTATTAGCGCGGCACAGTTGCTCCGTTACTTCACGGTCTCGATCTTCCTGCTAGCGCTTGTTCCTCCGAAAAATCGAGTTTTGTCTGTTCAGCGCCTGTTTATATCGTGCCTCGTTCGCCCTCGTGTGGTGTTGCAGCAATCTTGCTCATGCTGCATTCTTCTCTTCCACTAACTGCTCACATTCGCCGTCACACCAGTCGTTTCTCTGATCCGGGGCACCGTGCCAAGTGCAGCGGTTGCGGTGCTACCAATGGCGGATCGAATATCTGCTCCAGCCATCTTCAAGAGATGCTGCGCCTAGCTGCTCTTCCGTTGGAAGTGCCACTTCCAGCTGCTGCGCGTATTCTTGGGCTAGTCTACCGTCTTGTAGCCGCCCAATGTTAAGCCGCGGCGTCCGACTTCGACGAGAGTTCGAGAGTTTTGAGCGCAGGCATACTGCAACGAGGTAGTGGTCGGATTCAATATTCGCACTGCGGTAAGTGCGGACGTTCGTGATGTCGGAGAAGAATTTACCGTCGATTAGAACGTGGTCGATTTGGTTTTCCGTTTCTTGGTTAGGTGATCTCCATGTGGCCTTGTGGATATTTTTGCGGGGAAAGAAGGTGCTTCGGACTACCATTCCGCGGGAGGCTGCGAAGTTTATGCATCGTTGGCCGTTGTCATTCGTTACGGTGTGCAGACTATCCGGTCCGATGACCGGTCTATACATTTCCTCCCTTCCTACCTGTGCGTTCATGTCACCGATGACGATTTTAACGTCCCGCAGTGGGCATCCATCGTATATCTGCTCCAGCTGTGCATAGAACGCTTCTTTCTCGTCGTCGGGTCTCCCTTCGTGTGGGCAGTGCACGTTGATGATGCTATAGTTGAAGAAACGGCCTTTAATCCTCAGCTTGCACATCCTTGCGTTGATTGGCTGCCACCCAATCACGCGTTGGCGCATCTTACCCAGCACTATGAAGCCGGTTCCCAGCTCGTTGGTGGTGCCACAGCACAGTAGAAGGTAGCCGCTCGATGCCCGCTTTTCCACACTTTCTGTCCTGTCCAGCAAATCTCCTGCAGCGCTACGACGTCGAAGTTGCGGGGATGTAATTCATCGTAGATCATCCTGTCGCAACCTGCGAAACCTAGCGACTTGCAATTCCATGTTCCAAGCTTCCAATCGTGATCCTGTATTCGTCGCTCAGGTCTTTTGCCGCTGATTATATCGAGTCGCATTATCTCTTATATTGTTCGTAATGATTGGTTTTCTAGGCGGCTTATTGGGCCTGCGCAAACCTCCTGTCTCGTCGGAGGGCCGTCGTGTCAGGGCTGTTTAGCGTCCCACCTAACACCAGGACTTGGGCTTGTGCGCTTTGAGCGGCACACGGTCGTTTTGGTGGAGCCTACTTGCGGATACATGCAGCTTTTTATAGAGGTTTAACAGGGCCCACTGTCAAACCCCACCACATCCTAGGCAAGCCCCACAACTCGCAGATGGCCTGGGGAGGGATCGTCAACCCCTTGGACATAGTCCCTGCTGCCCGCGAACCTTGAATGGTAGGAAATGGTTTTTGGTGAAACAATCCTTACATTCGCGTACAACGCTACAGTTCAGGTAATAGTTTAAAGTTCATTACTTGTACTTTGTTATGCGTATGAGAGTGACTGCCACAATTTGCCCTTGTCAAATTGTAGTTATATTACATATGACTAAAAATCCAATAATACTGTTATAACTTTTTTATTTTTAAAGTTTTAAGTCACAATAGTCACCAAACGGCGTATTTTAATATTATCTAAAACTTTATAGAACATGCAAAAAACGTAGAAATTCAAGTGAAAAAGATATGATAAAAAACACATTTTAAGGGTTTGTCCGCATAAAACGTAAAAGTCTCCAAAAGTAATGAAATTACGAACTTGGTGTCTTCGGCAAAGTTTTTCAGGAGAACTTTTGCTACAACTTGCATGAAGAATCAAACCTTATATGTTGTGAAGTGGAAAAAATAAATTTTTCATCTTACTTTTAGGGGGATTGATCAGTAAACTGAATACCTCTAAAGAATCGCCTAAACTTACTGATAAAATGCCTCGAAGACACCATTACGCTAAATTGCATAATAAAGATACTATTAATTAAACGCGCTCGAAACACGATTTTGGCCACTGTGCATCGGAAACATCATGTCCCAATATATTCTTCTTATTATTGTACAATTAAAGCAAAATATTTAAAATAGTAAATTGGGTCATTTCGAAAACCAAATGCTGTTATGATTTTTTATTCTCATTCAGCGGTCAGCAAATAAATCTACCTGGCCCGCGAAGAAGCAGCAGCAAAAACAAAAGGTAGCTGCTTCTGGCTGAAAGTTTCGTTGAGCCCGACACCGCCGATCGCTGCCGTTGTTGCGTCGTCGTCCCTTTGCACCGCCGTCCCGAGCCTCATCAAGTTCAATCTACTGTAGGGCATCTCGGTTCCTGCCGCAGAAGGGATCGTTGAACTTTCGGATGAACCGTTTTTCACCAGAAGTTTGCGCGCGAATTTATGATTTGCCCCTGGGAGGAAAGGCAACTGAAACAACAAAGAGGAAAAGGCTGGCTGGGCTGATGGGAACCAAATCCGAAATTTGACCTGTACCTTGCGGCAAACTGCCGGACGAAAAGGATTTTCTGTTATGTCAAAACAGGTCCACCGCATCGTTCGTATCATCTGGGTATCTGGGGTGGGTGCGCACCTTATCTCGCTTTGTTTTTGCTGCGGAGGAGACAGGTAAATGTGGCTCTCGTCTTGTCGGTTGTGCTTCCGAGAAGTAGATGGGCAGTGATTTTTTTTTCTTTGGTGGGACTGACGACGACGTTTCAAAGGCGGCGTGTTGTGGAACCGTTCACTTCCTAGAGGGTTGGACCAATTTCGGTGAAATTAGAGGGCTTGCATTTGGTCAGGTGACCCTCACATTAATCTCGTTTTGGTTAACTGTTGCGAATTTCGATTGCTTTTGACTGAGCTCCAGAAGCTTAGAAATTGCAAACATAAATTATTTGTTATAGGGTAACGGTGCCATCACATAGCTCCTATTTCCATCCCATCAAAAAGAAATGAAAAGAAGTTTGGTTTGTTTCTTATTTTTGTGATTTTTTTCATCAGTGAGCACGCATGTTAGCAAAAAGAAGCGACAAGATTGGTGCTGTAATTCTTTGTTTTGCGATGAGATGAATATATGTTCAGTGAGATGGAAAACGGAACAGTTCCCCTAAGTGCAATGTACATATGAATAACAAAGAATCCATTTATGCAGTTTTCTAAGCTTCTGGAAATCAGACCTGTACCTACATTTAAGGATGGTTTCAACATTTATCTAGCCAGAGTTTGATTCATATCATCGAGTCATTAGAGAAGCTAAGTTTCGTAGCAGAGGCCAAAGGATTTTTTTCTAACGAACTACACGCCGTCATGGGTAAAGTGCCAAATTGTGACATCAAGATCTACATATACAGTTGATTCAAAAGATTGCTAATGTCGCATCAAATCGCGTGACCAACATCTAGTTTGCCGCGCCCTGGCATCCAAAGTACCGGTACTTAAAGTGTAAAAAAATGTGGTTGACAAAACACAACATGACACATAACAACGGTCATATTTAACATATTGAAGCCAGTATTGAAATTACATGTTTAATGCGTACAGCGTCATTAGCATTCTATTCTAGTACTTATGCTTCTACTACTATAAGGGCGAACGTGTCACAGGATGTCATGGTTTTGGATGAATGAGCGAAAATGGTGAGCTATTTGTCGAATATCGTGCTGAATAACGATAATTGTGATTGGGGGATCGATATTTCCTCATCAATCAGTGCACAAAGTTGCGTAGCTCTCTCATTAATCAATGTGAGTGCATTAGTCGAAAATAGATAGATCCAACTTTTAACATAGTAGTTCTAAGTGGCTCAGATGGCGATTCATTAAAAGCTGACCAGAAGACATTGCTAGGTGGAATCGTTTGTTGAAGAATTTGGAACTTGGGCAACGGATGTTGCGAAAGGTGGCAGTGAGTATAGTAGAGCAGTGCACATCCATCGAGGCCGTGATAGAGCCAGCAAGAACCAAAACAGGAGGTCACATACGAGCACAATAAACAACCAGCCCAAAAAATCTCAATCTCGTTACTTTTCAATCTTTTAAAATGTTGAGTGAACTTTTTACAACCCTACTTATTTTTCCGCCGCCAGCGTACGATTACGTTTGATATCATTGTATGCGCTTTTATTGCGGAATTTTGTTTTTGTCGATTGGCATGTACTAAATTTACTATTCGGCCAAGCAGCCCACACAAAATTCGGTCAACCTACCCGAATGGATGTTTACCCAGCGTTTCAACCTTGTTTTTGGAAATCGGATGTAAATTAATTCGTGTTACAAATACTTCTTTCCAATAACATAAAGGTATTTAATAGCGCTGAAAACACAGGAAACATACTCTTGTCCAAACGGTAACACTAAAACATCTGAATTATGTCAGTACATGGCCGGCCTAATCAGGAGACTGAAGAGGTGGCTAATTCGGCAACCCATCATTCATTCAATATGGCGTCCAATAGTCTCATTTTGAATTATTATTGATAACAAAGCTTCGGAGGTATCGACGTGCTATTTTGCGACATCTAATATTTCAATAAACTTTCAATAATTGCAAGTTTTCGTCAGGAAAAGTTAATTGACACGACCAACGAACGAGCCAATCACACAAAATGAGCAGCTGAATTAGGGTATACCACCCAGAAGTGGGTACCAAAACCGATGTTGTGTAGGGTGTCATTGTACCGCATATGACAAATGTTTCACCATCCTGAGCCTAACATCCCACTCCCCGGTCTCCCCTATACGAGATCGTGTGTAAGCTCATATGATGGGCAGAAAATCATCTGGCTGAATAAAAGGTTTGGCAGAAGTATTACGCATTGCAACAAAAATTTGGAATCCTGGAAAATTCATTGGGTCTCTAATGAATATTTTCCAAGCTATTGATCAGAGGAACCTAATGCTATGTATTGTTTATATTTATATTTATGGCATTTTATATTCAAATTCACCTGAAGAAGGATAGGGGGTCCTCCTTAGCCGTGCGGTAAGACGCGCGGCTACAAAGCAAGACCATGCTGAGGGTGGCTGGGTTCGATTCGGTGCCGGTCTAGGCAATTTTCGTATTGGAAATTGTCTCGACTTCCCTGGGCATAAAAGTATCATCGTGTTAGCCTCATGATATACGAATGCAAAAATGGTAACCCGGCTTAGAAACCTCGCAGTTAATAACTGTGGAAATGCCTAATGAACACTAAGCTGCGAGGCGGCTCTGTCCCAGTGTGGGGATGTAATGCCAATAAGAAGAAGAAGAAGAAGAAGAAGATGAAGAAGGATAGAATTAGTTGGAGTATTTTATGGAATTTAGGCCTAAACTTTGGGTGATGAAGGAGGTGGGAAATAAAACATAAATGAATAAATTGAGAATCAATACTCACATAATTTGGCAAATCTGTGCTAATAAAAAATACTTCTTTTGCTATTAATCAAACTTGCTCACTGTTTTCCAAATAAGAGACAACATAAGTGAAAAATTATATTCGATCTCTCGGCGGGGAATGAATAATCGTAAAATTAAAGCACAAAAGAAAAGATGCCTTACCGACCGGAAATTTTAATTAAACTTATAGTTTGGGAGTTCATGGAGTACCAGGGACTATGTTCAAGGAATTAGCGACCTCTCCCCTGGCCTCCGTGAGTATGGGGCTTGCCAATGATGTGGTGGGCTTCATTAAACTTCTATAAAAAAAATCAATGTATCCGCAAGCAGGCCCTACCAAATCGACCATGGGGGACCTGTGATTAGACATGATACGGCACCTCACCCCTCGATGAGATGAGGTTTTACAGGACAATAAAGCAGCATTCGACACAATTGTGGTAAAATGGATTTCAATAATTATTAAAACTTTCCATGTCAAGTGTAGGCCCATGCCATTCAAATTATTGGGCTTCATGACAGTTGACTTATTTAGATGATTAAACTCAATTCAACGCATACTATGCATGATTTGTTCTATGCGGAGATTTCCCTCTGCGCGTTATTTCCGCGGAGCTATCCAAATTTTTCTTTTTCTCCGTAATAGCAATACCTCCACCCAGCCTCAGATTTTTTTTTTCACACGGTTTGGTTTTAGTCGAATGAGACCTTTAGCGATGAAACATTTAATTGAACACACGAAAAAAAAAATCACAAAAAATCAAAGAAAATTCAAGTGGCATTTGAAAAGCTAGTAAAATTTAAAAAATAATGAATTTGGAACGTAAGAAAAACTCTATGTATAGCAGAACAAGTTGTTTGATCGAAATAAAGTTTTCGTGAGACAGATCATATGGCCGAACATGACTATTGGCCAAACATGACCTTTGGCTGAAAATGTCATTTTACCAAAATGGTCATATAGCCAAAAATGGTGCGCAACCATGTAGACCATTTGACCGAAAATGTTATTTGGCTAAACGAGTCACACAACCGAACAAATAATTTGCCAGAACATGTAATTTGTCCGAATCGGTAAAACAATCGAAAAGGTCGTTTGACAGGTTACTTGGTCAAATGGCTCATTTGGCCAAACGGGTCATACGGTCAAAAATGTACGGGTCATACAGCCGATAATGCCATTTAATTGAAAATGTTAATCATCTTGGCTGCGCATATGCATAGCACATATTTCCGGAATGGAAGTATTAATGTTGTGAAAATGTTAGCGGAAAAACCATCAGAATCCGAGTACCAATATCCACCACGATTGCTTCTTTTTTTGCAAATTGAATACCTTTCGGATGCTTAATTTGCCCAATCGTCACATGTGCTTTACAGTTCTGTCCATAATTTCATAGTTGACGTAAACAAGCTTTCAACATTTTAGCGAATTTGACTTACTACTAGTTTGTTACGGTAATTCAATCGCTGTAGCATCGATGTATTGCATGTTTCAAACCTAATTTAAGTTTTTATTAGTTTAATGGTTTTAAGATTGTTATGTCTGTCCTTAAATCGTCCCCAATACCCCAATATCACTAAATATGAATATTATACACTATTAGCACACGACTCACGTTCATTTCATTTATTTAGTTAACATCTTAACAGATAGTACTGAATCAACAAATTGACGCCACAATGCACGGTTCGAGGCCGCATCTCTCCATCCTCGGATACGCCCCACGCTCGCCAAGTCGTTCTGCACCTGGTCTGTCCATCTCGCTCGCTGCGCTCCACGCCGTCTCGTACCTGCCGGATCGGAAGCGAACACCATCTTTGCAGGGTTGCTGTCCGGCATTCTTGCAACATGTCCTGCCCATCGTACCCTTCCGGCTTTAGCTACCTTCTGGATACTGGGTTCGCCGTAGAGTTGGGCGAGCTCATGGTTCATTCTTCGCCGCCACACACCGTCTTCTTGCACACCGCCAAAGATGGTCCTAAGCACCCGTCTCTCGAATACTCCGAGTGCTTGCAAGTCCTCCTCGAGCATTGTCCATGTTTCATGTCCGTAGATGACAACCGGTCTTATAAGCGTCTTGTACATGACACATTTGGTGCGGTGGCGAATCTTTTTCGACCGCAGTTTCTTCTGGAGCCCGTAGTAGGCCCGACTTCCACAGATGATGCGCCTTCGTATTTCACGACTAACGTTGTTGTCAGCCGTTAGCAAGGATCCGAGGTAGACGAATTCCTCGACCACCTCGAAGGTATCCCCGTCTATCGTAATACTGCTTCCCAGGCGGGCCCTGTCGCGCTCTGTTCCGCCCACAAGCATGTACTTTGTCTTTGACGCTTTCACAACCAGTCCATCTGCTTCACGTTTCAGGCGGGTGTACAGTTCTGCCACCTTTGCAAATGTTCGGCCGACAATGTCCATGTTCCGCGAAGCAAATAAATTGACTGGATCTGTTGAAAATCGTACCCCGGTTGTTACACCCGGCTCTCCGCATGACAACTTCTAACTCAATGTTGAACAACAGGCACGAAAGTCCATCACCTTGTCTTAGTCCCCGGCGCGATTCGAACGAACTGGAGTGTTCGCCCGAAATCTTCACACAGTTTTGCACACCATCCACCGTTGCTTTGATCAGTCTAGTAAGCTTCCCAGGGAAGCTGTTCTCGTCCATAATTTTCCATAGCTCTACGCGGTCTATACTGTCGTATGCCGCCTTGTAATCAACGAACAGATGGTGCGTTGGGACCTGGTATTCACGGCATTTTTGAAGGATTTGCCGTACAGTAAAGATCTGGTCCGTTGTCGAGCGGCCATCAACGAAGCCGGCTTGATAACTTCCCACGAACTCGTTCACTAATGGTGACAGACGACGGAAGATGATCTGGGATATCACTTTGTAGGCAGCATTAAGGATGGTGATCGCTCGAAAGTTCTCACACTCCAGTTTGTCGCCTTTCTTGTAGATGGGGCATATAACACCTTCCTTCCACTCCTCCGGTAGCTGTTCAGTTTCCCAGATTCTCACTATCAGTTTGTGCAGGCAGGAGGCTAGCTTTCCGGGCCCATCTTGATGAGCTCAGCTCCGATACCATCCTTACCAGCTGCTTTATTGGTCTTTAGCTGTTGAATGGCATCCTTAACTTCCCTCAAGGTGGGGGCTGGTTGGCTTCCATCGTCCGCTGAACTGACGTAGTCATCTCCTCCGCTGCCTTGACTTTCACTGCCTTTACTCTCAGCGCCATTCAGATGTTCCTCGTAGTGCTGCTTCCACCTTTCGATCACCACACGTTCGTCCTTCAAGATGCTCCCATCCTTATCCCGGCACATTTCGGCTCGCGGCACGAAGCCTTTGCGGGATGCGTTGAGCTTCTGATAGAACTTGCGTGTATCTTGAGAACGGCACAGCTGTTCCATCTCCTCGCACTCCGCTTCTTCCAGGCGGCGTTTTTTCTCCTGAAAAAGGAGGGTCTGCTGTCTCCGCTTCCGTCTATAACGTTCGACGTTCTGCCGGGTACCTTGCTGCAGCGCGTCCGCCCGCGCTGCGTCCTTCTCCTTCAGAATCTGTCTGCATTCCTCGTCGAACCAATCGTTCCGTCGACTTCGTCCCGCATACCCGACGTTGTTCTCCGCCGCGTCGTTAATGGCTGCTTTGACTGTATTCCAGCAGTCCTCAAGGCCCCATCGAGCTCACCCTCTTCCGGCAACGCTGCCTCGAAATGTTGCGCGTATGCAGTGGCGACATCAGGTTGCTTCAGTCGCTCTAGGTCGTACGGCGGCGGTCGTCGGTACCGAACATTGTTGATGACGGATAGTTTTGGGCGCAGTTTAACCATCACCAGATAGTGGTCAGATTCGATGTTAGCGCCACGATATGTCCTGACGTCGATAATGTCGGAGAAGTGCCGTCCATCAATCAGAACGTGGTCGATTTGTGATTCTGTCTGCAGTGGTGATCTCCAGGTGTACCGATACGGGAGGCTGTGTTGGAAGTAGGTGCTGCGAGTGGCCATATTCTTGGAGGCGGCGAAATCAATTAGTCGTAGGCCGTTTTCGTTCGTCAGCCGGTGAGCGCTGAACTTTCCAATAGTCGGTCTAAACTCCTCCTCTTGGCCAACCTGAGCGTTCAAATCTCCTATGATGATTTTGACGTCGTGGCTTGGGCAGCTGTCGTACTCACGTTCCAGCTGCGCGTAGAATGCGTCCTTATCATCATCAGTGCTTCCGGAGTGTGGGCTATGGACGTTGATTATGCTGAAGTTGAAGAACCGGCCTTTGATCCTCAACCTGCACATTCTTTCATTGATCGGCCACCACCCGATCACGCGCCTTTGCTTATCGCCCATCACTATGAAAGCTGTTCCTAGCTCGTGTGTGTTGCCGCAGATCTAGTAGATGGTATAATTACCTCTAAACGTTCCTCTAAACCATTGATCCCTTCCAACAAACCTCCTGCAGCGCTACGATACCGAATCCACAGTCCTAGAGCACATCGGCGAGTATGTGTGTGCTCCCGATGAATTTGAGAGATTTCCAGTTCCACGAACCGAGTTTCCAATCGCTAGTCCCTTTTCGTCGCAGTGGTCTTCTCCGATGGTTCCGGTCCGTACTCTCTTGTTGATTGTTCGTTGCTTATGATTTTTAAAGGCTGGCTTGCAGGGCCTGACACCAAACCCCCTAAATTTCCGGAGGACCATTTCTCCTTATTCTCGGTGGACCATGGTGCACAGTTTCATTGGCACTTGGACGATGATCAGCCGCCCCTAACATGGAGAACAGACGCTGTTGTGAGCCTCTCCTAATATGGAGAACAAACGCTCAGTAAGATTTGTACCTCCGGAGAGGAGCAAACCCCCCCTTCCCTGTCAGCATACGACCGAAGTTCCCACCGGGGTTGGTTACCCGATCTTCCCTAAGGTTTCTCGTAATCCCGGCCAGCGCCACGAGGAGGTAGGGATAGGAGTTGCTGGGAAAGAAGCTAAGGACCGCGAGATGAGGTCTATTTTTATTCCTTCACGTACACGAAGTACCAATGGTACGCTTTACCCAGCATAAATCGTCCCCAATACCCCAATATCACTAAATATGAATATTTTACACTATTAGCACACGACTCACGTACACAACTTTTTTGAAAAATTTTATAAAAGTTTTCCTCTGTTGTAATATTTTCTAGAATATAACATTAACTTCAAGCGCTGAGAGTACAGGCAGTGAAAGTCAAGGCAGCGGAGGAGATGACTACGTCAGTTCAGCGGACGCTGGAAGCCAACCAGCCCCCACCTTGAAGGAAGTTAATGATAAAGACCAACAAAGCCGCTGGTAAGGATGGTATCGGAGCTGAGCTCATCAAGATGGGCCCGGAAAAGCTGGCCACTTGCCTGCACAAACTGATAGTCA
The DNA here is from genome assembly GCF_024139115.2 of Armigeres subalbatus. Taxonomy (NCBI): domain Eukaryota; kingdom Metazoa; phylum Arthropoda; class Insecta; order Diptera; family Culicidae; genus Armigeres; species Armigeres subalbatus. The sequence goes on along the minus strand of NC_085140.1, from coordinate 411,192,420 downwards.
AAATCTAGGAAACCGAACTGCTACCGGAGGAGTGGAAGGAAGGGGTTATATGCCCCATCTACAAGAAAGGCGACAAACTGGAGTGTGAGAACTTTCAAGCGATCACCATCCTTAATGCCGCCTACAAAGTGATATCCCAGATCATCTTCCGTCGTCTGTCACCATTAGTGAACGAGTTCGTGGGAAGTTATCAAGCCGGCTTCGGTGATGGCCGCTCGACAACGGACCAGATCTTTACTGTACGGCAAATCCTTCAAAATGCCGTGAATACCAGGTCCCAACGCATCATCTGTTCGTTGATTTCAAGGCGGCATACGACAGTATAGACCGCGTAGAGCTATAGAAAATTATGGACGAGAACAGCTTCCCTGGGAAGCTTACCAGACTGATCAAAGCAACGGTGGATGGTGTGCAAAACTGTGTGAAGATTTCGGGCGAACACTCCAGTTCGTTCGAATCGCGCCGGGGACTAAGACAAGGTGATGGACTTTCGTGCCTGTTGTTCAACATTGCGCTAGAAGGTGTTATGCGGAGAGCCGGGTGTAACAGCCGGGGTACGATTTTCAACAGATCCAGTCAATTTATTTGCTTCGCGGATGACATGGACATTGTCGGCCGAACATTTGCAAAGGTGGCAGAACTGTACACCCGCCTGAAACGTGAAGCAACAAAAGTTGGACTGGTGGTGAATGCGTCAAAGACAAAGTACATGCTTGTGGGCGGAACCGAGCGCGACAGGGCCCGCCTGGGAAGCAGTGTTACGATAGACGGGGATACCTTCGAGGTGGTCGAGGAATTCGTCTACCTCGGATCCTTGCTAACGGCTGACAACAACGTTAGTCGTGAAATACGAAGGCGCATCATTTGTGGAAGTCGGGCCTACTACGGGCTCCAGAAGAAACTGCGGTCGAAAAGATTCGCCACCGCACCAAATGTGTCATGTACAAGACGTTAATAAGACCGGTTGTCCTCTACGGACATGAAACATGGACAATGCTCGAGGAGGACTTGCAAGCACTCGGAGTATTCGAGAGACGGGTGCTTAGGACCATCTTTGGCGGTGTGCAAGAAGACGGTGTGTGGCGGCGAATAATGAACCATGAGCTCGCCCAACTCTACGGCGAACCCAGTATCCAGAAGATAGCTAAGGCCGGAAGGGTACGATGGGCAGGACATGTTGCAAGAATGCCGACAGCAACCCTGCAAAGATGGTGTTCGCTTCCAATCCGGCAGGTACGAGACGGCGTGGAGCGCAGCGAGCGAGATGGGCAGACCAGGTGCAGAACGACCTGGCGAGCGTGGGGCGTATCCGAGGATGGAGAGATGCGGCCTCGAACCGTGCATTGTGGCGTCAAATTGTTGATTCAGTGTTATCTGTTTAGATGTTAACTAAATAAATGAAAATGAATGAATAACATCAACTTATGAGGCCTAAATTATGTATTTATAAATTGGATGTTCTTTAACCTATTTTTCCATTATAATCAAATATTGAAGTAGGTATGTTCAACAAACACAATGGCCCGGTTGACCTACTGGATTTATCAGTTTTCAATTGTAGCAGGAACTGTGAAATCAAATAGAAAATTCATGGCAAACACAGGTACAAGCTGCTAGTAATATATTATAAAACCTAAATGTGTGCATTGCAAATGAATAAAAATTGTCCTGAAAAAATTTAAATACGGTAATCAACCGTAAACACATTTTTTGCTGTAATTTAATTTTGTTACGTTTTGCCTTTCACGTACAACTAAGCTGTACCGAAAGGCTATAAAATCACTCCAAAAACTACTTGGTTACTTGAGCTACCCTCTCTGCTAATACCCTGATCCCCCCGGGACTACCTTTTAGTATTACTACTGGAGTATAGGCAGTACTAAACTTACATACTCCTCCCAAAACGACACATGAAATACACAAGTGCACGTATGCGCCTTAATTCTCCATGTTCTTCCCATGCACACCCTGTGCACAAAGACACACTGGCACCACATGTGCCCCAACACTCACCCACCTGAACCGCGAGACCACCAACAAGTAGACGGCCAGGTACCTTGTAGGAGATACCCCGAGTTGTCATCTGACGACCCAGTTGGGCCTCAGGTTGGTGGCTCCTATGCCGCTCCTACCTCAGCTATGAGGCAGACCCTTCAACGTCTCCTATTTATGAGGTGCCGCAGAACATCAACCCCCCGACACTTCTACCAGGCATAGCGAGACTTCACTCATTCCGTCACTGTCAGCTGGATCACACTGCTGCCTAAGAAGCCACTCTGACCTCATGTACCACGCGAGGCTTACTTGTGTGATCGCCAGGATGTATGGTCCCTCACTCTGTGTCTCCTTTTTTGTGCACGTCATGTGCATCCATTTGGGTGTGGAACACCCGGCACATCAATAGTGCCTCAACGCTCACCTACCCGGGCTTGGATACTGCCAACAGGTTATCTCCCAGGTACCTTGCAGGAGGTACCCACCTTTTGACATTTCGTAGCCCAGATAGTCCTCAATTAGTGTGGTGGTCACCCCGTCCTGCAACAGAGTGGCACAATTTGCTTTACATGTCTCCTATTTCTAAGGTGCCGCAGAAGCATCAGCCTTCCGACACTTCTGCCAGACATAGCGAGACTTTCGAGTCCCCTAATTCTGAGCTACCGCAGATGTATCTGCCCCCAGACACTCTACCATGCAAGGCTTACTTGTATCTGTATGCTCACCCATACATTCGGTCCCTAACTCTGTGGGGGTATTAAGTGTAATACACCCAACTCCCTCATGCCGTCGAAACAGAAAGTACTGTGGCGCGCATTTTAATTTTTTTAAGCAATCAAATATCTTGGGAAAGGTACACGGTCAATCATTTTAGACTTGAAAATGTTTCGAAAACTCTCAAAGCATTTTTTGGTCTACTGAGCTCCATTGTATACTGCCGTGAATCGCATATTTGTCCCATCTTTGCTGGGTTTCCTATTCATATGGGACAAATATGCGATTCACGGCAGTATACAAAGGCGATTGCAAGGCCAAATACACGGAACAATTCATAAGTAGGATCAGAAGCAGACATCTGGAAATCGAAATGGCAGATCCGTACAGCGGTCATATCATACCTGCAAGGCTAAGCTACGCCGCACGGCGTACCACGGGCCATATGCTAATATTCATTAGTCTAAGCTTGAAGACTAAGGACCAGTACTGTAAAATGTCGTGACAGAGACAGAGAGCAAAGCGCCTTTTTTATTTCAGGCGACCACAGAACTGCCGTAATCTGGCAAAGTGACGTATACGCCATTTTCCAAAAATCGTACTCATCGTACTCTTTAATAGAAAAATGGAAAACATGTATGTTGTAAAATGGTGCATACGTCACTTTTTCAGATTACGGCAGAGAAGGAATCGTGGGTTCTTTGATCAATTTCGCATGAAAGACAGTCATGAAAAGATGTTTTGCTTTATTTTAAAATAAAAAATTCTAAATTATTTTAATAGATATATGCGAAGAATAGTGACTAGATTATGAATTAATTTTATTCCTTTAATTTACCGAGTTGAAAGTAATAATAAACACAAAAATACAGCAGGTATGGCACACTTTCATGGCCTGCAACGGAACAAATATTTTTTGAGATTTTTGTAGCATGCCATTCATCCTTCGCGTTTCTATAGATATTGGAAGGGGCAGATGTATAAACATCGCGTGACATCTCTCACTGAAAATGAGAAATTCCAGTACTGATAAGGGGCCGTACACATATTACGTAAGCACTTATGGGGGGAGGGGGAGCATGTCAATATCTTACGCACCATATAAATAAAAAATCTTTTGTATGGAAAAAATTTCACGGGGGGAGAAGGGGTGGTCGAAAAACCAGAAAAATTGCTTACGTAATAAGTGCACGGCTCCTAAGTACAACTCTTCATATAACATATAGGGGAACAGACGGCTTTGGCAGGTTTTGTTCTATTATTGGCAGGGGGGTTTTTGTCGACCGAATTTTAGGAAATTTGGCCACAATATTCTTTGATATGCAAAGAATGTTTGGGCCAAATTTGAGCATAATCAGTCATAAAAAAAACCTGCTAATAATAGAACAAAACCTGCCAAAGCCGTCATTACCCCTATGAGATTAAACTGTACTTTTTGTAGTTTGCTCCCGAGCCATTCTTTTCATTACAATTTTTTAGTTGCCACCCGTTACAAGTTTGCTGAGGAGCACACCACGTATGAATATTAACATTTCTCTCTTAACTTTCCAAAAGGACCTCAGTAACATTTTTTTCATGAATTAATTTGAATAGCGCAATCAACAGAACAACATGAAAGCTATTGAGTATTCAAATTAATTCATGAAAAAAATATTACTTAGGTCCTTTTGAAAAGTTAAGCGAGATTTATTTAGAACTAGATGATCCAGCAGACGTTGTCCTGCATAGTAGGTGAACATGGGCTTTGTGAAGTGGCCATGAAACATTCCCATAGGTACAAATATTAATTTTCGTTTTCTCGATTTTCTTAATTCTGTTTATGGTTTCCATATGAGAAACCATTATTTGAACTCGTCGGAGATTATACCTAATGAATAATCCATCCAACCATATTGTAGTTATGCGGATACGAACACAGATCATTTTATTTTGATATATAAGAAGAGAAGATGATTGAATCGAACAATATTAATGGATACTGTTACAAGCCTCTATGCCACTGATGTGTAAAAGTTTAGATGTTTAAAATTTGGTTGACCGTTAATAGTACGATTAAGTCAAGAGGTGTTAAATTACATAAGTGCAGTATGTATATTAGAGTTTTTTGATCCCCTATGCTTAAACGATGGCATTTGCCATTTTAATAATCCTCCTACATTTTTAGCTAATTTGGATGTAATTTGACTGAACACATGCAGTTTGAAGTTTGTATGAAAATTACTATGAAAACATTAACTTTTGTGAAAAACCGTTCCCCATCATTGCCCATTAAGCTCTAAAAATGTATGAATACGTTAGCAAAATAAAAAAATTAACAAGGGAAAATATCGTCGTTGTTGCTAAACGATTTGATGCTGGCAACGAAAGTTATTAGGGAAATACTGAATTGTGGGAAATTCAATTTAACACGTGAAAGAATAACATCAATATCAATAATGAGCATTTCTGTTTTCTTTATAGTTTTGCTAACAAAAGTCAGATTGCTTCGCAACAACAACTGACTTTCAGCTTAGGATCTATTCTATGATGGCGATGCGTTAAATATATTCAAATAGATTCTGGGCTGCTTCACGAAACGATCCTTTACATAAGTGGCAATTCTCATATTAATTTTCATATAACCTTCAAACGGCACGTGCACAACCAAATTACATCCAAATCAGCTAAAAATTTGGGAGGACTATTAAAATAGCAAAAACAATCGTTTAAGGATCTTCTTATTGGCATTACATCCCCACACTGGGACAGAGCCGCCTCGCAGCTTAGTGTTCATTAAGCACTCCCACAGTTATTAACTGCGAGGTTTCTAAGCCAGGTTACCATTTTTGCATTCGTATATCATGAGGCTAGCACGATGCCTTTTATGCCCAGGCAGTCGAGACAATTTCCAATCCGAAAATTGCCTAGACCGGCACCGGGAATCGAACCCAGCCACCCTCAGCATGGTCTTGCTTTGTAGCCGCGCGTCTTACCGCACGGCTAAGGAGGGCCCCCGTTTAAGGATAGGGGAGCGAAAAAGTCAAAATTTGTATCACTCTAATGTATATTGATTAAAATAGTATATTTGATATTTCTATAATTCGACGGTGAGCCAAACAGCTTTCTTCCAGTAAAAAACCATAATACTTCATTGATCATTTTCCAAAATAAAATTTTTCAGCTGGACTTATTTTTCAAAATTTATACCCCTTAATTAAAAAAATCTTGTAATATGCATCGTATGTATGGCTGTTGTAGTCAGCACGCGCAGGTTTAATCTGTTAAGATTCTGCCCATTTCTCCACATCTTCCGCATGTACAAAATCTAATTGAAGCTTGCCATTTTTTCCCTCTCAGTCACTTCCCGGTCTGCTCGCGATTTATGGCAAAAACAGGTCGAACCGAATGCTCGCACAGGGGTCACGGTCTGATTGAGAATGCACATATATTATAATCTGGGACTGCACAGAATTTTGCTTCTCAACACGGTTGAAACTTTGGCAGCAGCTCCGTGGAAAGGGCGGAATGTTGCACGTTTTGCCGGGGACGGGGAAAGCTGGGTGCAAGCCGGACCGGAGCAGATCCATTAATGTGCGCGCGCAAGTCGTTCGTGGAAAAAGTCGATCGCAAAGTGGACAACACACGATTCCGACCGCCGAACTTGTCCGCCGATGTACAAGTTGCATCCCAAATATGGATTTTTCGGGAGGAATTTCAACGGATTAAAATCGGTGACGTGCGGGGTTGCGGTGTATCCTTACTGAGACCAGGTGTTGTGGCTCTGAATCATAAAAGGGCTCTCGCTTGGGTTGTTTCACGTCGATTTACGTGACGCTGAAACGTGCTTGGGGATTGGAGCTGAACTCAGACACCTGTATGGAAGGTGTAGGTTCAGCGGAACGTGGAGCGCACGCAGAAGCATCGAATTTCATCTCATCCAGTGTAAGCTTTTCTGAATTATTAAGCCATTCAGCCAGGTAAGCTACCATACAATTTATTGGAGCTTTCTCGGTGCAACTAATGAGCACTGAAACACGAACCATCCCTCGTTTTGCGTCCACAGCCGTATCTTCACGTAGCTTTATTATATTTGAAATAAATTGAAGACAATCAAAATACGCTTTGCTACATACTGCAACAACAGTATAATACACATTATAAATTTCGCCTTTTCTCCGGTGCGCTCGGAGTTCTTCTTTTGCCGAGATGAACCAGAATCGTGCCATTCTCCCGCACAGGTTCAATCCTCTGTAGATGGCGGTAAGCAGGGGTTTGCTTAACTAGTTTTTAACGAATCATTTGAACGATTTTATGATATCCTTTTATGATTTTATGAAATTCAGTTTCAAGAATTATTGCATCGAAAAACATTCCGCTATGATTGTAAAAATTGCTAGACAATCGTTATATCAAATGCCGTTCACCTCTGATGCTTACAACACTTTTCAAATGCTCCGTCTATTGAACCGTTCGACAAACCCTCCCGTAGATGGTGGCAAGATCACGACTGCGACGCGCCAACTAACCGCCGCAGAACCTCTCTCTCGTTCGGCTTGGATTCAGAATGGGTCCTTATCTCCGGGGCAAGATCTTCTTCATTTAAATCGCACACCTACACTTGTTTCCCTCGTGGTTCAGAGCGAACGCCGAACCGCAATCTTGGGAACATTGAACCTGCCTCCTGAAAGCCCAGGCGACGCAATGCAACGGATTCGGAATCGAAGTGGAACTGGGAATAATTATTAGTTATGTGTGTGCGCGCGTTGAATCGGTCGTGCCATCCGAGTGATTCCGCGACCGAACCAGCATCCATCGCATCGATCCGGCGAAAGAACGCGTGGATTAAGAATTAACTCGTAATTTATACGAACGGAGCCGGTGCATGCCTGCCAGGTACGGTATGGCGATGGGAGAAAATCACGGTTCTTCCCTGATGGGATCGAAGCCAAGTGCGTGTGCGGCGGCGGTGGTGGGCTCTCGTAGGTTTCGTCGATGTCGACAACGACGACGTGCCCTGCAAAATGTAGCCCCGAGATGATAATCTCTTTCGGAAACATAATTGAGAGCGACTCGACGCCCTGTTTGTGGATGCTGCTATTGTTGCTGAAGGTACGGCCGCAGGTCGAGTGGTGTGATGTACTCGGGCAAACTGCATCTTATTCGAACGATCTCCGGAAGATGTGCCCCATAGAAGGGAGTGGCATGATTTCGTGCTATTTGAAATCTCATGAATCATTAGGAGATTCACTTGTTGTTGAAGTGGAGTTTCTTTCACTGTGTTGTTGTTGTTATCTGCACATTGAACATAACGTGAAATATAACTAAAAATGAAATGAAACTTCAAACATTCAAACGGATTAACGTGTCAAGATTTAGAACAATGCGAATTTTCCAGCTTTTTCCACCAAACTGCATTAATTTGACTAGGTATATAGCCTTAAAAGATATAATTTTTAACCATATGTCGACCAACACTTAGTGGAACTAAACCGTGGTTCTTATATGGATTCATCCAACAGTCGTGAAGTCCATGAAATGTATGAAATGTAATGTGTATGAAATATGAACAAAAATGGCGCACGGCTCGTTCTCTACAATTCCTTTTCGACAAAATGTCATAAAGAGTAAAAATGTCCTTTTGACGTAAGACATAGTCAAGGCATAACGGAGGTTTGGCATAACGAGTTTCTTTGAGTTTCTACCATCCCAATTCAATTTCCTAAAAATAACATTTTCTCGAAAATATCTTTTCCTCGAAAAAACATTTCCCAGATTTTCGCAATAATAGCATTTGCCGGGGTTGTTCATATATACAGGGGTTAGACAAAAAGGTAGAGATAGGCAAAAATTTGTCAAAGTTCAAATCAGCATAACTTTGCGTACAAAAATCCGATTTCGATAAAATTGGGACCATCGGAAACTCTTCAAGTATACTATCCCCATGCAAAATCTAATACAGGTCCTTGGCCATCGGAGATGTTCCTGGTTTTCCGAGGGTATGTTAAAATGCATTTTTCTTCTGCTTGTCATTTTATGTGACGTTTACTGACATCTTGTTTTATACTTTCCCCAGAAACAAAAACTAATATGCTGACCAAAGCTGGCTGCAGATCCAAAATCCTTTAGGTATACGCAGAGATATGGCCATTTTCGTGAAAACGGTACGGGATTGGTCATACACCCTGAATAAATATCACTTTCGCAGAACATCCGGCCAGAGAGTCTTACTGTCCTCAAAATATATCTTTAATAAAGATCCTATATTCATCGTTATGAGAAAATATGAATTTTGACACCCATATATGCATGGTTCCAGATGGTGCCAATACCGACTCTTCCGGGAAGGCCCTTGGAACCTGCTATAAGGGTGGCAGTGGACACTATCAGTTTGGAAATGTTTCTGTAATCATCGTCTCGCAAAGCCATGAAGTTAGATATTCATATTTGCATTATTTCGATCTGTTATCATTTCATCATGTTCCCGGGATCGTTTTTACGGAAATGGCCATATCTCTGCGTAGTTTTGATAGATTCACGATCTACAGCCACCATTGGTCGGCATATTAGTTCTAGTTTCTGGACAAAGCATAAAACAAGATGAAAGTAAACGTCATATAAAATGACAAGCAGTGGAAAAAATGCATCTTGAACGTACCCTCGGAAAACCCGGAACATCTCCGGTGGCCGAGAACCAATCTCAGGTTTTGCATAGAGATAGTATACTAGAAGAGTTTCCGCGTCCAATGGTCCCAATTTCATCAAAATCGGATCATTCTACGCAAAGTTATGCTGACTTGAACTTCAGCAAAATTTTGCCTATCTCAACATTTTTGTCTAACCCCTGTACCTCCAAAATGATTTTCCAAAACATAACATATGTTCAAAAAAAAACATTTCTCTCCCCGAAAATAGTATTTAGCATATCATAACATAAGTACCGTCAACTGGGGGGAAGATGATCATTGAGGTGAAGATGATGTGTCAGTCAAAAGTGCCAATTTTTTTATGAAACTGTAGTCAACAATATTCTCCGTTCAAGTAATGTTACCGCTAGGTAGAAATCCGAGTTTTTCGATTAAAATCATGAAAATGTATTTTGTGGAAGAAAGAGAGAGATAGTCATAAATGACGCCATTTTCGTTTCAAATATTGACTTCTTAGACTTCTTTACGTAGTAAATTCAACATTAATACTACTCTGATGTGTATTCTGACTACTAGGTCATAATGGTTTTAGTAGAGCTGTCTTGATCAACTTCACCCCAAACCAGATTATTCAAAAAATGTGTGATAATTTAATTTATTTTAATAAATGCGAACGCATTTCAGAAAACTAAAGTTGTTGATTATTGCAACCTATAGCAGTACATGTTTTGAAAATATTTGTTTCGATTTAAAATGTAAACACACATTGTTATTGCATGTTTTGTCTTAAAAATGATCATCTTCCCCCCAGTTGACGGTAATTGTACAAAACGTGGGTGGCTATACAATGCTCAAATGAGCAATCTTCTGCATATTGTCGCAAATTGGTACTTGGGATTAATAACTTTTCCTATACAGAAGTAGTTGTATACCTGGCCACGTCCTTACAATCATGGAAGGTTGGGAAGAAATGTTAGTTCAACATCTACTAGTGAAGATGCAGGGAACCCATTCTACCTTCATAGATGTCTCGGGAAGGAAAACTATTGTTAGTGGGTAAGGTGAATAATAGGGAGCTCTATTCGACAATGTAGAGCGTTTGTCAATGAAAATATATGGTAAAAATGAGTGAAATACACATGTTTCGTCTATTGTATCAGAAATGCTACCTTCTCTTTTTCTCTTGCCTGCGCTACCCGTGCTTCTAAAGTTAGATCACCGAACATATCAACATTATGTCGGATAATGTCGACCTGTGAGACTCCAATAAAAACTTGTTCGAATTAGCTGTTCTTAATAATTATGAACTTCCTAATGTGGAATAAAACCGATTTCTCATAATACGGGATCATTCACATGGATAATAAAGGGTTCAATTCACTGTAGTAGATATAAGAAAAGTTGCGAACATAAATTGCCAATTAAATAATTTTGGATATGACCATTTGAAGTTGCATCGCAGTGTTTACTTTTTCGGTTCGCGGTGACATTATGATGAACGTAAATAAAGCGAGCTGTCTTCTCTCTCTCAGATGTCGACCTACACGCAAAACAATTATTATTACTATTTATTCAGACTAAGGCCGAAGTGGCCTGTGCGGTATATAAGAGTCTTCTCCATTCGGCTCGGTCCATGGCTACAAGTCGCCAACCACGCAGTCTACGGAGGGTCCGCAAGTCATCTTCCACCTGATCGATCCACCTTGCCCGCTGCGCACCTCGCCTTCTTGTGCCCGTCGGATCGTTGTCGAGAACCATTTTCACCGGGTTACTGTCCGACATTCTGGCTACGTGCCCGGCCCACCGCAGTCGTCCGTTTTTCGCGGTGTGAACGATGGATGGTTCTCCCAATAGCTGATGCAACTCGTGGTCCATTCGCCTTCTCCACGTACCGTCCGCCATCTGCACCCCACCATAGATGGTACGCAGCGCTTTCCTTTCGAAAACTCCAAGTGCGCGTTGGTCCTCCACGAGCATCGTCCAGGTCTCGTGTCCGTAGAGGACTACCGGTCTAATGAGCGTTTTGTAGATTGTCAGTTTGGTACGGCGGCGAACTCTATTCGATCGGAGCGTCTTGCGGAGTCCAAGTACGTACAATTTCCAGCCACTATGCGTCTCCGAATTTCTCTGCTGGTGTCATTTTCGGCAGTCACCAGTGAGCCCAAGTACACAAATTCTTCTACCACCTCGATTTCGTCACCACCGATGCAAACTCGCGGTAGGTGGCTCACATTGTCGTCTCTTGAACCTCTTCCTATCATGTACTTTGTCTTCGACGTGTTGATGACTAGTCCGATCCGCTTAGCTTCCCTCTTCAGTCTGATGTAGGCTTCTTCCATCTTCTCAAAGTTACGTGCCATAATATCTATGTCGTCGGCGAAGGCAAATAGCTGGACGGACTTATTGAAAATTGTACCACTCGTGTTAATCCCTGCTCTTCGTATTACCCTTCCAAAGCGATGTTGAATAGTAGACACGAAAGACCATCACCTTGCCGTAACCCTCTGCGGGTTTCGAAGGGACTCGAGAATGCCCCTGAAACTCGAACTACGCACATCACCCGATCCATCGTCGCGTTGATCAACCGTGTCAGTTTATCCGGAAAACCATGTTCGTGCATTAGCTGACATAGCTGGTCCCAATCGATTGTATCGTATGCTGCTTTGAAGTCAATGAATAGATGATGTGTGGGCACGTTGTATTCGCGGCATTTCTGCAGTACTTGGCGAATGGCGAACACCTGGTCCGTGGTGGAGCGTTCGCCCATAAAACCCGCCTGGTACTGCCCCACGAACTCCCTTGCAGTTGGTGCTAGTCGACGGCATAAAATTTGGGAGAGTACCTTGTAGGCAGCGTTCAGCAATGTGATTGCGCGGTAGTTACTACAATCCAGCTTATCGCCCTTTTTATAGATGGGACACACGACACCTTCCATCCACTTCTGCGGCAAAACTTCCTCCTCCCAAATCTTGGTAATGACCCAGTGCAGCGCTCTAGCCAGTGCCTCACCACCGTGTTTAAATAGCTCTCCTGGTAGTTGGTCAACTCCAGGGGCTTTGTTGTTCTTCAGCCGGCCAATCTCCTCCTGGATTTCCTGGAGATCCGGAGCCGGTAAAATTATGTCCTGCGCGCGTTCTCTCAGGTCCATCACCATACCGCCATCTTCGTCTGCCACATCGCCATTCAGGTGTTATTCGTAGTGCTGCCGCCACCTTTGGATCACCTCACGCTCGTTCGTAAGAAGGTTCCCGTTTATGTCCTTGCACATATCAGGCTGTGGCACGTGGCCCTTACGTGAACGGTTTAACTTCTCATAGAACTTTCGTGTATTATTAGCGCGGTGCAGTTGCTCCGTCTCTTCACGGTCTCGATCTTCCTGCTGGCGCTTTTTCCTCCGGGAAATCGAGTTTTGTCTGTTCCGCGCCTGTTTATATCGTGCCTCGTTCGCCCTCGTGCGGTGTTGCAGCAATCTCGCCCATGCTGCATTCTTTTCTTCCACTAACTGCTCACATTCGCCGTCATACCAGTCGTTTCTCTGATCCGGGGGCACCGTGCCAAGTGCAGCGGTTGCGGTGCTACCAATGGCGGATCGAATATCTCTCCAGCCATCTTCAAGAGACGCTGCGCCTAGCTGCTCTTCCGTTGGAAGTGCCACTTCCAGCTGCTGCGCGTGTTCTTGGGCTAGTCTACTGTCTTGTAGCCGCCCAATGTTAAGCCGCGGCGTCCGACTTCGACGCGTGTTGTACACCGTCGAGAGTTTTGAGCGCAGGCATACTGCAACGAGGTAGTGGTCGGATTCAATATTCGCACTGCGATAAGTGCGGACGTTCGTGATGTCGGAGAAGAATTTACCGTCGATTAGAACGTGGTCGATTTGGTTTTCCGTTTCTTGGTTAGGTGATCTCCATGTGGCCTTGTGGATATTTTTGCGGGGAAGAAGGTGCTTCGGACTACCATTCCGTGGGAGGCTGCGAAGTTTATGCATCGTTGGCCGTTGTCATTCGATACGGTGTGCAGACCATCCGGTCCAATGACCGGTCTATACATTTCCTTCCTTCCTACCTGTGCGTTCATGTCACCGATGACGATTTTGACGTCCCGCAGAGGGCATCCATCGTATGTCTGCTCCAGCTGTGCATAGAACGCTTCTTTCTCGTCGTCGGGTCTCCCTTCGTGTGGGCAGTGAACGTTGATGATGCTATAGTTGAAGAAACGGCCTTTATTCCTCGGCTTGCCCATCCTTGCGTTGATTGGCTGCCAGCCAATCACGGGTTGACGCATCTTGCCCAGCACTATGAAGCCGGTTCCCAGCTCTTTGGTGGTGCCACAGCTTTGGTTGCCGCTCGATGCCCGCTTTTCCACACTTTCTGTCCTGTCCAGCAAATCTCCTGCAGCGCCACGTCGTCGAAGTTGCGGGGATGTAATTCATCGTAGATCATCCTGTCGCAACCTGCGAAACCTAGCGACTTGCAATTCCATGTTCCAAGCTTCCAATCGTGATTCTGTATTCGTCGCCTAGGTCTTTGCCGATTATATCGAGTCGCATTATCTCTTATATTGTTCGTAATGATTGGTTTTCCAGGCGGCTTATTGGGCCTGCGCAAACCTCCTGTCTCGTCGGAGGGCCATCGTGTCAGGGCTGTTTAGCGTCCCACCTAACACCAGGACTTGGGCTTGTGCGCTTTGAGCGGCACACGGTCGCTTTGGTGAGGCCTACTTGCGGATACATGCAGCTTTTTATAGAGGTTTAACAGGGCCCACTGTCAAACCCCACCACATCCTAGGCAAGCCCCACAACTCGCAGATGGCCTGGGGAGGGATCGTCAAGCCCTTGGACATGGTCCCTGCTGCCCCCAAGTCCCACACGCAAAACAAAGTGTTCCCGAATTCGTGAACCAGCAAAAATTCACCGTGATTTAATTCATGGATTCGGGAACATCAGTAACTTTTCCATAACGTTCCAGAAAACGTGACTATATTCCCGTATCCGTGACCGTTGTTCCCGAAAAATACACCGTGAACTCGTTAGTTCACGAATTCATGAACGCTTTTTTGCGTGAAGGTGAATAATAACATCCCAATCTTCCTGTTTTTATTTGGTATTTTGTAGCCAGTTTAAGTAAATTCATAATAGTAATTCATTCGGGAATATGGAAAAATATATACAGTGAGTTCAAAAAGTATTCGTCTAGCTGTGTGTTTTCAAGAAAATGTCAAAGATAGAATCTAGTAAGCTCAAAAAAATAAATCTATTGATTACATTGTCAATTACATAATTTTTTTTTTTCATCTTCATCATTTCATCATTACATAATCAATTCATCTTTATTATTAATAATAATCGCTAATCGTGATCAGTTTATCCTCGCGGACGACCACTCTGTTATTTGTTTTGAAAGGTTTTTGTGGCGCTGTTGCGATCAATCGCCGATTGAATGGTCGAATGGGGTCTATCCACAATTCTTGCACTCTCGTAAGTCAACTTGCACTAATTATGCAGACCTAGGATGAGTTTTCTTTCATTGGGACTAATCTCTTTACCTTTCAAACCCATGGTGCCTCTATTTTCCGCATCAAGATCAATCAAAACAATAACATTGTTTAATTTGTCATGGAGTATTAAAAAAAAGTTGCTAGACGCCACTAGAGTGTGGTACTGGCACTACAATCGAATAAAACTGTTATACTCGTGTTTCACGTCCTACTTTTTAAATAGACGAATACTTTCTGAGCAAGCGAAACTGAGGGAATTTAGATGTTTTCTACATGACAACAGAAGTAATTAAAATTTTTGTTTGTTTTTGAATAATACACTCAAAATAATTTTCACTTAGAATCTACTTGAAAACATATGCAGATATTTTCCATGTAGTTTCGGTTGTAAAAGTTAAATGATTGATTAGTGATGGCACTCATTATTCTTAATTCACTAGAAAATAAAATAAAATTTAAGTGAATTTTCGTTTGGCCATGTACTTAAATTTTAAGTGAAACTTCGATAATTTTTTTCTAGTTTCCCTGTAGATGGTATCCCGTCCACTAGAAGCGGACGAGGGCAAAAAAGGAGTAGAAAGTTAATTCACACCCAAACAGAATTCTTTGCTAGTCGTTCTCATAATGCTTCTGCAAAATGTTTCATAAGCGATTGTTAATAAACATACTTTTCGCTCTGAGAACCCCACTCATATATTTTTCATACATTCATTTTGAGTAGAATTCACTAGAAGAGTATATAAATATTATTTTCTATGTTTTCTAATGAATTCCACTACATTTCTTATTAAGATGCACTTATGATTTGAGTAAGTTTTATTTGATTCCAGTAAAGCCGATGAAAGTTTCGAATTTTAAAGTCTACATGACTTTTTATAGTGGAATTAAAGTGACAATTATTTTGAGTGTAATCATGTACTGAAAAACTCGTTCACGACGCTTTTTGTTGAAAAGCTCAAATTTTGATTCATCGGTCCACAAAACTCGCCTCCAATACTCTTTGGGCATCTTTATATATTTCCGAGCAAACGCTAGGCGTTTTGTCTTATTTATTTTGCTGATGAACGGAAGTCGCTTCGTGAACCTGCTCTTCAACCCTTGCTCAGCCAGCATTCGACGAATCGTTCGGTCCGAAATAGGGAGCGAGAGATTCTCCTTGATGGCACGAACTGTGACTTTTTTTTAACCTGTGTGACGAGATTCTTCCTAAAGACAATCGGCTAAAAATAATTTGGCCAAACATTGTCGAAACCCATCAGACCGAAAGTCATTTGGCCGAAATGGACATAGTGGCTATTTGGCAAAAAAGATGTTTGGCCTAATTAGTTATTTGGCCAAAAATGCCGTTTGATCGAACAGGTCACATGTCCAAAAATGTCGTTTGGCCGAACAGATCATTTGGCCGAGAAGTTGTTTAGCTGAAAATAGCGTTTGAAGGAAAAGGCCGTTTGTCAGAAAAGCTATTTGGCTTAAAACATTATTAAGCCAAAAGAATCATACGGATGTGGTTATCTACCACTGCATTGCCTTAAATATCTACCCGTCAAGGTAGATTAGGGCCATGAAGCTCAACAATTATAATTATGAATATTTACCTCTCGATAGTTACCTGATCATGAGCGCATTGCTCTCCGTTGACAAATCATATCCCTAAGAGCTGGTCATGACTGAAGCCACTCCTCGATGGCTCGCTTCACGGATAAAAATATGGTATGGCCGAACAATGGTGAATTTGAAAATTGTGAAGTGATTTATGTTAATTGAGAAATCATTTCAAATGAGGAGTAAGAAATCAGAAGTGCGGGGGTCCCGTAGCGTAGTTGGCTACACGTTCGCCTTTCAAGCGAATGGTCATGGGTTCGTGCGTGTGCGGCGGCGGTGGTGGGCTCTCGTAGGTTTCGTCGATGTCGACAACGACGACGTGCCCTGCAAAATGTAGCCCCGAGATGATAATCTCTTTCGGAAACATAATTGAGAGCGACTCGACGCCCTGTTTGTGGATGCTGCTATTGTTGCTGAAGGTACGGCCGCAGGTCGGGGTGGTGTGATTTACTCGGGCAAACTGCATCTTATTCGAACGATCTCCGGAAGATGTGCCCCATAGAAGGGAGTGGCATGATTTCGTGCTATTGGAAATCTCATGAATCATTAGGAGATTCACTTGTTGTTGAAGTGGAGTTTCTTTCGCTGTGTTGTTGTTGTTATCTGCACATTGAACATAACGTGAAATATAACTAAAAAATGAAATGAAACTTCAAACATTCAAACGGATTAACGTGTCAAGATTTAGAACAATGCGAATTTGCCAGCTTTTTCCACCAAACTGCATTAATTTGACTAGGTATATAGCCTTAAAAGATATAATTTTTAACCATATGTCGACCAACACGTAGTGCAACTAAACCTACGCACCATGGAACAGTCGAGAAGTCCATGAAATGTGTATGAAATATAAACAAAAATGACGCACGGCTCATTCTGCTACATTTCCTTTTCGACAAAATGTCATTAAGAGTAAAAATGTCCTTTTGACGTAAGACATAGTACGTCAGGCATAACGGAGGTTTGGGCTTTGGTATAACGAGTTTCTTTGAGTTTCTACCATCCCAAACCAATTTCCTAAAAATAACATTTTCTCGAAAATATCTTTTCCTCGAAAAAACATTTCCCAGATTTTCTCAATAATAGCATTTGCCGGGGTTGTTCATATATACAGGGGTTAGACAAAAAGGTTGAGATAGGCAAAATTTTGTCGAAGTTCAAATCAGCATAACTTTGCGTAGAAAAATCCGATTTCGATGAAATTGGGACCATTGGACGCGGAAACTCTTCTAGTATACTATCCCCATGCAAAACCTGAGATAGGTCCTTGGCCACCGGAGATGTTCCGGGTTTTCCGAGGGTATGTTAAAAATGCATTTTTTCTTCTGCTTGTCATTTTATGTGACGTTTACTGACATCTTGTTTTATACTTTCCCCAGAAACAAAAACTAATATGCTGACCAATGCTGGCTGCAGATCCAAAATCCTTTAGGTATACGCAGAGATATGGCCATTTTCGTGAAAACGGTACGGGATTGGTCATACACCCTTAATAAATATCACTTTCGCAGAACATCCGGCCAGAGAGTCTTACTGTCCTCAAAATATATCTTTAATAAAGATCCTATATTCATCGTTATGAGAAAATATGAATTTTGACACCCATATATGCATGGTTCCAGATGGTGCCAAAACCGACTCTTCCGGGAAGGCCCTTGGAACCTGCTATAAGGGTGGCAGTGGAGACTTTCAGTTTGGAAATGTTTCTGTAATCATCGTCTCGCAAAGCCATGAAGTTAGATGTTCATATTTGCATTATTTCGATCGGTTATCATTTCATCATGTTCCCGGTACCTTTTTTACGGAAATGGCCATATCTCTGCGTAGTTTTGATAAATTCACGATCTACAGCCACCATTGGTCGGCATATTAGTTCTAGTTTCTGGACAAAGCATAAAACAAGATGAAAGTAAACGTCATATAAAATGACAAGCAGTAGAAAAAATGCATCTTGAACGTACCCTCGAAAAACCCGAAACATCTCCGGTGGCCGAGAACCAATCTCAGGTTTTGCATAGAGATAGTATACTAGAAGAGTTTCCGCGTCCAATGGTCCCAATTTCATCAAAATCGGATCATTCTACGCAAAGTTATGCTGACTTGAACTTCAGCAAAATTTTGCCTATCTCAACATTTTTGTCTAACCCCTGTACCTCCAAAATGATTTTCCAAAACATAACATATGTTCAAAAAAAAACATTTCTCTCCCCGAAAATAGCATTTAGCATATCATAACATAAGTACCGTCAACTGGGGGGAAGATGATCATTGAGGTGAAGATGATCATTTGATGTGTCAGTCAAAAGTGCCAATTTTTTTATGAAACTGTAGTCAACAATATTCTCCGTTCAAGTAATGTTACCGCTAGGTAGAAATCCGAGTTTTTCGATTAAAATCATGAAAATGTATTTTGTGGAAGAAAGAGAGAGATAGTCATAAATGACGCCATTTTCGTTTCAAATATTGACTTCTTAGACTTCTTTACGTAGTAAATTCAACATTAATACTACTCTGATGTGTATTCTGACTACTAGGTCATAATGGTTTTAGTAGAGCTGTCTTGATCAACTTCACCCCAAACCAGATTATTCAAAAATGTGTGATAATTTAATTTATTTTAATAAATGCGAACGCATTTCAGAAAACTAAAGTTGTTGATTATTGCAACCTATAGCAGTACATGTTTTGAAAATATTTGTTTCGATTTAAAATGTAAACACACTTTGTTATTGCATGTTTTGTCTTAAAAATGCTCATCTTCCCCCAGTTGACGGTAATTGTACAAAACGTGGGTGGCTATACAATGCTCAATTGAGCAATCTTCTGCATATTGTCGCAAATTGGTACTTGGGATTAATAACTTTTCCTATACAGAAGTAGTTGTATACCTGGCCACGTCCTTACAATCATGGAAGGTTGGGAAGAAATGTTAGTTCAACATCTACTAGTGAAGATGCAGGGAACCCATTCTACCTTCATAGATGTCTCGGGAAGGAAAACTATTGTTAGTGGGTAAGGTGAATAATAGGGAGCTCTATTCGACAATGTAGAGCGTTTGTCAATGAAAATATATGGTAAAAATGAGTGAAATACACATGTTTCGTCTATTGTATCAGAAATGCTACCTTCTCTTCTTGTCTTGCCTGCGCTACCCGTGCTTCTAAAGTTAGATCACCGAACATATCAACATTATGTCGGATAATGTCGACCTGAGAGACTCCAATAAAAACTTGTTCGAATTAGCTGTTCTTAATGATTATGAACTTACTAATGTGGAATAAAACCGATTTCTTATAATACGGGATCATTCACATGGATAATAAAGGGTTCAATTCACTGTAGTAGATATAAGAAAAGTTGCGAACATAAATTGCCAATTAAATAATTTTGGATACGACCATTTGAAGTTGCATCGCAGTGTTTACTTTTTCGGTTCGCAGTGACTGGTTCGCGGTGACATTATGATGAACGTAAATAAAGCGAGCTGTCTTCTCTCTCAGATGTCGACCTACACGCAAAACAATTATTATTATTATTTATTCAGACTAAGGCCGAAGTGGCCTGTGCGGTATACAAGAGTCTTCTCCATTCGGCTCGGTCCATGGCTACAAGTCGCCAACCACGCAGTCTACGGAGGGTCCGCAAGTCATCTTCCACCTGATCGATCCACCTTGCCCGCTGCGCACCTCGCCTTCTTGTGCCCGTCGGATCGTTGTCGAGAACCATTTTCACCGGGTTACTGTCCGACATTCTGACAACATACCCGGCCTACCGCAGTCGTCAAATTTTTACGGTGGTAACTATAGATGGTTCTCCTAATAGCTGATGCAACTCGTGGTCCATTCGCCTTCTCCACGTACCGTCCGCCATCTGCACCCCACCATAGATGGTACGCAGCGCTTTCCTTTCGAAAACTCCAAGTGCGCGTTGGTCCTCCACGAGCATCGTCCAGGTCTCGTGTCCGTAGAGGACTACCGGTCTAATGAGCGTTTTGTAGATTGTCAGTTTGGTACGGCGGCGAACTCTATTCGATCGGAGCGTCTTGCGGAGTCCAAAGTACGTACAATTTCCAGCCACTATGCGTCTCCGAATTTCTCTGCTGGTGTCATTTTCGGCAGTCACCAGTGAGCCCAAGTACACAAATTCTTCTACCACCTCGATTTCGTCACCACCGATGCAAACTCGCGGTAGGTGACTCACATTGTCGTCTCTTGAACCTCTTCCTATCATGTATTTTGTCTTCGACGTGTTGATGATTAGTCCGATCCGCTTAGCTTCCCTCTTCATCTGATGTAGGCTTCTTCCATCTTCTCAAAGTTACGTGCCATAATATCTATGTCGTCGGCGAAGGCAAATAGCTGGACGGACTTATTGAAAATTGTACCACTCGTGTTAATCCCTGCTCTTCGTATTACCCTTCCGAAGCGATGTTGAATAGTAGACACGAAAGACCATCACCTTGCCGTAACCCTCTGCGGGTTTCGAAGGGACTCGAGAATGCCCCTGAAACTCGAACTACGCACATCACCCGATCCATCGTCGCTTTGATCAACCGTGTCAGTTTATCCGGAAAACCATGTTCGTGCATTAGCTGCCATAGCTGGTCCCGATCGATTGTATCGTATGCTGCTTTGAAGTCGATGAATAGATGATGTGTGGGCACGTTGTATTCGCGGCATTTCTGCAGTACTTGGCGAATGGCGAACACCTGGTCCGTGGTGGAGCGTTCGCCCATAAAACCCGCCTGGTACTGCCCCACGAACTCCCTTGCAGTTGGTGCTAGTCGACGGCATAAAATTTGGGAGAGTACCTTGTAGGCAGCGTTCAGCAATGTGATTGCGCGGTAGTTACTACAATCCAGCTTATCGCCCTTTTATAGATGGGACACATGATACCTTCCATCCACTTCTGCGGCAAAACTTTCTCCTCCCAAATCTTGGTAATGACCCAGTGCAGCGCTCTAGCCAGTGCCTCACCACCGTGTTTAAATAGCTCTCCTGGTAGTTGGTCAACTCCAGGGGCTTTGTTGTTCTTCAGCCGGCCAATCTCCTCCTGGATTTCCTGGAGATCCGGAGCCGGTAAAATTATGTCCTGCGCGCGTTCTCTCAGGTCCATCACCATACCGCCATCTTCGTCTGCCACATCGCCATTCAGGTGTTATTCGTAGTGCTGCCGCCACCTTTGGATCACCTCACGCTCGTTCGTAAGAAGGTTCCCGTTTATGTCCTTGCACATATCAGGCTGTGGCACGTGGCCCTTACGTGAACGGTTTAACTTCTCATAGAACTTTCGTGTATTATTAGCGCGGTACAGTTGCTCCGTCTCTTCACGGTCTCGATCTTCTGGCTGGCGCGAGTTTTGTCTGTTCCGCGCCTGTTTATATCGTGCCTCGTTCGCCCTCGTGCGGTGTTGCAGCAATCTCGCCCATGCTGCATTCTTTTCTTCCACTAACTGCTCACATTCGCCGTCATACCAGTCGTTTCACTGATCCGGGGGAACCGTGCCAAGTGCAGCGGTTGCAGTGCTACCAAATGGCGGATCGAATATCTCTCCAGCCATCTTCAAGAGACGCTGCGCCTAGCTGCTCTTCCGTTGGAAGTGCCACTTCCAGCTGCTGCGCGTATTCTTGGGCTAGTCTACTGTCTTGTAGCCGCCCAATGTTAAGCCGCGGCGTCCGACTTCGACGCGTGTTGTACACCGTCGAGAGTTTTGAGCGCAGGCATACTGCAACGAGGTAGTGGTCGGATTCAATATTCGCACTGCGATAAGTGCGGACGTTCGTGATGTCGGAGAAGAATTTACCGTCGATTAGAACGTGGTCGATTTGGTTTTCCGTTTCTTGGTTAGGTGATCTCCATGTGGCCTTGTGGATATTTTTGCGGGGAAGAAGGTGCTTCGAACTACCATTCCGTGGAAGGCTGCGAAGTTTATCCATCGTTGGCCGTTGTCATTCGATACGGTGTGCAGACCATCCGGTCCAATGACCGGTCTATACATTCCTTCCTTCCTACCTGTGCGTTCATGTCACCGATGACGATTTTGACGTCCCGCAGAGGGCATCCATCGTATGTCTGCTCCAGCTGTGCATAGAACGCTTCTTTCTCGTCGTCGGGTCTCCCTTCGTGTGGGCAGTGAACGTTGATGATGCTATAGTTGAAGAAACGGCCTTTATTCCTCAGCTTGCCCATCCTTGCGTTGATTGGCTGCCACCCAATCACACGTTGGCGCATCTTACCCAGCACTATGAAGCCGGTTCCCAGCTCTTTGGTGGTGCCACAGCTTTGGTTGCCGCTCGATGCCCGCTTTTCCACACTTTCTGTCCTGTCCAGCAAATCTCCTGCAGCGCCACGACGTCGAAGTTGCGGGGATGTAATTCATCGTAGATCATCCTGTCGCAACCTGCGAAACCTAGCGACTTGCAATTCCATGTTCCAAGCTTCCAATCGTGATTCTGTATTCGTCGCCTAGGTCTTTGCCGATTATATCGAGTCGCATTATCTCTTATATTGTTCGTAATGATTGGTTTTCCAGGCGGCTTATTGGGCCTGCGCAAACCTCCTGTCTCGTCGGAGGGCCATCGTGTCAGGGCTGTTTAGCGTCCCACCTAACACCAGGACTTGGGCTTGTGCGCTTTGAGCGGCACACGGTCGCTTTGGTGAGGCCTACTTGCGGATACATGCAGCTTTTTATAGAGGTTTAACAGGGCCCACTGTCAAACCCCACCACATCCTAGGCAAGCCCCACAACTCGCAGATGGCCTGGGGAGGGATCGTCAAGCCCTTGGACATAGTCCCTGCTGCCCCCAAGTCCCACACGCAAAACAAAGTGTTCCCGAATTCGTGAACCAGCAAAAAAACACCGTGATTTAATTCATGGATTCGGGAACATCAGTAACTTTTTCCATAACGTTCCAGAAAACGTGACTGTATTCCCGTATCCGTGACCGTTGTTCCCGAAAAAATACACCGTGAACTCGTTAGTTCACGAATTCATGAACGCTTTTTTTGCGTGAAGGTGAATAATAACATCCCAATCTTCCTGTTTTTTATTTGGTATTTTGTAGCCAGTTTAAGTAAATTCATAATAGTAATTCATTCGGAAATATGGAAAAATATATACAGTGAGTTCAAAAAGTATTCGTCTAGCTGTGTGTTTTCAAGAAAATGTCAAAGATAGAATCTAGTAAGCTCAAAAAAATAAATCTATTGATTACATTGTCAATTACATAATTTTTTTTTTTCATCTTCATCATTTCATCATTACATAATCAATTCATCTTTATTATTAATAATAATCGCTAATCGTGATCAGTTTATCCTCGCGGACGACCACTCTGTTATTTGTTTTGAAAGGTTTTTGTGGCGCTGTTGCGATCAATCGCCGATTGAATGGTCGAATGGGGTCTATCCACAATTCTTGCACTCTCGTAAGTTAACTTGCACTAATTATGCAAACCTAGGATGAGTTTTCTTTCATTGGGACTAATCTCTTTACCTTTCAAACCCATGGTGCCTCTATTTTCCGCACCAAGATCAATCAAAACAATAACATTGTTTTATTTGTCATGGAGTATTAAAAAAAAGTTACTAGACGCCACTAGAGTGTGGTACTGGCACTACAAGCGAATAAAACTGTTATTCTCGTGTTTCACGTCCTACTTTTTAAATAGACGAATACTTTCTGAGCAAGCGAAACTGAGGGAATTTAGATGTTTTCTACATGACAACAGAAGTAATTAAAATTTTTGTTTGTTTTTGAATAATACACTCAAAATAATTTTCACTTAGAATCTACTTGAAAACATATGCAGATATTTTCCATGTAGTTTCGGTTGTCAAAGTTAAATGATTGATTAGTGATGGCATTCATTATTCTTAATTCACTAGAAAATCAAATAAAATTTAAGTGAATTTTCGTTTGGCCATGTACTTAAATTTTAAGTGAAACTTCGATATTTTTTTTCTAGTTTCCCTGTAGATGGTATCCCGTCCACTAGAAGCGGACGAGGGCAAAAAAGGAGTAGAAAGTTAATTCACACCCAAACAGAATTCTTTGCTAGTCGTTCTCATAATGCTTCTGCAAAATGTTTCATAAGCGATTGTTAATAAACATACTTTTCGCTCTGAGAACCCCACTCATATATTTTTCATACATTCATTTTGAGTAGAATTCACTAGAAGAGTATATAAATATTATTTTCTATGTTTTCTAATGAATTCCACTACATTTCTCATTAAGATGCACTTATGATTTGGGTAAGTTTTATTTGATTCCAGTAAAGCCGATGAAAGTTTCGAATTTTAAAGTCTACATGACTTTTTATAGTGGAATTAAAGTGACAATTATTTTGAGTGTAATCATGTACTGAAAAACTCGTTCACGACGCTTTTCGTTGAAAAGCTCAAATTTTGATTCATCGGTCCACAAAACACGCCTCCAATACTCTTTGGGCATCTTTATATATTTCCGAGCAAACGCTAGGCGTTTTGTCTTATTTATTTTGCTGATGAACGGAAGTCGCTTCGTGAACCTGCTCTTCAACCCATGCTCAGCCAGCATTCGACGAATCGTTCGGTCCGA
Source organism: Armigeres subalbatus (assembly GCF_024139115.2). Lineage (NCBI taxonomy): Eukaryota > Metazoa > Arthropoda > Insecta > Diptera > Culicidae > Armigeres > Armigeres subalbatus. The sequence continues at coordinate 411,167,413 of NC_085140.1, read as the reverse complement.
AATAGGGAGCGAGAGATTCTCCTTGATGGCACGAACTGTGACTTTTTTTTAACCTGTGTGACGAGATTCTTCCTAAAGACAATCGGCTAAAAATAATTTGGCCAAACATTGTTTGACCGAATATGCCATTTGGTCGAAACCCATCAGACCGAAAGTCATTTGGCCGAAATGGACATAGTGGCTATTTGGCAAAAAAGATGTTTGGCCTGATTAGTTATTTGGCCAAAAATGCCGTTTGACCGAAAATATCGTTTGATCGAACAGGTCACATGTCCAAAAATGTCGTTTGGCCGAACAGATCATTTGGCCGAGAAGTTGTTTAGCTGAAAATAGCGTTTGAAGGAAAAGGCCGTTTGTCAGAAAAGCTATTTGGCTTAAAACATTATTTAGCCAAAAGAATCATACGGATGTGGTTATCTACCACTGCATTGCCTTAAATATCTACCCGTCAAGGTAGATTAGGGCCATGAAGCTCAACAATTATAATTATGAATATTTACCTCTCGATAGTTACCTGATCATGAGCGCATTGCTCTCCGTTGACAAATCATATCCCTAAGAGCTGGTCATGACTGAAGCCACTCCGGAGGATACGATGGCTCGCTTCACGGATAAAAATGTGGTATGGCCGAACAATGGTGAATTTGAAAAGTGTGAAGTGATTTATGTTAATTGAGAAATCATTTCAAATGAGAAGTAAGAAATCAGAAGTGCGGGGGGTCCCGTAGCGTAGTTGGCTACACGTTCGCCTTTCAAGCGAATGGTCATGGGTTCGATTCCCAGCCCCTCCACCAAAAACCCTCGTCAGTCGCCGGATGCGCGCAGCCTATGCGGTGGCGTATTGGGGTGCACGCTTCACCGTCACGGCTGCCTGATGACGACTGACAACTTGTTCTTCTCGGAGGCATTCCTCCAACGTTACCCGGATAAATGGCAACTGGACAATGCCACGATCATTGGATACACGACATGGACAAAACGAACACAATGGACTCACGACGAGATGGACCAGCAACGACAACAACAATGAATAATGGAAAAATCTAAAAATAGCTTCTGTGTGGATTCTGGCTGCAGAATACCACAGTAGATCTCGGCACAGTAGCGGTTAAGTAACACAGAGTGCCTGTCAAATAAATAAAGGAATAAAAAAAAAAATCAGAAGTGTGAAGATGAAAATGACAAAAGAGGAGAAAGAGGTGAGAAGTGAGCTGTACATCTTACCGGACAGCTAAAGAAGGCCCTTATATGACCCGTTTAACAAACGGCCGCTGCGACCGTATGACCCATACGACTGACTTTCTACCAAATGGCTTTCTTTGCCAAACGACCATTTCGGTCAAACAGCATTTTCGGCAAAACGACCGCATGTCCCGTTCAACCTACATTTTCAAACAACATTTTCAACCAAACTTTTTTGCCAAACGACCAATTTGGTCAAACGACATTTTCGACTAAACTACTTTTTCGGCCAAATTTCCTGTTACACACTTAAAATAAATCGCCGAATTCGGTAACATTTTACCGAAATCTCAACAGCAGAACTGTTCGGTAAACATTTTTACAGATTTTCGGTGATTTTGACAGTTGTACAATGGAAAAATTACAAAAAATCTGTAAAATAATTACCGAACAGATCTGTTGTTGAGATTTCGGTAAAATTTACCGAATGCTGTGAAATGAGTTAAGTGTAGGCCATACGGCAAATAAGCCAAATAATGCATACTGAAAACGACTATTTCGACCAAACTGCATTATCGGCAAAACAATTTATTTGGCCGAACGATTTTTTTCTGCCAAATGATCAGTGCGGCCGTTCGTCCATTGCGACCGTTTCGGCCAAATGTCCAATTCAGCCAAATATAATTCGTCTAGAAGACGTTCGGCGTAACGAGCTACTCGGTCAAATGGCTTTCGACCTATTGACCTTTCCGTTTTTCCTCCAACCTGTTTGAATATGGAAAAGAGTGCGAGATTTCTCTTGTTTCGGACAGCAGAACGATGGCGCGATCGGCCGAAATATTGTGTTCTGCTTTGCGCGGCCGGTAATAAAAATCAGTTCAGTGCGAGATTTCTCTTGTTTCGGACAGCAGAAGCGATCGGCCGAAATATTGTGTTCTGCATTGCGCGCCCAGTAGGCCGGTAGTAAGTTTGTTCTACTTTTCGCGCCCGATTCATGGCTAGGTAAAATCACTGTGTATAAAGAATGGCACGATCGTATCGCTTATCAGAGTGAATCCAGATCCAACGATGCCTACCAATTAACTGATAATCCTTCCTGTGGTTTTTGTGGAGACGCAGAGGTAAACACGGTCTTCAAATAGCAAAAACTACCTACTAATATTCCTTCCTTCTTCCTAACTGACTACAAGGACGTGGCCGGCGCCGTTATTGATCATTTGAATATTTGAGTCAATGAAACTTGCACACTGAGAATTCTTGAACAATCCCAGTCAATCATTCAGTTGATTCTTTGTGCAATTTCAATCACGGTCAATCTTGTCAATCACGGAGTAGCAACCATAGATAATGTGTATTCAGTCAAAGCTAAAGCTAAGCAGCCAACCTGTTTGAATTTGGAAAAACTAGTTTTGATGTCCTTACTGCTCGGAACATCGTGAATATATTATTCGCAGGGCCGTATCATGGTTTGTAGTGGCCATGGGTAGAAAGATTAGTGGGGCCCTAATTGAACCCAACACATCGTATCATATGCTGACTTGAAACGTATTCAAGAAGACGAAAAATTGACAATGTAAATGAACTTTTGGTTTGATAAACTGCATCTGTACATTTTTTTTCGCCAAAATGAGAATTTTATACATTTTGATTCCTTGTCCAAAAATACGTATTCTGACAAAAGAAACGAAAAAAGTTATTTGTTCGGTGATGTACACGCACTTTGAAGAGCAATAATGGAACGCAGATCGCCATTTTTCAACTGGAAGTGCCCTTTATCGAAGAAATCGAAAGCTTTGGTACCAATTCGTTCAAAACTGTATTTTGTTGTTTTCTCGGAATTGTGTGAAATAGATATATGCTGTTTTTCAAACAAATGATTTAGGTGTACTTAATTCTACCGAAATATTTTGCATTTCCTATAGTTACTCCCTCCTTGTGGGGGTCCTCAATGTTAGACATAAATACATTAGGCATAATTCTGCCTTCTTTATACCAAGGGTTGTTCTCTGCGACATTGTATGCCTAACGTACTTATGTTTAACGGAGTATACCCTTAAAATGGCGAATTATTTCGCGCACCTGTTAGAAGTCGATTAAATGTGAATCACCGTATATAACTATGGAGAAAATTATTCATTTGTAAGCGATTATCTGAGAATGCTTTTACTAGAGCTAGTCCTGAAATGCGACCCTTTTGGCGTAAAGTATAAATGCAATAACTTAACGTAGCATTGGGAATCGATGTTCCAAAATGCGCGGCACAAGTGGACAACTGTAATGAGTCGAATATGGACCCGCAACTGGTTTCTTTGGCTAACTTTGGTTTTCTTTGACTATCTTTGCAGATGGACATAAAATGTAACATCCCGCCAATTAGATCCTTACTTTTTCAAACATGGGTGTGTACGACACACCATGCTTTTCCATTAAAACCGTTTGGTTGTAGATGTTAATAAACGGGACAAATTGTTCGACCGAAGTGGTCGTTTGGCTAAACGAGCCATTGACCCGATAAAACGGTTTGGCCGAATGAGTCGTTAATCCGAGCTGGTAATTGGGCGAAAAGTCAATTAGCTGAAAAACCGTTTTGTCAAGTAAGTCATTCGATCATTTTTATTTGGTCGAACATCCTTGCCCCTCACTTATCACTTCTCATAGAAAGAAGTTATAGGGTAACCGTACCCTTAGTGGAGGTAGCACCAATAGTGGAGGTAGTGGGGTTTTAACGAAATTTATCATATTTATACAGTTTACGATGGTTTCAGTTGATCCGTCATGCTTTAAATATCCTGTTAAATGCAACTTATCCTAATATTTTGCTTGGAAAACTATTGAAAACAATGATTTTCCTTAACAAAATTGACTCCCTTGCACCTATAGTGGTTCAACTGTACCAATAGTGGCGAGTCTCATAAGAAACCAATGGATAGCACCACTATGGGAACCAAAATTATTTTTTACCACCACTAAAGGAACAGTGGGGCCCTCCTTAGCCGTGCGGTAAGACGCGCGGCTACAAAGCAAGACCATGCTGAGGGTAGCTGGGTTCGATTCCCGGTGCCGGTCTAGGCAATTTTCGGATTGGAAATTGTCTCGACTTCCCTGGGCATAAAAGTATCATCGTGCTAGCCTCATGATATACGAATGCAAAATGGTAACTTGGCTTAGAAACCTCGCAGTTAATAACTGTGGAAGTGCTTAATGAACACTAAGTTGCGAGGCGGCTCTGTCCCAGTGGAGGATGTAATGCCAATGAAGAAGAGAAGAAACTAAAGGAACAGTGTACCCACCCATAGTGGTGCAAGCAATATTTGGTAATTGTTGATGTTAAATGACATGTACCTCATTTTTGTTAGCAAATTTATTAGTTTTTCTATTGACAAAGATATCAGTGATGAACTCTTCATATGTTGAAAAATCACTTTAATAAAGATACAAAAAAAAAAAAATTGACAAAGATATTAAAGCTGTAAATTTCCCATAATTATCAATTTTTAAAAAATATTTTCTTTTGTGGATCTACTAATACCTCCACTATTGGTACCGCTACCCTAAGTAAAAAAAAAGATAAATGAGGAGTAAGCACTGTTTCTCAGGTCCGATTTTTTACTTTTTGCTTATCATAGTGAGGAGCGAAAGTGGGTAATGAGAAGTAATAAGTTTAAAAGTACGGAGTCCCATTACTTGCATGTATTTTTTCTCTGTGTAAGAAGTAGGACATGATACATGAGAACATAGAAGTTTATAGTGAAGAATAAAGAAGAAATAAGAAATCTAATCTATAATCTAAAATCTATAATTATTCGCCTAGCGGTCATGATACCATTCTCGTTCAAAATGTTGTGAGACATGGGCATTACAGAGGTCAAAATAGTGAAAACTTGCCATAAATCTTCGGATCCTCTAGTGGTAGTTTTATATCATCAATGCTCACAACGTTGATCAACTCCGACGTTATCTATATAGAGCCTGGGCTTAAACTACCTTCCTTGTGGAGCAGCAAATATCAGTTTAACAATCGAACAAAATCTGATCGATCCCCGTTGCGAATTGGAGAAAATAGTCAGAAGAGGTCACTCCCCCTGTGCCAATCAAACTGTAGTGAATAATTATGAACATTTCTGATATCTACATTTACTGAATGCGGTAAAATATCTAACAGCATTCTTATCGTCCAATCAAATTACCCATTTGCCAACATCATTATAACTGTTCATCCATTTAATAACTATTCTAGTTTAAATTGTATCGAAATTCCACTTGTTCATCCACCGGTCAGCTAAAAAACATCATCCAAACATTATAATCATCGACCGCTCAATCGGTACCGAATATGGTTTCTCCCGATCGGTGATTTTATCTAACAACGATCTTAAAAATCCAGAGTGGGAGTGTCCGCCCATAGGAAAATAAAAAAAGCACTTGTTACTTCCAATTCCATGAATACCTATCCCTAACAGTACTCTCCCACCAGTACGCAATTTTGCTCAATAATGTGCTGCCACGCGGGTTCCAAACCAACTCCATTAGCACAAGTGACTTTTTGTTATGCTTCTACTTTTCCTAATAATGGCACCGTGGCCGAAGTATAATATTGTACAAAGTACAATTTTAATGCGTTTTCACGGCAACCAAATAAATGGGCTAACATTTTACACCTTGTTAATTACATTAATATAATAAAAACAAAAATATGAAGAATGTGAGGATCATCAAAAATATGGGTCAGCTATACTAAACCGGAGTTTATAATTAAATAAGACCGCACCTCAAGACAATTAAAGACATTCAAAGACCTTCTGGTGACGTGCAAGCAACTTTTTTATGTTTCATCCAGTTTTCATCCAAACGCATGGTACTGTGCTCCGTTTAGCATGCGGAAAAGTAACGAGAAGAATCAAAAGCTTCATTACCAATTTTTGCTCCCACCGCTAAAGTCTACGTTTCCAACCAACCAGCCCGGTTATCCCATTAACCATCTTTGAATACTATCTAATTTCATTTTTTTTCCTCTCTCCCTGGAGATGACTAAACGGAATTATTACGCTTCTATTATTGCGCCCACGACAACGAGAAGATCAGTAGGGAGGCAGATGAATCAAAATAGAACCACAAATCAGACCGCGATGCAAAGTGTTTTCAATATAAAGTTCATTACCTCTATTGCTGCCAAGCAACTACTGTACGGCCGGCGGGTGGATGCCGTTGGCTGGCAGAAGCTTTCGGATCGCTGCTTGGCTTTAGCATGGAAAAAAGTGAGATACGGGAGGATGACCGAATCAATCCAGACAGCACCCGAGAGGTATTCTCCGGCCAGCCGAAGCAGAAGATCTCAACGAATCATTGATTTTAATAATGTTTCATTTACCGGGATAATGATATGTTTGGGCCCGAATCGCAATCCAGAGGTCGAAGAGCTCGATTGTGCTACCAGCTATTGATGGGTTTGGGGAATTTCCCCAGGCTGCAACGGACAGTATCCCGCACGAGTTTATTCAAAATCAACAAGCCTAGTAAGTAGTAAATGATGGGCCCTGCCCGGCTAGTTTGGCTCGAGAGAAGGTTATGGGAGAAACGTACCGCTTTCCAGCCGAAAACAAGTATTTTACCATGGGATGGCCTGATGTTCGATTTATCGACGTCAGGTAGGTGGAGGTCGGCTCATCTTAGAACGGCGATCGAGCAACCGAATCTGAAGTATGCTCTTTGCCCGGGGAACCGTTACTTGACTTTTGTGTGGCTGATTGGACGCTTTCGGGAGCTGGTTCCCCGTATAAACGAGTCACTTCCTTTTGTACTTTGCTAGGTCAAATGTGGTGATACCGAATGCGGCTCATAACAGGTGTCTGGTTGTTGAGTTATTTGCTTTTAAGCTTTTCCTTGTTCATAGCTGGAAATTTGTATATGGAACGGTATATTCATTCGAAACCAAATTTAGGACTGCAAAATGATTCGTCTCTCTTCCGTTGATTAAAAAACAATTTGGCTAACTGCATGGACCTAATTACGTTGTGTTTTAATCTGAATAATAGAAGCTCAAAGAACTTGTCTTGAATGTAGTCTTTATAGCACGTGTGAAAGTACCGCTGAACAGTAAAAGTAGCGGGTTGATAAACTGTATTCGAAATTAATATTGGTTTTGTACATTTTATGCTATAGCGCCGAACATCGGGTCTGATCGGGAAGGGAACAGCCGTAGGACATTCGTGGCTCTTTGACATCTTTGTGTACGCTATCGTAGACTCATTTGATGAAGTTATTGCCCGCCAGTCCCAGCAGGAAAACCTGTCAGGCTCATTTTGAACACTCTAGCTTCGCACTTCGCGGGGCCTTCCTTAGCCGTGCGGTAAGACGCGCGGCTACAAAGCAAGACCATGCTGAGGGTGGCTGGGTTCGATTCCCTATGCCGGTCTAGGCAATTTTCGGATTGGAAATTGTCTCGACTTCCCTGGGCATAAAAGTATCATCGTGTTAGCCTCATGATATACGAATGCAAAAATGGTAACCTGGCTTAGAAACCTCGCAGTTAATAACTGTGGAAGTGCTTAATGAACACTAAGCTGCGAGGCGGCTCTGTCCCAGTGTGGGGATGTAATGCCAATAAGAAGAAGAAGAAGAAGAAGCAAAAGAAGAAGCTTCGCACTAAACTGCATTGTGTTGTGATAGCGTGCGATGCATGTAGAAGAATTACCCGTACACGGAAACCGTGACAATATATGCGAAGACTACTGGTTTGAATCTTAGTCTCGTCTAGGCTTCGCTATCCTGAACATGTCGGGGGCTGCTTATATTGCGGCCTTCGGTGATACGTTCGGGATACCATCTGGTCCCGGTGCTTCGCTACTGTCCAGCGTTTTATAAATTTCTAGCAGCTCTTTGCTCGTTACCATAGTAGCTCTCGTCTCTCCTTCCTTTTGGAGTGTTAGTGGCCAGGAACGCGTGCTGTGCTGTGAGAACAGTACCTCGATTATTTTTACCAGTATCTTTGGAGACTTTTGGGGGGCTGGGTAGCGCTTCTCTGGTCGTAGTCATTACCACTATGTAGGCATTTCCAAGGGTTGGTATCGGTTCAGTTTTATATCAGTGAGTGAGTATATAAAAATATAGAAATTGTGGATTTTTTTTAATTCATATTCAGTAAAAAACATATTTCACTTAAGATTTATGTAATTATGCTGAAGTATACTTCATATTGTCTTATCAGCGTGGTTTTATGGTATTGAGCTAACTTTGTTTTTTATCTAGTGGGATACTCATTTATGTATCCACATCTGAAAGGCGTATACGCAGATAGAGAGTTGTTAATAGCATACATTTGCTAACTAGAATAATCCTCTGCAACTTTAAAAAATGCACAAATACATGTATTTCAGAAATGTAATCGCAAAGTTTTTACGGCAGCAGTTTGCCAGGTATGAAGAAATAATTTTTCTTTTCTCATACAAAAATTTGCACCAAAAGGCTCTCATTTCCATTCAAATTCGACCTTTTTATATGAGGCTCGGAGACCCACAGTCTTATATACAATCAGCTCGGCGAACTGCTATTAGGAGAGGAAAATTAAGTCGAGTCAAGTACGAGACACTAAAGACGACCTTACTTGTCTTATGACAAGCGAGGAAAATTAGTTTGACACTCATTGTTAAAAAAGGGAAGGGTCATTTGGCCGAAACCCATTCGGCCAAATGCCACTAGGCCAAAAGTTGTTTTGCCGAATATATCATTTGGCCGAACAGACCATTAGGCCTAAAGCTTTTTGGCCGAATGGGTCGTTTGGCCGAAAGGGTCGTTTTTCCAAAAGTCATTTGGCCGAATGGGTCGTTCGGCCAGAATGGTCATTTGGCCGAAAGATTCTTTTGGCCGTAAGGGTCATTTGGCCGAAAGGGTCATTTGGCCGAAAGGGTCATTTGGCCGAAAGGGTCATTTGGCCGAAAGGGTCATTAGGCCGAAAGCGTCACTTGGCCGAAAGGGTCATTTGGCCGAAAGGGTCTTTGGCCGAAAGGGTCATTTGACCGAATAGTGAGAAATGAGGCTTGAGAAGTGAGACGTTTCACTTCTCACTCGCTGTCAAAAGTGAGAAGCGCAAAGTGAGTAGTGAGACGTCTCACTACCCACTTGGCACTACTCACTTTTTACAGAACGTCTCACTACTCACTTTGCGCTTCTTACTTTTGACAGCGAGATGTGGTAAATGAGGAGTGAGAAGCGAAAATCTCACTTCTCAAGCCTGATTTCTCACTTCTCATTGTATTTTTTTTTTCATTTTTACGAAACGAAATAAAGAAATCAGATTTTGCCATGCTCAAATTCTGCGAAATGCCGCGGAGCTGTGTTTCGAACCAACTGAAACGAATCGTCTTCACATCGTGTCTACGAATCGTACTTGGCTCTCCGACACTGGTGATTCATTTTCATTTATTTAGTTAACATCTAAACAGATAACACTGAATCAACAATTTGACGCCACAATGCACGGTTCGAGGCCGCATCTCTCCATCCTCGGATACGCCCCAAGCTCGCCAAGTCGTTCTGCACCTGGTCTGCCCATCTCGCTCGCTGCGCTCCACGCCGTCTCGTACCTGCCGGATCGGAAGCGAACACCATCTTTGCAGGGTTGCTGTCCGGCATTCTTGCAACATGTCCTGCCCATCGTACCCTTCCGGCTTTAGCTACCTTCTGGATACTGGGTTCGCCGTAGAGTTGGGCGAGCTCATGGTTCATTCTTCGCCGCCACACACCGTCTTCTTGCACACCGCCAAAGATGGTCCTAAGCACCCGTCTCTCGAATACTCCGAGTGCTTGCAAGTCCTCCTCGAGCATTGTCCATGTTTCATGTCCGTAGAGGACAACCGGTCTTATGAGCGTCTTGTACATGACACATTTGGTGCGGTGGCGAATCTTTTTCGACCGCAGTTTCTTCTGGAGCCCGTAGTAGGCCCGACTTCCACAGATGATGCGCCTTCGTATTTCACGACTAACGTTGTTGTCAGCCGTTAGCAAGGATCCGAGGTAGACGAATTCCTCGACCACCTCGAAGGTATCCCTGTCTATCGTAACACTGCTTCCCAGGCGGGCCCTGTCGCGCTCGGTTCCGCCCACAAGCATGTACTTTTTCTTTGACGCATTCACCACCAGTCCAACTTTTGTTGCTTCACGTTTCAGGCGGGTGTACAGTTCTGCCACCTTTGCAAATGTTCGGCCGACAATGTCCATGTCATCCGCGAAGCAAATAAATTGACTGGATCTGTTGAAAATCGTACCCCGGCTGTTACACCCGGCTCTCCGCATGACACATTCTAGCACAATGTTGAACAACAGGCACGAAAGTCCATCACCTTGTCTTAGTCCCCGGCGCGATTCGAAAGAACTGGAGTGTTCGCCCGAGATCTTCACACAGTTTTGCACACCATCCACCATTGCTTTGATCAGTCTGGTAAGCATCCCAGGGAAACTGTTCCCGTCCATAATTTTCCATAGCGGTCTATATTGTCGTATGTCCTTGAAATCAATTAACAGATGGTGCGTTGGAATCTGGTATTCACGGTATTTTTGGAGGAATTGCCGTTCAGTAAAGATCTGATCAGTTGTCGAGCGGCCGTCTACGAAGCCGGCTTAATAACTTCCCACGAACTCATTCACTAATGGTGACAGACTACGTAAGATGATCTGGGATATCACTTTGAAGGCGGCATTAAGGATAGTGATCGCTCGAAAGTTCTCACACTCCAACTTGTCGCTCTTTCTTGTAGATGGGGCATATAACCCCTTCCTTCCACTTTTACGGTGGCTGTTCAGTTTATCAGATTCTAACTATCAGTTTGTACAGGCAAGTGACCAGCTTTTCCGGGTCCATCTTGATGAGCTCAGCTCCGATACCATCCTTACCAGCTGCTTTATTGGTCTTTAGCTGTTGAATGGCATCCTTAACTTCCCTCAAGGTGGGGGCTGGTTGGCTTCCATCGTCCGCTGAACTGACGTAGTCATCTCCTCCGCTGCCTTGACTTTCACTGCCTGTACTCTCCACGCCATTCAGATGTTCCTCGTAGTGCTGCTTCCACCTTTCGATCACCACACGTTCGTCCGTCAAGATGCTCCCATCCTTATCCCGGCACATTTCGGCTCGCGGCACGAAGCCTTTGCGGGATGCGTTGAGCTTCTGATAGAACTTGCGTGGATCTTGAGAACGGCACAGCTGTTCCATCTCCTCGCACTCCGCTTCTTCCAGGCGGCGTTTCTTCTCCTGGAAAAGGCGGGTCTGCTGTCTCCGCTTCCGTCTATAACGTTCCACGTTCTGCCGGGTACCTTGCTGCAGCGCGACCGCCCGCGCTGCGTCCTTCTCCTCCAGAATCTGTCTGCACTCTTCGTCGAACCAATCGTTCCGTCGACTTCGACCCATATACCCGACGTTGTTCTCCGCTGCGTCGTTAATGGCTGCTTTGACTGTATTCCAGCAGTCCTCAAGAGGGCCCCATCGAGCTCACCCTCTTCCGGCAACGCTGCCTCGAGATGCTGCGCGTATGCAGTGGCGACATCAGGTTGCTTCAGTCGCTCTAGGTCGTACCGCGGCGGTCGTCGGTACCGAACATTGTTGATGACGGATAGTTTTGGGCGCAGTTTAACCATCACCAGATAGTGGTCAGAGTCGATGTTAGCGCCACGATATGTCCTGACGTCGATAATGTCGGAGAAGTGCCGTCCATCAATCAGAACGTGGTCGATTTGTGATTCTGTCTGCAGTGGTGATCTCCAGGTGTACCGATACGGGAGGCTGTGTTGGAAGTAGGTGCTGCGAATGGCCATATTCTTGGAGGCGGCGAAATCAATTAGTCGTAGGCCGTTTTCGTTCGTCAGCCGGTGAGCGCTGAACTTTCCAATAGTCGGTCTAAACTCCTCCTCTTGGCCAACCTGAGCGTTCAAATCTCCTATGATGATTTTGACGTCGTGGCTTGGGCAGCTGTCGTACTCACGTTCCAGCTGCGCGTAGAATGCGTCCTTCTCATCATCAGTGCTTCCGGAGTGTGGGCTATGGACGTTGATTATGCTGAAGTTGAAGAACCGGCCTTTGATCCTCAACCTGCACATTCTTTCATTGATCGGCCACCACCAGATCACGCGCCTTTGCATATCGCCCATCACTATGAAAGCTGTTCCCAGCTCGTGTGTGCTGCCGCAGCTCTGGTAGATGGTATGATTACCTCTAAACGTTCGCACCATTGATCCCTTCCAACAAACCTCCTGCAGCGCTACGATGCCGAATCCACGGTCCTTGAGCACATCGGCGAGTATGCGTGTGCTCCCGATGAAGTTGAGAGATTTGCAGTTCCACGAACCGAGTTTCCAATCGCTAGTCCCTTTTCGTCGCAGTGGTCTTCGCCGATGGTTCCGGTCCGGATTTTTTAAAGGCTGGCTTGCAGGGCCTGACACCAAACCCCCTAAATTTCCGGAGGACCATTCCTCCTTATTTCCGGTGGACCATGGTGCACAGTTTCACTTAGAGTTCCTCGCTGGCACTCGGACGATGATCAGCCGCCCCTAACATGGAGAACAGACGCTGTTGTGAGCCGATCCTGACATGGAGAACAGACGCTCAATAAGATTTGCACCTCCGGAGAGGAGCAAACCCCCCCCTTCCCTGTCAGCATACGACCATAGTTCCCACCGGGGTTGGTTACCCGATCTTCCCTAAGGTTGCTCGTATCCCGGCCAGCACCGTGGGGAGGTAGGGATAGGAGTTGCTGGGTAAGAGGCTAAGGACCGCGAGATGGGGTCTATTTTATTCCTTCAGGTACGCGAAGTACCAATGGTACGCTTTACCCAGCATTTGCCGTGCCCGACATTGGTGATAACCACATCAAGTTTGACTAAAGCCTCTTAAAGGATTTGTGGTGCAACGCGATGAAGTCACCCATAATAACTAACGGTTTCCGACCTACCAAATCATATGTCAGTATGTCAATCATCTTAGTAAATCGCTGTACCGACCACCGAAGTGGGGCGTAGTAGCTTCATTCATACTAGCTAGCTATACCTGCCCATTCCACTATCGTTGTAGCAACCTCCTGAACCGGATACCAGTCGAGTCGTCCAAATCGAGTTGCCGTTGTCGTCAAGGATGCCATGATGACATCGTCCGATAGTCTACTGTCACAGAAGCCGATGAGCAGCTGCGCAATGGTTAAGATTCAGCTCTTGTTTTCTACACTGAATGGGTAATCCGGTTCTCCCATGGTGTGATTACGTACCTGCTTCTTGTTGGTACATATCAGCACAGCAAGGGGGACCCTTGGCAACAACAAAATGTTTTTTCAATAACTTTGGAACGTAATGACCGATCGGGCCAAATTTCAACAATTTGTTTGTTTATTGTTTGGGGAAACTGGAGGAACATCGCCCAAGATCGACTATTATGGAGCTCTACAATACGCCAGGCATAGGTGTATCGACGCTGTAGCCAAACAGGTATCCAGGTAGGTATCACGTGGAGGAGAACTACACTGCCCACGTGTGATTCACCAGCACTCTCTTCTCAATTATCACTTCTTACTTCTCACTTGTTACCTCTAACTTCTCACTGTGAGAAGTAAGAAATAAGGAATGAGAAAGAAAGTAGGAATGAGTAATACTTATACTCTACTGATTTACTATCAGCCAAACGACCCGTTCATGACATTTACGGCCGTTCGACCTGTTTGTTCAAATCACATTTACGACCGTAGAATTTTTTAAACCTTATTTCTGTGATTTTTTATCATTATCTACATAAAAGAAAGCAAATCCAAACGGTGGTTATCCTGATGTGGAAATGATTGGGATGCAATTTACGGTTGTCGACGGTTTCATTTTTTTAAACACTTCTCGATATGCGCAATGAGACTACGGCTGCGAGACTTGTCCAGTCGTCCTACATGGTCATAGAGGATAGACTTAGCCAATTTCTATAGCATTCTCTATAGCATGGGAGTCCAAATAACTTGAATAAACTGTCTTCTGGATGGCATGATTTCCCAAATGAGATCGATTACGACCATCGTTGTTTCTTGACCAACATAGCATTATCAGGATCTAAAAATGTTAAAGACATAAGAGATATCTCAACTGTCAGGGTTTAAAAACTTCCAAATTTTGCAAAACAGCTAACAAAGGATCCATTGCACAAGTGAAAACATATTAGAGTGAAAATATGTTCGTCCGCTTCCATGTATGGAAATTCCACAAAATAAATTGAACAAGCAAAGTAACTTAGGATCAGAAGATCGCAACATCCGCATAAGGCACGAATCAGATCAAGATCTCCAACTTCCCAGACTGACAAACACACGCCGGAAAACACGTGTGTGCAACAGGTTCGCAGCAAAACAACATTGTCCCGCATTGGCGATGCTGGAACTAAATAGATGGATCGAAAGCCAGACTGAGGGGGAGTCCAACTATTAGCATTAGCTGTCGCATATCATGTAGCTCGAATCGGTCCGATGTTATTTGTACCCACGTCCCGAGCGCAATAAATAGTTTGCGGTGCTCGGGAAAGGGCAAGCACCCTCACGCGGCTATTAAGGTGAAGGAAAATACGTGTTGTTTGCCTCCTCTGGAATCCCGAAGATGTGACGAGGTGGCAACACAAAGGAGGTCCATTCAAAACCGCGCTGCAAATCCGGTAGTTGCAGACGAACCCGTGCTCTCTTTGTATCGATTATGTTAGATTTCTTGCACGATGTTCCGCTGAAAACGTGGCAAGGTGCTTTGGAATACCTCACACTGTAGGGTTTGCAAAGCGAATGAAAAACGCGTTCCAAGTGGTTAAACTCCCGGCCAGCTTTAGAGACCCTATCAGGCCTCATACAGCTACCACATATCCCGACCGATCGAATCCGATGTTAATGTTTTAACCTGATAAATGTTCTCTCCTATAGCAGTCGGGCTGCAGCCCTCCCTCGTGGCTTCCGATAGTGGAAGACACCATAACGATATTGTACATCAACCAGCCACCATCCCCGCCAGTGCCAGGACACCTCACCAGCGTTCCACAGGGAGCTCAGATGAACCAAATCTCCTCCGGTGCACACACACTCTCGGCCAATTTCCCAATAAGTGCAAGAGTATGTAATCTGTAATGCATGTAGGTATTTATGGATTGAATCTTTGTCCGGCTGTGCGCAACTATTTTTATTAGTTTCCTGCACTCCTCCCTTTCGGCGGTGGGGCAGTTGGCACTTGTGGTCGGATCGCTCGATATGGGCAGCAGGTTTCGTCGGGCCGTTGCAGTTGGGTCCGGTGAAAATGTGTTCAGTCGGGTGCATAGTTTGTAAAGCACGTTTTATCGCTCTCTGATAGTGCCAAGCAGGTCGTCGTCGCGTCGTTGCCCACAGAAGCCCATGGGCAGCAGAAGCAAAAACCAATATTGTTGCTGCATGGTTCGATGCTGATTAGTTCTTTCAGTCATAAGGTGGTGCACAGCTCATCCCATAGATAGATGTGTGCAGTAGCCTCTCGTGAGTTCATTCTGCGGAGGATAATATAATATACACGGTGCTACGATTATTGATTTTTCGTGTTTTATTTTCTGCATTTGGTGATCGTGAGGAAATATATTCGCTGGATGTATAGCTCTTCAGTTTGTAATTGTAACAAAACTTTATACATAATTTCAATCCTTTAATTGTACTTTACTTCCAAATTTTACGAATAATGTGGGCTGTTTAAAATGGTTTATAGCTTTCAAAAATATGTAAAGATTTTCCAAATCAAATTCCAACAAATATTATTATTATTATTATTATTATTATTATTATAATCTTTATTAAAGAGGTTTTTAGCCCAAGGCTAGTTCACCTCCGAGACAACAAATATCTTGTGAACTTAATTTTGCTGCTTGGTTAAACTTCATGCAAATACGAAGAATCCCCGAATATTTCGTTCTGGTAAAACTTTCCTTTTAATCTCAGATCTTATGATGTTGCACAATATTTTTTGTTAATTGCCTTAACACTTCAATTTAAATTAAATATAGTGTGATATTTTGGTCTCAGTTCTTAATGGTTTATTATTCATCTCCCCAAGATAATGCGTGATATGTATGTGGTTCAATTTGCATTATACTACTTCGCCTGATTTTTTTTAGGAACATCATCCACCTTCCACAACCACAATATCGAACGTGTAAGCAGAATGTAATTCATGAATATTTTGTGTTGAGACAGCTTTATATACGAATTTTATCTTGTTTCAAAACGTTGAAGTGTAAATTGAATCTGTGCCTAAGATTCAAAGTCCTGTCTCTAAGGAAAGATAAATCACGCCCCAATAATCCACTTGCAACCGAAAAATGTAGGTCACCTCCGCTGAATGAACCATCATCTATCACCCACCACGCAGCTCCAACCTTTAAAATCCGAGACCACCGCCGTCGACGCAATTTGGTGCCTTATCGATCCACGGCATTTAATTAACATCTCTCTCACCTCTCGAAACCTTTCCGATTTTTTGTGTGTCTGTTGTTCTCCGTGGAATGAATCCCCGTGCCCAGTACGAAAACAAATCAAAACAAAAACCTGCCTAGGATCATCAATCTCTTTCCGACGTCGACGCTCGCATAGCTGGCTGCTGAGCGGCTGCCCGAGCCCGAGGTGGCCAAAAACTTCGCAAGTGGCTCTCGACTTGGCCCCACACTTGACTATTCTCACCTACCACGACGGCCGGCATTTCACCTGATTGCCTGGTTTTGTTTACAATTTAAACAAAACTAGAGAAATATATTGATTGTCTTGTTTGATTAGGCATGATTTATGGCTCGCTTTCGTACGGCCGTACCGTGGGGACCTTCCTGATTGATTTGAAGGCTTTTTACTCGCTCGCTCGCGTAGTCGATGACGATTTATCTTGCACAGTCAGCCGGTGGGGTCCAGCAGGGGATCTTGATTGGAGCACTCTGACTGCCAAATGGCTTAATCTCTGTTGATTTGCTTTTGCCAGGGTCTAAGTTTTGGGAGGGGGCGTTCAAATAGTTTGAACGGTCTACATGGCCGTCGCCGTCAAAAACAATGAATCCACGCATTACGACATGAAAACTGTTTTCGCTTTTTTTTTATTGCGATGACTATGAAAGAACTATTTTAAACCACTTCAATTGCCATGTTGATATGTGAGCATGAAACGCAGCTGAAACATGTATAAGATACCTATCAACAGAACATGACGTTACTAGAATTTCCAATATCAACATTAGCGTAACTACAGGGGAGCTAGGGGGGGCTATAGCCCCACCTAGGATCTGGCTAGCCCCCCCTAGAAAATTTGTTACTTTGTATAAGTATTGCACATATCTAGTCCACTGATTATACATGGGGTAAATGCAGAGAAAGGATTGTCTTCATTATCCAATCCTCTCTTCGAAACACTACAGTTGAATCTATTCGCTCAAGTTTTTGAACTTCGAGATATTGTTATAAGGCTTGCTAACGACAAAATCTGGACCCATCAAAACACGTTATAACTTATGAAATACCAAAAGAAACACCTCATCAACAAGTGAAATAAAAAATATATTATTTATTAGTATTAAAAGTACATAATGGATAATGGACAATTCCTTGAGATTTTCAAGTTTTTCCAGGGTTTTGTGAGTAATTGTTATCTAAATCGAGCGTATGATCTTAACCTTCCTAACTAATACCAATCCTAAAAGCTGCAGCGCATTTTAAATCACTGTTGGCTTCTTGAGAAAGGTTCGGTAAAACTCTTCGATTTCAAGTAGAGGTAACTAAAAGTTGAATAAGAAAGAGCTTTGTATTCTTTCGGATGGGTTTTAGAAACTCCGCATACTATTTAATTCTCTGAACTTCTATTGTCGCTGCAGCAATGGAACCAGTGAAAATGGCTCAGTAGGCGTGAAACAGACTTACTGAGAGAAAAGATGTGTTAAATGTTCCTATTACACAAATTAACACAAATGCTCCCATAAGTTAATTTGTTGCAATTTTTAACTTAATTGAAAATAAACGACCAATAAGTTGTATTGGGCTGCGAAATGGTGAGTTGACATCCGGGAAGGAGCGCCTAAAATAACTCTGGTCCTCACAAGTTCCAATACTCACGCTACCACGGGTCTTCCGATGACAATTGACCGCCAGCTAAGGGTTGCGTACTTAGCTGGTAGTGCAGCCTGGGCATTGTTGTCCTTCTGACATCAGCTAGAGTGAGAGGGTGCGTCCTGTGGGGTCTGCCTAGGATGTGGTGGGGTTCGACAGTGGGCTCTGTTGAACTTCTATAAAAAAAACTGCATGTGTCCCCAAGCAGGCCCTATCAAAGCGACCGTGTGCCGCTCAAAGCGCACTAGCCTAGTCCTGGTGTTGGGTGGGATTTTAAACAAATTTGACCCGACTGATCGAGCGTCTGTTCACCAAGGAGGTGCGGCTCCAACAGCATCTGCTCTGGCATCCAGCGGCTGAGAATGAAATTCTATTCCCCGGAAGCTATACCTAAGATGGCAGCCCCATCCTGGTGGATAGGGAACCTTGGGCCAACAACCTACTGTTCCCGAAACATCAATTTGTTCGAGAATCCGATAATTAAAGAATACGGACTGATTTTACGGCAACGACTCTTAGCGCGGAACAACGGACACGAATAGAAACATGGAACGTTTTAACTATACCCCAGCAGGGTAAATTGGCACAACTTGCCAATGAGGCACGCCGCATGAAGCTTGAGATCCTGGGACTGAGTGAAGTCCGTTTGCCAAACTTTGGAGAACACAGAACGCCGTCAGGACAAGTTCTGCTATACTCTGGTTTACGAGGTGAACACGCTCCCCGGCATCGCGGAGTTGGCTTCCTACTAAGCGCTCAGGCACACTCTGCGCTTATGAAGTGGGAACCTATAAGTGAAAGGATAATCGTTGCCAGATTTAGAACACGGGTCCGAAACCTTACTATAATCCAATGTTATGCGCCAACCGATGCTGCCGATCTGCAAGACAAAGAGAACTTCTACAGTCAACTCAATGCCGTCGTAGATAGAATTCCGAAGGGTGATATCAAGATCTGTTTGGGCGACTTCAATGCGAAGATCGGATCCGACAACTCGAACCATGAGCGCATTATGGGACGCCATGGTCTCGGAGAAATGAGCGAAAACGGAGAGCTGTTCGCAGAATTTTGTGGTAATAACGACATGGTGATCGGGGGATCGCTCTTCCCTCATCGACCGGTTCACAAGGTCACGTGGGTCTCCCGTGACGGCTTTACAGAAAATCAAATCGACCACATCTGCATCAGCCGAAAATGGAAACGGAGCCTTCTTGATGTACGGAATAAACGTAGTGCCGATATCGCATCTGATCATCACTTCCTCATCGGCGAAATACGCCTGCGCATTGCGCGGATTCGTCGGCAGGAGGAAAGAGTTGGACGACGATTCAACACACGCCGACTGGAAGATGCCACGGTGAAACGGTCCTTCGTTGAAGAACTGGAGACGCGTGCTGCAGATATTCCGGAAGGTGGCAGCGTGGAAGACCAATGGACCGCCATCAAGAATGCCTTCATCGCCACCAGCGAGAACAATCTGGGTGAACTACGCACCCAGAGAAAACAATGGATCACCGATGAGACCTGGAGGAAGATAGAGGAGCGAAGAGAAGCCAAAGCCGCGATAGAGCGATCGAAAACCAGAGGAGCCAAAGTCTTAGCCCGTCAACGATACGCGGCTCTTGAGAAGGAAGTAAAACGCTCATGTCGACGGGACAAGCGAGCGTGGGCAGACTCTATGGCCGACGAAGGAGAGAGAGCCGCCGCAACCGGGGACATTCGCCTCCTCTACGATATCTCACGACGCTTAAGCGGGGCGAAGATGAATGCAACGATGCCTGTGAAAGACGCGAATGGTCAGTTATTGACCGACCCAACTGACCAGCTGAAACGCTGGTTCGAGCACTTCGAACAACTTCAAGTGCCAACCAGGCCATCACCACCTCGGCATGATCTGCCTAGGATCCGACGTATAACACGTGTCAATACCGAAGCTCCATAACTGCTAGAGATTCAAACAGCCATCCAAAGCATGAAATCGAATAAAGCCCCAGGGGTCGACCGCATATCAGCCGAGATGCTCAAAGCTGACCCCATGACATCCGCTCAACTACTGCATCGTTTATTTCGTAATATCTGGGACACCGCAACTTTCCCGGTCGACTGGATGCAAGGTATCTTAGTGAAGGTGCCCAAAAGGGTGACCTGACTGTATGCGATAACTGGCGAGGCATTATGTTGCTGTGTACCGTTCTCAAAGTTCTGTGCAAAATTATCCTAGCCCGGATTCAGGAGAAGATCGATGCGACTCTCCGGCGGCAGCAAGCCGGATTCCGTGCCGGAAGATCCTGTGTGGACCATATTGTCACGCTCCGCATCATTTTGAGCAGGTCAACGAATTCCAAGAGTCCCTTTACTTGGTATTCATTGACTATGAAAGCTTTCGACCGTCTCAATCACGAGAATATGTGGGGCGCCCTGAGACGCAAGGGGTTCCTGAGAAAAACTCGGCCTCATCGAAGCACATTACGAGGCCTTTTCGTGTAGAGTGCTGCACAATGGGGTCCTGTCCGACCCTATCCGGGTCGTAGCTGGTGTGAGGCAAGGATGTATTCTATCACCGTTACTGTTCCTCATCGTAATCGATGAGATTCTGGTAGATGCGATTGACCGTGAACCAAACCGCGGGCTGTTATGGCAGCCTATAACCATGGAGCACCTAAACGACTTCGAATTGGCGGATGACGTTGCACTACTCGCGCAACGGCGCTCTGATATGCAGAGTAAGCTCAACGACCTTGCCGATCGCTCCTCCTCGGCAGATTTAGTCATCAACGTCAACAAAACCAAATCGTTGGATGTAAACACGGTGACTCCTTCCAGTTTCACAGTAGCCGGGCAACCAGTGGAGAATGTTGAAAGCTTCCAATATCTTGGTAGCCAAATGGCGTCAGACGGCGGTACCAAGATCGACATAGGCGCACGGATCAAGAAAGCAAGGGCTGCCTTTGCGAGTTTAAGAAATATCTGGAAAAACAGGCAGATAAGTGAACGCACCAAAATACGGATTTTCAACTCTAACGTGAAATCTGTGCTGTTATACGCTAGCGAAACATGGTGTGTATCAGTGGAGAACACTCAACGGCTGCAGGTGTTCAT
The DNA here is from genome assembly GCF_024139115.2 of Armigeres subalbatus. Lineage (NCBI taxonomy): Eukaryota > Metazoa > Arthropoda > Insecta > Diptera > Culicidae > Armigeres > Armigeres subalbatus. The sequence continues at coordinate 411,146,048 of NC_085140.1, read as the reverse complement.
TAACAGATGCCTGCGGTATATAATTCAGGCCTAGTGGCCTCACAACTGGATCTCAAACAACGAGCTCCATCGTCGTTGTCACCAGAGGCCGATAGCAACAGAAATTCGGGATCGGAAGTGGGGCTGGGTCGACCACACTCTATGTAAGGCGGAAACGAAATCTGTAAGCAAGCATTAGACTGGAACCCAGCGGGACATCGCAGCAGAGGCAGACCCAGAGGCTCATGGCGGCGAAGCCTCAATAAAGAAATAAAAGAAGTCGACCGAAATCTAACCTGGCAACAGGTTAAAGCGATAGCCGGGCATCGCTCAGGATGGAGATCTTTCAAGTCGGCCCTTTGCACCACCGGAGGTGTACAGGATCCATAAGTAAGTAAAAAAATAAGTTGTATTGGAATGTAAAACTGATTTTTTTTTAAATCATCCTAGAAGTTATTCTAACAGAAAATAAAGCGTCTAAGACGAATTAAGTACTGTCCATTTAATTCCACCAGTTAATTTTCGTTATCTTTGCAGATACGTATTTCGACCACAACTGTGTGGTCGTCTTCAGTGTCTTGTACTTGACTCGTCTTAGACGGTTTAATACATTCCACTAAAAGAGCTTAATATATTTTTCTGAGAAAATAAAGGTTAGGTTAGAGAGCAGCACTACGAGGAACATCCGAATGGCGCTGAGAGTACAGGCAGTGAAAGTCAAGGCAGCGGAGGAGATGACTACGTCAGTTCAGCGGACGATGGAAGCCAACCAGCCCCCACCTTGAGGGAAGTTAAGGATGCCATTCAACAGCTAAAGACCAACAAAGCCGCTGGTAAGGATGGTATCGGAGCTGAGCTCATCAAGATGGGCCCGGAAAAGCTGGCCACTTGCCTGCACAAACTGATAGTCAGAATCTGGGAAACCGAACAGCTACCGGAGGAGTGGAAGGAATGGGTCTTACAAGTCGAGTCAAGTACAAGACACTGAAGACGACCACACAGTTGTGGTCGAAATACGTATCTGCAAAGATAACGAAAATTAACTGGTGGAATTAAATGAACAGTACTTAATTCGTCTTAGACGGTTTAATACATTCCACTAAAAGAGCTTAATATATTTTTCTGAGAAAATAAAGGTTAGGTTAGAGAGCAGCACTACGGGGAACATCCGAATGGCGCTGAGAGTACAGGCAGTGAAAGTCAAGGCAGCGGAGGAGATGACTACGTCAGTTCAGCGGACGATGGAAGCCAACCAGCCCCCACCTTGAGGGAAGTTAAGGATGCCATTCAACAGCTAAAGACCAACAGCTACCGGAGGAGTGAAAGGAAGGGGTTATATGCCCCATCTACAAGAAAGGCGACAAACTGGAGTGTGAGAACTTTCGAGCGATCACCATCCTTAATGCCGCCTACAAAGTGATATCCCAGATCATCTTCCGTCGTCTGTCACCATTAGTGAACGAGTTCGTGGGAAGTTATCAAGCCGGCTTCGTTGACGGCCGCTCGACAACGGACCAGATCTTTACTGTACGGCAAATCCTTCAAAAATGCCGTGAATACCAGGTCCCAACGCACCATCTGTTCGTTGATTTCAAGGCGGCATACGACAGTATAGACCGCGTAGAGCTATGGAAAATTATGGACGAGAACAGCTTCCCTGGGAAGCTTACCAGACTGATCAAAGCAATGGTGGATGGTGTGCAAAACTGTGTGAAGATTTCGGGCGAACACTCCAGTTCGTTCGAATCGCGCCGGGGACTAAGACAAGGTGATGGACTTTCGTGCCTGTTGTGCAACATTGCGCTAGAAGGTGTCATGCGGAGAGCCGGGTGTAACAGCCGGGGTACGATTTTCAACAGATCCAGTCAATTTATTTGCTTCGCGGATGACATGGACATTGTCGGCCGAACATTTGCAAAGGTGGCAGAACTGTACACCCGCCTGAAACGTGAAGCAACAAAAGTTGGACTGGTGGTGAATGCGTCAAAGACAAAGTACATGCTTGTGGGCGGAACCGAGCGCGACAGGGCCCGCCTGGGAAGCAGTGTTACGATAGATGGTCGAGGAATTCGTCTACCTCGGATCCTTGCTAACGGCTGACAACAACGTTAGTCGTGAAATACGAAGGCCCATCATCTGTGGAAGTCGGGCCTACTACGGGCTCCAGAAGAAACTGCGGTCGAAAAAGATTCGCCACCGCACCAAATGTATCATGTACAAGACGCTTATAAGACCGGTTGTTCTCTACGGACATGAAACATGGACAATGCTCGAGGAGGACTTGCAAGCACTCAGAGTATTCGAGAGACGGGTGTTTAGGACCATCTTTGCCGGTGTGCAAGAAGACGGTGTGTGGCGGCGAAGAATGAACCATGAGCTCGCCCAACTCTACGGCGAACCCAGTATCCAGAAGGTAGCTAAAGCCGGAAGGGTACGATGGGCAGGTCATGTTGCAAGAATGCCGGACAGCAACCCTGCAAAGATGGTGTTCGCTTCCGATCCGGCAGGTACGAGACGGCGTGGAGCGCAGCGAGCGAGATGGGCAGACCAGGTGCAAAACGACTTGGCGAGCGTGGGGCGTATCCGAGGATGGAGAGATGCGGCCTCGAACCGTGCATTGTGGCGTCAAATTGTTGATTCAGTGTTATCTGTTTAGATGTTAACTAAATAAATGAATATTGGAGTTCCTACGAGCTTTCAAACGACGATCTGACCACAACAGATCGCCGTTTAAAAGCTCGTAGGAACTCTCAGGCCACTGAATTGAAAGCTGGCAAAAAGAGTTTAACTAACTAATATTTAATTTATAATGTATTCTAGGTTCGAAGCAAATCAAAAAATCCTTTAAAAATAAGGATTGTGCTTCACATTCCATTTACGGCGAACACAATACCTATGGTTTTCTGAACCTATCAAAGATTTTGGGAATCCTACGAGATTTCTAGATTTTTGAAACAGGGCTGAGCGTTGATGAACATCATTTGAAATATGTCGTCCATATATCTGGTAGACCAACGATATACATTAGTTGAACCGAGCGAAAATGGTAAACTTTCTGTCTTATGAGTGTTAAAATAGAAAAGTTTAAAAAAAAAGTTAGCCCCCCCTAGAATTTTTCATTAGTTACGCCAATGAATATCAACTCGACTATATACTAGATAATCTATGTAAATAAATAAAAAAGTGGAGATTTCCTTTAATGAGATTTTACTCATACAAATACCCACAAAGAAGCACTTACACCAGCTCGGTCGACATATCCCAGTGCAAGCTTCCCTAAGTGGCGTTGACAAATCCCGAATTCCGCATCCCCATTAATATCAATAGGTGGTTAAGTCTAAAATGAGCTTCACACAGGCAGGAAAATTCTTCTCGGCAAAATTCTCCCGACGTTGATCGAGACTTATTCGGGAGGACCGTGCGTGAGAAAGTTTGCATCCAATCGAAACATTGAGCAAGTACCACAATGCTTCTGGGAGCTGGTAGCCATCGATTACAATCCACTGTTATCCACAGAAGATGCTTATTGTGAAGAATTTCCTTTCTATCTCGTCTGCTTCTCACTTACCCGTGATCCGCTTGTCATCATCAGTAAATCCCGTCAAATCGTCAAACGCCGATTCTTCAGCCCGAGGAAGAGACTTGAGCTTGACTAACCCACCGAGAACGCGTATTGTAGTTTCAAGGATGAGTACATAGGCAACAAACCGTAGAAAGTCCTACTGGCAGAATATGTATAATATGTATAATATATATAATGTACATTGTATATTTAACTCGCGGCTAACATCATTAACACGTGTAGCGAGTTCCAAAATATATGAATTCGTCGACAACTGCAAATCGTATTCCATCCATTTCCACAACGCCGTTTGGACTGTCCCGTTCTTCGCCAGCCACCAGGTACTTAGTTTCGATAGAGTTTATGATAAGCCCAATTTATTCAGTCAGTTAAAAGGCACAAACGTCTCTTCCATTGCACTGCGATCTACACCATTAAGTCATTGTCATCCGTAAAACCAAGGAGCATGTTAAAACTTGTTGAAGATGGTTCCGTTTCTTTCAACACCAGATATTCGAATAGCACCTTTTGAAGCTATGTTGAATAGCAGATTAGGGAGCGCATCGTACGTCACGAACGAATCAGATCTTTCACCAAATATTTTGACGCTAAATTTGAACCCATCCAGTGTCGTATTAATCAGCCTAATAAGCTTTGTCAGAAACCCATACCACAGTTTGTTTCGTTTCACTAATTCGTACGCTGCCCACCATAAAAAGTGAATGAGTTCGCAAGGGCTTCACCCCACTACCCCGAATGACAGTACTCCAAAATCTATTACCCCGAAAGGCCATTACCCCAAAAATATTTCGAAACAGATACCGATGAATCGCAAAATGAAAATATTTGCAGAGCTCATAAAAATATACTGCTTGTAGTCACTTGAAGAAACGCAATTAAGATTCTGTTAAACAAACATTTTTGATTCACGTGTAATTAACTTGGACTGTCATTCTACGCCAACTATGCACGGAGATAATTCTTTCTTGCAATTATCGCATCTGTCTGGCATAAAGCAAACCTGAGCAGGAGAAATTTTTATTCATTATTTTTATTTTTTTATTGACGAAACTCATATATCTTTTATATCTGGTTTTACGTTACAATACGGTATTGAGCTTAGATATTACTACATCATTATCTTACTCGATGTTGTCTTGAACTGCAGTAACTCGACTACTGCAAACTCTGCAGGAGATCTCTCTTGAAGTGCTTTTTGGAGTGATATAATTTAATAGATGTTGGCAAACTATTCCAGCTAACAATGCTCCTAGCAAAGAATGATTGGCCGTAGTATGAAGAGCTATGTTGAGGTACTCTAAAGCTTCTCGTTCACGTTTTTCTCAAAGGCTCAAGCTTTGAGTTGGTGAAGGTGAAGTTGTTTTTATTATTTTAAACATATTTATTCATGACCAGTATCCATAAAAAATTGTGAAAGGGCATCCAATTAAAAATTTCTGTAAGTGTGATTCATGTGAATAACGAGAAAAATTGTAAACATAACGGATATAAGCATTTAAAGTTTATCACTCGAGTTTATCAATCAATGCGCTGGAGTAGAATCGCCATAGATAAAGGGTGGTAGAAATGGTGACTTAAATAATCTCAGTTTTGTTCTGGATTCGTAATGTTTGGTTGTTAAGTTTTTTTTAAACAGACATAATTTTTTTAGTATTGCATATTAATGCCCTATTCTTAGTCCCAATCTAATATATTTGTAAATACGATTCCCAAGATAGTGGCATGAGTCACAAACATAGTTTATAGGTCATCAATTAATATTTTGAGAGCATGTGGAGCAATTTTTGCCTAGATATAAACATTGCTTTTGATTTGTCAGAGTTGTTACCAATAATCAGATTCACCTTTTATGTGAGAAAAATTTAAATGAGCATGAGCATTATGATGACATAATTCGTAGTTGCTACTCCGTGATTGACTGAACTTGCGAAATTGTACAGAGGATTTCTTAGGATTAGATACCCATTTTAAATGTACACGTTTCAGGAGATCAAATATCTAAAGTCATTAACGGCGCCGGTCACGTCCTTACGGTCATATAGGAATGGAAGGATTGTTAGTCTGACTCTCGTTGCTACTAGATACTGAGTATACCTCTGCATCTCCTCGATTGTCTTGGGAAAGAATATCGTTTTAGTTACAAAGGATAATTTATCTGGATTCTCTGCGGTAAGCGATGCGATCTATGGGATAGGAAATAACACTAATATGAACTAAAAGTTAAAACATGCACGCCCGGTAGCATAAGGAAACTGAGGATATTCGCGTTTTGGACGACCGAACGGAAGCACATCACTCTTTACTCACTTGCTCGATGGCTACAGCAAACTATTAAAAACGCACTTTTTTCGATCGCACACGACATGCGCATGAGCCACCGAACACAAGATAGATATTTTATTTTATTCCGACGACTTAAACACGCACTGCATTTACTTGTTCGATGGCTACTCATATTACCGGCCGCACAATGTAAAACACAATAATTCGGCAGATCGCGCGATCGCTCTGCTGTCCGAAACAAGAGAAAACACGCACTACCTTTTATGTGAGAAAAATTTAAATTAGATTTGAAACAATAGTTGGACACATTAAAATCAAACAAATTACAAATATTATTAAAAGCTGTAAGGCAAGAGCTAAAGGTATTATTGTATCCGTACGTTGTTCGTTGGGTTGGGACAGCGAGTAAATCAGCGTTACGCAGGCTATCACTAGGTATGCTCAACTGTACATCCACGAGCAAATACGGACAGTCTATGTTACTGCTGATGATGTAATATGTACATTCTTTTGAAGTTGAGTCGTCTAGTTGAGAGTAGTTCCAGGTCGATTAGCTGACATCGGGCTCTATAGTCAGGTAAGTGCATTGGATCGTTCCACGGTAGGTGCTGAAGTACAAAACGGATGAACTGCTTTTGAACTCGTTCAATGCGAATCACTTGGGTCGTATGGTACGGCGTCCAAATAGGGGCAGCATATTCTAAAATACTCTTTACAAGTGCACAGTACAGAGCTTTCAAGATGTAAACATCGATGAAATGAGCTGCATTCCTACGAATAAATCCAAAAACTGCGAATGCCTTCGCCGTTATTGCAGAAATATGTTCGATGAACCGCAATTTCGAGTCCATTGTAACGCCCAAGTCACGAATCGACGAAACACGCTCTAGTGCAGCATCGGCAAAAGTATAGCTGTACATTATTGGGGATATGATTCGGCAGAAGGTGATTACTTTACATTTCGCCACATTCACGCTCATTCCGTTTTCATCGCACCAACGGCGGAGTACGTCAATATCAGTTTGTAGAGCAACACAATCCAGCAAATAGTGTATTACTCTGAGAATGTTGAGGTCGTCAGCGTACAGAGGCTTCGCAGATGTAAGGCAGTTGGTCAAGTCTGAGGTAATGGTAATGCTGAAAGTCCTAGACCGTGAGGCATCAACACGAACGAAAGCCTTTCTGCCGGTCAGGTACGAAATTATCCAATCTGATATCCATTCAGGGAAACCCAAGTGGCGTAACTTTGCAACGGCATGTGGTGTGGTACAGTGTCGAAAGCTTTCGAAAAATCTACGTATACGGAGTCTGATTGCGCTTCTCGACTTCACGGAAGAGCGTATTAGAATAGCATAGCAGGTTTGTTGTACTAGAGCGTTGAGGAAGAAAACCGTGCTGATGAATTTAAATGAATGGTATAACAGCAGATAACAAAACTTTATGAACTAATGATTCAAGAAGTTTTCCAACAATACAAAGAATGGAAACTCCACGGTAATTCTTAACTTTGCGCAAACTTCCAGATTTGTGAATTGGAATCATCGTTGATGTTTCCAGTCCAGGGAACGTTTTTTCACTCAACGATCTGTTGAAAAGTAGTGTTAGTGGAGCCGCTAGTGATTCAGCACAGGCTTTCAGCAGGAAAGGTGTTAGGCCATCCACTCCGGCACCTTTTAAAGCATCTAAATCGCGAAGAGCTTTCAACACTTTTAGGTCGGAGAATAGGGAGGGCGCGAGGTCAATATCGTGCGGTAGAACATTCGAAAAACTACCTGGGTGAGTTTGCGGAGGGTTCACATTGAACACACTCTGAAAAAAGTCGGTGAAGAGGTTCGCAGCTTCATCAGATGTGGTAGCTGTAGTGTCACCATAAACAACATTGTTCGGAACTTGATTAGCCGTCTTTTGCAATTTGATAAATCTCCTGATGGTATTTCTGGAGAAACTCCTGGAGAATTTTGGGATGGGTTTCCTGGAGTAAATCATGACGAAAATTTCGGAGGAATCTCTGTAGCTACTCATGTAGGAAGTTCTGAAGACATTTTTGAAGAAAACCCTGGAGGAATCTACGGAAGTATTTTTAAGCAGTTTTTGTAGTAATTTTTGGAAGAACTGCTGGAGCGATTTCCGGAAGAACTGCAGTGGACTTTCCGTAGGAACTCTTGAGGAATTTCCGAAACTCCTGGAGAATTATGTCGGAACTATTTCCAGCCTTTTCAGAGAACCTCTGGCTCTGCCCCTCTGCTCTTGGAATTGCCGGGGAAATTGATTCCAAAGGAGTTTGTGGAGGAATTTTCAGAGGTGCTCCTGGAGGAATTTTGGGAGAAATTTCTAGAAGATCTCATGGCGGACTTTCCGTAGGAACCCTTAGAGAGATTTCAGGAAGAATTCCTGAATAAATATCCGAACGAGTTGGAGGAATTTCCGAAGGAACTCCTGAAAGAATTACCGCGGGAGCTCTTGAAGTAATTTTCCGAGCAGTTTTCAAAGGATTTTCGGACGAAACTATTTTGGAGGAATTCCTGAAGAAATTTAAAGATAAAACTCCTGGAGAAGTTCCTGTAAGAATTTGCGAAAGTATTTTTGAATAAAAATTTGGAATAATTTACGGAGAAATTTTGGGCGGGGTTCCGAGAGTAGCTTCTGACAGACTTTTCGTTGAAATCCCTGGATGAATTCGGGAAGGATTTTCGGAGGAATTTCCGTAGGAACTCCTCGAGAAATTTCCTGAGGATATATTGACGAACTCTCTGGCGCAGTTTTCGAAGAAACTTCTGAGGGAGTTTTCCGAATAACTCCTGTAAGAATTCCCGGAAGAACTCCTGGAGAAATTCTGGGATAAATTTCTGGACTTTCTGCAGAAAGAGAAATTGGAATTCCTGGAGGAATTACTATTTCACACCAAAGGATATCCTGCAGGAACTTCCCAAAGATTCGTGAAGTTATTTTCGGAGGAAATCCTTGGAACATTTCCGGGAGAATTCTTGAAGGAATTAGGAGCACAGCTTCTGCAGAAATTTCCTGGAAGTATTCCCAAAGCAGCTTTGGGGTAATATCCGTAGACATTCCTGGAATATTCGAAGAAACTCTTGGAGTAATTTTGAAACAAAATGTTGAATAATATTCAATTATGTATAATAATATGTTTTAAGGGCCCTCCTTAGCCGTGCGGTAAAACGCGTGGCTACAAAGCAAGACCATGCTGAGGGTGACTGGGTTCGATTCCGGGTGCCGGTCTAGGCAATTTTCGGATTGGAAATTGTCTCGACTTCCTTGGGCATAAAAAATATCACCGTGTTAGCCTAATGATATACGAATGCAAAAATGGTAACTTGACTTAGAAACCTCGCAGTTAATAACTGTGGAAGTGCTTAATGAACACTAAGCTGCGAGGCGGCTCTGTCCCAGTGTAGGGATGTTATGCCAATAAGAAGAAGAAGATAATAATATGTTTCTGAAATAAAATCTATAATCTTCGCTGCAAGATGCTTGGAAGCCTCCTTCTAAGTGTCTCAGAAGCATTCTTCCAAGTGTCTCAGATGCCTCCTTCCAAGTGTCTCAGATGCCTCCTTCCAAGTGTCTTAGAAGCCTCCTTCCAAGTGTCTTAGAAGACTCCTCCCATGTATCTCAGAAGCCTCCTTCCAAGTGTCTTAGAAGCCTCCTTCCAAGTGTCTTAGAAGCCTCCTTCCTGGTGTCTCAGAAGCCTCCTTACAAGCAGCTCGAAAGCCGCCTTTCAAGAGGCTCGGAAGCCTTTTTTTGTGTCTTTATTAGGAAGACTTTCAGCCCGAGGCTTGCTCGGAAGCCTCCTTTCAAGCGGCTGGGAAGGCTCCTTTCAAAAGGCTGAAAAGCCTCCGTTCAAAAGCCTTGGAAGCCCCATTTCAAGAGCCTGGGAAGCCTCCTTTCAAGAGCCTCGGAAGCCTCCTTTCATGAGGCTCGGAAGCCTCCTTTCAAGAGGCTCGGAAGCCTCCTTCCATGAGGCTCGGAAGTCTTCTTTCAAGAGGCTCGGAAGCCTCCTTTCAAGAGGCTCGGAGCCTTTTTCCAAGAGGCTCAAAAGGCTTCTTTCAGGAGGCTCGGAAGACTCTTTTCAAGAGGCTTGGAAGCCTGCTTTCAAGAGGCTCGCAAACCTCTTTTCAAGAAGCTCAGAAGCCTGCTTACAAGAGGCTCGTAAGTCTACTTTCAGGTGGTTTGGAAGCCTTCTTTCAAGAAGCTCGGAATCTTCGCTTCAAGAAGCTCATAATTCTTCTTTCAAGAGGTTTAGAAGCGTCTTTTCAAGATGCGAAAGAAGCCTCCATTTGAGTGGCTCGAAAAGCGACTTCAAGAGGCCGAAAAGCTTCTCATCAAGAGACGCGGAAGCCTACTCATAAGGGATTCAAAAGTTGAAAGGAGCTTCCCTTAAAAGGGCTCGGAATTATTTCTTCAATAGGATTGGAAGCCTGCTTTCGAGAAGGGGTTAAGGTTAATGCAAAAGTTCGAAGGAGTACCTCTCACGAAAAGGTTGAGAACCACTGTCCTAGAGGAATCTTTAGTGAAAATTATGGAGGAGTTTGCGAATGAAATTTACGGAGGAATTTCCGATGGTGTTTTGGAGGAACTCTTTAAGGAATTTCCAAAAGAATTCTTCGTTCAGTAGAGTATATATCAAATATTAACAAAAATATGTTTTATGTATAAAAAAACCCAGATTAATCCACCTAGCGGTGATGGTGCCTTTCTCGACCTTCGTAAAATGTGTGTGCTTGAAAATAGATGAGCTAGTAGCTAGGAGTAAAACAGACAAATTTCTTTGTCCGTTCTATGAAAATCAGATTATTTATGGCAAAGATATTGTAGATCCAGTTGAAAACCGAAAATCATATTTTGTCCCATTCCCGGATGTCGCGACTGCATCGCGAGTGGTGCCCGACTGTGGCTAAGTTGTGCACAACTCGCGATGCAGTTGCAACATCCGGAAATGCGAGAAAATGCGATTGTCGCGAAACCTCGGTTCGGTTTTCAGATTGATCTACAATATGCTAATAAGAATTTCGACATTTTGTTTCCTTTTCCAATCTTTTGACGTACATACCCCTGTTTTATTTTACCCAGTCATATATTTTAAGGATATCACTTTTGGATGTAAATTGAACTGAAGCTCCGACTACACAAAAGAAAACGAAAATGTCATTCCCATCAAGCGAGCGGAGGGCAATATTTGTTATGATATAAATCTCATGACCGTCTTTCTACCAAACTCCCGTATGAAGAGGAAGGAAGTGTATCAGTGTGGAAGCATCCGATAATTCGTTTTCGGAAAGAAATTATAGCCTTTCGGTACAACTTTGTTGCACAAGAAAGGCAAAAAGTATTTTGGCCATAATTTCACTATTACGACTATTACGTCCAATCTGGCCAACTTTCTAAATAGAACAGGATTCCGCATCTAATGCAATTTGTTTGTGGAGTAAATCGGTTGAGGGTAAGTCCATTAAAAGTCAGCTAGACTTTTTACTCGCTTTTTATAACACATAGTATATTTTGGCCATAATTTCTGTGCCCATGGTCCAAATTTTCAAAAGAAAACAATACGACAGGATTCCGCGTCGAATGAAACTTGTTGGAATTATAGATAGTGGAATATATAGATGAGTGAAGATAAATCCTCTGTCTCCAAACGAACTGTCAAACGTGTCTCCAAACGAGCATGACGTCACGATTTCAATGGAAACGTTAAGGGCTGTGACGTCATATGTGCGTGTGCACGGGCAGAAAAATCGACTCAGCCATGCTTTCGCTCATCTATCTATTCTACTATCTATAGTTGGAATTAAATCGGTTGAGGATAAGTTCCAAAAAAGTGAGCTAAACTTTTCGCACTTTTGGTGCGCGCACACACACACACACCCAGAGACATCATCGCAGTTCATCGAGCTTATACGTATATAACACTATGAGTCTCAGGCCTTCTGTAAAAGTTTGGTTTTGGAGCGAACATACAGCCTTTTCGAAGAAAAAGGCAAAATGGTGTTTCAGCCATAATTTCCGATCCCATAGTCCGATCTAGCCAATTTTCAATAGAAAACAATGGGACAAGATTCTGCGTCGAATGCAATCTGTTGCGAGCGTCAATAGATGAAGTCTAAGTGCTAAAAAAGTGAGCTAGACTTTTTCGAACTCTTTTCGCAATAAATAGTAATTTGACCATAACATCTAAGCCCATAGTCCGATCTGGCCAATTTTCAATAAGAAAATATGAGACATTCTGCGTCGAATGCAACTTGTTGTGAGCAAATCAGTTAAGGATATGTGCCCGAAAATGAGTGACATTTTTACGCGATTTTTCGTATGAATTTGTATTTTGGCCATAACTTCTGATCTCATAGTCCGATCTGGCCAAATTCAAATAGGAAACAATGGGACAGGATTCTGCGTCGAATGCAACTTGTTTGCGAGCAAATCAGTTGAGGATAAGTGCCCGAAAATGAGTGACATTTTTTAGGCGATTTTTCGTATGGTTTTGTATTTTGGTCATAACTTTCGATCCCATAGTTCGATCTGGCCAATTTCAAATAGGAAACAATGGGACAGGATTCTGCGTCGAATGCAACTTGTTGCGAGCAAATCAGTTGAGGTAAGTGCCTGAAAAATGAGTGCCATTTTTACGCGATTTTCGTATAAATTTGTATTTTGACCATAACTTCTGATCCCATAGTCCGATCTGGCCAATTTCAAATAGGAAACAATGGGACAGGATTCTGCGTCGAATGCAACTTGTTGCGAGCAAATCAGTTGAGGGAAAGTGCCCGAAAAATGAGTGACATTTTTTACGCGATTTTTTCGTTTGATTTTGTATTTTGGCCATAACTTTTGATCCCATAGTCCGATAAGGCCAATTTCAAATAGTAACCAATGGAACAGGATTCTGCGTCGAATGCAACTTGTTGCAAGCGAATCGGTTGAGGATAAGTGCCAGAAAAATGAGTGACATTTTTACGCGATTTTTTCGTATGAATTTGTATTTTGGTCATAACTTTCGATCCCATAGTCCGATCTGGCCAATTTTAAATAGGAAACAATGGGACAGGATTCTGCGTCGAATGCAACTTGTTGCGAGCAAATCGGTTGAGGATAAGTGCCCGAAAAATGAGTGACATTTTTTTAGTAGTTTTGCGCACACACACACACACATACACACACACATACACACACACACACACACACACAGACATCACCTCAATTCGTCGAACTGAGTCGATTGGTATATAACACTATGGGTCTCCGGGCCTTCTATAAAAAGTTTGTTTTTGGAGCGATCATATAGCCTTTACCGTATACTTAGTATACGAGAAAGGCAAAAACCATGCTGAACCTCGCCGTCTCCGCCTATTAGAAATGATCTATTACGCCGTTGCCGACAATATTTGTAACGGCGAACAAATCACCATAAAATTTAAAAAAAAAACCTTAAAATATGTAGAAGAATTGTCACAGTTTTCATAGGTTTATTAATTACAATCATTCCTTATTTCAAACCTCAATTCGCTGGGCATATATGAATTTATCCTTCCCGAAAGCGTTGAGCTGTTCGATTTTCAAATAATTGGTTAGCGCCGACTACAACTGTGAATGATATGTTGACTGAATCCAAAAGACTTCTCGTTCCAAATACAGCAAATAGTTTTGAAAATTCAACGACGCGTAACATTGCAGCTGAATCCATCAATTAACATTCGATATTCAATTAAATTTGACTGAATTTTACAAGCAAACAATGTTTTAATTTATTTGTGCTTGAAAATGTATTTTAAATCATAACATATTTCTATCTGTGAAGAATTTGTCGCTGTAGTGAAGATCATCCATATGCAATAATTTCATGTTCAGCGCAGATGACCCCCATTCATAATCCACTTACACAAGCAAGTTTGCGTCATTATCTCAGAAGGTATGGTTCCCGTTAAAAACATATATATCCAACGTCCCTGAACCAACGTACCTGAAGAAGTTCAAGCCATTTTACTATATCACGATCTGCAGAACAAGCAGCACGTCTCGGTTCTTGAACTTGTCAGGTAACCAGAGTTAGACATGCTGCGTTTCAAGGTGCAGTATTCGCTACCTGCAACTATTCTCACCAAGAACAAGATTAAGTCCTACAATGCCGTGATATTCGATTCAGCAGGCTTCAGTGGACTATTCATCGTCGTGTCCAATTTTTTCATGCAGGGTTTGGGCATTTATTTAAGTGCTGTTGCTGATCTGGGTTTCAAGGTGTATTCCTGTGGTCTATCAAACTTGATTGTACCCCATTTGGTATAATGTCGTTTTTTGTCGTTTGGCTTGATGACCGATTTGCAAATAATAATTATTAGTTTTGGACTCGACAGAATCGAAACGTGAAAAAATGCCTTGTCGAGATATTTTAGCCATAGAAGAACTTTAGCTTCTTTCCCTTCATGCCAAGCAAATGCATTATTTGACAGAATGAAACATAACATATGTTTTTGCAATCATGTCTTACATTTTGTGTTGGGTAAATACATACTTTGACACATCTTTCTTTGCCCAAAACCGGGCAGCTGCTTGAGATAAAAAATGGAACTGTTTACTATATTGCCTGATGCTGAGCAAATGCATCCTTAGAAAGCAGAAATCATGTATCCTTTGCCATAAACAGAGCAAATGCATAGTTTATAAGAAGTTACCATATCCTGCCGATAAAATGCGTCCTTAGAAAAAAGAAATTAACTCTGGTGCGTCTACTAATTGAAGTTCCAATACAATAAGAAAATTATTTTGAGCTTTTTAGTGGAATGTCTTCACTTGTCCTAAGACGAGTTTATACCATCCCATTGAATTCCACCACTTAATTGTATCTTGACAGATACGTATTTCGACCTCAACAGTAAGGCCGTCTTCAGTGTCTCGTCGAGTCAAGTACGAGACACTGAAGACGGCCTTACTGTTGAGGTCGAAATACGTATCTGTCAAGATACAATTAAGTGGTGGAATTCAATGGGATGGTATAAACTCGTCTTATTCCAATACAATCCAATCCATCCTTTCCGCGTTTGAACTACCGAACCTTTTTCTCTCCCAGATGTCGTCGGCTGTCTTAGAGGTCGTGGAAGGCCTTTCCGTTAACTTTTGGATATTTGGAAAACAAATCCGTTGTGAAAATATTCAACCAAAGTTGAATTGTTTGTTCACCATGAAGACAACCCTGGAATCGCCACAAACTCGCATGCGTGATTTATAAGCTTATCATTGGCTCATTTTCCCATATTCAACCGTGCGCACCGAGCCCCCGTTACTAACTGTGCTTTGTCCGTTTTCACTTTCCGAGCACCGAAATAAATAAGAAAAAATAATCAGGTTCATCGAACGAAAGTTTGCTGTTTATCTGTGGATACATATTTTGCATTAATCCGGCGTACGCCTCGTGCAGAGTCTCGGCATTGCGTGTGGTCCCTGCGCTCATGCTTTGCAGGAAGTCATGTGATGAGTTCCGTGATCGAAACCCACATAATTGCCAATGGGGAGACCCGGGTAAATCAATCATCGTCGTCGTCTTCGGCTTCACGCGCCCGCAGAAGAGAACCGAAATCGCAACATTGCGTGAATTGTGCCCTTGAATCAAAACACCATGACAGTCAATCGGAAAACTTTCACTAATTGCCTTGTTAGATGAACGGCCCCGATCCGACTGGGTTGATCCGAGAGCAGTTCCCAATCACCACACAGGTCCTTGGTCAATTTCAAATGGTTCAAAAGGCGGCTTAAGAGCATTTGTGATAATAAAATTGTCACCATAAATCATGCATTAATTTTTAAAGCGCAATAAATAAATAGTCGCTGCCGTCGCTGTTTCCAGAGACGAAGCGCCGGCCCACACTCGACGAGGCTGCCTGGAGTCGTCATCGTTGTAAGTACACCAACATTACACTGCTAAGCTTCGGGTTAGACCTGAGCGCCGTTGAAAAAATATGTTCGGAAAGCGTACAGCTTTAGACTCAGAATAGTTTTAGGCAAACATCAATGAAAATGCTAAAGCTGAATATTGTTGTCGCTCAATGTTTAGAACTGTCTGGATAAGACTAAAGTTTTTCACAAAAAAAAGTTTGCATTATCCATATTACCGTGATCTTTGATATGTTTTACCAATACTGAACTCAAGTCTTATTCCATTAGTGATAATGGGTCGCAGCGGCGCACTGGTCTACTTCGGAGTTGTTATAATTCTCGCAGGTCTTGACTCTATCATAAACAGAGTCTTCGTAATTGTGCTTGCTTTTTTCAATCTTTCGCTGCATAAAGACGGTCTCGTTTTATCACCCACCAACACGACTCCTAGGTGGGGAGTCTGGGAGGGGAGTCACCTCACCAAGCGCGGGGTCAAACTAAAGCGTATTTATACCAACGGAATAATTAATTTAGCTGCCATCTTAGCCCATTTATTATTGCGAAATCAGGTTGATATCGGATGAAGTTATTTATATTGGCGATTGCGAACGAATCATTAGCACTAATGAGCGGACCCAAGCAATTAAGACCACTGCACCCGGGGGAGCTCGGAATTCCTTGTCAAATGATGAAACTCTTCAAAATACTGAAAACCCCGAACTGTCGATCGTGCTAATGCAGTTTAACATTTATTGATCTATGAACGTCAAGATCTAATCTCCTATCGCTAATGTGATCAGCAATTACAAAACCTGCCACATGGACGGATGCCATCGAAGAAAACGATTCGCTGCATGGATGGCTGTGAAAAGCATAAAAAACGCCTTCACCTACCGAAGATTCGAGCCTGAACAGTGTGGAGTCTGAGTGTGATGAGATGGAAGCAGAGCTCCCCATCAAACGATGACATGTCGTGCCTTACTTACTACACGACGACGCTGTCGATGATGACGAAGGAGACGACCCACAGTTTTCTAATTAAGATGAAATCCACCGATAAATCATCAGCCATATCGCAGGCTGATGAGATGAAGGCATCCTGATCGTCATTGCTGGATTCTTCTTTTTTTCTCGCTTTAACGCTTTCTATCTGTATGATTAATTAACGAAGATGGATAAAGCACGATTTTAGTGAGAGGTATTTCTTTCTTCAGGTGAAATCCGGGCTGGAATATTGTTATGGATAACGATGTATGATCTTTTCCAATTCCTATATTTATGTAATTGGATATTGTAAAACAACAACCATTTCGTAATGAAACACAAAGTTTGACTTACTTATGTAATGTGACCAGTAAAATAAAAAAATGCTAAAAATTCTGTTGTTCGAGAATGGCTGATCTGAAACATAAACAACAGCAACTGTCGAAACAACAAAAACAAACTCAAAATCTACAAATTTTCATGAATGAAGTTTTAAATTTTCAACTAAAAAAAGAAATTTAAATATTTTTGTGATTATTTCGAATTTTACGGATATTTCTGCATGTTTTGATACAAATGTGTAAGCAAGAAAACCTTCAAAGATCAACAAATTGAAGGATTTATATGAACTCAAGTCAAGTTTTGAAACACGCATAGCTTTTGCTATATTATAAATTTTGACCTGGTTTTTTGTCGGGTGAAAATTTATACCATTTTCCGTGCTTTTCCATCGAAATGTTAGAAACGAAAATTTTTGAGTTGTGCCAGTTTTGCGCTAAACCGTTGATATATTTTAAACATTCACTTTACACAGGTATTGTTGAAATGTGGTTGCTTCGAAAAATACATGCCAGGATTTGGATTTGAACTATATCCTGGCTCTTCAGAGTGCATAGATGCCGTAGAATCCGCGAAACATCCCTGGAAATTATTGTGGATTTATATCATAGCAGTAAATCGTTATTAGGCATTATCTAGTCAATATGCCCTACTGAAAAATCAAATTATCGTTATATTTCTCTAGCTCCTAAATTGACCCATTTAGAGCAATTTTCCCAAGCTTACATAGGGTGAACCTTAAAAAAGCTGTTTTTTGCTCTT
The DNA here is from genome assembly GCF_024139115.2 of Armigeres subalbatus. NCBI lineage: Eukaryota > Metazoa > Arthropoda > Insecta > Diptera > Culicidae > Armigeres > Armigeres subalbatus. Next base: position 411,128,239 of record NC_085140.1, on the reverse strand, counting down.
ACTTTTTTGTTTCAAATTTCTCAGCTATGTGGTATTCAGACCACTTTTTGAGCTTTGCAGGGCGCAACTTTGAATGACAAAATAGTGTGACGTTTGCCATATCACGAAGTATGCCATCCATGGCATACTTCGTGATATGGCAAACATCACACTATTTGGTTATGGAACCTGAGCAGAAGTCAATATCTTGAAAACAGCAGTTTGTAATGAATAAGAGGGAGCATTACAAAAAAATATAACAAAATTTATAACCAAAATACTTAGGGCATAAAATGATCAGATGTTGTTTAAAGGATGAAAAATGAATGAAAAATTGAATGAAACTGTGACACTTTCTTCGAACATATGAACAATATGAAATAAATTGTTTCAAATTACAATCTTTAAGAAATGTGTTTTATTTAGATACATAGCTGGAAATCAATGTTTCTTTTTGAAATAGATCAATCGAAGGATAGGCTGAAAATGAAATTTTGGTGGAATCGACCGCGTTCAGAAGTTTTTCAAATAATACCTTGAACATTTTTCTCATACTGATACTTCTCCTACTAGAATTTGTATTCCGAATCTGGTTAATATCGATCGTTGAGAATTTACGCTTAATTCTTCTTCTTCTTCTTATTGGCATGACATCCCCACACTGGGACAGAGCCGCCTCGCAGCTTAGTATTCATTAAGCACTTCCACAGTTATTAACTGCAAGGTTTCTAAGCCAAGTTACCATTTTTGCATTTTTTAGTATTTAACTTTGCTGATGGATGACAGTCCTTAAATTATTGTTGTTATTGATACACAATCGATTTTTTGGAGTGTTATCAAAAATCGCCTTTTAAAATTTTCGGGGGAAATTGATCCCTCTCCAAGAAATTGCTTCGATAAAATTAGAAAGGTGCCCTCAGATTTTTTAAATATTTTTCCTTCAAAATACGCATAATTTTCGAATTGCTATGCGTATACGTGAACGATTTTTGTGATTGAATTTGACAGCACATGCAATTTTAAAATTTGGGGAGACTTGATCCCCTTTTTATGGTATCTTCGTAATAAATAATTTTTCCTGACAATCCTTCATCAAATCTGTCAAATTTACAAAAAAAATAGAAGCCTGAGAATAGATTTATATTTTTTTGAATTTTTTCGTCAAATTTTTGTATGGGTGACTAATGGGGGATCAAGTGTCCCCATATTGAGGCAATAACTTCAAATCCAAATATCCTAAAACTTTGATGGAATGTTAACATTTTCATCAGTACAGATCATTAAGTGACTTTGTGCTGTGAAAAAATAAAAGCATTTGGCCATTGTTATGAAAAGTTGTTCAAATTTTGCTTAGCCAATAAAAAAATCTTTACACACTTAATTTTTTTTACCGGAATCTCAGCAAAATGGTCAACTTTTACCGAGATTCGCACAGCCGTGCCCCAGCAACCATGTTTTTTGCCGAGATTTCTGTCAAAATAGTTGAAAATCAGCAAATATTTTGCCGAAAATAAGCTAACAAACATCATTTCTGCTGAAATATCAGTTTTTTATTTTGCTGGCGCACGGCTGTGCGGATTTTTGCCGAAATAAAAACTAAGTGTGTAGGAAGGCAAAACATACAAACCGCTCTGCAGAATAAATAAGGTTGTCAATCCAAAAAAAATAACTCACCACATAAAGGTCATTTGTCTAGAGGATCAATACTAAAAAATACGCTAGAACAAAACTACTTTAGTCTTCGATAAAACAGTCTCCCCGAGGATCAAGTCTACCCATCTTCCCCTACGGCCGTCTTCAGTAACCCTTCCAAGCCCTGAATGTATTAAAAAGAATATGTATAATTTGATATATATGAATAATAATAATATATGAATAATTTGGAATATTTGTGGCATCGCCTTCTCTGTCTTACTTGACAGAAAAAGAAGCTAAATAAAAAGACAGATCAGGCCAATTGAAAGATACATGGAATAAGCTTCTGGGGAAGGAGCTCTAGATAAGGACTTCAATGTCCTAAAGGAGGAACACAGAGTAGACTGTAAAAAACGAATCTATTGGATCTATATAAACTAGTAAAACTTAAACATGAGTATTTTAAATGACGACACTCATCTAACGGCATGAATACGAGAATCGGAATCTAGGAATTTCAGTAATGATGGTAAGTGGCCAAATTCAAAGTTATAATTTACTGGTCCAACAAAATCAACTAGTGGCACCAAGACCAAACCTATAGAGCCATTCCAGAAAGTTATATTTCTTGATCCGAGTAGGTCCAGAGTTAGTTTTTTTTTTCTTGATACGTCTTTATCCTATCGCTAAGAATTCACTCCAAAGCTGAATTGTATTGGAAAGTCAGTAGTTCTTTCAAACCACCGACCAAGTCACTTTACAGTTGGAGTTCATCAATAGGTCTAATGGCGATTCCGAAGGTCCTTTAATTCACTCCAAAGTAGAGTTCTTACTGATGCGACTGGGTCCGATAGCGACCCAGCCATCGACCGGCAGTTGGATTTTATTGGCTTGATCCACTGCGTTAATTCACGACAGAAAATATTACGGATCCATTCCGTAATGGATCCACGATCCATTACGGCATGGATCCACTCAATAATGGATCAAGCTTTTTTATTAGCGTTATTGAAATAGTAAAATTTCTAGAAAATAGATTTTTAAAAACGTTCTGATCTACTCCCTATCTATTGGAATAATGTAGATTAAAGAGACTTAAGGAATTAATGACGTAAAAGCTCACAAAGTCCACAAACCAGAAAAAATACCTTTGTTTTGAATATGCAAGAAAGTAAGGGGCGCCCAAGGCACCATAAAAGTTCAATTAGTGGACGCAGTGGTTTCTCGCCTCAACAAAAAAAGGGGGCGCCCAATAAAGGTTTCGCCAAGGGCGCTGGGAGTCCACGCTACGACTCTGCTTCCCACGAACTCATTCACTTATGGTGACAGACGTCGGAAGATGATCTGGGATATTACTTTGTAGGCGGCATTAGGGATGGTGATCTCACATCCTCTCCATTTTCTAAAATTGAAATGATTACCTTCATGATACAGAGAATTATGTGGATTGAATTTGATTGAAAACGACCCATATACTTATGGGTTACACTAAATGTTTAAGTTTGAAATAAAATCCCATCACTTTGTACGCTCTATATTGCCAATTCGTCATCTTAGTCGCTCTCTCATTTAAACAGCGAACAAGCTTTCTCCTCTCTTGTTACAACTTACGATTTCAGTCCATCGCTGAGTGTTACACTCTCCCACATTTTTGCCTTTCTCGTATACTAAGTATACGGTAAAGGCTATATGATCGCTCCAAAACAAACTTTTTATAGAAGGCCCGGAGACCCATAGTGTTATATACCAATCGACGAATCGAGGTGATGTCTGTGTGTGTGTGTGTGTGTGTGTGTGTGTGTGTGTGTGTGTGTGTGTGTGTGTGTGTGTGTGTGTGTGTGTGTGTGTGTGTGTGTGTGTGTGTGTGTGTGTGTGTGTGTGTGTGTGTGTGTGCGCAAAACTACTCAAAAAATGTCACTCATTTTCGGGCACTTATCCTTAACCGATTTGCTCGCAACAAGTTGCATTCGACGCAGAATCCTGTCCCATTGTTTCCTATTTGAAATTGGTCAGATCGGACTATGGGATCAGAAGTTATGGCCAAAATACAAATTCATACGAAAAAATCGCGTAAAAAATGTCACTCATTTTTCGGGCACTTATCCTCAACCGATTTGCTTGCAACAAGTTGCATTCGATGCAGAATCCTGTCCCATTGTTTCCTATCAAAAATTGACCAGGTCGGACTATGGGATCGGAAGTTATGGCCAAACCACCTTTTTTTAATAGAAAAATCAGAAAAGAAAAATGTCACCTATTTTTCGGACACCTAACCTTGATCGATTTATACGCAACAAGTTGCATTCGACGCAGATTCCTGTCCCATTGTTTCCTATTGAAAATTGGCCAGATCGAAATATGGGATCGGAAGCTATGGCCGAAACACCATTTTTGCCTTTTGTTTACAAAGTATACAAAAAGGCTAAATGTTCGCTCCAAAACCAAACTTTTACAGAAGACCTGGAGACCCATAGTGTTATATACCAATCGACTCAGCTCGATGAACTGAGATGATGTCTCTGTGTGTGTATGTATGTGTGTGCGCGCACCAAAAGTGCGAAAAGTTTAGCTCACTTTTTTGGTACTTATCCTCAACCGATTTACTTGCAACAAATTCCATTCGACGCGGGATCCTGTCGTTTTGTTTTCTATTGAAAATTTGGAAGATCGGACTATGGGCACAAAAATTATGGCCAAAATGCTTTATGTTATAAAAAAGCGCGTAAAAAGTCTAGCTCATTTTAATGCACTTACCCTCAATCGATTTACTCACAACAAATTGCAATGGACGCGGAATCCTATTTTATTATTTTCTATTGAAAATTGGCCAGCTTGGACCTTAGAAAATATGGCCAAAATACTTTTTGCCTTTCTTGTGCTACAAAGTTGTACCGGAAGGCTATTATTTCTCTCCGAAAACGAACCATCGGATGCTTCCACACTGATACACTTCCCTCCCTCTTCATACGGGAGTTTGGCAGAAGGACGGTCATGAGATTTATATCATAACAAATATTGCCCTCCACTCGCTCGATGGGAATGACATTTCCGTTTTCTTTTTGTGTAGTCAGAGCTTCAGTTTAACAAACATCCAAATGTGATATACTTAAAATATATAACTGGGTAAAATAAAACAGGGGTATGTACTTGGGTATGTACATCAAAAAGATTGGAAAGGAAAAAAAAATGGTCGAAATTCTTATTAGCATATTGTAGATCAAGTTGAAAACCGAACCGAGATCTCGCGTTTTCAACTGGATCTACAATATCTTTGCTTGAAATAATCCGACTTTCAAGTTTTTCCGGCCTAGAAGTTTTTCCTTTTTACTCTTAGCTACTAGCTCATCTACTTTCAAGCAAACACATTTTACGAAGGTCGAGAAAGGCACCATCACCGCTAGGTGGATTAATCTGGGTTTTTTCGTAGGACCACTGCGTCCATTGAGTTGAACTTTAGTGGTATACCCTGATTACTCTTAACTATGTATTCGCATCTTGTAGGTTGATCACCATTTGTCAAGTAAACAACCTAAGACACGTCTTTTCCCAGTCCGGTATAATTGAGTTAATAAAACCCACTATCTTTCCAGGATTTGCATTCCAAATATCTGCTGGTTGCATATAGACATTATTTAGAAAATTTAGATTTACCCTTGTACAATGCATCACAACTGCAAAGCAACTGTTCCGAGGTTTCACGTTCCATATTACAGAAACGACAGATATCATTCTGAATCTGACCAATATTTTTCAAGTGATATCTGCTCGGGCACTGTCCGGTAATTAGACTAGTCAAGGTGCAAAGAGCTATCTTCCTGAGCTCCAAGAGCTTGTTGGTCACTGAAACATTGGGAATTATTACTCTCTTTGATTGAGCACAAACCTTAGTCGCTATAGACGAATTTCGCGCCAACCCTGCTACGGGGCTGGCACCACCATCTCAGAATCGAATGAAACTTGGAAGGCGTAAAGGTATTTCTAAGCAACTCTGCCTACTTGATTTTTTTTAAATTGTCAAGAGCAACATTCGATGAAGGCCTAATTTTTTCATAGTTTTTTTCAAATCGATGTAACTCTAAAATTACGAGACCTACAAAAAGTGTTGTATGGCGGACTGTCGTGAAATTCCCTGAAGTTTTTTGGAAAAATATCCAAAAAATAAAAAAAACAATTTTTACACTGAAAAAAAAGGTTTGGAAATTAAAATCGATATTACAAAAAAAACTCATCTCAACCCGCAACCCTTAACCCTTTTCTACTGATGGCCCACATGATGGTAGATTATGCTAAATTGTTTCCTGCACAAATTTGTATAGGGTATCTGTTCCCATATTAATAACAGCCCGTATATTAATCTCAACCGTCGATAAACCAAATAAAAATCAATTTGATTACAATTTCTCACATCGTATGTACACAATAATGAATAGACCACCTTCTCCAATGTTTGGAATATTATTTAAAATTCCGTTTGAGTAATGTTTTAGTTCACAAGACTCAAATTATTAAAAACAAAATTATAAAACATTTATTTTCATTTTCCTACCTCTGAACTGTTGATTTGATGCACTGCTCGATTGCTACTAGCAGATTCATCTCATTTCAAGCCGTTGTTTTCCACTCAATTTCAAGCTGAAACAAATGAATCCTTTCAAAATACACTTCACAACACATAAAGCACATCACAATTTCACTATAAATATAATCATATTTGAAAAACTAACGCGATTTCCTATAGTTTGATATAGGTTTATTTCGAACAACGTCTAAATTATCCTTCTCCGTATTCCAAACTGTTTACATGGCTTGCAGTACTCTCAAGGGTTGCCGACCTAGATTTTTAATTCAAAACGCTTGAATGAACTTTCACTGTGAAATTCAACTCTTATGTTTGTAAAATAAATTATATCGAAAAGATAAATTATGACAAACACAAAATTGAACTGATAAGATGGAATACTGCAACAAAAACAGCAATTTTGTAATTATATTTCAACTCAAATACAAAACATTGAAGAATTCCTCATCACTGTAATCATATCGTTACGTATACACACAAGTAATTGTGTGCGTATTTTATGTTGGAAACAGTATTATTGATATAGGTACAAGCATAGGATTAATTGTTTTTGAATGTTATTGAAATAGGTGCATGGCAGTGATGATGTTTTTTAGCTAAATACTTCTATAATGTGATAACATTTTCATTTTTGAAGTAACTAAATTGTTATCAATTAAAAATGACGTGAGCCGAGCATAATTATTCCCATGTTTCTTGATTATTGGGTGAGAAATAAATGCATTTCATATGCGCATTGGCTTATTGTTATTGATATAGGAACAGATACCCTACGTCCAAAATGTGTCTTGGTTGATGATAGGCTGCTAAAACCTATATTTGGCGCTGTAGGCATAAAACACGCTGATAAATTTTTACTCAATATGGACATGAAAAGTTTTTGTAAGAAAACCTTTTTTCCTTAAATATGTCACAGGAACATTATTCCCAGTAAAGTTAGATAATTAAAATACCTATCCGCAGAAAAAAAAAATCATCGATTTTTGAGATGAAGTTTTTTTGTAATATTGATTTTAATTTTTAAAACTATTTTTTTCAGTGTAGAAATCTGTTTTTTATTTTTTAGATATTTTTCAAAAAACTTCAGGGAATTTCACGACAGTCCGCCATACAACAGTTTTTTGTAATTCGTCTCGGTCTCGTAATTTTAGAGTAACATCGATTTAAAAAAAATTAGGCCCTCTTTAAATGTTGCTCTTGACAATCTAATCTAATCTAATCTCATACTTGCGCAGCCAATACTTGAAAGCATCCTGGAAAATGACGGTTTCTAAATTCCGTCATTTTTCTTTTCATACGGCCAGGCCAACTACGCAGTATGTACCGCAGAGATGATTTCTAGATACTGAGCGACTTCAGAATTTGTAAACCCTTAAAAGTCGATCCATACCATGAAATCGAGGGATAGGAAGAAAGCGTGGACCTCCGTACCAAACGCTTCCAGTTAGTATAAATAATAATCAAATATTATATTAATGAATTTTTCGTTAGGAGCGAAGCTATTTAAAAGTTATGAAATGCTCCATTCGGCAAGTGATGGTTGACGTCGTGTTCAGAATAACTACGTTCACTATAAATAATAAAAGAAGAAGAAAATCATCATTAGTAGACGGTAAGGTCAGCTTCTTTCCTCGGTAACAGATGTGATGATTTCTGAAAATTAGAAGATTTCTGAACATTAGAAGATTGGACACTTTAGTTATTTTTTAAATGCTTTTCCAGACTGTTATCAGAGGGGGATTTAATCCTTGATTCCAATTTAAGAAAAAGATTACAGGGACATGAGTATTACTATTTGCGGTCGAGAAGCATCTAGGGAGTTGGAAGGAAGGATAAGTGCAGTATTTACTTAATGACTTACCGACAATTTCATAAGCACTACAGAATTGGAAATTGGGGAAGGTTTTCGTTGGGTCAGGATTTGCCTGTAGCTGGCAATGTGACCGTGGTAGATCTTACCCCGTAACACACCACGTAAAGGTTTCTACCCAGCATTACGGGAAAATTTAAATGTTGCTCTTGACAATTAAAAAAAAGTATGCAGAGTGGCTTAGGAATACCATATCTTTATTCCCTCCATGTTTCGTTCGATTCTGAGATGGTGCTGCCAACCACTGCACTGGTCGAGATGGCGCGAAATTTGCTATAGCTCATGGAGAGCAAGTTTATTCGTCTTTGTTTTGAATCACGAACAACTTTGTCAAATAAGGCACCTTACTGTCCAGAGACTACACCCAAGCAGATTTTCTAACAATTCTGTATAAGAACCTACCGAAACCTGTATAAGAACTGGACATATGCGAAATTGTTAGATTCTTATACAAAAATGTAAGCTCACAAACAAATATTGTGAGAAAAGCTTGCAAAATTGTAAGGTCTATATATTTGTATAAGAATCAAGCATTTTCGCATATGCCCAGTTCCTATACAGGTTTTGGTAGGTTCTTATACAGAAGTGTTAGAAAATCTAACAATCACCGGTTGGGTGTATGAACTACCGCATGCTCCGATTCACCTTGTTTAATAACAAAGCAGTGGAATGAACAAGCGAACATCATCAAGATTTTGAAATTCAATGACAATGATGGGCGTCGGCGGTGGTTGCTGCAGAGGGGAAGGGCCGTTTAGCCGAATGCCATTTGGTCGAAGGCCACTAGGCCAAAAGTTGTTTGACCGAATATACCATTTGGCCGAACAGACCATTAGGCCGAAAGGGTCATATAGCCGAATAGGTCGTTTGGTCGAGTAGGTCATTTGGCCGAATAGGACATTTAGCCGAATAGGACATTTGGCCGAACGGATCATAAGGCTGAATAGGTCATTCGACCGAAAATATAATTTGTCCGAGCAAGACATTTGGCCAAATAGGTCATTTGAAGAGTGAAACATGAGGTGTGAAAAGTGAGACGAATCACTTCTCAGTACTTATTTCCCAGTAATCACTGTGAAAAATGAGTAATACAAAATGAGAAGTGAGACATCTTACTGCCCATTTCTCCCTTCTCACTGTGAAAAGTGAGAAGTGTGAAGTTAGTAGCGATACGTCTTAGTGAGAAGTGAGAAATGAGCAGTGAGAAGTGAGACGTCTAACTTCTCACTACTAATTTTTTACTGCTCACTGTAAAAAGTGAGAAGTGAGTAGTGAGACGTCCCACTTCTCACTTCGCCTGATTATTTTTTCGCAGTGAAAAGTGTGAAATAAGTACTGGGAAGTGAGTTGTCTCACTTTTCACACCACATTTCTCACTTTTCAAATGATGTATTCGGCCAAATGTCTCCAGTAGCTTTGCGAGCAAAGGCGTAGGATTGCCAATCTGGAGATGGCGAGTTCGATTCTCGGCCCTAGTAGCACATTTTGAACAGATTTGGTTGCAACAACTCAAATGTGACCTAAATCGGTCACATATAAGTTGCGGCAACTAAATTGGAATATGTGTGCTACTCGGGGGTCCGGTCTAGGATGTTTTCGGGTTGGAAACATTCTCGACACCCTGGGCATAGTGTATCCATTGTACTTGCCACACAAGATACATACTCATTCAATGGCGGGCATTGAAAAACTTTCAATTAATAACTGAGGAAATGCTGATAGAATACTAAGTTGAAAAACTAGGCCAAGTTCCAGTTGGAATGTAGAGCCATTGAAGAAGAAGAAGATTCGGCCAAATGTCATATTCGTCCAATAATCCTATTCGGCCAAATGACATATTCAGCCAAATGACCTATTCGGTCGGATGACCATTTCGGCCAAATGGTGAAGGGTCGTTTGGCCGAATCCCATTCAGCCGAATGCCACTAGGCCGAACAACCGTCGGAGGAAGGGTACTAAAGCGAAATTTTATCGCATACTGATAGTGATTACAAAGGCGCACTTTATCGGTCCTTTTTCGACCATCATTTTATAAAGAAGAAGCTTTTGTTTGCCGTATTGGAAATTGACACAAGTGAATTTTTCTCGCGAAATTCTTACTGTCCTTTCGCTGTCCTTTTTCGCTTAAGCAGGTTTATGCTTAAGATTGTTGAATTTCTAACCCCACAAACTAAAAATTTGTTGACTGAATTTTTTTTATAACGTTCTAAAAGCATTTTAATCTTCATTTTCTATATCGTGCCATGATTCTACTTTTTCTCGAAACTTTTCCAGGTGGCAGCACTGATGAAGGAACCGCCACCATTGTGCAAGTCCAGCATGATTTTAGAAAACTTTATATGTCCAAATGGCAGGGCTTCAAATTCTTCATTCGAAAAACTTTTTTCGGCCAATCCACAATGGTCGGGTTCCATACAAAGGGACGGCCAAAACTACCAAAACATGATTTCGCAGATTTATACTTCGCAGAATATGATTTAAAACAGTTATGATAAAACTGAATCTCAAACCTACCTTTTACGTTGTACAACAGCCATATTCCATTCAAAATAACTATATATACAGTTCAATTTTATCTATTCTGAATGCATTACTTAGTTGTGCGTTGTGCGTCAACATCGAATTCCTTACATCAAGACAAAATTTTCAAAACGACTTATCTGCTTTTGTAAACAAAGATTCAAACGACGATTTGACGAATCTGATAGCTCTCCCACGCAAACCAACACCATCAATAGGTAGCGGAGTCCTTCACCTACCTATTGATGGTGTTGGTTTGCGTAGGAAAGCTATCAGATTCGTCAAATCGTCGTTTGAATCTTTGTTTACAAAAGCAGATAAGTCGTTTTGAAAATTTTGTCTTGACATGTGCTATACATTCAGGGATGCCAGAAGAAATTTTCATATGTCTTCACAGTCGTTTAAAAATGTCTTCAAATGTCTTCAATATTGAAATAACGATATTAGCGAGACATTTCAAAATCCAATAGGTTTGTAAATTCAATAATCTCCTTGTTTTACTGATGTGGAATAATGTTTTAACATACAAATTGTTAGAATTCAAGAGAATATTATTTAGTCGGATTTTTAACTGAATTTTCCCGTGGAATTCTTCCAAATTTCTTTTTGAAGAATACCCTATTGGGATTCAAAATTTACTGTGAAATACTTGAAGAAACATCCAGAGAATTTTCTGAAGAAACTTTCGGTAAAATTTCTAGATCAACTTCCGGATAAATTCCTGATGGAGCTTCTTATAACTTCTTTTGGATGGAGCTTCTAATTACTTCTGGAAGTCTCCTGAAGAAATTTCCCGAGAAATTCCTGTTGGAACATCCAAAGGATTTACTGAAGAAACTTCCGAAAAAAGTTCAGAAGGAACTTCCGGAGGAATTCTTGGACGAAACTTCAGGATGAATTCCGGATGTTTTGACGTAGGACTTACGTCTCTCTTTACTATACCGGGTGTCATTTCAAAATATTCAAATCGACCGCGTTACGCTGTGTTGAAAGATTTTAAACGTTAATAGCATTCGTCTCAGTGGACGAATTTCTGCGGTAAGCCCCTCAATCGACAGATTTCAAGTATGCCTTTCATGTCCATGCTTGATAAGACCCGAAAAACTTGTTTCAATAGGCATGAAACTGTTTTCAATGAAAACATTGAGATCAAGGGAACCTATAAATATGGGTACCGCATAATTCTTGCATCATTCCATTACCACGTTCTGATTGGTGCAGACACCAGCGAATGAGCAGCCGCTGGGTCTGCCGAGAAGCCATAAAATAGCGCAACGCGATTTTTTCCTTTCATTCTGACCGGGACAAGCGAAGCAACCGCATCATCGATTGAACAGCACTCACACCAGGGAATGAAGTCTGCACCGACTGCTTTTTCGGCTCAACACCATCGAAGCCACCATCATCAGTCGAAACCTAGCCAGTACAGCAGCAGTCCACCCTACAGACCCGACAAAGTAGCAATGCTGAGCAGATATCGGCAGCAGCAGCAGAGTCGAGCCGAGACCGGCCGGCATCGGTGATGAGCCGAGTTAGGCTGAAGAAAAGCTACATGATGCAGCATGTATGTCCAAAAAACAAACGGTTCTTCAGAGAACCAATAATAGAGATCAATATCAAAGCTTTCAATATCCTTCGGGATACAAATTGTACTCCAATATTCTAGTGATAAAATTTTATGATTTTCATAAATAGCGACTTCGCTTGACCATGCCTAAAAAAAACATAAGATGTCCAAATCTCTCACATAATATTTGGATATTTGGATTAAAAAAACACCGATAACAGCTCAAACATTAATAAACTATCAATCGATTTTTCATCAAATGTTGGATTTTTTGGCATTGATCAAGAAATATCTAGATAAACATTGTTTGATACTGACCGCACACAAAGCGAACGTGACTGAATGATCGTCCCATGTTATGAATTCTAAATCTTATCACCCGAAATCCCATGTCCGGGTGTTTCCTTCCTTCTACTACTAACAATGTTGTCTCAGAAAAGAACACCCTACTTCCCACCTGAACTGCAATTCTAAGCTCGCTTGCCCGGCTTATTGGCCTGTATCAAGCGAAAAGTCCCGTTAAGAAATAGACGCCAGCAGCGAGCAACAAGCGTAAAAAAGAAGAAGCCCTTCTCGAACGCGTTGATTATGATGACGCTTTGGCTGACAAAGAAGCGGGACACAAGACACTAGCTGATTGGCCCACCAATTGGGAAGCAGAGAAGGTTCGAAATTAAGTAGATGTGACGGCTTTGGCAGGTTTTGTTCTATTATTGGCAGGGGGTTTTTTTATGACTGATTAGGCTCAAATTTGGCTCAAACATTCTTTGCATATCAAAGAATATTGTGGCCAAATTTCATGAAAATCGGTCGACAAAAACCCCACTGCCAATAATAGAACAAAACCTGCCAAAGCCGTCTGTTCCCCTAGTATAAAAGAAAAGTGCAGTCGTTCGCAGAGCATTCAGTCTTTTTTATACCATCACTAGAAATTCGCGGTTATTTGAAAAGATCGTTTTCTTTCTTTTTGCACTTAGCCAAAGCAAATAGCCTTTTTCAAGGCTCTAAGAGTTAAAAATAATGTTCTCCTTCAGTCGCTATCGCACGGATTAGAAGGCCCTTCAGTGGAAGGGCTGAGATACAGTCTACATCCCCTGCTGAGCCAACTTGTGGTTTATTTCAGGCAGTCCTTCAGTGGGAAGGTTGCCACTGTCGAGGCTAATATTTCGTGACCGGACAGATACTTCCTGATTTTTTTGATGATTTTTGTTCGAGGTAGATTTGATTTCTGTGTCGGTTTGATGAGAAGATTTTGCCAAGGAATGGTATGCAACGCCGATTATTTATCCAAAATAGTTGATGTGAGAAATTTGGACATATTATGTATCTTAAAGGCATGGTCAAGTCAAGTCCTACGTCCACATAACGGTTATGTCACAGACATTACCCACTGTTCGTTTTTTTTCTGGAGGAATACCTGAAGGATTTTCCTGATGAATTTTTTAAGGATATTCCTGAGGAATTACTGAAGCAATTTCCGGTGGAATTCCTGAAGAAACTTCTGGAGAAATTCTTGGAGGTAGTTCTGGATGAATTCTTGGAGGAGCTTCCTGATGTATTGCTGCAGAAATTTCCGAAAGCAATCCTGAAGGAAATTCCAGATAAATTTCATAGTATACTTCCAGAGGCATTCTTGGAGTTATTCGGCAACTTTCTTAAAGGATCTTCCAGAGGAAGAACTTCCGGAGGGATCCTTTGTGGAGCTTCCGCCGCAATCCCGGGAAAACTTTCGGAAAAAGTCCTGGAAGAACTACTGGAGGAATTCGTGAAGGAACTACTGAAGGAGTTCTGGAGAAACTTGTGGAGGATCTTCCAAATGATTTGATTTTTCGGAAAAATCCCTGAAACTTCCGGACAATTTCCTGGAGGGATTACAAAAAGAACACCAGGACGATTTTTTGAAGAAATTCATAGAGGAATTCGCAGAGTAAATACTGGAAGAATGTCCAAAGATATTTCTAGAAGAATAATCAAAGGTATTCCAGGAAAAATTTAACAAAAGTGTGTAGCAAGTTTCCTCTGAATTTTTTTAGGTAGATTTCCATGTAGAAATTTACCTTGAATATTATGAGAAATATCCATTTAACACCAGCATAATTTCAATCCCTTATTGACATTCGTAAGATTTTTTTATGAAAATTAATTGAGACAATTTTCTTGTGGGAGTTAAAAGGGATTTATTGTGGGAATTGTGGAAATCAAGATGAATTTTCCGTTTAAATTTTGGAGGATTTTCTTTATGTTTTTTTTTGCGGAAATTATTAAATATAAATTTTGTACTGAATTTCCAATTTCAATTCTCTTGAATATAGACAAGAAAATCCTCATAATTTTCATCGGAAATTCTTTTATAAATTCACAGAAAATTCAAAGAGTTTCCCGTCGAATATTTAGACGAAAGTCACATGGACATACCGAAAAGATCAAATGAATTCGTAAGGAATTTAGAAAAAGATCAGGTTCTAGCTCAACGATTGAATAGATTAAATCAAGTCATAGAAGAGTTCATATATTTTTGCCGTAAATTATATCGGCCATTGCGTTCCAATGTAATGATCGAAATACCTTTTTACATACACGCCATCGGGAACTTTTAACCAGCGCCTAACTCCAAGTTAAGTGCGTATGAAGTCTAAAATGCGTTGCATTTATCAGCCAGCTAATGTGAATGTATTTTTATGTTTGAGATTCTAAGGCCCAGACAAAGACTATTATAACTTTTGTATTTTTTTTTGCATAATTTACATATGGTTGGGACTCAGCCAAACCGCACCAAGCGGCTTTTTGACTAACTTGGGATATTTTGTTAGCAAAAGACAAACGGAAAGTATTTCATGTTAAGTCATGCGTACATTTGTTCTAAGGGATCCTCAGCTATGGCGTTGAACGATGTCCGATGCGATTTTTGACCAAGTGAATCTATTACATGATATTGTCTTCAAGTATCTTCAAATAAGTAGAAAAGTCTTCAAATATTTTGAAAAGTCTTCAAAATGTCTTCACGAAATAAATGTCTTCACAGAGATTCAAATGTCTTCAAATTGAAGACATGTCTTCAAATCTGGCATCTCTGTATACATTGCCTCTTTCTTACATCGATTCGGTTGACGTGTTTCAAATGTGAAAAAGTACTGTGATAAAACACGTTCGATTCACGTGCAGAAGAACATTTTATCAATCGTGTAGATTGCTCTCAGTGCACATTTGGCGATCCTGCCAGGTTGTTCCTGGTTGGAAATATTTGTTTTGTAAGTATCCTGTGGGCGTGATTGGGACATTTTTTCATCGGTTTCGACTTGTAATGTCGAAGACGCTATAGAAGAGTGTCGGATTGATAAATTTGCTCATCGGTTTTCGACTTGTAGTGTCGAAGACGCTCTGGAATGTTTTGGCTTGTGACTTCGCAAACGCTCTGGAAGAACGCCAAAAAAAGTTATTTGTTTTTCTCATTGGTTTGACCTACGAGTTAGAATGTCACCGAAACAAATTATTCGTTTTCTCATCGGTTTCCACTTGTAATGTGGAAGGTTGCAGATTGAATGATTTGTTTTTCTTATCGGCTTCGACTAAACATGATTTGTTTTCGGAATAAAATGATTTGTTTTCCCATCGGTTTTCTGCTTGTGTTGTCGAAGGTGCTCTGGAAGAGTATCGGATTGTTGCAGCTTTTGATGGTGAAGGTTGTGTAAAAGAGGGGCGGATTGTTCGCATCAAAGAAACGTTAAGGTGGTTATACAACAAAGCCACAAATCAGCCATCTTGGAAACCACGTGCTTTTTCTAGTGATTTTTCAAGAGCACGAATTGAGAAAACCACAATGCCCATGGGGATAAAAACATCCGTAGATCATTTGCTTACTTATGCTAAACAATCGACTTGAATTTCAGCATTGTACGAAAATTATTACGCTAGATTTGAACTTTTGATAATAGGAGTAGAAAACCGTGTGGTGAATTTAAAATTTACCACATGGCTTGTTTGTATAATCACCTTAATGCAGATCAGCAGAACACAACTATTCAAATTTGAATTTCGAAGGTATTGTGAGAGTACCGTACTTAATGGCTTGAGCTTGAAGGGCCAATACATAGTATGTTTGAAGAGCTACCGATATTGTTTTGATTTTCCCATTGGAAAGCCATCAAATTGTATTGGATATGGTCTGCCGAATCGAATTCTATTGGTTTTGGATTGCAATGCTGGAAATATTTGAAAAAAAAATAAAAAAAAATAAAAGGAATACAGCTGGGGGATCATGCACCTGAAATAGTTGACATTTTCAAAATGTTAAGAAAAGGCTGGATTAATTTGCTTAGTAAATATGCATTTACGTATTTGTTTGTGGACTTGAAATTGAAATATTGAATTTGGATTGTTTTTGGTATTGGTATTCAATTAAATATTTGATTTTTTGATAATGGGTTTGAATATTTGAAAATTGGAATTGGATTGGTTGGCTCAACTTTTGGTTATAAGCTAGAGATTGTATTTAAAAGATGGAGTTGGATTAGAAAATTAGTTGTGAAAATTGGATATGAATATGAAAAAAATTAATACTGATACGAGTTATTTATAACCAAGCAATGGCAGACATAAATAAAAATTTAAATTAAATACTGTGGAAAAGCTAAAAAACACGTAAATAGTAAACCAAGAAATAGTTGCAATGCAGAGCCATGGAAGATGAAGAGAATAAAAGAAAAACTTCCATTTACTTCCACTATAATTATTTCATTATTTATAAAAAAAAACTTGATTATTCTATATGAATGTTTGATTTTAGTATTCCATTTTAAAAATGTTCCAATGTTTGTCTGGCAATAAAACTTTGTTCATGGAATAGGAATATTGGATTTGTTTCTCGGGTTCATACATTGGATTTGAGTATCAGATTGGAAAATCCTATTAAAATATTTGAATTACAATTTGAGTTAGGATGTTTTTGAAAATAGGAATTGTGTACGGATATCGGATACTGGATTGTAAAATTAGAAGAAAAAATGCGGCAACTATTTACTTGTTTATGAAAATCCTAAGTCAATGGTTTTTTTTCTCTTTTGAGAGAAGTGAGAGAAGAAGGGGAGTATGAATGTGAGATATATTAGGAATTGGGCAATCCACTTTTAGAGTGCATTGATTGCAGATATGCAAATATCGTATAACGGTTTGGTTGCCAACACTGACTAGTGAATAGTAGGCCATGAATTTGCCTCTTTCCTCGTCGGACAACGAACGGAGTCGAACGCGCTTTAAGACAGCACACGCCGTGACGGATAGCTCGTTCGGCAGAGCTGGGCCGCACAATTATAAGTGCCAAAAATGTGTTTTTCCTATACACCTCATAGTATTTTGAACATAACTTTTGAACGCGTTGACCTATTAGGCTTATTTTTTCCTAGAGAAACACTGGAAGAAGATCCTCCGCTGAATACATCTCCTTTTGTGGGCGAACCGATTGAGGTAGTTTACATAAACACACGCACATACGATTAAAACCACACACAGCACACAAAGGAATTCTGGAAAGGAATTTTCAAAGCTCCACAAAGGAATTTTGCTTCAATTCACCGAAATCTCAACAGCGGAATTGTTTGGTAACTATTTCACCCAATTTTCTGCGATTTTTCCTTTGTTCGACTGTCAAAACCACCGAAATTCTGTGAAATTATTCACCGAACAGTTCTGCTGTTGAGATTTCGGTGAAATTTCACAGAAATCTGCGATTTATTTTAAGTGTGTACATAACATACATTATCTCAATTTACAGATTGATATTCAGCAGTCGGATTTCCAGGCTTCTATCAAAAAATCAGTTTTGGAGTGAACCCCTTCGATGTATCTCAAAATACACTGGATTTTGTTTTACGCGATTTACATTTTCTCAATTTTCCACTCATCCTAAATGTTTAACGTATATTAATTATCATGTGATTTTTCTTTGATTTATTCTGGATTTTTAGAAACATGTTGCGAAGAGTTTGGTGGCAAATTGAAGTCACACGATCAAAAATACGAGCGAAAAAAAATCGTGTAAAAACAAAATCCTGTGTACTCCCATTTGAATCCCGGACACCGAAGATGTTATTGACCGACCCAACTGACCAGCTGAAACGCTGGTTCGAGCACTTCGAACAACTTTTTCAAGTGCCAGCCAGGCCATCACCACCTCGGCATGATCTGCCTAGGATCCGACGTATAACACGCGTCAATACCGAAGCTCCATCACTGCTAGAGATTCAAACAGCCATCCAAAGCATGAAATCGAATAAAGCCCCAGGGGTCGACCGCATATCAGCCGAGATGCTCAAAGCTGACCCCATGACATCCGCTCAACTACTGCATCGTTTATTTCATAATATCTGGGACACCGCAACTTTCCCGGTCGACTGGATGCAAGGTATCTTAGTGAAGGTGCCCAAAAGGGTGACCTGCCTGTATGGGATAACTGGCGAGGCTTTATGTTGCTGTGTCCCACCGTTTTCAAAGTCCTGGGCAAAATTACCCTAGCCCGGATTCAGGAGAAGATCGAGGCGCCTCTCCGGCGGCAGCAAGCCGGATTCCGTGCCGGAAGATCCTGTGTGGACAATATTGTCACGCTCCGCATCATACTGGAGCAGGTCAACGAATTCCAAGAGTCCCTTTACTTGGTATTCATTGACTACGAAAAAGCTTTCGACCGTCTCAATCACGAGAATATGTGGGGCGCCCTGAGACGCAAGGGAGTTCTTGAGAAAATCATCGGCCTCATCGAAGCAAAGTACGAGGCCTTTTCGTGTAGAGTGCTGCACAATGGGGTCCTGTCCGACCCTATCCGGGTCGTAGCTGGTGTGAGGCAAGGATGTATCCTATCACCGTTACTGTTCCTCATCGTAATCGATGAGATTCTGGTAGATGCGATTGACCGTGAACCAAACCGCGGGCTGTTATGGCAGCCTATAACCATGGAGCACCTAAACGACTTCGAATTGGCTGATGACGTTGCACTCCTCGCGCAACGGCGCTCTGATATGCAGAGTAAGCTCAACGACCTTGCCGAGCGCTCCTCTTCGGCAGGTTTAGTCATCAACGTCAACAAAACCAAATCGTTGGATGTAAACACGGCGACTCCTTCCAGTTTCACAGTAGCCGGGCAACCAGTGGAGAATGTTGAAAGCTTCCAATATCTTGGTAGCCAAATGGCGTCAGACGGCGGTACCAAGATCGACATAGGCGCACGGATCAAGAAAGCAAGGGCTGCCTTTGCGAGTTTAAGAAATATCTGGAAAACAGGCAGATAAGTGAACGCACCAAAATACGAATTTTCAACTCTAACGTGAAATCTGTGCTGTTATACGTTAGCGAAACATGGTGTATCAGTGGAGAACACTCAACGGCTGCAGGTGTTCACCAAAAGATGCCTGCAGTATATAATTCGGGCCTGGTGGCCTCACAACTGGATCTCAAACAATGAGCTCCATCGTCGTTGTCACCAGAAGCCGATAGCAACAGAAATTCGGGATCGGAAGTGGGGCTGGGTCGGCCACACTCTACGTAGGGCGGAAACGAAATCTGTAAACAAGCATTAGACTGGAACCCAGCGGGACATTGCAGCAGAGGCAGACCCAGAGGCTCATGGCGGCAAAGCATTAATACATAGAAGAAAATAGAAATAAAAGAAGTCGACCGAAATCTAACCTGGCAACAGGTTAAAGCGACAACCAGGCAACGCTCAGGATGGAGATCTTTCGTCGGCCCTTTGCACCACCGGAGGTGTACAGGATCCGTAAGTAAATAAGTAAAACACCGGAGATGTTCCAGATTTTCGGAGGCCATGTCAAACCCCCATTTTTCCTGCCGCTCGTATTTTTGTGTGGTTTGAAGTTACATCGATGAACACTATTTTCCTAGAAACTAGATCTTATTGAAAATTGAATGCGGATTGTTGCGCTAAAATCCGTTGAAAAACATCCGAGATATGGTCATTTTAGTAAACCTGTTTCCGGATACTATGGTCAATTATGTATATCCTTCCAATCACGTATATATTATCCGGTACCATATCAATATTGGTATCAAACTTCAAGATTTTTCATAGAGATGCTTCAGGAAGCATATTCAGGACGATCAGTTTCCCTGACCACTCTGTAGTAGGTTCCAGGTGCCCCGGGGGAAGTGGCCAATTTGAAAAACGTTCAGAACCCTAGCAATATGGGTATCAAACTTCAAGATTTTCATGGAGATGCTTCAGGAAGCCTATTTAGAACGGGGGAAGTGGCCAATTTGAAAAATGTTCGAAACCATATCAAAATGTGTATCAAGGTTCAAGGTTTTTCGTGAAGATGCTTTTGGACTCTCCTGTCGAATAGAGTTCGCCGCCGCACGAAGTTGACCATCTACAAAATTGATATGGTACCGGATAATGTATTACGTGATTGGAAAAATGGGGTTTTGACATGGCCTCCGAAAATCCGGAACATCTCCGGTGTCCAGTGACCAGTATTCGTGACAATGCATGTTGCTAAATCTTGACTAAATTTGCCGTCGAATGCTTCGGTTTTGTCCAATTTCATCAATTTTCCAAGAAGTTATAAGGATTTGAATTTGGGCCAAATTTTGCCTATCTCAATCATTTTCTAACCCCTGTATATGTAATTCGAAATAGTTATTTTTGCGTATCTAAAAAACATTTCCTTCAAATGTCCAAAAACTTCTAAAATTGAAGAGAACAAAGAAAATGTCATTGGATTAAATGCTTTGGTAGGCAGAGCCCCAGGATAGATGTTACTTTAACACATTTTTTCCCTCTATATGTGGTTCAGATAAGATAAACCTGCAAAAAAAAAAGTTGAAATTAGTTTTGGCCACATTTCGTCATTTTCCGATCATTGTGCAATCTTACGAATGCGCAGATTTGTTTAATAACTCACGGATGATTGGAAAATCATAAAACAGTTCGACTTTTCGTTTCAATGAGATCAAAGCAAGCGTTTTTCGGGCCAAGGAAAAATCTTTTTTCGTTGTTTATGTTTAGAATCATCTTTCACCCATCAACCTTTCCTTAGACTTAGCCTTACACGGAAGGAAAAAAGTACTCAAAATTGAGTATTTTTAAACTTACTTTTGAGTTATTTTTTCTCTTCTCTTTCATCCACTCTTTCTTTTGTTGTCAAAAACAAAAGAGCCAAACAATCCAACGACGCCAGTTCAATACGGGAAGCCAATTTTAAGTTTTATTACCTGAGGTCGAAATTGAGTGAATTAAACTTAAATTTGGGTCAATAAATTTTCCGTTGGGTACTTTTTTAACATGGGAGTAAAGGCAAACTACTTCGACCCTACTTACTCAATTTTGGCCTCCCGTACGGATGTACGAGGTTGGGTGAATTAAACTCACTATTGGGGAGTTTATTTCTTCCGTGTAGAAGATAAACGAAAATCTTGCATATTCAATGAAAATCCTTTTTCGTTTCATCACTTTTCACCTCTCACTCACTTTTCGCGAGAACAATTTCAAAATTGTTTGGCCGCGCTGAGATTCGAACCCTGAATAGTAAGAACAATAGCTGTGGGGATGCACCACCACGCTATCTGTATAAAAGCGTTAAGTTATTTGTTCCACATAAGCAACTGCCATTTGAAATTATGATGCCACGAAAAGACTCGAATATGAAGGAAAGAGAGCAAACCAAGCAACGTTTGGCGGCAATCGAAGTGAGCGAAAAATTGTTATCACTCTCCAGGCTGTTTTTCTTTCACGAAAAGCGATTTCTCCCCGAAAATGTTCGTGAGGGAGCATCATGTGCTCCTGTGATTGAGTGAGCATTACGAACCCTACCGCACATTCAAAAGAACAATGGTAACACGCCGGTTATTCATTTTTAGGCTATTTCAAACACTTCGACTCCCAGAAACACACGAGATGTTTGAGCTAATGATGATATAATTTTGTATGTTGATAAGTCTAATTTTATGTTGGCACTCACAGCAAAAAATATGTTTTCCTGGATTTTAACGACGTGATGAAGCAAATAGAAACATTACGATACAATTGTTAGTTTTAGATCGCAGGCCATGTAAAACCAAATTGTTTCGTGGAATCCGTGTTGGAAAATTGTGACAATTTTGAATTAGGGTATACAATCATGGTTTGAACCATATGGCGGATTTCAGATGAGCAGTCAAAACAAAGTTGATTTATTTCATTAAAGGGACATGTTGCAACGGCGATTTCTAGTTTATATGGAAGCTTAGTTCATTATCTTTCTAAAAACATCCTGGGTGCCCATATTTATGCTTAGTTTCTTTGAAAAAACCTAATAATTACATAACTTTGATTCGTACCATGGTTCGAACTACACTGTTCATGGTTTGAACTAAATTCGTACCATGGTTTGAACTACTGCAGCCAGCAGCTCCTAAATATAATACTAATTACATGCATGAAACGCTGAGGAAATCTATAGAAAAGCAAATTTGTTTTACTATTCATCTTCTCGCATTAGATTAGTAACTCGAAACATGTGAGAATCGTCTAAATTATCGATATGAAAATTGCGATTTTTTCATAGTGGAAATGTGAACAAAATGCTCCAGCTGGGCGCATGCAGCGCTCCTAGCGGACATCAGCAGAACATGACTGCATTTACAAGTTCAAACCATGGTACGAATTTAGTTCAAACCATGATCAGTTTTTACCTCGTATAAATGATACTATTTTAACTATTTCAAACTATTTCTCAATTGTATGATGATGTCAATCGATTACAGATAAAAATAGCGTTCTTTTGATATATTGATCTCACTCCTGTGTCATAAAATACGTCCCTTACGAGCTTTTTGAAATTATGCCACTGGTGGGGGGAATTTAGTGCAAATTTTGGACGTTTTCAAATCGCTCCATTTTATTACTTAAACAATATGTACGAATATTTAAATAAACTCTATCACTTCCAGTATACCTAAATATGCCATTCATACTGTTTTAGGTTCATTTCCTGCCAATGAGATGGTAATTTCTACTGATTTCAAAATGGTTCAAACCATGATACGCTTCTGACTAGTTCAAACCATGATTGGATACCCTACTACACGAATCAAATTCAAATTCTGTTTTTTCTGAAGTGAATAAAATAATCCGGAACTGTTTTCATACTTATAATTATTGCCCTATTAAAATGAAACTCAAATCACAAAATCAAAAGCCATACCTAATTTAAACTTCTAAAGTTTCAAGCCATTCAAGCATCATTCTCAACCAAGTCCACCACACAGATCACGGCGCGTGAAAAGAAATAATCCATTTAAAAAGCGAACAATCAACCTGGTTGGCATGGCACCGCCACCACCGCCCGACCGGTTCGAGTTTCGTTTTCATTAACGGGTCAAATTATACCTGTCGCCTTAAGCGGCTTAACTAAAATGAGGCGTTTTTCGATCGGTAAGCCACCCGCCCGGTCGTGACGGCGACAATGACCAGCCTCGGAGACCGAAGAGGTGGTGGCCAACGACGCACGCTGCTCGCCACCGCTGATCCTACTGACCCATAACAAAACACACAAAACACAATTTGATTGACTTTTTCGGATCAGGAGGATTTTTTTCTCACTCTTGACTAAATCATGCAGCACACGGTGATCCGGAGAAGCGAAAGGATTGAACCATAAAGGCAAGAAAGGGATAATGTAAAATTTGGGTACAAACTTCTTTAAAATAAAAATGTTAACGGCGATTTCCATTCAATCAAAAATTAAGCAAATACTTACTTAATGACGTTAAACACAAAATAGACGAACAACTTTAAAATCTGTAAGGCTAAGCATCTTGGAAAAAAATAGTTTTACTTATTGCTGTTCTGGTTCACCGTGCGGCGACGTAGCGTGGCGTGACTTCGCAACCCGAAAAGAAATTACATTGATCGAGGACAGGTCCGACGACCTATGATTATTGGATTTGATCCCGTTCGGAATTTGGAATCTTTCCTGCTTGGGTAGAGCTGGCGCTGGCCCTGGCCGGCTTTGCCGAGTGATACGCCCTCGGCCCTGCGAGTTTGACGTTCGACTGGAGATTTGATGATTGCTGGTTTCAGGTGATGAAGATATTAATACGCACCGACCGATCCGATTGATTCCGCACGTGTTTAGGCTTAGCCGGTATGCGGGAAAGGGTTTGTCCAATCGTGGGTGGAAGCGGTTAACGGTTTATGATTTGTATTTTCTATATTCATCAATGGGGCTCTTCGGTGGAAGGTGAACTTTAATTGTAAGGCTCTGGTGGAAGAAGACAGTGCCGCAAACGGAGGCAACGAAATAGGTTAGTGCGACCTTCGAAATTCAAT
This sequence comes from Armigeres subalbatus, assembly GCF_024139115.2. Classification (NCBI taxonomy): domain Eukaryota; kingdom Metazoa; phylum Arthropoda; class Insecta; order Diptera; family Culicidae; genus Armigeres; species Armigeres subalbatus. The sequence goes on along the minus strand of NC_085140.1, from coordinate 411,103,776 downwards.
CTGGCGCTGAAAACTATCATTACGAAGCACAATGGTCCGTTAAATTACTACCTCTGTCGCTACCGTGTCGAACGAAGTCTTCAAAGCGGACGATTTCTACTCTGAGGTCAGTGAAACGTAATTGCTCTCTGCAACTGTCAGCACTACTGTCATCGGAAATTCAAACCATTCCGGGCGGATTTGCCTTGAGCATATGCTATTTGACGTCATTGCTTTTCCAATAAAGCAACCGCAAAGCACGTATGACATCTTTGAATTCCGAGCTCGTTGGACGAAAATATCTCCCAGGAGGGAGCAGTCAACGAGCAGTTGAAATTATCATCAGCAGCACCAACAACAGAAAATATAACACAAAAAAAATCTACCAGTGTTGACAGCACTACGTTTCAAGTGTATACAACAAGCTGTCTTTAGCTCTTTAATTCTCATATTCTTCTGCAGAGGTTACCAACCGATTCTAAATTTTGTATTCTTACATCATATCAGCGATCTTATAAGAAAACTTCAAAGAAATGGGACACTTTGGGATTCTAGAGGTTAAATTCCATCTAGAAATTCTTCAGAACTTCGCATCTCTGGTATAGAATGCAATTGTATCCTTTCGGTATGCATGATTCATTATCATATTATTATACGTGTTTCCAGCAGCTTAAGAAGTCCTCTGAAAGGCATAAAATATGTTTAGTATTACGTAAAACTGTGGCATATTTCTTGGGAAAAGTAACTATTTAAATTCCTCGAATGGTCTCGAATGATACTGCCAAATATGAACATCATTACGTTCTATGTGAATTAATAAACACAAGTACCACTCTTTAAAAATGACCAAATGTTCCATAAAATACAACCATTTTTTCATGGTCTCTGTGCAATCGAGGGTACCTACCACCGGTAGGAGCTTGTAATGAGAAAAGTTTAGAGTTAGAGAATCACTGTCCCGGCGAGGGCGGTGAAGGCAACACACGGGGAAACGTATGCCTTCTGGAGAATTGTGCATTCCTGCATGAGTGTGTTTGGGTAAAAAACATATCTCGCCACTCAGGAATGCGGGAAATTCTCACCTCACGTGTGACTTGATGACGATCTGCTCTTTCTGCCACTGCGTGATCCGGTCTGGCCTGATTTGGATTATTTTTGGAGCGCTTGCGAAGAAAAATTGAAATTTAAAAGCCCCGCCGTGAGTAATAGACGAGAATATTCAAATGACAGTCGGTAAACAGTGCCCTGACGGGTGGGAATTAATTTTCCTAAGAATCGCTCTCTGCTCCATCGGCAGTCAATCGTTTGGAAAAACTCGCTCGAGGGTCATTGAGCAACGCGCGCACCGGCTTAGACGCCAAAGCCTAGTTTCTTAACGGCTTCGGATAGTTGGAGGGGTTTCGTTTAGCTACATCATCTATCACTCCATTCTATTGAGTTTGGATTAAGCTGTTTTGAGCTCTCCAAATTTACCGCAGGTCTTTGATTCCCATTATAGAGCGAGACCAAGTTTACCGGAAGCCCAGGTTCCCAGTCCCATCTAATTAAGGAAATGAATATTACCATGCAACACCAAATGTACCACGCAGCTGTAATTAGCTCGACCTGGCAATCAATCCACAGCCATGTATTTAACGTTCCACTGAGTGATCCCACCCCAACCTTAACACAGAAGTTAATTTTTCCCTGCGAGGGTGACAACTTCCCTTCAGCTGCATGCTCTCGTTTCCAACTCGCAATCGAACTCGCTTCACGATCATGAGTTATGATATGTTTTGATTTTTCTGAATAAATTTTCCCACACAAACCATTTCCCTCGTTGTACACCCATTTGTTTACGTTCCATCTCTTAGCAGCCATCGCGTTGCACGATGGAATTTCAAGAGCAGTACAGTGCCAGCTTGTTGCGAATCACTGCAGTAGCTAGACGAGGAACCACGAAAGCTATTAATTTTTGTAGAAATTATTGCACCACATTATTAAAAATGAAGAAATAGATGGGCAATACAAAAATTATGAAACATTTGTATTGTTAGATAGAAACGAGATCGTTGACTTAAGGAGACCATACTTATTAAGATATGTTCATTCATTTACATATGATGTGAATAACTTTTAAATCTGATTTTACCGAACCATTTGGAATAGTATGGTTTGGAAGAAGATTCAATTCACTAGCTACGCCAATGTGGAAAACAGAGAAACTGACCGCCGTAATCACACCCTCTGTTAAATGTTAATCAGGTCCTGCTGAAAAGGTTTCGCCAGGGTGAGAAACGACCGACGCGGACGGTCGCTGGCTGGCTCTAGGTTGGAACAATAAATAAAATCAGGGAAAATAGCACCCTTTCCTTCCAGACCGGAGCAGTTAGTGAACAGTGTTTGGAAAGCATAAATTGCAGCTGGTGCAGAAGTCATGACCATCAGCAAGTGCATGATCGTAGCTTGGTTAGTCGATAAGCGATGGGTGGTGGTAGAAACAGGACGTGAAGAGAAAGCTAATTGAAGCCAATGGAACTTCATTGTGGTGTGGGCCGTATGATTTGAGGAAACGTAATGGTCATGATCTTTGATAAGCTGCCTTCGAACAATTTTGTACATTAGCAGGTGTTGCTTTTTGTTTTATGGAGTACATGCGATCGTGGGATTTTATTTCTTGCAGGGGATTACGTTTAATATTTCCGTATAGGTAGGCCGAAAATGGAATTCACTAGACTTACGTGGATAATTGTAGCACAAGATTATTCAACGGCTAAAATTTTACCACAGTTACATATGAAATTTTGTAGGGGAGATGCGGTCAATATGCGCCCCCTAAGCTAATCTCTTAATTTAATGGTGATTTCATCCGAAATAGTGTAATTTCGAAGTGTTCATCAATAATCTAGCATATCAGTCATTATATGGTCCAACCATTTTCAAGAAAAACCAACAATATTACAAGAAAACGATTTTATTCCAAAATACTGCATTTTCATTTAAAATGGACGACGCTGGGCAATATGCGCCACCCAAAAATGATAATCAAAATATTCCAATATTTTTCACTGAAATAGTCACACTATTTTGCAAAAGATAAGTGTCAGTCTTATACTTTAAGGTAGTCAATGTTTTAGATTAATAAAAAAGAGGAGAAAATATTTTTGTATTTGAAGAAAAGCATTGTTGACGTAAACACCGAAATTGCATGGGGAAAAGCCAAAAAACATTAAATTTTTAAAGTTTAAATACAGAGTTTTTGGCTAAGTTTTTTTGTGTAAGGACTTGCAAATGTTTATTGGTTTCAGCCGCTCAAGATTTTGGGACAAAATTTGGGTTGATAATCAAGAAAACGTGGTGGCGCATTTTACCCGACCGGCGCATTTCATACGTATCTCCCCTAGCTGTATTTTTCCCAATTCTCTCAGCCATGTGAAAGAAATGCGTTATGTTTAAGTTCCAGAAAGTCGTTCACAAGTAGATGCACAAGTATTAGAGCGGGGCTATGGTCATGGTCATTTTTTCAAATCAATGGTTTTTCGTAATCATTCTGGGTCCCAAGCAATTGTGCAGAGTTTGGGCCTGATTGGTTGCTACCTCGATTTCAGCATCGCATTTGGTTTTTTTTAATGAAAATTAGTATGGAAGAAAGTATATTATAATGGAGAGTACTTAATTCGTCTTAGACGGTTGTTATATTTTTGCATTTTTGTGGAGGTTTCAGATCAACGTAAACCAAATGGCACATTGTGTTAAAGTATAACGCAAAGGATGCTGAAAAACTTTGCCGAAGATGACGCATTGCTGGAACGCCTACGAAAAAAGTAATAACCCTTCGAAGATGTTGAAGATGTTCAAATCATATGTAAAAAATCTTTTATTCTGTCAGCACTATCGAGATACGTGGCTCAACAATTTAATTGAACTAAACTGAGCTGAACTGAACTAAGAGGAGTTATTCGGAATCATTTTACAAAATAAAAATTCCAACAGGCAGGATGTATTTCAGACAGGCAGATGTATTTCGCCCTTTCGCGTTTTCCTATACTAATGCCCATATGAATTTTAAACGCTATGCTGAAAGTGAGGACGCAACCAATCGATTTCATATTTTGCACAGTTGATTGGGGTCCCAGAACAAAAAACCTTGATCTCACTTGATTGGATAAAGTTTGCGTTTTGCGCAAACAACTGCGCCTACTCTAATTAGTATTATATTGCTATTGGCGTTGTCTATGTTGCGATCAATATGTTTTGTTAAAGGTAGTACTTTATGTGTCAGATGTCCCTCCTATATTCATCACAATCAAAGTAACCGAATTTTCATACAAACAAACCAAAACAATAATTTTTGCGTAATCCGGGTTACTATGGTTGAATCATGTTGATCATAATAGCTGTATGTATAGGATAACTCAGGGTATGCGATAACACACTTTTTCCTAACAAAACGAAACGAAACGAAATTTAAAATGTTTATGTTGATTCGGATCGAAACGAAACGAAATATAGATTTACTTTCGAGACTTCGAAACGATACGAAATCAAGATTCATTTATTTCGAAATTTTTCGAAACGAAATGAAATTTTATTTTTTTTTTTTGCGAAATTTTTATTTAATTGGTTTTACATTAGCACGCAATTCTGATTTCACTTTTCGAAGTCAAATAACTGTTTTGCGACAAATAGAGTTATAATAACAGAAGAGGCATTCTGTGATAAATCGCCGCATGTGATAAATCGCCGATAAGGCAATACCCCTGCATTTGTGCCGCTTCCAAAGGAATTCATCGTGGAGCGTGTGCTCCCGAATCTGATCAATTTTATACCAGTTTTATATCAGTAAGTATATACAAATATAGAAATTGTGGGATTTTTCATATACGGATTCAATTTTCGTTTAAAACCTTAGTTCACTTAATAATTATGTAATTATGCTGAAGAATACTACCTACTACATATTGTCTTGTCAGCGTGGTATTATAGTATTGAACGAAGTCAAAACTAGAAAATGAATGCTTAGATTTATTTTTTTTATTTAGTGGGATACTCAATTATGTATCCACATCTGCCAGGCGTATACGCAGATAGAGAATTTATATTACTAGACCAACATTTGAAAAAGGCGTAACAGCCAAAACTTATTTCTTCTTATTCGTCCACATATATATAACATACTTTTGCTCATTAGAAGAATCCTGTGCACCTTTCTAAAATGCATAAAGATATGTATTTCAGATTGAATTTCACAGACCCATAGTCTTATATACAATCAGCTCGACGAATTGAGCTATTGTCTGTGTGTCATTGGCATATGAGAACAGCTGTTATGGTCAGTATGAGCTGAAAGCTTTCAGCTTTCCGCAATTTTAATATTTTCCATTTATGGTATAGTCAATAGTCAAATTTGCATGAAACATCTTTCAAATTCACATAATTCAAATACATTCATTCATTCATTTATTTAGTTAACATCTAAACAGATAACACTGAATCAACAATTTGACGCCACAATGCACGGTTCGAGGCCGCATCTCTCCATCCTCGGATACGCCCCACGCTCGCCAAGTCGTTCTGCACCTGGTCTGCCCATCTCGCTCGCTGCGCTCCACGCCGTCTCGTACCTGCCGGATCGGAAGCAAACACCATCTTTGCAGGGTTGCTGTCCGGCATTCTTTGCAACATGTCCTGCCCATCGTACCCTTCCGGCTTTAGCTACCTTCTGGATACTGGGTTCGCCGTAGAGTTGGGCGAGCTCATGGTTCATTCTTCGCCGCCACACACCGTCTTCTTGCACACCGCCAAAGATGGTCCTAGGCACCCGTCTCTCGAATACCTGAGTGCTTGCAAGTCCTCCTCGAGCATTGTCCATGTTTCATGTCCGTAGAGGACAACCGGTCTTATTAGCGTCTTGTACATGACACATTTGGTGCGGTGGCGAATCCTTTTCGACCGCAGTTTCTTCTGGAGCCCGTAGTAGGCCCGACTTCCACAGATGATGCGCCTTCGTATTTCACGACTAACGTTGTTGTCAGCCGTTAGCAAGGATCCGAGGTAGACGAATTCCTCGACCACCTCGAAGGTATCCCCGTCTATCATAACACTGCTTCCCAGGCGGGCCCTGTCGCGCTCGGTTCCGCCCACAAGCATGTACTTTGTCTTTGACGCATTCACCACCAGTCCAACTTTTGTTGCTTCACGTTTCAGGCGGGTGTACAGTTCTGCCACCTTTGCAAATGTTCGGCCGACAATGTCCATGTCATCCGCGAAGCAAATAAATTGACTAGACCTGTTGAAAATCGTACCTCGTCGAAAATCGTGTTCTCGTCCATAATTTTCCATAGCTCTACGCGGTCTATACTGTCGTATGCCGCCTTGAAATCAACGAACAGATGGTGCGTTGGGACCTAGTATTCACGGCATTTTTGAAGGATTTGCCGTACAGTAAAGATCTGGTCCGTTGTCGAGCGGCCGTCAACGAAGCCGGCTTGATAACTTCCCACGAACTCATTCACTAATGGTGACAGACGACGGAAGATGATCTGGGATATCACTTTGAAGGCGGCATTAAGGATAGTGATCGCTCGAAAGTTCTCACACTCCAGTTTGTCGCCTTTCTTGTAGATGTATAATATAACCCCTTACTTCCACTCCTCCGGTAGCTGTTCAAGGCAAGTGGCTAGCTTTTCCGGGCCCATCTTGATGAGCTCAGCTCTGATACCATCCTTACCAGCTGCTTTATTGGTCTTTAGCTGTTGGATGGCATCCTTACTTCCCTCAAGGTGGGGGCTGGTTGGCTTCCATTCAAATACATGCTTGGATTAGAAAGACAAGAAATCAATCTAGAGTTTAAATGTTGAGGATAAAATTGCAACATGTGCAGTGCACAGATTGCACATGCGGATGCGACGCCTCTGGCAAAACTCAATCGTAAATAGCGAACTTGATAGCGTGTCGGAGAGAGATGATGCAGTAAATTTGAATGGATGGGATCACTAACAGCAACCAAGCTACCACGCCAAACCCGATGCCACCGAAACAATCCATTAACGCAATTAACTCTTTCTTTCCATACAATGTTGGTCCTGAGAAGAACCAATTTTTCTTTTTTCTTTTCCCAATGCTACTTTTCAACTAGCTGACACCACAATTTGTAATAAATTTTCAGCATCGGCACTGGCGGTGCGGGATCGCCACAGTGCTATTTTTATGGTCAACCCTATCTTCATATGAAATGCTGGTTCATTGAGGTTGAACGATCTGCAGCAACACATCGAGCACTACCTCCAATGCGATGGATTTCCTTTGAAAATGTTATTAGCGCCTCCGTGATGCTGTGTCCGCTCCGCAGCAATCGCTTTGATGCGTCTGCTCTGCGTGAAACCTTGTTCAAACTGAGGATTAGATCCAGCAAGTGATTGATTTTTGATGTCTGTGCTGGTGATGCCTGTACGTGATTGGTTGGTTGACCTATTTCCAAACTTTTTATTAATTATCGATAATAAATAGTTAAAAATCAGCATTTTTAACTAACTAATTGAATAAAATCACAGTTCTCTAGGACGAATTTGAAGGATTTCCCTTATCCAATATTTCGAAGCTTTCGGAGAAAACAATGTGGGTGTAGATCTAGGACAAAGCGTGGTACTACACTGCCGTAATCTGCCATTTTACAATAATGGTGTTAATGAATACTCGTCGAGCTGTTTATTTATCAGAAAAATTGAAAACATGCATGTTGTAATTTGACGCATTCGTCACTTTACGGCAGTACATTGGTTTTACTTCCATAATGATACAAAAAACGATTTGTGAAAAGTCTAAAACGAATTCAAAATTTGTTGACTACATGGAACGATTCAAACGACCTTTAGGTGGTAGTTCAAGGTTTAAATTGTTTTGGAATTCCATCAAATTCTGTTTTATTTTGTTGAAACCGATTTTCGGACTAAAGGTAAGTGTCGCAACGAATTTCTTCTGTACGGACTCAATTCTGTCGATCCAGTATGCCTGATAGGGGCACCAGACGATGCAACAATACTCTAGTTGAGATCGTACAAGCGAACAGTAGAGCGATCGTAAACAAAATGGGTCTCGAAAGTCATTCGCAATTTTGAAGATGAAACCGAGCGTACGGTTGGCCTTATTAATGATTTCATTGTAGTGTTGCTTGAAAGAAAGCCCCTGATCTAAAAGCACTCCCAAATCTTTAATGCTGTCCACTCGTTTCAAACACTACTGGATGCATCTTACGGTGAAATGAAATTGATTTGCATGTTTGAATACCAAGCGTCAGATTGTTAGTGATACACCAATGCTCGAATTTGGTTACAAGCTCCTGCAGTTGCACACAATCTCCAATGCTGTTGATTACCATGTATATTTTAAGATCATCAGCATAGAATAGACGCCAGCCGGGTGAAAGTACATTTGCAACTTCATTGATAAATAAGAAGAAAAGCAGGGGTCCAAGGTTACTGCCCTGGGGCACACCAGAGAGGTTTGAAAAAATGGCAGATTCAGCACTACCAATTTTGACACATACCGTGCGATCAGTGAGATATGTTTCAAACCAGGAAACCATGTCGTGACAAATTCCAAGCTTTGCGAGTCTGATGAGCAAGGTACCATGATCAACTCTATCGAACGCCGCCTTAAGGTCAGTATAGATTGCATTCACTTGTCTGCCTGAATCGATATTGCGGAGACAGAGCGACACAAACTCAATAAGATTAGTTGACGTTGACCTCTTGGAGTAAAATCCGTGCTGGGATGTCGTGATGTAGTTTTTACAGCTTGCAGACAAAGCTTCGTTAATAATAATTTCGAATATTTTTGAGCAGCAGCACAGATATACCTCTTTCATTCTCATCGTTCGATTTGTCACCTTTCTTGAAAACTGGGAACATGTACGAAAATTTCCATTGCGTAGGGTACCGGGGTCGTCTTAATGACAAATTAAATAGTAACGTACCCAGCGTGGTTTAGCATCTTTTCAGAATAAGCGAAGGAATACCATCGTGTCCAACAGCTGCAGATGATTTCAGCTTTCTTATTGCACATCCAACATTTTCCTCGTTAATCCGGAAGCAGCGAAAGTCGAAAACGTTCTCTGGCCTTTGTCGGGTGGTTATGAATGCAAGACAGATCGTTTCGATGATCGGGCGGAAGCTACAGAACGCCAATGCTAATATTTTTGTTTTCACATTTGATTCTGACCCACAATTGTTCCAAAGTGTAACTGATCACAGCAGGGTCGAGGAAGCAGGTAAGCATCGCGTGACATCTCTCATTGAAAATGAGACATTCCAGTACTGGTCACAACTAATATGAGACTTCACACAAGTGGTGTGGAACACGTAGAAAACCACGACTCGGCTAGTGGGAAAACTTTTTACACAAAACGATTCTGAAGGAAGAACGAAGTTGAGTTCTCTAGCAGATATTCCACGGCTTCTATAATGATTTGTCCGTCGGTGAACGTTTATCGACAAATCTTTGGCACTGGCGGGATTCGTGGCCGTGTGGTTGGCGACGTGAATCGTCTCAGCGCATGTGCTAGAGTGTGGGTTCGATTCCCGACCCAGTAAGGAGAAAACTGTTCGTGATCTAAAAATTCTCCACTGTTGATAGTGTTGGTTTAAGATTAGTGAGTTAAAAATTTGAACTTTGCACTCGATGTTGCACTCGATGTTTTTTAAACTTATTTAGGTACTTAATTTTTTCTCTGTAGTTTCCTATTAGTGATATGAGTGTATTACTTCTACGTAAAGTTAAACGATTTACAATGATATGGAAATGTACATAGACGTACATGTTCATGATAGAACTAGTGGCGAAAGTATAGATTTGATAGTTCCGTTAGGATACGGCAGGGATAAAGAATGTATTCATAGAATTCGATTTTAAAGCGAGCGGAAGGAAATATTTGTGATGGTATAAATCTCATGACCTTCCTTCTGCCAAGCTCCCGTATGAAGAAGGAGAGAAGCCATATAACTTTGTAGTTTGTTGAGAGCAAAGTTTTCGCATTACTAGGGTGAGCCCAGACGAATGACGCCACTAACTGCACGACAGCGAAGCCCACCTAAGAAAGAAGAAGTAAAATGCGAGACGCGAGAAGTGGGAAAAAAGAAAAGGATAAATCGGAAGTGACAGAGAACGCTTATTAAACCGATAGTTCTCTACGGACACGAGACCTGGGTGATGCTCGTGGATGATCAACGCGCACTTGGAGTTTTCGAAAGGAAAGTGCTGCCTACCAAGTGGTGCCTAGAGAGTGGAGTGCAGATGGTGGGCGGTACGTAGAGGAGGCGAATGAACCACGAGTTGCATCAGTTTTCGAAAACCATCCATCGTTCACACCGCGAAAATCGGACGACTGCGGTGGGCCGCACACGTAGCCAGAATGTCGAACAGTAATCCGTTGAAAATGGCTCTCGGCAACAATCCGACGGGAACAAGAAGGCGCGGTATGCAGCAAGGAAGGTGGATCGATCAGGTGGAAGATTTGCGGACCCTCCGCAGACTGCGTGGTTGGCAACGTGCAGCCATGGAGAAAGCTGGATGGATAAGACTGCATAAGCCACTTCGGCCTTAGTCTGCTAAAATAAATTATTATATAGTTGGCGCAAGAAGCAAAATGTGAGAAAATAAAAGCTAAAGGAAGTGTGGAGCGAGACGAGAGAAGGGCATAGTGGAAAGCAAGAAGTTAAATAGGAAAACTTGGAAGTGGAAAGTGAAAAGGAAAAAATATGAAGCGAGAAACGTTAAGTAAAAATTAAAGGAAAGAAAGAATCAAAAAGTGAAATGGGATAATTGAGAAATGGGAAACGAGTGTGAAAAGTGACAATCTGACAGGCATGGAACGAAATGTATGAGCATTGAGTGAGAAATCATAAGTGAGGAGGGAGAGGTGACGAGCAAGAAACGATATGCGATAAGTGAGAAATTAGAAATGACTTGTGAGAAGATAAAAGTAAAGAGTGTGGAATGTGAAGAAAGACGCGAGATGTGAGAAATTAATCTTTATTCTGGGTGGCGTCCTGCTATCGCCTTGACCTGTTTCCAAAATAGATTTTGGTCCACTTCTTTTATTTCTTCATCGTCGCTACGTCGCCATGAACATCTGGGTCTGTCTCCGCTGCGATGTCCAGTTGGTAGGTTTCAGTGTAATGCTTGCTTACAGACTTCGTTTTCGTTTCTGCGTAGGATGTGGCCGACCCAGGCCGACCCAAGGTCTTTGAGCTTACTTTGCATATCTGAGCGCCGTTGAGCTAGGAGTGTAACGTCATCTGTGAATTCGAAGTCGTTTAGATGCTTCTTCATGGTTATAGGCTGCCATAGCAGCCTTCAGTTTGGTTCACGGTCAATCATACCTACCAGAATCTCGTCGATTACCATAGAGGTAGAGGTGATAGAATACATTTGTGCCTCACACCAGTTACAACCCAGTTGTGGTTGGACAAAAAACCGTTATGCAACATTTTCCACGAGAAGGCTTATTGTTCCGACATGACATGACATGAACGTTTCACTTTTTTATCCAGAGCCATGAATCATTAGCGGGTTAAGACTCTGGCTCCTCTTATTATAGTTCGCTCGATCGCAGCTTTGGCTTCTCTTCGCTCTTCTTTCTTTATTTTGGAACTAACAGAAGTTACTTTTCTAATGCATTGATTACTATTTAGCAGCTTTGAAATAACTATTACTGCTCCAAAAAATCTAAAGAATAAAGACGGTACATGGAGCGTATAAATAAATTAACGGGTTCGAAATTCTTTATGATATTTACAATCGATATCATCTTATTATCAACAGCTAGTAAGAGGAAAGGGAAATAGACCAAGATACTCCTGGCGACTCAATGTTAGATTGCGTGATTTCCGGGTGGACTAGGTTGAGTTTTTGGCTTGAGGTATTATAGCTGCTCATCCGGGTATTTTACGTCATTAACGATATGGCGTAGCGTCGTGCTCAAGTTGTTGTTAGTCAGGGAGTATCTTCCGGATGGCTAGAGCTTCTTGATACATGGAAAAATAAGACAGAGACAAGAAAAAAACCAGGAAAGAAAAAAAATAGAACTATCAGAATTTGATGTCAGACGAACAAAGAAAAGCATAGATACACCACATCGCGATTCCCCAAAACACCTCTTACTTCCCAGTAGGGTTGCTTACATTGGGCCACAAGGGTATTCAATAGTTGCCAGGCTTATTGTTCCGTTGAGAAATTTTAGGAGCTATGGAACATAGCCACCGTTCAAGTTCGTTGTGTGTCCAATTCCTTTGCTAACTCTGAAGAGTACTCTGACGGATTAGAGGGAAAAACTCGTTGTTCGAAATTTGTCCATCATAAACTTCACCTTCCTGTGCGCCCACCCTTGCTAGCGAGTCCGCTTTCTCATTGCCATAGATTAGGTAATGTGATGAGACCCATACAAAGGTAATCTTGAATAATATTTCGACCAAATCACGCATCTGCTCTCTTATGTTTGAAAGAAAGTTAGATGCACGTTTAACTGGTTTCACCGACCGGACTGCCTCGATAGAACTAAGACGGGCGGGCTGATCGGAAATAATCCCCAAGGCGAAGTTTAATTGCTGTCAGTTTAGCAACATAAACCGAATACGGATGAAGTTTTCGGAAGGTGGTCGAATTCTCATTGAAAACACCAAATCCGGAACGTAGCCTCTATATCCTTGAAGAAGATGAAATATATACCGAAACGTCGGAAAATAGACGTAACAACGTTTTAGCTACTTTATAAGACTTAAAAAGCCGATAAAAGTGAAACAAAGATGAGCACTCCAGCCGAAAGCATCCCATCAAATGGTTGGGGTTCTGCCAAATTGCATCAAACAAAAAAAAATACCTGTTTCTCTGGAGGTTCAGTTGATCATAAGTAAAATCGCATTTTCATCAATCTCATAACTGAGTATATCCTATGACAAATGTACGTATGAATTGATATGGAATAATTCCCGTTTTCCTCTCACGAACAAAATATCATAAGTCAGTCGAAAAGCCGTTTGGTGCGGTTTGGGAAAACTCCGACCAAATGTAAAAAAGAAAAATTAAAAAGAAATAAGCCTCCCCCCCTCTAGAATTTATTTTTAGTTTTGCCAATGCTTTTGTTGCAATTGACATGTTGGTATTTTCCAGAAAATATACAGGAAATAAAACATTGTCATACCCAAGAAGGAAAGAAAATTAACAATTAAGTGTAAAGGAGCCATATGAACATATAATTTGATAAAATTTGTAAACTTTCTTATGCTTATTTTATTTATGAAGTAACAATCTTTAAATCAATCCATGCTTGGATACAAAAACGTTATGTAACTTCGTGTCAAAAAAATTAATACATAGATCTTCAAAGCAATAATGATTGAATTGTTTACCGAATATATACTCCATATTTTACACCGAGAAAAAAAAAACTAGAGTCCCAGTATTTTCCATAACATAGGAAAAACCACTTAAAATAGATGAAATGTGAGACAGAAAATGGTAACATAAAACGGATATTTTTGAAAGAGTCACAATAACTTCCACAAGCACCCTGAGCATCCATAGCTTCGATGCTCTCAATTAAAAATAACAAACAAATGGCATTACAAACCACTTCACTAATTTGATTATCCGACCACCACCACACGAACGCCCCGAGCTGAACCCGATCATGATCATGACACGCTTGCCGCGCAATGAATGAGTAGATCTTGAGCTCCGGCACGCTTGATTGACAGTTGAACCATTCTCGTCCGATATCTTCAGCCCCGGCCATGCCGCACCTCCGCTCGGAATGTGTAGAGATCTGTATGGATCTGGTCGACCGGCGCCCGAATCAACCCAATTGGAAGTTGATCTACATTAAATGTGAGCGGGTGGACGAAACGGGTGATTCGGATAGGCATCACTTGCGCGCGCAAGTTGTCTTTTGGCCGTAGGACAACGGTCGCGGATTTGCAAACTGAATGGTATTTGCTTTTGGTACATCTGTTGGGTGGTTGTAAATCGCGTCGTCGACGATCGGGGGCTTCGCGCTTTGGATTGACATTTGAACTTTTTTTTTCGAACCATGGCTGCTTGTTTGGCGCACATTGCTGCTGACTGACGAATTGTTCGGCCACATTTTGCTGCCGGGTATTTCCTCGTCTTGCCGTGGATTGAGTGTCTTTTATGGTTATAATGGTAGGTTTTCGAAATCTCATTTTGGGATTTTGGTACGAACGGCGATGCAGATCAGCTAACGACGCTGTGCGCAAGATGGTGATCTTCTTGGAGGCACTGCTGCTCCTGATCTGATCCGTGTTGGTTTGTGGCAGAAGTAGGTCAGAACAATCAAGCTCGAGGACTTGACAGACTTGTTACTCGGCGGAGGAGGTGGTGTTGACTGGTCAAATTACTGGTAACCTGCCGAACGAAAAAGTTGCAATAATGAGACCCGCTTACACGATTGTGATATTTAATCTCAGACAAACCAAGCGATTGTTGATCTTTAGCCAGGGCGGCCTTGTGGACAACGCAATAAAATAAGTCCTTAAGTTGCACCTTGTCAGTGAGCCAAAAATGGAGAAGTGCTGTCGTATAATTTCACCTTCCACGGCTGTGGTGCCTTCCAGCTTCAGCCAGACACAGTGGGATCAGACGTCATTGAAGAAGAGCCTCCTTGACAGTAACTGATGAGGCTCAAGCTCAATGCAGAACATGAAACTTGTTGTTACTGCTGATGCTGCCGTTGGTAAGGGTATTGGGTACTTCGATTTGGATCGAATTTATCAAACATAATTTCTCGACACCTAATAATTTCGATTTTATAAATTTCATTTGTTAGAAGTATTGCCTTAAGAATAATAAATCACAAATAACTCAACATGAAAATTTTTGATATATTTTTACAGGCTTTGAAATTATTTAGAAATAACATAGTTTTAAAATACATTTCACCAAAATATTGGACAGATTGATTAAAAGGTATTTAATAAATAATGTTGCTTCAATGTGTTTAGATTCATTCAAATATCAAAAAATTCTTCATCGCATACCCTGTTCCATTGAGTAGGGTATGTCCGAACTACTTCAGTTTCCTTCTTTCGACAAGGGCTCTTTGCAGTTACCTTGTCGACTGCTGCTCGATGCAAAATTTATACCTCCATAGTATAATTATCACATTCGCATAAATATAAGATAAAACTTAATAAAATATAATAAAACAACGTATAATCATTTATTTACTACATTGAGATATTCACGTTCAAGTGCACTCGATACTCGACAACGACATTTCTGATGGGGTGGAGCACCACAGGCGTAGTAAGTCTGCTTTCCAATATATTAGAATGATCAGCGCAGAACAATCAAACTTCATAAATAAAGCGGACTTTCCTTGCCATAGGACCATATCAACAAATCGCACCTTGCGAGTCTACTCGATGCGGTTCAACGCGACCGACGAAAGAATGTGCGTTGAAGTGTGAAACTGAAGATTCATCATGACATTTGGATGACATTTTGAATAAATAACCGATTTTCGTTGGCGATTTCGATCTTGATAGCTTTATTACACCCGTCGGTTACGAATCTTGCCAAAAATAAAAAAAATCGAGAGAAACCCAAAAAGTCGGGAATATGTGAGAAATGCATTTACAATCCGGATGGAACGACCGCAAAGGGTTGTCCTTGATGGGCTCAAGTTCCTGGGACCTTACACGCGCACTGCGATCCGATAGCGATCTTTCACGCGTTTCTGTAGCTACAAAACGAGTGTCATTTTTCTCGTGGATCGCAAACCCCGGCGACACACGCAGGATTTCTTACCGGCGACGATTGGAAGGTTGTCAGCGAGGTTGTCTGCCGTGTCGTCGTCGTCGTCGTTGGGCACACGAAAGCTGCTCGATGTTGATGGTCATCTCGAAATTTTACGACGATGATGGTCCGATGAATCGTTCGTCGCTCGATCGATCGTTGTTAGTCGCTTGAAGCGCATCGATGGCATGCACACATACGTGCCAGTGGAACCGGTCGCACCTTAGACGGGGAGCTAATAAATTAAGATGTATCAATAATAATTAATAACCATTGGGTAGTAATTAACTCAAAGCGGTTGACAACTGATAAATTTAACGAGGTGGGACAATCCGAATAAACTTTTATTTCCGCTTAATCCCTGGCGTCGATGCAAATAGTTGTTGTTTTACTGCTAGTTTCAGTGATAATGTTAATCTATTTGATGTTGAATTTTGAAGCGACTCCTAGGATTTACAGATAGGGTATTTGTTCCATAATTATTAACGTGCTCCTATATGCACAACATTTACTAAACGGACTATTTTGGCATAATTTTTGGCATTTTTTATTGCTACCCTACGTGCTTACAGACGGAAAAATCATAAAAATGAGAATCAAAACATTTGGCGGAAGTTCTTTGGAATTTTCAGGAAGGATGTTTTCTGAATTTTCATGACAATTTTTTTTTTTAATTTCCGGGGAAATTCTTGGGATCTTCCACGAGGAATCCGACATTTCCACTTGGAATTGTTCTTAATCCACAAAATCATATTTATAAAATCTCCAAAAAAATCTGTATCATAGTGCAGCTAAGTCCAACGCAGCTGTTCTAGGTTACCCAAATTGCCCGAAAGATTGTTAAATTGATCTACCAGATCAACTACACCTGGTATCAAACCGAAAGCAAGCGTACTCATTAAAGTCCCTAGAGCACTTGCAAATAAGTCTAGCGCAGATGATTTACGTTCTCCAAATTGTCAGGAAGTTGAGTTCAATTGATATACCAGATCACGCCTGATATTAAACTAATAGCAACCCCGCGTGTCCTTATAAGTCTCTAAAGCGAATGTTTCAACATTCAAATAAGTCCAACGCAATTTTTCTAGGATACCTTAATTGTTCGGAAGTTGAGTTCAATTGGTCTACCAGGTCACCTACGTCTCACAGAAGCCTCCTTTCAAGAGGCTCGGAAGCCTCCTTTCAAGAGGCTCGGAAGCCTCCTTTCAAGAGGCTCGGAAGCCTCCTTTCAAGAGGCTCGGAAGCCTCCTTTCAAGAGGCTCGGAAGCCTCCTTTCAAGAGGCGGAAGCCTCCTTTCAAGAGGCTCGGAAGCCTCCCTTCAAGAGGCCGGGAAGCCTCCTTTCAAGAGGCTCAGAGCCTCCTTTCAAGAGGCCTGGAAGCCTCCTTTCAAGAGGCTCAGCCTCCTTCAAGAGGCTCGGAAGCCCCCTTTCAAGAGGCTCGGAAGCCTCCTTTCAAGAGGCTCAAGCCTCCTTTCAAGAGGCCTGGAAGCCTCCTTTCAAGAGGCTCGGAAGCCTCCTTTCAAGAGGCTCAGGAAGCCTCCTTTCAAGAGGCTCAGGAAGCCTCCTTTCAAGAGGCTCGGAAGCCTCCTTTCAAGAGGCCTGGAAGCCTCCTTTCAAGAGGCTCAGAAGCCTCCTTTCAAGAGGCTCAGGAAGCCTCCTTCAAGAGGCTCAAGCCTCCTTTCAAGAGGCTCAGAAGCCTCCTTCAAGAGGCTCAGAGCCTCCTTCAAGAGGCCCGGAAGCCTCCTTTCAAGAGGCTCCAGCCTCCTTTCAAGAGGCTCAAGCCTCCTTTCAAGAGGCTCAGGCCTCCTTTCAAGAGGCCTGGAAGCCTCCTTTCAAGAGGCCCGGAAGCCTCCTTTCAAGAGGCTCAGAAGCCTCCTTTCAAGAGGCTCAAGCCTCCTTTCAAGAGGCCCGGAAGCCTCCTTCAAGAGGCTCGGAAGCCTCCTTCAAGAGGCCCGGAAGCCTCCTTTCAAGAGGCTCAGAAGCCTCCTTCAAGAGGCCTGGAAGCCTCCTTTCAAGAGGCCAGGAAGCCTCCTTTCAAGAGGCTCCAGAGCCTCCTTTCAAGAGGCTCAGGCCTCCTTTCAAGAGGCTCAGGAAGCCTCCTTCAAGAGGCCTGGAAGCCTCCTTCAAGAGGAAGCCTCCTTTCAAGAGGCAGGAAGCCTCCTTCAAGAGGCCCGGAAGCCTCATTTCAAGAGGCTCGGAAGCCTCCTTCAAGAGGCCTGGAAGCCTCCTTCAAGAGGCTCAGGCCTCCTTTCAAGAGGCTCAAGCCTCCTTTCAAGAGGCCCGGAAGCCTCCTTTCAAGAGGCTCAAGCCTCCTTTCAAGAGGCCTGGAAGCCTCCCTTCAAGAGGCTCGGAAGCCTCCTTTCAAGAGGCCCGGAAGCCTCCTTTCAAGAGGCTCGGAAGCCTCCTTTCAAGAGGCTCTGGAAGCCTCCTTCAAGAGGCCCAGGAAGCCTCCTTTCCAGAGGCCCGGAAGCCTCCTTTCAAGAGGCCCGGAAGCCTCCTTCAAGAGGCCCGGAAGCCTCCTTCAAGAGGCCCGGAAGCCTCCTCTCAAGAGGCTCGGAAGCCTCCTTTCAAGAGGCTCGGAAGCCTCCTTTCAAGAGGCTCGGAAGCCTCCTTTCAAGAGGCTCGGAAGCCTCCTTTAAGAGGCTCAAGCCTCCTTCAAGAGGCCTGGAAGCCTCCTTCAAGAGGCCCGGAAGCCTCCTTCAAGAGGCTCGGAAGCCTCCTTCAAGAGGCCTGAAGCCTCCTTTCAAGAGGCTCAGAAGCCTCCTTCAAGAGGCTCGGAAGCCTCCTTTCAAGAGGCTCAGAAGCCTCCTTCAAGAGGCCTGGAAGCCTCCTTTCAAGAGGCTCGGAAGCCTCCTTTCAAGAGGCTCGGAAGCCTCCTTTCAAGAGGTCTAAACCTTCTTTCTAGAGGCTCGTAAGCCTCCTTTCAAGATGCTCAGAAGCCTGCTTTCAAGAGGCTCGGAAGCCTTCTTCCAAGAGGCTCGGAAGCCTCCTTCCAAGAGGCTCGGAAGCCTCCTTCCAAGAGGCTCGGAAGCCTCCTTTCAAGAGGCTCGGAAGCCTCCTTTCAAGAGGCTTGGAAGCCTCCTCTGCCCATATCCCGTTAGTTTTCAGGTCAGTTTTTCATATGTTATGCTTATTTTCATTCACAACCAAAAAATAGGGGGTTCCCCTGTAACAGTTCAAACGGGAACCTCTTAAGAAAAACGCTGAGAATCGCTGCTCTATATTGTTCTGGAGTTGATATCAATTGACCTTTTCCGTCCAAAAATTTGTATTCGCTCAATCGATTCTTTGGCTAATTAAGATCAGCTTTCTTAAAAAAAACATATTTTTTACGCCTCTAACGGCCAATTTGTTCACTTTCGCTTAACTCTTAAGCGGTGCTTACCCATACACTTAAACCGGGCTCAAGCACTAAGCGGAGGTGAAGAAATCGGTCCTAAATATTTTCAAAATTTAAAACAAAAATCGAAAAAGTGCTTTTTGTTTTAAGATTAACGAACGAACATCGGGTGAATTTTTCAAGCCGGTTCATATGGGCAGCTTTTTTTTGGTTTTTGTTTTCGATTTTTAAAATACAAAAATTGAATCGCGTTTTGTTGTCTCAGTCGATTCTTTGGCTTATTCAAGGTCAACTTCCCGAAGAACCCATATTTTTTGAAGGATCTAACTATTTTAAAAATCGAAAACAAAAACCGAAAAAGTGCTGCCCATGTGAACCGGCTTGAAAAATTCACCCGATGTTCGTTCAAAATCGAGCAAATATTAGGCCAATCTTGGAAAACAGCACTTTTTTTATTTTATTTTTTTCATTTTAAAAATACTTAGAGGCGTCAAAAAATGTGGGTTCTTTATGAGATTTGACCATAAATAAAATAAAGAATCGACTGAGAGAATAAACATTTTGACGGGAAAGGCCAATTGTTATACCAAGTCAAGTAAAGCAATCAAAAGGGCTTTTAGCAACACGAAAGGGCTTTTATGAATACAGTTTGTTTTGCACCCCTTTTCAAATCAAAATCCAAGCACATATTTTCACTCGATAAAAACATAAACCACCACATTGCACACTGGATGACGTGTTCGACCTCCTCATTCTGCTGACTTGTCGCGTTTATTGCCATAAAGCGCTTTGGCAGGCTGTTGGTGGTGCGAGTTGGTGCGGCATGGCCTCTCACACTCTTTGCTGCACCTGTTGGACTCGTGTCTCGTTGGACACGGCACCAACGTAACGAAAGGCAGGAAGTCAAAGTTTCACTTTTATTTCATTTTGTCGGTCAGCAAGCAAAAAGGCGTCACAGGTCGCTGCCGGAGCTGGTTCGAAACATTTTTGTCCATATAGGGGTTGATGAAAATTACTGAAAATGCAGCAATGGATCAGGTCCATGATCAGTAGTTTTGCATACGTAGTCGTCGATTGTAAATTTGAACTAAGCTCATGTTATAAGTGTTTTAAAAGGTGTCCAGGTAGGTATTTCAAAAGGTATTGTTAAATGATAGCAATAAGAAAATTCTCTGATTTGGCATGATTTGCCATTCCAATGCATCTCAGTATGTCCTCTTTCGAACGTTCGACAACCTTCGATATTCAATTTTGTTCAACCGAGTTTTCTTCTTCATCCTTCTAGATAGTAACCGATCGTTCGTCTACCGTGGAATGATTGATGGGAAGAATGGCCTTTCGGGGTTGACCGAGTCGTCCGCAATAACCACAGCAGCTGAGGGAGTCGCTATATGCAGTTCGCAGATATGTTGTGTTATGTGATATATGTCTGATGAATGAGCTGGCCATTCGGGTGCTGCCAGGCCAGACTTTGTTGTTTGTTGTTGATCCGCCTGTCCATGTCCATCTCGCGAATGTCGTATAGGATCCAACATGCACGAGCGCCAGTGAGCTGGCGGTGCCCTGTCCTGTCACGCCGCGCTGGCTGGTGGTTTGACCGTGCGTAAGCGCTATGAAATTAAATCACTACCGCACGAGTGAGTGCTTGCGCCCGCTACTCTATGGGCTCGCGGATTCAGTTCAGAGGCGAAAGTTGGACTTTACGTAATGGTAGGGCAAGGCCCCACTGTGACCGAGCGTTCGACGACTGTATGCACCGCACTGGACTCGAACTAGATTGGGCCACCACACCAGCCAGCAGGGGGTGTTTTACATCGCGAAAGACAATGTTGTGACTCTGGCTGATTGCGGGGTCTGGGTGAGAGAGCCTTACGCACAATACCGTTCGTCGCCGGGGGATGAAGTGTTTTATTTTTTGGGCTGGGAAAGACATGATTTGGAGTGTAACGTGTAATCATTTGAATAGTTTCTTATGAAAGTAATGCTCCCACGGTTTGATTCTGCCACGGATTGGCTGGAGTGACCGACTCACGATATAGATTAAAAAAGTATAGCAACCATTGTGAAATATGGATTAATTCTCCGCATCCGTTCGTGTTGTCACGTGTTAGGAAATCCGTAGAGGATAGCGTCAAACAGATCTCTTATTAACTTTTTTATTTATTTTTTAAAAATAAATATTTTTCTGTATTAAATTCCGAACAAAAATCTTTACGATGCTTTTGACTGATAATGAATTTCGATGTCTTCAAAAATATTGAGTATATCATCACTATTATTTACGAATTTCCAAATATTAAATCATAATCTACTCAAAAACGTTAATAAAAAAGGTAATAGTACTGCCTTATTTTATGTAGTTGTTCACACATTACAATCATTTAGACGATTCCAGAGGTGAACCAGCCAAGGGCTGAAAGCCTCTGAAATAAAGAAAATAATAATAATAATTTTGACGATGACCAAAAATTCATCACTCATCTGACTGATATTTTCATCATATTGCTCCCCAAATTTTACATTGCATGGCGCAAAAGCAATTAAAACCGTGTCATGTGGAGGTAAGGAAGGACCTCGGGCAACCCGTCAGTGATGAACGAAAATCCCATTTAGCGAATGTCACTTTACTTATTTTCACCCTACCGTTTCCATCATCGTCGCTTGTCGCGTCCGCCCGCCTTCCCCAAAGTTGATATTCACTTGTCAAAACTGCATTCGTTTGTTTGTTCTTTCGTGGCACACTGAAAGGCTAAGAGATGAGTTCTGAATTATTTTTGGCTATAGACAGAATGCTTGAATAATAATTGAACCATTGATTTGAGAATTTTATTTATTTTATTTATTTATTTATTTGTAGTTGTTGCAATAGATCCACACTTTCTTATTTGCTGCTTTAGCATTAGCATTAGCATTTAGCAGTTCGCACAAATTCGTAGGTGGTACAAGCCAAGACTATTGTATGAGAGTAGCATCACTTTCATCCGTTACCACAGATATTGATTTGGGACTAATCACTAACTCTTAGATGGACGCAATGTACTCTCCAATAGTCGAGATCTGTCCTGGCCACGTTCTTGCGAATGCTGAAGAAGGGGAAGGAGGGTTTGTTGGACACCTACTTAAGAAAGATGCAGAGAACTCTACGACCTCTCATAGGTGCCACGGGAGGTTTTGGGATTGTGTGGAAGGTTATAACAGTAGGAAACGTTTTGGTATAACGTGAAACACAGAAAGAACTAAGATAGAAATACGAACTAGGAAAGGGACGAGCCTGGAATTGAACCCACGACCTCCTGCTTTTAAGAAAGAAGCGGTAGCCACAAGACCATTGAGCTCGTCCCACACTTTCTTATTTGCTGCATTTCACAAATTGTTCCTTCTCCCATTTTTTTCTTTTTTTTTCTCTTTTCAATCTAGCTTCTTCTTTTTCCCTCTTTTACACATTCCACTTCTTACTACTAACTTCTTCCTTCTTACTTCCCACTTCTCACATCTCACTTCTTGTACCTCACTTCTCACTCCCATCTTCTGCCTTCTCACTTATTACTATCACTACTCTACTATCTACTACTATCTACCCGGAATCAATTAGTGGTCCTTGCATTGATTTTGCGCTCACAATATTAAAATAAAAAGATTAATGGAGATAATATTATGAGACGAATATTCGGAGAAGGTCTCTCCTCCTTATTTTTTACTTTATTACAAAAAATTGTTAACGATTACGCAACTGTTGAAAACAAAATGTAAGACCACCAGGAAGCCCTTGCATAAATTTTGCTCTCACAACAAATGACGAATTCCAATAATTAACCACTGCTCCGGGTGATCCAGAGCTTCCAAAGAATAACTTTGTGTCCACCTGGAGTAAATTAGTGGCCCTGGACATTACTTTACAACGGATTGTTTATACAAAAAAGGCGTAAATTTCTAGAACAAACTTTCGTAGTATCAGATAGAGGCCACCTAGGATCGAAGAGTAGTACATGTATTGGTTTTGATATGACAATGTTAAAACAAACGGTTTATGAAAAGTCACATCTGTCTAGAATAATTTATGGAATCGATCATATCTCCGAGTGTCTGGAATCTTATGGTGGGCGTCAATGAATGGTCCTTGCATTGATTTTGCACTCACATTGCTAGAAAAATTGATTGAAAACAAAATGCGTCTTTGAAATTGTGTATGAACAAGAGTTAATTTCATGAAGTTTGATGCCCATATTGTTAATGTTCCATTGAACAATGCTCATGGCCACCTATGACCCCTCGAGGAACCTGTTCTGGAATGGCCAATCGAAAGTCTGCACTTCTGATGGACCTAAATCAATAAAAATCAATCTACTGATGAAATTTCAAGAAGTTTGATACCCATATTGCTGATTAGCTACCGAAATCCACGATCAGTATCATTTATGCAGGACATGTTCCTCGAAATCCGAATTGACCAGATCGGTGCATCCTGATAACATTTTGATAGAAGAGAAAATTATGAATCGAATAAGCTCAAAATTGTTGAAATCGGTTGTAAATTTCCAGAGATATAAGCATTTTAGCTTCGTGGGTACCCGGGTACCCTGTCGGCCTGTTAAGGGTATTTTTTTTGCCGGCCACACACCGGTTAATGGGATCTTTCCTTAGCCGTACGTTAAGACGCGCTGGGTGGCTGGGTTCGATTCCCGGTGCCGGTCTGGGCAATTTTCGGATTGGAAATTGTCTCGACTTCCCTGGGCATAAATGTATCATCGTGTTAGCCTCATGATATACGAATGCAAAAATGGTAACCTGGCTTAGAAACCTTAGAAACCAGTGTGGGGATGTAATGCCAATAAGAAGAAGAAGAAGATTAATGATTAAATCTAATTTTTGGGTGATTATGATTAATGAATAATGAATAAATATCCCATTATTCGTTTATCATGATTAAATCTATGATTAATCACTAATGCTCTGGAGACACTGTACTTGAAGAGATTCCGCGTCCCATGGTTCCGGTTTCATCAAAATCGGAACATTCTACGCAAAGGTATGCTGATTTGAACTTAGACCAAATTTTGCCCATCTAAATCCTTTTCATCTAATCCCTGTATGTCAGCTCTATGATCCTCCAACTGCATTGTGTTCACTCGAATTCACTCCGAGAACGACTTGAAAGTTTCCTAACATGATTCAAATAACAAGAAAGCTACCATAACCGTTATGGGAATCGATCGGGGTCCTCATTGCTTGTGTTCGGCCTTCCGCCACACTGGTGATGATGATGATGACCATCGTCCCTACAAATTAATGAGAAACACAGTACTTCGTGCACAACTGGAGAGTGCTCAGCAAATGCAGTTCAGAAGGAGACCTTCAGGACCAAATTCGTTCCACGTACTTCACCTACTTTCACGGGTTTGCGCAAAACAGTTTCGGCAGAGGTTGCGGTGGCGATGGGGGTGATCGACTGGGTCGCGTAGGTCCACGTCGTGGTCGTTTTTTGTTTGGGCTTGCACTCTCGATGAGCTTGTATTTCCCCTTTAAATTCGCGAAAAGAGGTAAAAACTGGAAAAAAACGATCTGAAGGAACTTCACTTGAAAGGGAAGATATGTTAATATGCATGTAACCTCAAATTTAAATTTAAATTCTCGCTCTTTAAAGCACATGATGTTGCCGAACAATGGGTTTACCCTCGTGAGTGTACTGCGAATAATGGTGAGAAGAGTGGGGTATGGATAATCTGCACTAACTTCAACTCGTTTGCCAAGATAATTAGGTACATTACACCATCAGACACGTTGGAGACTTTCCGAACTTGGTGAGAGCTGACCCTTTCAAGATGGAACCAGTACTCATCTGCTGACATATAATGCTTTATTATGGTACAATTTAAATGAAGATAGAACTAAACTCTATATAATCTATTACAATCTAATCCCAAAGATCCTCCTAGTTTTATTCAATTATACACACCATATTTAATTTTTATAAAACAAATATTACCATGACACAGGTTGAAAAACCTGGAAAAATCGTTTTGGTATTTTTTAAATCATTTTATAGAGAGTACTTTTTAGATAATATGAAAACAAACAGTGAAAAGTCAGATTCAATCCGGTTTTTCTTCTCTTGAACATATTCCTACTCTTATTGCATACGATAGCATGTAGTTCTAGAACTTTCAGTTTTTAAAGACAATACCAGAATTCATGGGAAATGATAATGTGACCTTATTCCGGATATGACGTAATGCAAAAATGGAAACCACATCAACGATTACAATTGCTACAATGTTGTTCACTTTCAGTTGAACAATCTCACTTTTCATATTTCATACACGTATCAAGCGAATACCAAATTTCACTAAAAAAGCCACAACCACACGCAGAGTCGGTGAATAATTATACCACATTATTGAAATTTAATTTGCCCATAAAATTGCACCCAGATCACGCAGAACCGTCTCATCTCATTTATTGCCCGACGAATAAAAAAGTGACCATCAAGAACACCCTTCGCGAGGAGCGGGACCTGGCCGGACATGGCATTCGACTGGACAAAAACATTTCGCACACTAAACGAACGAAAGCGTTGTTTAAATTGGCAGCTATAGCGCTAAATTATATTAAATCAATTACCCTTCCGCGCTTCTTTTCTCAGGTGGCGTTCCGGCAAAATTTCGGAAAATCAACCAACAAACTACCCCTCTGCTGTGGTCCGACCGGCGAAGGGAATAAAACAAAGCGCAGCAGAAAAAAAGCGTTTAAATGACTACTTTATTCAGTTGCGGCTCTTCCCCGCGGCAGATTGAGCTCGGAATTGCAATTCCGAGCGATCAAAATTCTTCCTTGGGATAATGTCGTGGAAAGGGGGGGGGGGTCGACGAAATGGTGAAATCATTTTGGGTGAAATGTTTCGATTGATCCACCTAGTTGTCATTGTGTTTTTGAGGAAACTAATCAAAATTTAGGTCTTGTGAGTAGATTGTAGTTACTCGATAGCTCACTCATTCATTCATGGGACCTGAGCACCCCATTATTCATGAGCATCCAGAACGGCTACTCGCTTTATCCTTGACTTGGGCCTATGTTAGATTCCTATAGCCTTTTTTTTATTTCTTTGCTGTGGCCACGAGGCCCTAGAACTGCCTATGTTGTGATACTCTCCCTGATTACTTAATCCAGTATTTGCTTACAGATTTCATTTTCGCACTTCCGTAATGTATGAGGGAAGGGTCGTTAGACCTGAACCCATTCGGCCGAAAGTCATTTGCCTGAATCCCACTAGGCCGAACAAACGATTAGGCCGAAACCCATCTGGCCGAATAGGTCATTTGGCCGAATAGGCCGATAAAGTCATTTGGCCGATAAAGTAATTTGGCCGAATAAGTCATATGGCCGAAAACGTCTGACCGAATAGGTCAGTTGCCTGAATAGGTCGTTTGGCCGAATAGAACATTTGGCCGAATAGGACATTTTGCCAAATGGTACATTTGGCCGAAAAGTACATTTGGCCGAATAAGTTATTTGGCCAAACAGATCATTTGGCTGAAAATGTCATTTGACCGAGCAGAACATTTTGCCGAATAGGTCATTTGAAAAGTGCGAAATGAGGTGTGAAAAGTGAGACATCTCACTTCTCACTACTTATTTCTCACTTCTCACAGTGAGAAGTGAGAATGAGTAGTGAGACGTCTCACTATTCACTTTTTACAGTGAGAAATGAGAAGTGAAACGTCTCATCACCCACTTTGCGCTACTCACTTTTCAAAATAAGAAGTGAGAAAAGAGGAGTGAGAAGTGAGACGTATAAATTCTCACTCCTCATTTCTCAATTCTCGCTGTGAAAAGTGAGTACTGCGAAGTGAGAAGTGAGACATCCCACTACTCACTACTCACTTCTCACTTTTTTCAGTGCAAAATGAGAAGTGGGTAGTGAGACGTCTCACTTCTCACTTCTCATCTCTCATCACTCACTGTGAAAAGTGAGTAGTGATACGTCTCACTTCTCACTTCGCACTACTAACATTTTACAGTGAGAAGTGATAAATAAAGAGTGAGAAGTGAGACATCCCACTACTCACTTCGCGCTTCTCACTTTTTATAGCAATAAGTGAGAAACGAGGAGTAAGAAGTAAGATGTCTCACTACTCACTTCTAATTTCTCACTGGTCACTCTCTCCTATTGGGCCAAATGACCTATTCGGCTATAGTAATGACCCTTTAGGCCAAATATCCTATTCGGCCAAATGTCCCATTCGGCCAAATGATCTATTCGTGCCAAATGGTCGAATACAAATGACCCTCCTTCCAGATCTGAAAAAATGACATGGGACAACTATGCTTGCTCAAAATCGTCATCGACGACATGAACCTCACAAAAAGGAGACCGGTAATCCGGCCTGATATTCTGTATACCTATTTTTGAAACGGCTGCTAGCTACAACCGATTGTGTCCCGATATCTCCCAAAGTTTCACGGACAGCCGGAAGTTCGGCAGCTGTTTATATGCAGTGTTATTATACGACATCAACTATATTCGTGGTCTATTGAACCTGGAGAATTTGAAGGAGTTGCAGGACTGTCTACAGGAATTGGCCGAAGCAGTCAGGAGTCGACGCTTGCTGCCAAGTTCCAGAATTAAAGTGAAGCAATTATGTGACCACTTTGAAGCGGCAAGATTGAACGAATACCTACAAGATTTGGTGAACAAATTTCGACCGAGCTACGAGTTGCTACAAGAGAAGATCAATAAAATGACATCCGCGACAAGTGAGATGTAAAGATAATGACTTCGGTTGAGCGGTCTAAGGAAAAATATCTATTATGCAACACACGAGCATTGTCCGAGCTTCGATTATCAAAACAGAGATGTTAGCACTATAAAAAGCTGCATGTATCCGCAAGTAGGCTCCACCAAAGCGACCGTGTGCCGCTCAAAGCGCACAAGCTCAAGTCCTGGTGTTAGGTGGGACGCTAAACAGCCCTGACACGACGGCCCTCCGACGAGACAGGAGGTTTGCGCAGGCCCAATAAGCCGCCTTTAAAAACAACCATTACGAACAAGATAGAAGATAATACGACTCGATACAATCGGCAACGACCTAGGCGACGAATAAAGGATCACGATTGGAAGCTTGGAACATGGAACTGCAAGTCGCTAGGCTTCGCAGGTTGCGACAGGATAATCTACGATAGATCGAGACCGTGAAGAGACGGAGGAACTGTACCGTGCTAATAACGCACGAAAGTTCTATGAGAAGTTGAACCGTTCACGTAAGGACCACGTGCCACAGCCCGATATGTGTAAGGACATAAACGGGAACCTTCTTACGAACGAGCGTAAGGTGATCCAAAGGTGGCGGCAGCACTACGAAGAGCACCTGAATGGCGATGTGGCAGACGAAGATGGCGGTATGGTGATGGACCTGGGAGAACGCGCGCAGGACATAATTCTACCGGCTCCGGATCTCCAGGAAATCCAGGAGGAGATTGGCCGGCTGAAGAACAACAAAGCCCCTGGGGTTGACCAACTACCAGGAGAGCTATTTAAACACGGTGGTGAGGCACTGGCTAGAGCGCTGCACTGGATCATTATCAAGATTTGGGAGGAGGAAGTTTTGCCGCAGGAGTGGATGGAAGGTGTCGTGTGTCCCAACTACAAAAAGGGCGATAAGCTGGATTGTAGCAACTACCGCGCAATCACATTGCTGAACGCCGCCTACAAGGTACTCTCCCAAATTTTATGCCGTCGACTAACACCAATTGCAAGAGAGTTCGTGGGGCAGTACCAGGCGGGATTTATGGGTGAACGCTCTACCACATACCAGGTGTTCGCCATACGTCAGGTATTGCAGAAATGCCGCGAATACAACGTGCCCACACATCATCTATTTATCGACTTCAAAGCCGCATATGATACAATCGATCGGGACCAGCTATGGCAGCTAATGCACGTAAACGGATTTCCGGATAAACTGATACGGTTGATCACGGCGACGATGGATCGGGTGATATGCGTAGTTCGAGTTTCAGGGGCATTCTCGAGTCCCTTCGAAACCCGTAGAGGGTTACGGCAAGGTGATGGTCTTTCGTATCTGCTATTCAACATCGCTTTGGAGGGAGTAATACGAAGGGCAGGGATTGACACGAGTGGTACGATTTTCACGGAGTCCGTCCAGTTATTTGGTTTCACCGACGACATTGATATCATGGCACGTAACTTTGAGAGGATGGAGGAAGCCTACATCAGACTGAAAAGCGAAGCTAAACTGATTGGACTAGTCATCAACACTTCGAAGACGAAGTACATGATAGGAAGAGGCTCAAGAGAGGTCAATGTAAGCCACCCAACACGAGTTTCTATCGGTGGTGACGAAATCGAGGTGGTTGAAGAATTCGTGTACTTGGGCTCACTGGTGACCGCCGATAACGATACCAGCAGAGAAATTCGGAGGCGCATAGTGGCTGGAAATCGTACGTACTTTGACTCCGCAAGACGCTCCGATCGAATAGAGTTCGCCGCCGTACCAAACTGACTATCTACAAAACGCTTATAAGACCGGTAGTTCTCTACGGACACGAGACCTGGACGATGCTCGTGGAGGACCAACGCGCACTGGGAGTTTTCGAAAGGAAAGTGTTGCGTACCATCTATGGTGGGGTGCAGATGGCGCACGGTACGTGGAGGAGTCGAATGAACCACGAATTGCATCAGCTTTTGGGAAAACCATCCATCGTTCAAACCGCGAAAATCAGAAGACTGCGGTGGGCCGGGCACGTAGCCAGAATGTCGGACAGTAATCCGGTGAAAATGGTTCTCGATAACGATCCGACGGGAACAAGAAGGCGAGGTGCACAGCGGGCAAGGTGGATCGATCAGGTGGAGGACGACTTGCGGACTCTCCGCAGACCGCGTGGTTGGCGAAGTGCAGCCATGGACCGAGCTGAATGGAGAAGACTTTTATGTGCAGCACAGGTTACTCCGGCCTTAGTCTGATAATAAATAAATGTTAGCACTAGGGTAGTTTAAATTTCAAAAATGTTCGAGAATTCTAATTCCCATATGTGTACTAGTTTTTAAGATTTAGGAGTCCTGGCAAAATTTCAGGAAATTTGGAGGTGGTTTAGGGGTGGTGCGAAGGCAATTTGTGTTTATATGGGAATTTATATGGAAAAAAATTGTTCAAGTTCTCCTACAAAAGTCAAATAGTCATGAATTCAAATATACAACCCCATCCTCCGTTTTTGGAATCTATATAAACAAAATCTGCGGAAAAATAATTTATTTTTAATTCATTTGCCATTGCTAGGTTGCGGCCAATTTCACCATTTTTGCCATTTATAGAAGCACACGCAACATCTTCCAAAAAGCACCTTGTTTCTATTCAGTTTCATTAGAGGCACTGGAAAAACACCAAAGCGTGTAATTACTAACTCAAGCAAAGCCAATCGAGGATTCACGTTATCATTATATCAAGTTCTGTGATTTTTGAATACATGATTAACAGGGAGTTCAGCCTTAGCTGTTCCATATAGGCGAACATTTCATTATAAAGGTCATTTGTCCCGTTTTATTATTGCTTAAAATTTTCCTTTCATCTGATGGAACTGATGAGATGAAATTCATGTATACCTAAAACTGCACAATTAATTAAGTATTTCACGACACAGTCCAATTTTGTGTGACACGACAGTCATTCGAGTTACACAAACGTACATCGAAAATTAAAAATAACAACTGAAGATTGCTTGCCACCGATTCGCGTAAAATTGCACACTTATTCCATCTCCAGTCCATCTCGGCCCGACTGGCTGCATTGACTTCCAAGAAACGGCGGAAACCACGTGTGCACCGGAGCGGTTGCTTTTGCTGCCGGAAAGCTTAAAATCCAATTAATCATCCGCGTTAAAAAGGCGAAAATATTTGCATGACATGTTTACATTATAGCTTTTTGGTCCTTTTCTCTGGAACTGCGCGGTGCATAATTTTCCCTTTTGGTTTGTTTTCTCCAGCAACGTCACGCGGTCTTGCTGACTCGGCAACGCAGAGGAAGGGTTCCTGAATTGGATTGGAAAGCCTGTCGTCATCGCCGCATCTGAATGGACGGACGGACGAACGAAAATCAACTCTGCGTTGGGTACCATTGGTTTACTGGATTAACTTGAACTCGAGACAGGTAAATTAATTCACCAAGTTAAAAACCGATTACATTTCGAGTCAGCCCAAATACATCCTGTCAAAATATATGCGTTGCAACTTGATGAGATTTCTTATCATTTGGAGCAGAATGATGTGATATGAAATGGTTATATTATATATGTTTTTTTATCCAATAACAGTAGTGCTAATCAAGTGCTTTCTCTAGAAATCAGGAGTAAAAATTATTAATTAAAGCCTATCAAAAAAGCATTGAATGAACATGTGAATAGTTCTTGACTATGATTTCTTAAACCAATTAGACCAATTTGTCATTTTTAAAATGTTGATTTATAACAGATTTAACAGACAGACTTAAAAAGCATCATCCAGGAAGTAAACATGAAGGCGTAAACAAAGTTAAAGGCAGTAATAATACATTTTTCAACACCTTGCTTACGTAGGCCATAGTGCGATACTGAATACCACCCAATAATCGTAAATTTTTGGATTTAATAAAGTGCAAACCGTTGTTCACGTTGCAACTGACATGTGACCTGTTAATGCCCCCAACACAGTTGTCTGATTTGTGCCTCACCTTCTCTTCAATCCATGAGACCAACGACAGGCGCTAAGTCGGCTTGATGAATCGTCCAAACAAAGCCAGCCTGATGCCTCGCATAAAATCGCCGCACTTCCTGCTGAAGGTGAAAAATTCCCACGATCGAAGCCCACACCCGCGCGCGCACACCTGAAATTACGAAAAAATATTAATAATTTAATTTTCTCTCAACTTCGCACTCGCTCGCACAGCTTTCGATCATGTGTTTGTTTTTAAGCAGCTTTGGCGGGCTGGAAGATGAGGACGGCGTTAAACCTATAATTTAAAATGGCTATTTTTGTAACCATCGTCCTCGTAATCAACATCTTTTTATTAAACTTTTTTTTTGTTTTTGTTCCAGAGCAGTTCCCATTACTTGCACTTGATGGTAGTCATTTGCACAATGGTGATGAAGGTGGACAACATTTTAAGATTTATAATATTTAACTTATATTTCATGCACACCTAATTATTTGATGATCAACAGCATTTATTCAATAGTTATAAGTCAAAATCAGAGAAAAAGTATGAAGTTTTTATTTACTGTTTAGGCAAAATGAAACTTAATCATCAATTAAGTTTTTTGACCTCATACCGTCTACACACGTTCCCTTAGTATTTTTTAGGGTTTATTTGAGAGCATGCAAACCAAAAAAAACGCCCAAAAAGCCAAAAATGATGAAATAATAACAACCACTTGATGTAGAAGACGCCGCCGATGATGATGATGATGATGAACGTGTGACCACCAAGCTTCAACCTAGCAGCGTGAGTATGCACTTTTCGATCGCGGCAATAAAGTTTATATGCAGAGCGAACCAAATTCCCCCGATTTTCTATAACAGTCTCTAATTGATATTCAATATAAAGTTGCATTAACACTTTCCAGATTAGGAACTGTTTCGGCTGAGAGAAAGTTAGGAAGGTTGACGAACATTACAGTAGCTATCAAATGAGCATTGCAAGATATTTTATCAAACCGCTTGTTTTGCCTATTGGATGTATGTTATGGATGCGTTTATAAGAATATTTAAAAATTATTTTAGGTACAACAAATGCTTTCAATGGTAATTTTTATGGGAAATCTCTCTTGGGATTTCTCTGGTAATTCTTATAGGATATCTTTCGACAGACTTCCAGGTCATACCTCTAGGAATTACTTAAAAAAAAACTTTGAGAAATTATCCGGAAGTGCCTGTGGAAATTTAGCAAAGCATAGCATAGCATAAGTGATTGTACAAATCGTAGGTGGCTATACAATGCTCAATTGAGCAATTTTCTGTAGGGGAAGGTGGGTAGATTTGATCCCCGGGGAGACTTGATCACCCCCTGTTTTATCGAGAACTAAAGTAGTTTTGTTCTAGCGCATTTTTAATATAGATCCTCTAAACAAATGACCTTTATGTGGTGAGTTATTTTTTGGATTAACAACCTTATTTATTCTGCAGGGCGATTTGTATGTTTTGACCTTCCCAAAGATTTTTTTATTGGCCACGCAAAAGTTGAACTACTTTTCATAACAAAGACCGAATGCTTTCGTTTTTTCACAGCACAAAGCCATAAATATGCTTAATGATCTGTACTGATGAAAATGTCGAAATTCCATCAAAGTTTAAGGATATTTGGATTTGAAGTTATTGCCTCAATATGGGGACACTTGATCCCCCATTAGTCACCCATACAAAAATTCAAAAAAATTTAAACCTGTATTCAGGCTTCTAATTTTTTGTAGATTTGACAGATGTGATGAAGTTTTGGCAGGAAAAAATATTTATTGCGTAGATATCATAGAAAGGGGATCAAGTCTCCCCAAATTTTAAAATTGCATGTGCTGTCGAATTCAATAAAAAAAATCGTTCATGTATACGCACAGCAATTCGAAAATTCTGTATATTTTGAAGGAAAAATATTTAAAAAATCTGAGGACACCTTTCTAATTTTATCAAAGCAAGTTCTTGGAGAGGGATCAATTTCCCCCGAAAATTCAAAAAGTCGCACTCCAAAACACTCCAAAAAAACGATTGTGTATCAATAGCAACAATAATTTAAGGACTGTCAAACATCAGTAAAGTTAAATACTATATTTCTTAGAGAGTCTGTGTGGAAATCGCGTATGTTTATTTATTTTTGGCTGTGGTACATCGGAAATCAGAAAAGCGGATCAAGTCTACCCAGTCTCCCCTATATTGTCGCACATCGGTACTTGGGATGAATACCTTTTCCTATACAGAAGCAGTTGTATCCTTACATTAACGGAAGGATGGGAAGGAATGTTAGTTCAACATCTATTGGTGAAGATGCACGGAACCCATGCTACCTTCATAGATGTCTCAGGAAGTATATTTGTGTTAGAGACTCTATTCGACAATATAGAGCGTGTGTCAATAAAAATATATAAAAATTTATTGTGCCAAAACACATCATCTCAAATTCCAGGGAGTCCCAGTCCAGAACATGTTCTTCTGAACCATTATGGAGTCTCCTAGAAGAATGCGAAATACTGAGGTCCATCGTCAGGCTAATATTAAACCGCTGAATGAACGCTTTGGTGATTAGAATAATAAATTAATATGTATTCAACGAAAACGTAAGTCCAAAAGAAAGGCACTCTTTGTTTATTTTCTCTTTCGTTTATTACGAAGCAATACTAACATTCACATCGGATGTTTTCACCGAGATCCGAAGAAAATAGCTTTGTCTAGCGTGCTGAGGTTGAAATGTTGTAATAAATGCAAAACTAGCTTTGATATTAGTGAAAGAGAGCGTAATGAAAGAGAGTCTCTCATTTGGACATACGGCGTTTTCAAAAATCATGCTAGAAATATTATTGTTAAACCAAAAATTAAACAAAAAAAAAGAAATTAATGCAAAAAATATCTGCAAGATCTCATTTCAACCCGATGTTCTTTATTTGTTGTGCTATGCGAAAAACTCTGGCTTAAAAAATCGTTTTTTTGTGCAATATTTTATAATATAGGTTGTAGGGTATCCTCCGTTATGGGATTAAGGGATATCCGTTACGGTTTGCGATAAATTAAATCTGTTAAACGAAAGCTTGAGCAGAAAACCGAGAAGGTGAAACGAGGCTCTTCTTCGTGCAGTAAATTGAGCATGAGCATGAGCATGATTGACCGCCCACGGTTGCTACTCCGTTATTGCCAGGTTAGCTGTAATTGCACAGAGAACCAACAGATGAAGTTTGGGAACAACATCATCTTCAATGTGTAAAAACAGGTGACCCAAAAATAAGCAATACCGGCGCCGGCCGTGTCCGAATGCTGGTCAATTGAGGAATAGGTAGGAAATTGTTGACATGATACTCGCTTAGATAGAAGCCGACGAGTCAACTGCACTTTCACGAGAAATCACTGAGATATTGGATATATGGGGTAGGGAGTGTGACATGGTTCGTTTTGGTAAACGGTCTTCCGTGTATAGCGTGTAGTTTGATTTTAAACAAAAACAATCGAACGAACGCTATTTTTTGTTTTTGATGTGCGAACTCAATTTTCACTTTCTGATTAACCCAAGCAACACCGAAAACATATATTTATCAGAAAAATAAAAAAAAACATGTTGTATTCAAGTTCTAAAAGTGACATGCAATACCTTTTTTTAAGTTATAACAAAGTTCTGAAAATGTTTGAAACAAACATTTCTTACCAAAATTATTCTTTGTTGTATTTTTTGTCACCAAGAAATTTATAAGACTTCATTATAACACTCACCGTGACCAACATTGTAAATGTTTTATTTATGTTATATAAATGTGGCGGCACACATGATATGCATGCATTGACGAATATATAAGAAGTAAATCACACTCTTGCAGGAATGAATGTGATGATTAACATGTCAACGAAAACTACTAAAAACAACTTTTATGAAAGTAAGAAATTGCCATGCCCGCAAAAAAATAAGATAAACTTATTAATTAAATCATATAAAAATGTTCTGGAAATGTATTATGGTCAATATATAGAAAAAAATGCACAGACTAGAATGTATCGATCACAACGGTCGATTCTGAAGCCAGCGTACAAAATTCTGTCACGTATTCTGTTTAACAGACTGAGACCATTCCAGCAGTCCTTCGTCGGCGGAACCCTGGCATGTTCCATATTTGTGATGGGTTATCGCTTGACCAAAATATTATCTTCCTCGGCAGTTTTTAACTAACTGGAAACTGAATCCAAATTCGTCAATTTTAATCATATGACTTTTTTCTACAGTCTTAAGCAACTAAAGCGGTAAAAAATATGTTAAAATAACTCACTCATAACAACTTTATGACACGTTTAAAATATGTATTTTAAATTGTTATAAAGCTGCATCCGTGGTTAATTTTAAACGTAGTTGAAGCATCCTTGTATAACAAAGCAATAATTCGAATTCTAAGAAAAATACAGTGTCGGTTGAAAAATAATGATACTGAACCAATTATTTTGGTTTGAAATGAATTCAGTTAAAAAAAAGATTCTTTTAATCTTTTTTTGTACAAGAAATAGCATCATTTTTATCACGATAAAAAACATGATGATATGCTGCACGTATTACGTTAACCTAGTATGTTTGAGAGATGACCCAGCCGAGGGCTAGAAGTATCTCTAATAAGGATAATACTAATAATAACTAAGCATGTTACAATTCCGTAATTTGCAATTGAAAATTGATTCGACGGGTTCATGTGTTTCGAAATTATAACCGAAAACAAAAAATACAAGTCCCCTTAAAAAAACTTTTACTTTTGTTTTGCTGGAAAAGTAGTAATTTATATAAACGAACACATAGTGGGATCCCCAAAGGAACTATATTAGTGTTTATGTGCTTTTAGATGACGACTCTACTATGAATCTAAAAAACAGGGAAATATCTAAATGTGGATAAAAGCTATTGGAAATTTTTATTTTTTATAGAGTAAACTTTTTATGACCAGTAACCAACATTTTGATTGGCACTGTGATGTCTCCCAAAAAGACTCCATTGCCATGTTTTCGGATAATCTATAAAATGTATGTCAAAAAATAAAAAAAATGTTTAATGCTTCCATCTACTTGATAAATGGCGCAAGAATTTACAGCAAGTAGAATGAAAAGTTACACAATAAATCTTGAACCG
Source organism: Armigeres subalbatus (assembly GCF_024139115.2). NCBI lineage: Eukaryota > Metazoa > Arthropoda > Insecta > Diptera > Culicidae > Armigeres > Armigeres subalbatus. The sequence goes on along the minus strand of NC_085140.1, from coordinate 411,066,832 downwards.
CAAGGAAAAACGATATTTTCCTACTAAGTACAAACTCATTTTGCAATCTATAATTTAGATAATGTTGTTTGAAAACAACTTTATGCGCATTACAGATAGCCATTAAATTATCAAATTATAAATATATAATTAAGATGACATTTTTGTTATGTCATAATTATTGCTTTTGTATAAATGTATATTTAACACCTTTGTATAACTCAATAACAACCTAATGGTAATAATAATATAAATCAAAACTAATATAGGGGAACGGTTCGCTACTTCATCTCATAGCTCCTATTTCAATCCCATCAAAAACAAAGCAATGGAAAGAAATTTGGTTTGTTTGTTGTTTTTGTGATTTCTTTCAACACGCATGTTGACAAAAGGAAGCGACGAATTTGGTGCCGTATTACTTTGTTTAGCGATGAGATGGATATATGTACAGTGATATGGAGATCGGAACATTTCCCCTAGAACAAACAAATACGTATTATAAAAGCATTTCATAACGTTTTTAATACTTCACTTGCTATAGTATGTTATACAACGCTCATATAAGATATATAGGTTAGTTAATCTTCTTCGTACAGTAAATTTAACCAGAAACCACGATTGCACGATTATCCAGAAAGTTCTACGATTTGTGTCAAAATGTGAACGCAATCCGCTCATACCGAACCAAGATATTAAATTTATTCGCGTCATGAACATTTTTTTTTCATTCTGCAGTGTCTTCACTTAAATCATTCCAGCGATCTACCCGTCATAACTATCCGGTATTTCCTTCCACAAATTACGTAGCGCTTTAGGAGGAGGGAGGGGGACAGGCCGAGCGTTACGATCCATACAAAAAACTTAAACCCTTCATACAAAAAGTGTTACGAGTGGGAGGGTAGGGGTCCAATATCATCAAATTTAGCGTTACGTAAGGTACCCCGGGGCTAGTGGGACCTAAAAAAACGCTAGTTCAGCCAAATCGCTAAAGCATACTTAGAAAACAGGATATTTCAGGACATTAAACACGGATACATTATTATATGCTTCCGTTGTTGAAGTGTAGACGTGTTGTAAGCTATTTAAAATAAATTTACCTGTGGGACCAACTCACCCCTTCAAACGGGGCAAGTGGGACCTATTCTGCTCAAAACTGTCGATCGAAACTAATTTTAAGAATGTTGATATAATGTTCATGTAATTTCTGAGTCGTAGTATTTCCGATCATGGATGGAGGTTTATAGCTTGTCAGACTTTTGTTTTTGGAAAAAAGGGGTTGCAAAGTTAGCAGATATAAAAACAAGACAACAGCCGGTTTATCGTTTAATTGGTTGTTGTCTGGCTTTACATTAGCTTATTTTCTTACCAAATGTGTTAGATGGAAGAGATAAGCGAATCTTTGTTCACTTTTCGAATGAATGTTTATCTGTTTAACACAAATTATTACATAAATTAGAACTTCAAAAGAAACGTTTTTATTCAGGCGGTGTTGTAAATTTGTAATGGAACGAAATGGACAATTTATGTATTAAGCGCTTTATTTATCTAAAAATCTGTTAATCTGATGCGAAGTTTAAAAATAACAAAACACAAGACAAAACCTTTTGATCTATTGTAGAATAAATAGATTCTTTGCACTGTAAACGGGAAATTTTGCATAACCATTGCTCTTTTCCATGAAGGAGATAATTTTCAGAAAGTAAAATACACATTTGGTAAATCAACTGTACACTACTTCTTAACAACTAAACCAACGATATCAACTGCATTTGATTCAGATCCATATGATATTTTTCACTAGACAACAATCTAAAACAGGTAAAATGGCTCTATCGAAAATGTTGTTCAAATATGTCCCACTTGCCCCATGTATGTTTAAAATCAAGGGAAAGTGAAAATTGCAAATTTTATTTTGGCTATAGTCAAATCTTTTAAATCGTTTTTGATGTCACACAATTATTTAATTGCTCAAAATATTCACTTTCAACATCAATGATAAATTTAGAAACGACTATTTTGTTGGAAATCCATTGAATTTAAATAAAAGTCATATATTTTGCCGGTAGTTTAAAGTCATGATTAAACAATACCATTAGTATGGTGCCGTAAATGGATTTGATTCCAAATTTGTTTGCGTCAGGCGAATTCGTTGATAAATCTGCTTCATTTTTCTAGAACATTGTTACCATTAAAAACGTTCACCGATTAATCAGTAGCCATAGTACCCATTTACCCCGTATTTTCACTTGCCCCGGGGTACCTTAATTTGTTAAAGAACCCTAAAGTGAGAAACAGTTGGGCCACAAAAACAACTTCCTTCATTTTAGCTCCTGTCAGCTGTCGAACAAGGTCATAATGAGCTCGGTGGTCTAGTGGCTACCACTTCTGCAGGAGGTCGTGGGTTCAATTCCAGGCTCGTAACCTCTCACACTAACAATTCCAAAACCTCCCGTGACACCTACGAGAGGTCGTAGAGTTCTCTGCATCTTTCTTAAGTAGGTGTCCAACTAACCATCCTTCCCCTTCCTCAGCATTCGCAAGGACGTGGTCAGGACAGATCTGGACTATTGGAGAGTGCATTGCTTCCATCTAAGAGATAGTGATTAGTCCCAAATCAATATCTGTGGTAACGGATGAAAGTGATTCTACTTCATACAATAGTCCAGACTTGTACCATCTACGAATTTGTGCGAATTGCTCAATGTTAATGGTAATGCTAATGTCAGCCGTCGAACAAGGTCATCGAATACGTTGAAGTCCGCTCTCATGGAAGTCCCTTCTTTTTTAGGTAGCCGGGCTAGCTGCTGTCCGTTTTTTTTTTTCAGCTGCTTCGCGGACAACCAACCGACAAAATTGCGTTACGCTGATTTCAGAATTTTTGGACATATTTTCATGATTCTGAGTCATGTTTTCAAGACTCAGCGTCGTTTTCCATGACCCAGCGTCATGATTTCATGACTCAAAGTCATGAAAACGTGACTCCGAGTCGTGATATTTTATTTATGAAAATGGGAATAGCATTTTGATAATGCCTCTGGAGGTTACTACCTTACTTTAAGGCAAAAATGCTATTATTATTCATGGTTATCGTAGTTTAGGTCATGATATCATGCATTGTAGTCATGATATCTAGAAATAACAAGTTTTATGAAATCATGACTCTTTAGTCATGGATTTGGCAACGGATGATTACCTGTGCGCCGTTTTTTTTCTAGTGCAACTTCTAAAACTTCATCCACCAAAAATCCTACAAGCACTGACTTGGCCTTCTTGTCCGTTTGCTAATTTTGCACGACTCGCATCGTCTGAGGCTGAAATTTCCTCCTTCAACGCAGAAGAGACATCCACCGCATCCATATGTGGTGTGACCCGGAGACACAAATTTTCGTAATTAGTTCCGGCCAGCTGCAGAGTACCTTCCTTCGACGAGCCCATAACCTCCCATAACCTAATATAATATAAGAAAGGGTGACAATAACCGAGACTTTAACCGTTAGAAACTTTTATTAACGTCTGTACATTCTGGGAACTAGTTTCAGAACGAATAAATTTCTCCACGAATACTTGACAGTTGTTTAAGGCCCCTTCGGTGTTGAACTTAATCTAGAATTTAAAAAACACCTAAATAAAGAATAAAAAAAATGTTTAAGGTCTATACTCAACAAGACCTACTTCTTCAGAATAAGTGCAGACATCATCATAGATTGGTTTATCTTCACTGAGCTAATGGGTTTATAACACTGTAGCACATAACAGTAAGCTCGTCACACTCTATGAAAGTTTATTTTTGGGACGAACATGTAGACTTTGCGAGCACTTATGGGCCAAGCACAATGGATACGTTTGCGAGCGTTTTTGACAATTTTCCCATAGGAAAACTGTCAAAACGTACGCAAACGTATCAATTCTGCGTGGCTTTAATCTACGAGAATAGCGAAGTTTACTGAAGAGTTTAGATGAACTGGTGTACAAAGTCAACTGGATACAAAACCAATAGCTACCCATCATATACAGATCATGCTCATGACTTATACATATTTGTTGAAACAAGATGTTCGGAGCACTCCAAATCATTCGGGATCTCAAACCAATTAAACACCTAACTGGACATGATAACAATCAGAGACCTAAATGGATATGCTAACTTGTCACTGGTTTTGTAACTAGAGTTATTTAAATGGTAGACTAATTGGTCTTAATTACAAATATTTGGAGAGCTTAGAGCGTCATATTAGGTACTTTCCAAGTCGTAAGCCATGGTATATAGAAGCCTGATTGCTATCGATTTTGTACCGGTCGTAGTCAACCTCGTGGACAAATTGATGTGAACTCCAGAATGATTTTGTGAACTATAGTTATTAAGATCATCGTATTTTCACATATCTAAATCGTTAATCGCATGGCTTCTAAGGGCATATATGTGTACCGTACCATGTATTGCTTTTGATTTTGTACCAAGCCCAGTTTGTTTAGTAAATCTATTTGCCTGAAGTCCAGAATAAGTTGGAAAACTTAGAACACAATCATCCGCCTGGCCTCTGAGGTCCTGTATGGATATCACTGGTTGCTATTGGTTTGGAACGAGCACAGTTGACTTGGTAGACAAATTTGTTTAAACCCCAAAAAGGATTTGGAGAACTTAGAACATCTGGTTAAGGCTTATCTCAATCATAAATCAAGCGCATGGCCTCTAAGCGCATGTACGGACACCATAAGTTGCTATTGGTTTTGTACTAAGCGTGTTTGCCCTATTAGACCGAGGTTCCAAACTCCAGAACCTAGAACATCTGTAGAAATATTGACTTCATTTGTTATTCGTCACCTCTGAAATAATATTAAGCACATTTATAAAAAAACGGTAATAAAATCGAGTAATACAAGCGCTGTGTTATTGTGCAATTTTCGAAAAGTGGCCAACTGACAATTCTTCCTCCAAGGATTACAGGTTGTAGGTGTGGCCAATCAACAATCTAAGGTCAGCTTCGGGTATACAAACATGTGAATTTGACTGAGAAATGCCTGAAATATTGTTAAGTCAAATCAGGGTCAAATGACCGGAATACCGTAAGTGTGAGTTTTTTTAGCCCTTAAGGAACGTCGTACAAAGTAGGTCAATGTTAAGGAACATAGTTTTCCACGAAATAGAAAATTCAAAAAGTTTCGGACATTCACATTGTTACGTTTAAAATACATAGTTGATTGATGAAGTGATGATTAGTTTACTCTGGTAAATGGTAGTAAAGAATTTCGTAGCAGCAGCCTTTTGTCTGTTTTCTGAGTTTTTTCATAGATCATAATATACTCTATGAATAAACCGTTATTTAGTTAATTCTTAACATTTCGTACAAAGTCTTAACGGTTTTTCTAAAAAAAACAAATGACGCTCCAGGTGCCGCAGATAGTATTGCAGCTGTCAGCTACTGGAGCAAATAAAATTCGTTAACGTTAAGTCCCATATGCGCCCCAAACCAACCAACCAACTGTAGCTACCACCTTATAGCCATCCGTCGTACTTGTTATCACGAAAGCCATCACTTGCTTGCTAGCTGGTCATCGGCGCCGGTGGACCGATAAAGTGCAGCTTGGCACATGCCGCGGACACGGACCGACGCGTGCCATACGGGATCCTCCGCCCGGACAAGTCCTTATGGGTCTATGAAGCAAGCGCACCACCATAAAACACCACCAGCCGGCCTAAATCACCCAAGCGTCCCAACGTCAGTCACGGTCAGCTACCCCCTCTCGAACAAAGGAGGTCTATCTCGCAGGCTCGTGCACTATGCGCACTCGTTCCATTCCAGGAGTCATGAAAGACGCAAACGGGACTTCCGGAAGGAAGACACACAGCGATCGATTAACAAAACGAGTGCCATCACAGCTCGTGCTCGCTGTTGCTAAAGTGGACCCGAGTGGTCGTGTGCTGCAATGTTTGTTCCGAGTGAGAGCTTCGTTCGGGTTTGGTGGGCGAGGATAAATTATGCACCCTCACCTACTCAGCCTGCGGAACGGGAGGATCACCCGCTGAAAGGACGTTGTACCTATTCCATATGGTGCTGCGGGTGATCATCCTTCCTTGCGTGAGTGTGCAGACCGCATAACGCACCGATGTGTGCAGTGACTAGTGCCTTATGACGTGGTAGTTTTAATAATGTTCATTAGGAATAATGGGACTTGTGCTCATTTAGACACCCTTAGAGTCGTGTTCAATCATTGGAATTATTATCAGCTATGACTGTTGAATTAAGATGTTTGAAATAGAACATTTAAAACTGCTTAACTTCAAACTTTTAATTACATTTGTGTTTCGTTGAATTTCATACACAGTTTACTCTCAACGGTTTTCTCTGCAGAAAACAGCAATCTGAACAACCCTTATCTTACACTAATTGCATAATTTTTCCACAATAAAAAAAACTACAAAATTACCTGAGACGCGTGTCGGCCAGTTCCATTTGGGCTGCACTCGCCACCAGCATTCTCCCCCTGTATTTGATCACTCCAAATGAATGCGCATAAATTTGCATCGCTCCACTCTGTTGTCAGTTAGGGCTGGATGGCTTCCCTTCGCCCGCGTCTCAGCGAATGTCAGTTCAAGATATTGGTGCTGCGAAGCCCAAAACAGTGGAACATAAAAAAAAACTAAAACATCAAACTAGCAACACGTGTCGGTCGTGTGTCGAGCGTCATTTACGACAACTGACCGGGTAGGTGCGGCGCAATGCAACTCATCAATCTTGCGTTTGAAGAAAATAAAAGTTACAAAGTTATCGAAACGTCAATTAGGGAGTGCCGAAACCGGATTGATGAGTTATGACCGAGCGCCGGGAAGGAGCCTGCGGAAGGATCGAAACAGGTCCACTACTGAAGATCCTTCCTTGGTTGCCATATGGCGTTCGTTATCGATCCCGGGACCGTTCACAAGTCATTATCGTCGGATTTTTCGTTCTGTTTCTATTTCTGCCGCTGTGGTGCATGCCGAAATCGGACCCAGAGGAGCCAATTACGAAGAGTATGCGGCCCAGACGGGGATGCAAGATAAATGAGTTGTAACGAATGGATTGACGCCTTCGACGATAGAAAACTTGCTTTGGGATGATCTCAGGCTGAGGAACACGAAGCGCGCGTCTGCGTGAGAAGAAACACTTTGCGCGGGCGTCTCCCGAAATGTATCGATTGATTCGACGATCATCGTTACTGAACTGAGGCCAACGGGATTTGACGAATCATTTCGGGGACATGCGAGAAATACAGGGATGTTAAAATTGTGTTTTAATAAAATTGCCATTATCACCAATCGGGTGTCTTGTTGATAGTTCGATGGCAACTTTCTGTTTCAAATTTGGTATTTTTTTCGTTTATTTTTTTCAAAAAATCAAAAATCCAAAGTAGCCTCCGGAGTCAAAAGAAGCCCCGCACGACGGTAGTGCAACTATAACGCTAGCGCTAGCTACTTAGTAAATGATTGAAGTGTAATTTTCTCGCAAATACCACACAATTATTTTTCACTCGAGTGAAAATTTATAGTAAGTAGTTGAAAATTCTCAACCTGATTTCAAGAAGCGTAAATCGGTTCTTCTCTAAACCCTCAATTTGAAACGGGAAGAGTTGGTTTGAGACGATATGTGAAATAGAATTAAATGGGTATGATTGCGTCGTTAGTGATCCCAACGGCATCAATGATGGCTGTCGGCGAAGGTTGATGTAGAAAATTTATTAGTCGCGGTAGCTTTTGCAACCATTTAGCGGTAGAAGGTGAAATTTTCTCTTCAGATCCGGAGAATCGTTTGGTTGCTGTCAGTGGTTATTGCTTTCTGTCATGACCCCCATTTTTAACGGAAGATAGTTGATTTGAGAAGTAGAAGCATAATTACTAGAACGCTAGTGGCGCTGTAGTCAATTAAATTATTTTGCAAAATCATGCTCCAAATGGCCATAATTTATGCATCGTATTGTAGTACATGTTTGGTTTCATAACCAACATTGGTTTGACACTTGTAGTACCGGTACTTTGGCTGCCAGGTCAAAGTAACCTAGTAACCAACCCAAGTAACAATTTCAAGGCTGCATGGATTTATTCAAGTTTTTTAACGGTTTTATCGTTGCTTTGTTCAATACTGCGAGATCAGCTTCATTCGAAGAATTATAGCTATCTTCAAAACCGTAATAAAACGCTCAATAAATCCACAAACGTCAAATATCTCATGAGCTTATTAGTGGTCTAATGATTATCCTGAGGACTTCAATAAAACCAATTTTAAAAACACTCATAAAGACGGATATATTGGTCATGGACTTGTCTTACGCATAACCTAAATAAAACTTAGTAGTTTTCAAAAGGTTTATAATGGCATTGTTCAAGAGCATAATGTTAATGTTAAATTTCATGAACTATGGTCATTCGAATGGCTAAAAACAAATGTTTTTGTTACATGTTCCTCAAATATCTTGAACAAAGAAAACATTAAACGCAATATTCCCCACTGATCGTTCGCTTATTCAAAATATTGTTGTTTATTAACAATAAAATCCATTGGTCAAATCCCACTCCTGATAATGGAACAGATAATAATAATAAAATAAACTAAAGGAGCCTGTTATCTTACTACCGGTAAATGAAAATGGTATGAATACGAATACGCAACAAATGGTGAGATGAACACGATTTGAGATGTTCTTCTGCTGCTGCTGGAAGCATAAGTTCTATTCAATTTATCATGGACCGGGTAGCTTTCAATGCAAACACTTTTAAATTTGAACCTCGTTGGCTCGAATCGAACATCGTTCAAATTAAAAATGGTTCGAACCTGAGAGTTCAAACGTCATTCAGCAAGTTGGCTAGCGAAAATAAAAATTAAACATCGATAAACGAAACGCATAATTAAAACAAAATAGCAGGTTAATTTATAACCTTGTTAATTTGAATGAAGCACCGTTTAAATTAACAGGGGGTTCACAGTTCGGATTTGGTTCTATTCCCTATCTTCTTACGGCACGGTAAATGTTAAATTTGACAGGCCTTTGTATTTTACTGGAATTAGGAAAACTTTTCAATAATATTAGGTATCCATAGTTGTGGAAATACTAACTGAACATTTGGTTGATAAACTGGCAAAGCTTCCGTGGAATGTAGAACCATCACACAAAGAAGAACTAATCGTAAGGAAACGAGTGCCGCGACTTTCAGCAAAAACATTTTATTTTTTAAAGTTATGCAAATTTTATTTTGACCGTCAAACTGCTCACAGTGTAGTAGCCATGCTGTTAGCATAGAATTGATTTTATATTAGCGAAAATATTTTTTTTCGAAATCCATTGCCATTTTTAATAACGGCTGTCTTTCTCGATGATTTTCAAATATTAAAGCATAAGAAATGTTTTGTTGCCACTAGGAAAAAAAGACACTAATTAATAAGCCGTAAGCTACAATATTACGACAGCGCGCTTCATTAAACTGATTTTCTTACCTGGTTTCACAAGAAATTCGAACGCGCATAAAAAATGTAAGCACGCGAACGAATTCTGGGGCATCAAATTTACGATAATTGAATAATATTTTTCATCCATAATCAATGTCCATGAATGTTGTTTTTTTATTTATCCATTTCTACTATTTTCCTTTTTCTCCAAAACAATAAAAAAAAGTTCCACGGAAAAGAAATTCTCTTTTTTGACAGCGGTTTTATGGCAGTTTTATGAACATTCTTGAACTTGCTTTGAAGACGTTCTCAAGAGTGGTCCACTTGGTCATAACATAATCTTATAGCGGTCATCAAGAGGTTGATATGTAGATATTAGTTTTATTGCTAGTCTTGAAAATTTGTTCTCCAAATCCGCTAATAGACTATGATAAAACTCAAAATGTTACTTGGGAACGAAGTAACCAACGACGTTAACAAATCTTATACTTTTGAATCCATTATTTGAGACGAATTTTCTTCATTGGCGTAACTAAGAGGGGGCAGAGGGGGCCTACCCCTCCCCAAATCCACTTGTGGCCCCCCACAAAATTTCAAAAGTGAATTCTAAAATAGTAAATTTGCGTGTATCACAAAAATATTTCCTCATTCCTAATTGCATCGTATGTTTTCTATGATCAATTTTCGGCAAAGTATCGAACTTGTCTTTGCAAAATGTCAAGTGCAAGTCATAGATTTTTCATGATGCTGGGTCCTTAGGCCGAAGTCCATTAGGCCGAATGGTCATAAGGCCGAACGGTCATTAGGCTGAATGAGAACAGGGTAGTGAGAAGTGAGCAGTGCGAAGTGAGGAAGAAAAGGTAAGAAGATAAAAGGAAACAGGAGGAAGAAGTAAGAAGGAAGAAGGAAGAAGGAAGAAGGAAAAAGGAAGAAGGAAGAAGGAAGAAAGAAAAAGGTAAAAGTTAAAAGGAAGAAGGAAGATGGAAGAAGGAAGAAGGAATAAGGAAGAAGGAAGAAGGAAGTAGAAAGAAGGAAGACGGGATAAAGAAGGGAGAAAATGGAAGAAAGAAGAAAAAATAAGGAAGAAAAAATAAAGTAAGTAGAATTGGGAAGGAGGAAGAATGAAGAAGGAAAAAGGAAAAAGGAAGAAGGAAGAACGTAAGAAGGAAGAAAGAAAAAGGTAAAAGGTAAAAGGAAGAAGGAAGATGGAAGAAGGAAGAAGGAATAAGGAAGAAGATAGAAGGATGAGGGAAGGAGGAAGATGGAAGAAGGAAGAGGGAAGGAGGAAGATAGAAGAAGGAAGAAGGAAGAATGAAGAAGGAAGAATGAAGAAGGAAGAATGAAGGAGGAAGAAGGAAGAAGGAATAAGGAAGAACGAAGAAAGAAGAAGGAAGAATGAAGAAGGAAGAAGGAAGAAGGAAGAAAGATGAAGGAAGAAAGATGAAGGAAGGAGGAAGAAAGATGAAAGAAGAAGGAAGAAGGGAGAAGGATGAAGGAAGAAGGAAGATAGAATAAGAAAAACAGGAAGCAGGAAGGAGGAAGAAAGAAGAAGGAAGAAGGATGAAAGAAGAAAGATGAGGGAAGAAGAAAGAAAGAGGAAAAAAGAAGAAGGAAGAAAGAAAAAGGAAGAAGGAGAAGCAAGAAAGAAGAAGGAAGAAGGAAAAAGGAAGAAGGAAGAAAGAAGAAGGAAGATACAAGAAGAAAGAAGGAAGTAGGGGTAAGGTGGAGAAAGAACTTCTCATTTTGCTTCTTTTCGCTAATTCGGCCTAATGGCCATTCGGCCTAATGACCTTCGGCCAAATTGCCTTCGGCCTAATGGCCTGACACCATTTTTCGTATACATTTTCATACAGGTTTTTCAGATTTTCAGTGCCAATTACTTTCATTTTCAGTGTTAGCAAAGCATGATAACATTCTGATTATTTAATTGTATCAAGTTCAAAAACCAGATTGTTTGAGGAATTATACATTCTTGTATAATTCTAGATCTAAACGAAGCTGGAACAGAGCTCAATGAGCAATAATCATGACTGTTTACACATATTCTAAGCCTTAGTTGTATGCTCCAACTAAATCCAACCAATGGGAGTTCAAACGATATTTCTTTTGTAAATCTTTCCAAAATATAGATTAGAATCAATTGGATATTTTTTAAGTATACCGCAAAATAATTGATCTAATTCTTATAAAGTTTGTTTTAGTAGAATGTCCTCACAAGTCCAGTGGGCATGTCTCAATGACAAGATCAATGTGAAGATTTTTGCGTTTTAAATTCACAATTTCGACAAAACTTAATCGATAACGTACAAATTCTGCTGAGTAGCATTTGTTCAGCATCCGAAATGCTGAATAAATGCTTAATTTCAAATACAAGAAAGCAGGTTTTTTAATGGCATTTTTTTCTAATTCTTTTTTAACATAGTTTTTTTTTCATATTATATCGTTATTGTATTTTCATATTTAAAATGGAACACATTTTTTAAATCTCTTCGAGCGGGATTCGAACTCGCGCTCTTGCCACCCGACGCTGTAGTTGTCATCGCCCTTACCAGCTGGCCCATAAGAGAGAGATGGTAGAGGATGGCAAAAATCACAAACGTCATACCCAGGTGCAATGAAACAGCTACAGTAGTGCTGCTTTAATGCGTCCATCTAAAATAGTGCAATTAAATAATAAAATGTAGCTAAACTTTGTAATTAGTGATAGGGTTAGGTTAACGACAAGTACTCCTGTCAATGGTCGGAATGAAAAAAAAAACATTCTGCACATACCGATTTCTTTTCTCAAAAGGTAAGTTCATTGCACAAATAGTCCCCGCTATATGGTTCCATTTTGGGAAGCGATCGACGTATGCACACTACAGGCTTTAAAGTGGCACTAATGTAGCTGTTTCATTGCACTTAACGAAAAACAACATTGTGCATTCAAAATGCTATTATAAGACTGTGCCTCTCATGCTTGCTTTGTGAATGCTTAATTAGAACAGCCAGGTTTTCGAAATGCTTATATACAGCATGGAGCATATGCAATGCTAGTATAATGCTACTATAGTGCTTACTTTAATGCTTATTGGTTACCTGGGTTGTTGTGTGCGTTCTGAGATTTTCAGTGATGTATACTTAACGTAACGTATTGTAACGCTCGCCTTCTTGAACAAACTATTTTCCTCGAAAATTCATCTAAATATCGCTATTTTCGCACGGGAAACCAGTGAAACAGATGCAGAACAATATTATTTTCTTGAAACCAATGGGAAATTGGCAGCGGCATTGACTTTAGTTCAGAAATCATAAAAATTTCGCCAGAAGGGCTCAAAATCTGTGGGGGCTCAAATCAATTTGGTTACCCTACACGGATAACCTCGTAAACTCATTAAAGGGTAAATTTTCACCCATTTTTGGAAATAAGTGGATCTACTCATTTAATGAGTAAACCACATTTTACTCATAAATGAGTAAACGCAATATATGTCAAAAAATATTGCATTTTTACCCATTTTTAGAAATTGATTTTTATTGAAAATGGGTGAAAAACTCATTTTTGAGAATGGAGCTATAGAACGGAAAGTAATAAAAATAGGATTTGCTGCAGTTTAAAGAAGAATATAACAAATAAAATGCCCAAGCTTCACCTGTCATAAGACGAGTTTGAACAATCCCATTGAATTCCACCACTTAATTGTATCCTGACAGATACGTATTTCGACCTCAACAGTAAGGCCGTCTTCAGTGTCTTGTACTTGACTCGACTCGACTCGTACAAGACACTGAAGACGGCCTTACTGTTGAGGTCGAAATACGTATCTGTCAGGATACAATTAAGTGGTGGAATTCAATGGGATTGTTCAAACTCGTCTTATGACAGGTGAAAACATTCCACTAAAAAGCTCAAAATAATTTTCTTATGCCCAAGCTTGTTTATTTATTTTGTTATACATTATGTATGAGTTTATAAATACAATAATATTAATTAAAATCAAGACATCCCTCGTCGTGGTGTGGTTGAAGATGTTCTTCCCGCTTCCATCCTTGCTTCCATCTGTTTCGATCCTGATAAATCAAAAAACAATGTAAAGATGTTTGATATTCAATTGAAAATGATTTTAACTACTTACGTTTAAGCTTATCCGTGGTTCCCGCGTTAATCAGGTCACAAAGATACTTTGAGCTTCTACAAAGCCGCAACACGCAACTGATGACAAAAATTATTTTGAGCTTTTAGTGGAATGTTTTCACCTGTCATAAGACGAGTTTTAACAATCCATTGAATTCCACCACTTAATTGTATCCTGACAGATGCGTATTTCGACCTCAACAGTAAGGCCGTCTTCAGCGTCTTGTACTTGTACTTGTCAAGTACGAGACGCTGAAGACGACAGTTGAGGTCGAAATACGTATTCGTCAGATACAATTAAGTGGGTGGAATTCAATGGGATTGTTAAACTCGTCTTATGACGCAACTGATGTCAGCGTACGATACGAAAATTCACAAGTATTTTTTCACCCATTTATGGGTTTACAAATAAACGTTTTTAATGTCGATCAATATTCCCAAAATGGGTGTTTTTTCACCAATTTTAAGTTGTCAAATTTTCCCCATTTTCAGACAGCTTAATTCTCAATACAAGATCCAAAAATGGTTAATTTTTTACTCATTAATGAGTTTACGAAGTTATCCGTGTATGTGTAGAATTGACGGGAGCTTTTGTTTCGCATGGCGTTTGAGTACTCTGACTCCAGAATAATATTTCGGTTTCCGCCTTTTTCGATTGTGCGTACACCTACACCGTACATGATCTATATCCAATAGGAGCCTCAATGTGTGGTCCAAATAGCATAAATCCTTTGCGTTACTAATCCAAAGGGATTCGTCAAATGAGGATGATCGTGAATCTAATCCCTTAATTTGTAATGTCCACGTCACGAATCGTAGTATCCTTAAATTTGCAATAACGGCATATAAGACACTTCGATAGATCAGTGTTTATCGTAGATAACTACTCCAAGGAAACTACTCCAAGTTTTCTGTAATTCTTCAGAAACATAAGAAAATATTTACTCATTGGAATGGAAACAATATTACTGTAGATGTTTGCAATACATGATTCAGTTTTCTCCACACTACATTAAATCTAGTTTAGTAGGTGTGGCTACAGCTCATCTGCTGCAGATTCAAGCTTAACTTTGTAGAAAAATTTATGTACGCCAGTTTTTTTTTTCCAGAATTCGATTAGGCTTTGCAGTCGCTTCAGCAATTAAAACGGATGTTTTTGCCTTTCTCGTACAACAAAGTTGTTTCATTTCACTCTGAAAACGAACTTTTTATAGAAGCCTCTGAGACCCATAGTATTATATACCAATCGACTCAGCTCGACGAGCTGAGCACATGTCTGTCTGTCCGTGTGTATGTATGTGTGTATGTGTGTATGTGTGTGTGTATGTGTGTGCACAAAAGCTATAAAAACATTAGACAACTTTTCGTATAGTAATCCCAAACCGATTTTCTCGCAACAAGTTTCATTCGACAGGGGACAAAGCCTTGTTGATCACTATTGAATTTCATAACGATCGGTCATTGCGTTTCAAAGTTATGAAGAAAATGGTACATCGGACCATATAAACCACATATAAGGTGGGTGCCAGACATTTGTTTTAATTGCTGAAGTGACTGCAAAGCCGAAAAATCCCTAGTGCTAAATCCAAACAGTCGAAAGCATCCAGTAAGAATTCGATTAGTTGGATTACGCATGTTTCTATTGTTCATGCATTACTGAAAGCGTTCTAGCTAACTTTTCATCTCTTGTTTCGTGTTGCTCGCTTTCCCGCGTTACGGTGTATACTGGAGATGCTTTTCTTTGCTGCGAACATATTACCGACATGTTTTCTTTTCATGCGATAAAAATCAGTGTTGCACTACAGAGCTTTTCCTGACTCACGTTTTTCCATATCGCGCTATGGAACTATTCCAGACTCGCATTCTTATATGGTGTTTCAGTAACAATCGAACTTTAATCCTTAAATTTTGAACTTTTCCGGACTCACATACAGGGGTTAGACAAAAAGGTTGAGATAGGTACAATTATGTCGAAATTCAAATTAGCATAACTTTGCGTAGAATGATCCGATTTTGATGAAACCAGGACCCTCAGAAGCGGACACTCTTCTAGTATACTGCTCCCTGCAATACCTTAGATGAGCTATTGGCCACCGGAGATGTTCTGGGTTTTCTGAGGGTATTTTCAAGATGTAATTTTTCCACCGCTTGTAATTTTATGTGACGTTTACTTTCATCATGTTTTATGCTTTCTCCAAAACTAGAACTTATATGCTAGCTGATGGTGGCTGTAGTTCGAGAATCCTTCAAAACTTTGCATTTCCGTGGAAACGGTTCCGGGAACATGATGAAATAATAACATTTCGGAATAAGGCAAATATGAGTATGTACCAGAGATGCATCTGAACACGAGAACGCGTGTTCGTGTTCAAAACATTCTGAACACTGCACACTGTTCAAGAGCACTGACCTAACTTAGCAACTTGTATCCTAGGAAAACAAATTCAAGCGACGGCTTGCTACACATTTTTCGGCTAGTAGTGGAACACGTGGGCATCTAACGGATAGAAATCAAGCATGGTCGTATGTTTTGGCATAGTTTCAAATCTAAGGAATCTTGGTTACCATGATCGTTTTGCTTGCGTACCAACCCAGTGCACACTGAACTGTTTTCAGAGTTCAAAACTAAGTACACCAAGGCATGCTCTTGGCTCATGTTCTGTTCAGGATGCATCTCTGGTATGTACCTTCATGGCTTTGCGAAACGATGATTACTGAAACATTTCCAGAGTGATAGTGTTCACTGCCACCCTTATAGCAGGTTCCAAGGGCCTTCCAGGAGGGGCCGGTTTTGGCACCGTCTGGAGCCATGCATATATGAGTGTCAAAATTCCTGTTTTCCCAAAACGATGATTATAAGATCTTTATTTTATGATACTTACATTATGATGACTGTAAGACTCTCTGGCCAATTTGTAACAGGTTCCGGGTGTTCTGCGAAAGTGACATTTGTTCAGGGTGTATGACCAATCCCGTACCATATTCACTAAAATGGTCATGTATCTGCGTATACCTAACGGATTTTCGATCTGCAGCCAGCATTGGTCAGCATATAAGTTCTAGTTTCTGGGGAAAGCTGAAAACATTATGGCAGTAAACGTCACATAAAAAGACAAGCAGAATAATAAAAAGCATTTTAATATACCATAGGAAAACCCGGAACACCTCCGGTAGCCGAGGGTCAGTCTAAGGTTTAGCATAGTATACTAGAAGACTTTCCGCATCCGATGGTCCCGGTTTCATCAAAATTGGATTATTCTACGCAAAGTTATGCTGATTTGAACTTCGACAAAATTTGGCCTATCTTAAGCTTTTTGTCTAACCCCTCAGTTCGCGTAAAAAAGCAGAGATGATCGGACGTGCGCGATATCATCTTCGACCAAAATACGCGTTAAATCAAGTAAAATTTCGTATTGTTTAAAACATTCATAGCGTCAGACAACTGACGACAGTAAATCAAAGGCATTGTAAATGCACAGTCCACGATGTCATCGAAATCGCGGGAAAATACTTTTCGGGTAGATTTCTCCAATCTACCCAAACGAATGTCGTATGAAGAAACGCATCATTTTGTGCACAACATTCTGGGACTAGGATTGGACGCGGTGTTACGACTACAAGTGAATCATGCTCTCAACTGTGCTCAAGTAAAATGCAGAGATCTCAAGACTGCACAAGAGACCGTCATTCTGCTCAACGGAAAACATGATGTTGAAATGAACAATGAAAAGTATAAAGTGAAACTAAGTATGGATGATGGTGGAATTGAAGTCAAGATCCATGATCTATCCGAAAATGTTACCTCTGATCAAATTAAGGAATTCCTCCAACACTACGGCGATGTAATCTCCATCAGAGAACTTGTGTGGGGTGATAACTTCATATACAAAGGTGTCTCTACTGGCATACGAGTAGCCAGAGTAGCGCTGCGTAAACACATCAAATCGTATGTCGTTGTGCAAGGGGAACAGACACTGGTGTCTTATTCGGGGCAGCCAGCCACGTGCAAACACTGCACCAATCAGGTGCATCCGGGTATGACCTGTGTGCAGAACAAAAAGCTGATTTTGCAAAAGTCAGACCTAAGTGCAAGATTACAACGAGCACGGGAAGAGCGTTCGACATATGCAGATATCGCAGGGAGTATGTCAATCGACTTACCATCACAAGGGAACGCTGGAGCAAATACATGCGAAGATGTAATGCCTGAATTTGTGAAGCTAGGTAACGTAAAACGAGGTCGGCCTACAAATACTGAGACGAGTAGCCGAATTGATGGACGAGTAAACATCGAAGAAGGCCCTGTTGGACCGTCCACCACTGCTACTGAATCTGCTGCTGCTGCTGTTGAGGTTGAAGCTGTGGATGTTGCTGCTGTTGAAAACCATGTAGTACTGGTGCCGTCGGTTTCCGAACCGAATTCCTATTATGGCTCACACTCAGTGGGAAGTCACTCTGAAACAAACTTGGCCACTCTGATGAACGTTGTTTGTGGTCAAACCGAAGCAGAAGGGACGACTGTATCGGTAAACGGATCGCTCACTAATGAGATTAGGGGAACTCTTTCTCAGACGCAATCGAATGATAACTCGTCGTTTAAAGTAGCATTACCTACCACAGACATCGATAAAGTCTCCAATATAAGAGAATCACAGATAGAATCGCAAGCGATGTTCAAAATCCCTGCTGTGGACGGAGATTGTGGGCCCTCCTTAGCCGTGCGGTAAGACGTGCGGCTACAAAGCAAGACCATGCTGAGGGTGACTGGGTTCGATTCCCGGTGCCGGTCTAGGCAATTTTCGGATTGGAAATTGTCTCGACTTCCCTGGGCATAAAAGTATCATCGTGCTAGCCTCATGATATACGAATGCAAAAATGGTAACCTGGCTTAGAAAACTTGCAGTTAATAACTGTGGAAGTGCTTAATGAACACTAAGCTGCGAGGCGGCTCTGTCCCAGTGTGCGGATGTAATGCCAATAAGAAGAAGGACGGAGATAAACTAGATGGTGCGATGGATCTGTCTGAGAGCAAGGTGGTTGACAATCGCGCAAAGGAGCTTGACTTTTCATCTGATACGTCCGAACATGCCGAAGGTTTCATTATGACAAGAAGCAGAAACCGAGCGAAAAAAGCAAGAACTTAGCACTAAGATGAACACTGCCAACACATTAAAACGTTACAATATGGCTAGTATTAATATAAATGCCATATCTAACGAAAATAAACTCAACTCGTTACGTTCAATGATACGACTTCTGTATCTGGATAATATTATGCTTCAGGAAGCGGAGAGTAGCCGCTTGTACATTCCTGGTTTCCAAGTGTACACCAATGTCAATGAATCGCGAAGAGGAACCGCTATAGCACAGTGCATATCCCTGTAACTAATGTGCAACGAAGTCTCGACAGCAGAATCATTTGTGTGAAAATAAACAATTCAGTTACTATTTGCAATGTGTACGCACCCAGTGGTGTGCCAAACTATCGAAGTAGAGAAAATATGTTCAATCAGTACACTCCCTACTATTTACAAAGTGGAGCTGAGTATGTTGTGGTTGGAGGTGACTTTAATTGTGTTATCTCCAATAAGGATGCAACAGGGGTTAACAACAAAAGTGCAGCGTTGCGAACACTAATTCAAAATTTAAAAATGCGGGATTCATGGGACTGCTTGAATCGTGAAGTAGAATATAGTTTTATAAGATCGAACAGCAAGTCTCGACTGGACAGGATATATGTATCGGCGAATTTAATTGACAAACTGATAAGTGCTTCATTTCATGTGAACTGTTTTTCCGATCATAAAGTGTTCAAAATAAGTCTTTGTTTGCCAGACTTGGGTAGAGATGCTGGGAATGGTTATTGGGCCATGCGAAGTCATGTTCTTACCGAAGATAACATTGGAGAATTCGGAATCAAGTGGAATTACTGGTGTCGACAGCGAAGGAATTTCAACAGCTGGATCGAATGGTGGATAATTTACGTGAAGTCAAGAATCAAAGGGTTCTTTAGGAAAAAGACTAACGATTCTTTTCGAGAGTTCCATACCAGAAATGAGTTTTTGTACGCGCGCCTCAAAACTGCTTACAATGAACTTTATCAAGATCCTAATAAAATAAGTGAAGTTAATTTACTAAAGGGAAAAATGTTGCGATTACAACGGGAATTCTCAAAAAAGTTCATACGCATAAATGAGCAGTGCATCGGAGAAGAAAGCATATCGGCCTATCTATTAGGTGATCGAATGAGGAAAAAGTCTAGCACGTTTATAAAATCCATCGAAGTTCAACAGCAACATATTGTCGGTTCTGCTGAAATAGAAGGCCATGTTCTCCAGTACTTTCGTGATCTGTATACTACAAGTGATAGAAGAGAACCCCAGGAAGCAACCACGTCAACCAGGATTCCCAGAGAAGCGCAAGAAAACCTGGAACTGATGAATGAAGTGACAACGGATGAGATCTTCTCAGCAATCAAATCGAGTGCATTGAAAAAGTCACCGGGGATAGACGGGATACCCAAGGAATTTTTCATAGCGGCGTTCAACGTGATTCATCGTCAATTGAATTTAATACTTAATGAAGCCTTACGAGGAAACATACCTCGTAAATTTGTGGAAGGAGTTGTAGTGCTGGTTAAGAAGAAAGGAGACAACAATAGTGTAGAAGGATATCGGCCACTCACAATGCTAAACTACGACTACAAACTGTTCAGTAGGATTTTGAAATTGAGAATAGCTGGAGTTATAGATAAATATAGTTTACTAACACCGTCGCAGAAATGCTCTAACTCGAAGAGATCAATTTTTGAAGCACTACACGCAATAAAGGACCGCATTGCAGAAATACGAAGCAAGAAGAAGGTGGCAAGAGTTGTCTCACTGGACCTTGATCATGCTTTTGACAGGGTTGAGCATCGTTATTTATTTCGAGTAATGAGTGACATGGGTTTCAACAGCGATCTAATACAAATTCTACGAAAAATTATGCTGAACTCACACTCTCGTATTCTACTGAACGGCCATTTGTCTCCTGAGTTTCAAATTGGTCGTTCAGTGAGACAGGGCGACCCTTTGAGCATGTTCTTATTTGTAATATACTTGCACCCATTAATTGAGAAATTGCACACAATATGCAACGATCCGCCTGAGCTGGTGGTGGCCTACGCTGACGATGTTACAGTGGTTGTGTTAGAAGATACGAAGTTGGGAGAGATCAAACGAACTTTCGACGAATATGGGCAACAGTCTGGAGCTATTCTAAGCTTAACGAAATCGAGTGCAATAAATATTGGAGATTTATCCCAGCGACAGCCAGTTATCAACTGGCCATCAGTCAATGACCATATTAGAATTCTGGGAATAACGTTTTTCAATGATCACGGTGCCATGATCGATTTTAATTGGAAACAAACCATTCGGAAAATGACACAACTAATGTGGCTGTTCAAGCCAAGAAGTACTACATTACACCAAAAAGTAAAACTTTTGAATGTATTCATACCATCCAAACTTTGGTTTGTGGCCTCAGTTCTTTCAATTAGAAATCAAGATGTAGCAAAACTTACAAAGCATATTGGAAACTTTATTTGGGGAAGACAACCTAGGGTGGCAATGGCACAGATCATTCAGCCACTAGTCGAAGGTGGCTTGAACCTACATTCACCTATGTACAAGTGTAAAGCTCTTCTAACGAATCGAATTATGCAAGTTCGTGATATTATGCCGTATGGAAATAGCCTACTGAATGATGCAGCAAACGGAGTAAACATCACGAGGATTATTGCTTCCTATCCATGCATAAAAGTGGCGTGGAATGTGATGCAAGGACTACCTCAGCAGATACTAGACACTAGTTGTACTGCCCATGATCGCATATTTGTAACATTTGCATTTTTGTCGATTTTGAGATAAGCTCATGAATCATCTCCAAATTGCTAGTTCTTCCAGCTGACCAGGTGAAATAAGAAAGTTTGTTCCGAAAAACTCGAAAAAACTACCAAGTTGTTTTGTAACATTAAGCAAAGTGACCGCATAACCGTAACACTGGAAAACTTTATTGCCGGTACACCATGCGCTGTGTACAAAAATTTTCGAAAATAGATGGCATTCAAATACCAAGTAATGGAAATGTTTCTACCGAAGATTCCAACTAGATAAAGTTTTTGTGTAATTTTTGGGAATTTTCAGAAAATCATTGAGATTTGCATGCTTATGCATATTACAAACTTCATCGTTCCATTTCTCCCGTGCCTACTTTTGTCGATTGTTACAAATATGCGATCATAGGCAGTGTAGCAGTACAATTGAAAGGCATCTAACAAAAGCATTAGGAACACCGAAAATTATTCTAGAGAATCCGACGGTGACTTGGGCTAGAATTTTCAAAAACATAAATAGTAGAAATTTATCTCTTAAAGAAAAAAGTACAATGTATTTGTTTGTGAACCAAAAACTTCCTCATGCACAATCAATGCATAAAATTGGCCAAACAGCTAATCCCAATTGTAATACATGTAGC
Source organism: Armigeres subalbatus (assembly GCF_024139115.2). Taxonomy (NCBI): domain Eukaryota; kingdom Metazoa; phylum Arthropoda; class Insecta; order Diptera; family Culicidae; genus Armigeres; species Armigeres subalbatus. The sequence goes on along the minus strand of NC_085140.1, from coordinate 411,044,803 downwards.
CTAGTAACGGAGACTCAGAAACATAAATTCTCTGAATGCCCTTAAGTTGCTAATCTGTGGAACTACTTACTTTCAAAAATAAGTCGCTGTTTGAACATAAATGTAGGTTACTTAGATATGCTATTTCCGGAGTTCAAGGGTGTCGATAAAAATGTGAGAACCAAAATTCTAAAATTATTCGTGAATTATGTAATTTATATTTTAGACAATACAAGTTCTCTCAATATTGTAGAGTTAAAGTATGTTTTAAGTAATAACGATTGATAAAACAAAATATCCATTAGTTATGTAATGTGCCACTGTTCTTAAACCATGAAATAAACGTGTTTATAAAAAAAAACCCTGTATTTCGATCACGCGCTAAGGTATTGTTCCGGACTCGCATTTTCATTTGGTCGTTTCGGTAGCAACCAGACCCGCAGCTTTTTGTGCACTGCGGAAATTTTCCAGACACGCACTTTTTTAATTTTTAATTGCTTTCCGATTCTCATTTAGTACTACCATAACAACCTGACTCGCATCTTTTCAACTTGCGCTACGGGACTGTTCCGGAGTTGCATTTTATCGCTTTGGAGCTTATTTTTTCACTTTTTTCCAGCCGCTTGAAAAAAATTAAACACCATACTCACAAAAATATCCTACCGGCTACGCCAAATTGTAGAATTTACGGAAGTTTTTGCCACTTTCTTCTGTTCCGCATGACGTTTGACTACTCTGCCTTCAGAATAATATTTTATCTGGGTTTTCGCCTGCTTCGATTGTGCGTACAATGATGAACATTTACTGCGGTTTTAATCATTAGCCGATTTTTTAGCGAGCAAACAAATTCCGCAATATTACAGTGCGACCATTAAAAAGAGTTACAAGTTACAAGATAAAGATATTTGTTCTATGGAAAACAATATTTTTTTAGAGAGAAATATAAAAATTGCAGTTTTTCTGTTTCAAATTACTAATATATTTGTTTTTTGGAAGATTATCGTATAGGACAAGACGGTAGAATATGCCCCCCCCCCCTAAGGCAACTCCTTGGTAACTTTTTAAAGCTTTTTTGAAAAGTAGTGAAAAAATGGATTTCAAAAAGTGCCTGGGCAATACTCCCCACCTTAACTAAAGACGTTTCATAGCCCTTCATTAATATTTTATAAATCCCATAATAAAAAGGTTACAAATCCTTATGTGCTTGACATAAATAAACCAACATAAGTCCATTTAAGCAGGTTCGAATTACATTTCAAAATTTTCCATATAATTTCGAAGCAACTGTTGCAAGCTCGCCGCGCTTGTGTCCAGTTGGTAAGGGCATATCGTCCTGCCTACACTGGAGCGTTTTGACCAGTGAAACGTATTTTAGAAAAATGTTAGGTTTTTGAAGATGGAAGCAATTTTATATCATATTAACCACTGAGAAAAGTTATTTTGTTGCCCAACTGAATTTTCCAGTTGCGGACAGTATGCTAACGTCGCTCCAGAATGTTCAGCAAACAAACATGAAAAGTTACATCAAATCTGTCAGTTTTTTTTGTGTTTTGCTATTATTTTCATAAAGTGACACAAAAATACTTCCACATTCACATAGTATGATGGGTTTACAAATATGTATGGGTACCAACTGATTTTGACCCTTAATTAGTTATAGTTTCCTAGAAATCAAAGGGGGGCGTTTTGGCCAGGTGGGGCGCATTATACCGTCTTACCCTACTTGTGGAAATTTTACTTTATTTCGAGATATTTTATATTTATGAATTGCAACTTTTTTTAAATTTCAATTTTTTTCACAAAAAAAAATCTATTTATTTAGGGGGAGTTTTTTTTAGTGAAAGGTCTTTAATATTTTTAGGACATAGCGTTCCGATACCAATAGTAGAGTAAATTAATTAACTCACGATTGTGAGGTTGTGGCTGGTATTGTTATTGGTCTTGAATTAATGAAACTCCAAAACGTCTACAGTGGTAATAGAGCTAAGAAACGTACAGTCAATCAAGCTAAGCGAAGCATAGAGTAGATCCACAAAACAAATTTTAAAAACTACAAAATAATGCAAAACCCATAGTTTTGTATCTTAGCCAATAGATAAAGTAATTAATTTGCTAACTATAGGGTAACGATGGTATTTTGGACATCTGAATATATTTTGGACTCTTGGCTATATTTTGTCAATTTTGTTACATAAATGTGGTTATAAATGTGATTATGAAAATGCCAAAGAGACACATGATTCCTACTTATTTAAAGAAAGCTAAGTCGAAAAACACGCAAAATATAACCAAAAGTCCAAAATATATTCAGATGTCTAAAATACATCATTTACCCTAATGAGATTAATGTACAACAGCTACCAAAAATAGTTTACACCATTAATGGGTACACTGTTTATTTAGTGGTAGTAAAAGCATGAATAGGACGCAGAACATCTGCAAAACTCTGAGCTGTAGTCTGAGAAATTTTCATTTTTGTTAACATTAAAAAGCCATACTGCGCTTCATACCAATACATTGTCAAGATGTCACATTACCTATTTTATCACAGCAAAATTCATCAGGTTGATGATACAACCGGAATATTACTGTATTATCAAACAGGTGCAATCGACGGTGTTTTCGTATGACAGTTTACATGGTTTGCTCTTTCTGAGCGTTGATTCAAATTTTCTGAGCCGAGATGCGCAATTCACTTCAGGTCGAAAACTGTTCAGTCACAAGTTCAGTCGAATGAGCAATTAGGCTGTCGTGTTTTTAATATTTTTCCTAAAAAGCAATAATAGTTATAATTTGTATTACAAAATGAAAAAAAAAACACCCCTAGATGGGTGTTGTTCATTGTTCTCGGGAAGTTACTACTCGCGCTAATCCATGTCCCCACTTGTAATCCAACTGGCTAATGGTGGCGTGGCAGGTCATTTCGCAAGGAACATCATTGTGCGCTGACCGGCCAAAGTATGCCATTATTACGCGTCCCTGCGGGGCATTTCGGACTCTGTGAGCTCATTTCAGCAGTCGTCGTCGTCATCGCGGATCAGGAAAGATCCATAAATGAATTGTGAGTGAACTCTCCGGGCGGAGCAGCAGCGGTGATGGTGCGGGGCATTCTCGCTCGCTCGCTGCTTTGAACTTGCAAGTCAACTTGGAGCCAAATACGAGCGCCTTAAGTTAAGCGTTCCGTTTCCAAAACGAAGCATGACGATTACACAATTTTATTGTCACTTTAAATTACGCGCGCGCTTGGAGCTGGCCGGTGGATCGGGGATTGTCAGCGAGAACGGCGAGGCGGTACGGCGACGAAGACGATGGCGACGTTAATCGAGCTGATTATCGTTGTTCGCCACGGTTTTCACGGTGACTGTGTGGTGGGGTGCGTGGACGGCGCGGCGGTGGAGTGATTATAAGAGATCGACGAGGCACGCCGCCAACTGTTTGTAGCTTCTGGTGGCGGGATCGATTGGGTCACTGCGGGCAGAGGGGGAGGAACCGTAACCCACCTCCCACTGACGACGATGACTGCGCTGCTTTCGAGCCGCCACGGTACTGTTAATTCAGCAAAGTCAAGTGACTGTGTATAACGAGCGACTGAGGTGCGACGGCACGGTGGAAAGAGGCCGTCGATGGGTATTTGATGTGAAATATTTTGACAAAATGCTAAATCGTGAAAAAGGATTCGTTCTGCTCTATTAGTCAAACAATTCGCTTTATTTGGACGGTACAATGGATGTGGGTACGTTGTTTGTACTGGCCTGAACAAATTTTAATGTTATGCTTTGCTGTTTGTATTCAAAATTAATAAATAAAACCATTCTTGAATGAAAACGACTATTAGGAATAACTTATGCACTATAAATACTAGACGAATAATACCACAACACAAATATTGAACATGTATATGTTTTCTAAATTGATTCCCAGTCACACTGTTAGTTAACACTGAACAAATCTACATTCAGCTACTTCCGTATTGTAGTCTTTATTGTACTTTGAATTCGATCAATCCAAATAAGTTGATCAGCCTACTCCCAATTACAGTCTTAGGAATTCATCCAGCTTAGATAAATTTACATTCAAATCAACCTGTTGGCACCGCATTATTTCCACCTGGTATAGATGCGATCATCATTCAGTTTAAACTAGACAAACGAGTCGCCCATACAGGTGAAACATCAATTCAATTCAAAACAACTACCGTAACAGCAGCCATCGAGGTTCTGCCGTATTAGAACAGGTGGGTTGAACTCGATATATAGTTCTACTGACATATAGCACCCCGGGACCAGACAGAGGAGGCGCTACCTATAAAAAGGTGAATATATGCAAATTTCGTTTGCAGCCATGACTAATCCAGTTAAACTCATTCCGAATGCCGTCACCGAAGAGAACGACAAACTGCATTTGTTCATTTGCTTACAATAAACGAATCTATCATATTACTACAGAACCTGTCTATTCTTTAGATCGTACGAACATTTATATATCATATGGCAACGGTTTAACATGAATCTCCATTCTGGGAGGGAAGCACCTGCTTCTGTGAATGGAATAACCGGAGCCCATTAGGATACCGAAAATGGTGTGCTTTACATTCATTTGCTATGCACCTCGCCGACAATGGTGTAGATGATCTATTTAAAATACCAAACTCGGTTTATCGGTGCCATTTACTAGAAATCCTTTTAAGGATCTCCCGTCTGCTAGCGGGGAAAACACACGCACATCACTCCTTTAGCGAAATGGCTTATGGCGGCAATTCAAAGCAGCTCGCGTGGCGAAATGCCTCTCTCCGGGCCCCTCCTGCCACACAGATCAGTGTGTCTTCAAGTGTTTCCCAGATAAAACAAATAACTTCACCGAGCAGCCGGCATCACATTATTAATTTTCCCCTTGCACCACGGACGGATCGCTGCTGCGCGGTGGCGGTGAGCAAGCAAAGCGAGTGCATTCGAGCAGCGGAACAAGTCCTACAATCTCCGAGAATGTCTAGTTTTTTGCACGCAATTACCACTGCCAGCAAACCAGCGAGCACGCGGACAGCATGTGGGGTCCCCATAAATTTAATAATTTGAAATTAATTATTTCATATAGCCGATATCGGACAGGACCGTAGTACAGGCAAAAGTACAAAAAGGCGCCGCGTGCGCTATAAAAGTGAGACCCCTCTACTTAACGAGCTGGGCAGGCATCAGCAGCGCGCGGATTGAATCCACGCTAAAACGGCTACGAAGACGACGACGACAACGACGATGAGGGATGATGGCGTGCTCCTACGCACAGGTTGTCGCTTGTCTTCCGTGAGAGAGAGATGCTCGGGTTTGGCCAAGGCAGCCGCCGTCATCGCCAGCCGCAAGATGCGTGTACGAAACTGTGCACTTTGAGATGCTCAACGGAAGAATTTTAACATATGCATGTGGATGATTAACAGTCGATGGCAGAATTGGAGCCGGAACGTAAATTTTTATATTATATTAATTAGGCCGATACGAATATATTGCAGAAAAATCACAAAATGTTTCTGCTCCCTTAAATTTTTTTGAGCAAAAATGTGAACCTACTTCCCTTTTTATGAATTGTTCTTCAACGAATACGGTAAGGTTTTTGTTTTGATTTTTATTGTTTCTCTATTAACTCAACTAAGGACTGTTCATTAAAGAAAGTGGACATCTGTTTTTTAAAGGAACATGTTTATTTTGAAACAAATTCATAAGGTTGCTTTATATAAATGACAATCAACATACATATGAACGAATTCACGTGATTTTGAATATTTACTTCTCTTTTCTGAAGAATGCTCGAACTTTTCTCTTGACATCTCCCATTAGATTTTGCACAACTTCTTCCGTAACTTTTCATTGTGCCGCAGACCAAATTTTCTTGAAGCAGTCAACAGAGCTTGCGTCTATCTCATCTACCTTAAGATGCCGCGTAATTATTGCCCAGTAATTTTCGATAGGACGCAGTTCAGGGCAGTTTGGTTGATTTAGGCATTTTTCAACAAAATCGACTTTTCCTTCTTTAGCATCTCCAACGTAGTAGAAACGTAGTGAGCCGATGCCAGATCCGGCCAAAACAATAGAAGATCCGTATGCTTTCGGTAGATGGTTAGAAGTCGTTTTTTGAAACATTATTTTCTTCAATTTTCACCGTTGTTTGTAAAATACGGAGTCACAGGAACAAATTGCTTTCCATACCAAAACATTTTCCCCAATTTTTTCGGTTCGGATATATCGCACGTCATCAGGCACATCTGTCCTCTGTTCAGCGCTGAAAAAATGTGGCCCTGGATGTGTACTGGTATCCAATATGACGTTTATCTCATCGTCCATCAAAATGCACTATGCCATTTGTGCAGAATTAATCTGCGAGTTGATAAACTGATCCGACCTATCGTTCGGAATTTCTAAGGTTTTTCTAAATTTTTCAGGTGTGCTGCAACAGTGGACAAGTTCTTTACAAACAGAGCGAAATATACGAATTTTTTGTTAAGTTTTAACCTTAAACCATTCATAAAAAGGTATCCACTTACTTTTATGAACAGTCCTTACACTGCACAACACTAGAAGAAAGTTCAAAATATATATTCGTAGCCTCTCCGCCGGTCTCTTTCCAGTTCCCTGTTGAAAATTGTTTTTCGCATTTAATTTTTCCGACATTCACACTAAATGGGCCTTCAATTCAGGTCTGTTTATGACTAGCCCATTATCAACCGATAGATTTCTGGATGAAGATCGAATGATGAGATCAAGATTCCGGTATTTTGTGGCAAGATTGACGATTGTGTTTCATTTCGCGTTTTTATTGTTTCGCTGATTCATTCTTATCAGCAATTTACAGCAGTACAGAAAATGCATTATTTGCGAGCATCGTTGACAGACGATTGTGCTCGCGTGATTTCCGCACTTGATATTTCTGCCGACGATTATCAAGTAGCTTGGTAGAGGTGTGCGCCGGTCCAAAAATCATCGTCGGCGGCGTTTGTCATAATTTTGGTCAGGGCGGCGGCGTTTTCGGCGTCACGCCGATGGCCATTTAAGCCGGCGGCGGCGTGAATCGGCGTGGCGTTTTTTACGGCGTTCTTTTTTTAAATATTTTATTCTTGATTTTTCCGGACCATTTTCAAGACATTAGAATGCATTACCGGGAGAATCTTTCAAATTTCGTCGAAAAAAACTGATGAACTTCCCAAAAAAATCTCTTAGTTTTTTCCAAATAATTAATTTGGAAATAATTTCTAGATTTTCTACGGGAACTACTTTGAAGTTGTCACGAAAAATTCTTTAGAAATTCCTTGGATAGCATTTTGTAATTTCCAAGAAAAATTGTTCGGAATTTACATAAGAAATTGTTCTAATATACACGAAGAGTTCTTTGTAAATTTTGTTGGGTATTCTTCAAAATTCGCACAGAAAATTCTTCAAAATACTCACGGGAAACTTTAAAGAGATTTTAAAGGAAACTCTCTGTAATCTTCTCGATAAATTATCCGGAATTTCCACGGAAAACTCTTCAGAGTTCAAAATGTGGATATCAACGAAACATTTTGGTAAACGGAAAATAGCTCGAAATTTTAATAGGAAATTCTGTGAAAATTGCAAGATTTTTTTCTGAAATTTCTATGAAACATTCATCGGAACTTCCACGGAAATTGCACTTAGCTTCTACAGAATTTCTGCGTGTAATTTTTTTACGAAAACCGGTATTTGAACCGATTTTTTTCGGAATTTCTATGGATTTTTTAACGAAATTCATTTAGTGTTCTACGGGAAATTCATTATATTGTCCATAAGAATCTAAATATCAAATGGAGGAAGCGTCGATTGACTGAACATTTTTCGATGGAAAGCCATTAAGCCAAAAGTCATCTGACCGAATTTAATTTGGCAAAAATAGATGGTCCAGCGAAACGGTTATTAAATCAAAAACGGTTTTGCTGAAAATATCATGTGCCAAGGCATTTGCCCTAACAAGTCATTTGGTCGAAATGGTAGTTTGACCGTTCGTCTAAAATGGTCGTTTAACAGAAATGACCAATTGGCTGAAAATGTTATTTGCCCAAACAGGTCATAGGGCGAAAATAGCTTTTCTACCAAACGATCATTTCGGCCTAAAGCCCATTTTGGCAAACGATATTTTCGGCCAAATAACCTATTTGGAGAACAAATTTTTCGATCAAATAACCAGATCGATCGAACGATATTTTCGGCCGTATGCCCATTTCGGCTAAACGACATTTTCGGCCAGATGGGTTTTGACCTTGTGGTCTCCGCCCATTTGTCCCTTCCCGTAGTTTGACCGGAATTCATTCGGCAGAAAATAATATGTTTGAGTCGAACGTTTGTCCAAAGCGGTTATTAGGTTGAAAATGATTTGGCCTAAAATATCATTTTGATACAACCAAAAAGAAAAATTTGCCCAAAGTGGTACTTTGGCCGAAAAAGTTATTTGCTCTTACAGGTCATTTAGCTGAACATGCCGGTTGGTCTAAAGGTAAGGGGGTCAAAATGCGTAATGGCGGATGTATTAAAATTCCAATAAAAACTTATTGAAACAGTTTAGATAAATGTGTAATTTTAGATTCCAAAACATTGTATTGTACATAATATGCATGGAGATCAGTAAATCAAAACCTACTGAATCTGTACCATTACAACCAGCATATAGTGTATAAAGGGCTGCGGAAAAAAAGACCAAAAGGACAACAAGTAGAATTAATGAAATCTAGAATCTAGAGGTTCGGAAGCCTAGGCAGCCTCCTTTCAAGAAGCTCGGAAGCCTTCTTCTAACAGGCTGGGAAAGCCTCCTTTCAAGAAACTAGGAGGCGCCCTTTCAAAAGGCTGGGAAGCCTCCTTTCAAGAGGCAGGGAAGCCTCCTTTCAAGATGCTGGGAAGCCTTTTCTCGAGATGGCCTGCTCCCAAAAGATCCGCAAGCCTCCTTTCAAGAGGCTAAGAAGCATCATTTCAAGAGGCTGGAAGGCCCCCTTTCAAGAGGCTGGGAAGCCTCCTTTCAAAAAGCTCGAAAGGTTCCTTTCAAGAGGCTGGGAAGGTTCCGTTCAAAAAGGAAGCCTTCTTCCAAGAGGCTCGGAAGCCTTCTTCCAAGAGGCTCGGAAGCCTTCTTCCAAGAGGCTCGGAAGCCTCGTTCTAAGACACTCCTTTCAGATGCCTTTCAAGTTTCAAGAGGCTCAAAGCCTCCTTTCAAGAGGCTCGGAAGCCTCCTTTCAAGAGGCTCAGAGCCTCCTTTCAAGAGGCCTGGAAGCCTCCTTTCAAGAGGCTCAGGAAGCCTCCTTTCAAGAGGCCTCAGAAGCCTCCTTTCAAGAGGCTCGGAAGCCTCCTTTCAAGAGCTCAGGAAGCCTCCTTTCAAGAGGCTCAGAAGCCTCCTTTCAAGAGGCCTGGAAGCCTCCTTTCAAGAGGCTCTGGAAGCCTCCTTTCAAGAGGCTGGAAGCCTCCTTTCAAGAGGCTCAGAAGCCTCCTTTCAAGAGGCTCAGAGCCTCCTTTCAAGAGGCCTGGAAGCCTCCTTTCAAGAGGCTCAAGCCTCCTTTCAAGAGGCTCGGAAGCCTCCTTTCAAGAGGCTCAGAAGCCTCCTTTCAAGAGGCCCGGAAGCCTCCTTTCAAGAGGCTCAAGCCTCCTTTCAAGAGGCTCAGAAGCCTCCTTTCAAGAGGCTCAGGAAGCCTCCTTTCAGAGGCTCAAGCCTCCTTTCAAGAGGCTCAGAAGCCTCCTTTCAAGAGGCTCAAGCCTCCTTTCAAGAGCTCAGAGCCTCCTTTCAAGAGGCTCAGCCTCCTTCAAGAGCTCGGAAGCCTCCTTTCAAAAGGCTCGGAAGCCTCCTTTCAAGAGGCTCAAGCCTCCTTTCAAGAGGCCCGGAAGCCTCCTTTCAAGAGGCTCAGGAAGCCTCCTTTCAAGAGGCTCAAGCCTTCTTTCAAGAGGCCTCAGAAGCCTCCTTTCAAGAGGCTCAGAAGCCTCCTTTCAAGAGGCTCCGGAAGCCTCCTTTCAAGAGGCTCTGGAAGCCTCCTTTCAAGAGGCTCAAGCCTCCTTTCAAGAGGCTCAGAAGCCTCCTTTCAAGAGGCTCTGGAAGCCTCCTTTCAAGAGGCTCGGAAGCCTCCTTTCAAGAGCTCAGAAGCCTCCTTTCAAGAGAGCTCGGAAGCCTCCTTTCAAGAGGCTCAGGAAGCCTCCTTTCAAGAGGCCTGGAAGCCTCCTTTCAAGAGGCTCAAAGCCTCCTTTCAAGAGGCTCGGAAGCCTCCTTTCAAGAGGCTCAGCCTCCTTTCAAGAGGCTCGGAAGCCTCCTTTCAAGAGGCTCAGGAAGCCTCCTTTCAAGAGGCCTCAGAAGCCTCCCTTTCAAAGGCTCAGAAGCCTCCTTTCAAGAGGCTCGGAAGCCTCCTTTCAAGAGGCTCGGAAGCCTCCTTTCAAGAGGCTCGGAAGCCTTCTTTCAAGAGGCTCGAAACCCTCCTTTCAAGAGGCTTGGAAGCCTCCTTTCAAGAGGCTCGGAAGCCTGCTTTCAAGAGGCTCGGAAGCCTCCTTTCAAGAGCAATAGCTGGCCAACGCTAGTGAATACTTTCGGTTGAGTGTCCATTTCGGCCAAATGGCCATACGACCAAATGTTCTTGGAGTCGTTCAAAAATAACGTAAAAGGCTTGAGGGGAGGAGGGAGTTCGAGTTTTGTGCCAGTTTGTGTCAAGAAGAGGGAGGGTGGTTCGTCTTATGTGACGTCCATCCACAAAAAAATATCTTGAAAGCATTTTAGGAACAATTTGCATTTTAAAAACATAATCAAACTGTTAGTAAGGCACATATGTAACTCACTATATTATTGTAAAAATGGTGGAAGGGAAACACTAAAATAATCGCCAAAATAAAAAATACTCATGTACGTACAGGAGGAGGGAGGAGGATAATGATTTGTGTGGGGGGTTTGAAATTTACGAAAAACGATGGACGTAATTGAATCATTTGTTTGATAAACTGCATAAGTCCATTTTACACAATTTCGAGAAAACAACAAAAAACTGTTTTTGAACAAATTGGCACCGAATCTTCCGATTTTTTCTATACAGATCTATAGTTTTCGGCAAAACTCAACACCCTGAGGCACTTTCAGTGCAAAAATGTAAGCAGTACTCCACAATTACTCTTCAAAGTACGTGGACATATGTAGTTGCTCAAACAAGCGAAAACAAAAAATCATTCATTCCCGAGCAAAAATTTTTTTTTTCGTATTTTTTGCCTGAATACGTATTTTTGGACGAGGATTCAGAATATATAAAAATCTAATTTTGGCCAAAAATGTTACATATGCAGTTTCTCAAGCAAACGGTTCAATTATTAACGATCCCTTTTCGGCGAAATGTGCTATTTGGCCAACCAAAGGAACTGTTTGACCGAACGTCATTTTCGGCTGTCAGTCTCTTTCGACCAAATGACAGTTCCCGTGATTAGGAAAGGGACTTATGTCGACGATGTACTCATCGACCATGACAACAAGAATCTACTTGCCGAGATTTGTCGGCAGTTCTAGACTAACATTTGAAAAGGGCGTAACAGCCAAAATTTATTCCTTCTTATTCTTTGTCCACATATAGAGCTATATATATAGACGAAGAATCAGAAGGAATAAATTTTGGCTGTTACGCCCTTTTAAAATGTTGGTCTAGAGTTAATGGAAATACTGAAAACAGCAGGCCTCGTGCTCAGAAAATAGGCAACAAACGACACATCCGTTCTCAGCTGCGTACCTCGTCAATTATGGGGAACCATACCAGAACTCGGAATAGATCGCACACCTACAATCAACACCCGAGGACTACTTTGGTTACCCCAATCAGACACATTTCAGATCTGCCGCAGCTGCAAGTCGCGACTAAACACCTCGTCGTATCCGAAATGACGCAATTATTTGACGCTCTTGGTCGTCCCAGACCTGTAGTGGTAAAAGCTAAAATGTTGGTCCAAGTCCTTTGGGCAGAGCACTGGTCGTGTCCGAAGAACACGCTTCCTGGTGGGCAGCCTATCGCTCGGAGCTCAAGCAGCTACAAGCACTCTCCGTGCCGCGCAGAGCAGTTCAGAATCGACAATACAGTTTGCACTGCTTCTGCGATGCATCGAAAGCAGCATATGCCTGCTGCATCTACGGCGTCTTAACTGACGAATTCGGACAATGCCATAGTCATCTAATGACAGCCAAATCTCGTGTCGCTCCACTACGTGGGCAGTCAATTCCTCGACTTGAACTGTGCGCCACTCTGCTTGGTAGAAAGTCGGCTGACACTCTTCGGAGGGAAACCGATTTCGTCAACCCACCTACGTTTTTGATGGACTCTAGCATTGTTTTGCACTGGTTTAAATCTCAGGCGAATATCTGGGAATTCTTCGCAGAGATCCAGCACCTAATCAACGCCTCTAAGTGGAATCATGTCCCGTCGGAACTGAATCCAGCTGATTTTTTTACTCGAGGAATGAAGGCAAGTTAGACCTCGATGCACGATTCATGGTGGCATAGGCCAAGTTTTCTCAAGAATCTCGTCGTCAGTTGGCCCGAATGTGAATGCTCGCCAGATGCTCACCATTTGCAGCAAGAAGTTTGTCCAGTGCTCTTTATGCACAGTACCATCGACTCAACAATCTTTGATCGTTTTTCGGACCTAGCCAAGCTGGTTCGGGTAGTAGCTACCGACTCTTTAACAACACCAAACTCCTTTGAAGTGATCGCATCATTGGTTCCCTTAATCATGAAGAAGGCCCACTGTATATGCACTCAAGATTCCGTACGGCAAGTCCAACAGAAGAATTTCTCTATGGAAGTTCGTCATTATAGTCGCATCCAAGGTACACAAGCTGCTACTGTTTTGTCAACGTCGAAGTCATCACTCAAGGACCTGAAGTTGTTCATGGATCGGTTTGGAAAGCTCACACACTCAGTTTTAATTCTGCAGCTCGGAAAAAATCCGCACAGCCGTGCGCCAGCAAAATGAAAAACTGATATTTCAGCAAAAATGGCGTTTGTTAGCTGATTTTCGGCTAAATATTTGCTGATTTCCAGCAATTTTGACAGAAATCTCGGCAAAAAACATGTTTGCTGGGGCACGGCTGTGCGATTCTCGGTAAAAGTTCAACATTTTGCTGAGATCCCGGTAAAAAAAAATAAGTGTGCAGACTTTGCAGACATGAGGAACATGAGGACCTGCTTCGACATTCGTTTTCCGATACTGCTCCCAGCTGATCACCGATTCAGTTGCCTCATCGCCCGATCGTATCATATTCGAACACTTCACGGCGGTCCCACGCCCACACTCACAACCATCCGTCAGCGATTCTGGTTAGTCCGGGGTCGACAACTAGCACGCAAAATGGTACGTCAATGTGTTACCTACGCACATCACCCCATCTATTGATCAACCGTATCAGCCAGCCAGTATCAGATCAACGCTCTAGCCAGTACCTTACCATCTTGTTCAAATAGCTCTCCTGGTAGTTGGCCAACCTCAGGGGCTTTGTTGTTTTTCAGCTGGCCAATCTCCTCTTGGAGTTCCGGAGCCGGAAAACGTATGTCCTGCGCGCAAGCTCCCAAGTTCGCCATCGTTCTATACCCCTCCGCCATTCAGGTACTCTTCGTAGTGCTGCCGTTCTGAAGATCGTTCAAGACCCCTCCCCTCTCTGGAAAAGGGGGCTTCCATACAAATGAAACACAAATTTCTACATAACTTATTTATAAGTCGCATAATCCTCCGCAAGCCAATGCAACAGAACGAAGAAATTAATCATTTTGTTTTGTTTTCGTTGGACTCGTTCAGCGGTACAATATGCCCCTGCTGGATACTCCTCGAATTGCACTGTCAAAGACCCCGGTCACAACTTGCGGGCGGCACGATTTTTCAATTACTCCACCGGCACACGGCAGAGGGACAGCTGATTATGTAATTAAATTTAATCTCTAATAAGCAAATGCGCGCACAATCCGCCGCTGCCTGTCACAGGACCCACTGAAAAATGCAACTTTTGCTTTCCTGCCATGACGGGGCCGCACCAACTGCAGCCAGGAACAATATGACGACGACTTTGCATGGCATATTACGGCATAAACAAATAGCTGCATTTGGGCGAGGACATGAGGGGATTTATTAGACAGGGCGGTTTGACCGGCTGCCACCCGCCACTCCGGCAAGGGCCAAAAGAGTCACTCAGTCAGTTGGTCGGTCGATCGGTCGGTCGGTGGACCGATCAAACTATGACCGCATATAATGAGAAATTACTTAATTTTGATTTTCGGAAAATGGCAATCGATTATTCACTGACAAAACACCGACCGCGACCGGAGGCCTTCGGGGAGAAAAGCCGTGCCACCTAGCTCGCTGGCTGGCTGGTCGGTCGGCTGTCCGGACGACGCCAGGCCGTTTGGCAAGTCAGGTCCAGGTAACTGAAACTGAACACATAATAATGGACGGCTTCGTTTGAGGCCATGCTTTCTTGAGCTGCGGTCGGCGACCCTTTGTGTGTGGGAAATTGTTGGTTTTGATAAATTGCCGGGCAACTTTGGGCTTTGCATAATTGCTCGCGGATTGTTTCTGGATATTTCAATCAAGTCAGAGTTTTTTTCCTAGAGCTTTTAAGACCCTCTCATTTGAATGTGCAATGCATTAGATGTCATCTGTCTTTCCCGCGAGCAATAACTCTTCAGTTGGCGAAAACTCTCTTAAAGACTGGAATGACGAAGTACATCTGTGAGGTTTTTGTTACAAAACGAATAATACACAAATATGCATTTGCAGGCATATTGCATAGAAACAGAAATACTGATGATAAGTTTTTCTAGATCTATTCCTTAGAATCTTAGATCATGGGTATATGATCAATACCCAATTGTGTTCTTTCTCAGGTTATAATTGCATGTTCTGTTCATGCGAATGATTCAACTTACTTAAAATTTTCGTCGAAATAAGAGCAACGCATAGAAACTCAAAGATCATCCAGGTGCTGTCAAGTGATTTATCGCATTGACATCGTTCAAAATATGTATCCAATGCAGCACTCATCGATCGCGAAAGGCGATTATGTCAGCTTTTAGCCAAGGGTTTCGCTGTGGACAGGATCGTCCCCTCCGGCACTCTTCTTCTATCGTCGAGCCTAGACTTGCCCCGTTACTACTGGATGGTGGCGGCGCCTAATTGAAAATGTGCGAGAATCGATCGCCTTCACGTCCGTCTCGGCCGCATGGGACGATTCCGAAGGCGAAGGCGTGAAAAAATTTGCCCTCATATTTATGTGACACCAGACAGCCTGCCAGCCAGCTGGACCGCGCCAAGTGCCTCCTCGTGTGTGCCTCGGGATATACTGGTTTTAATTACGGTGTGGTGTCGCTGCCGGCTCGACGCCACAGGGGATCAGCCTTCTCTCTCGCTGGCAAGCATTAACTACCCTCAACTGTCAAACGATTTGTGTGCTGTTCTCTGCTGCTGCTGCTGCTGATTCCAAGTGTAAGAAGAGTAAAATACGATCAGTATTGCTTTCCTTTTTCCAGTTCTCGACACGGTGTTTCTAAAATTTATATCATTCGAATAAATAAGAAACAAATGAATGAAGTGAATAGTCTTGTGTTTTTTGTACATAATAAAAAAGAATAATAGTCGCTTACAGAAGAAATTTTACATAGATTACCTTCTTAATAAACCATCAATTATTCCTTTCCCGTTGCACTCACGGAAGTACAGAGGATTCCTCGGTATAGTGTAGCAATGAGCGTCTTGACTGTGATGACATGGCCGGTATCTTCATTGGTACTTAATTATGCAAACTCTAAAGCATGTACAGTGATAATGGATTTCTAATTCCAACAAAACTATTCAATTGGTGAACTAAGCATAATGTGTGGTGTTTCTCGACAAAATAACGGTTAGCAATAACGGAAAGATTTTTAAAATGCAGTCTTTTCAAACTACAGTCGACTCTCTACATCTCGATGTTCTGTATCTCGATATCTCTCCCAATGTCGATGGTTTCCTCGGTCCCTTCAATCTACATACATTTGGGCATTCTACATCTCGATAACCTCCCTATCTCGATATCTCTCTATCTCGACTCGATCAGGGTTCTGTATTCATCTTGGACTTGATGTCTTCTGATAATATTTTGTTCTGGATTCACTCTCCTTATGTCCACGGTATACAGAATCAAGGTAGGCTCGTGAAGAAAATGACAGTTCAAAAGTGACGTGATTGCTATCGCAGTATGAACGAGTGCAAAAGAAGGCCAAATTATATCGTAGAGCGTTGGCCTGCTTCGTCCTGAGCAGCGATAGCGATGACGTCAATTGTTTACAATGAAAATTGATATTTACATACGTGTCGATAGTGCCTTGTTTTTGTATGCCGTGCTTATGTCGATATGTTACAATTTGTAGGCTACTAGACCATTTTTGGAAAACAACAAACAAGATATGAACCGGTGCCAGCGAAAGTGGTACATGTTACATTGAGTAAATTTTTCAGGAGACGCATTTTTCCAAAAATGTCGAAAATTAAATTCAAATTTGCAATTTTCTGCAACTCAACTGCACCAACGTGTTATGACTGATGTGTCTAAAAGGTACACACAAAAAAATAATGAAAAGTAATCAGCGCGTAAATAATAATGGCGTGGAAAATTACACTATTCTGGGCGTACATGAATCTTTTCCAACAAGTTCGCCCTAAATTTATGCAATTTACATAGCATTATGACACTTATTCGTATAAAAAGTGACATAATGCAATACAAATTGCATACATTCAGGTGAAAATATCGTTTAAATTTACGCTCTTTTTGGCATTCCCTTTATGTGCATTACTTTCGTGTAAATTTCAACAACTTTTTCTATCTGTGTAGCAATGAGAAATACGCAAAGTTTCTTGACAAATTTCAAGTTTGTTGGAACAAAATGTTATTAAATTTTCTTTTCAATAAGCTGATTTTGGTCAGTAGAACTGTACATGTACCACTTTTCCTGGCAACGAAATTGCCATTGTGATATATACCAGAAATTAAAAAGTGCATATCTCCAGATTAAGTTGACAAAAATCACCTTTTCGTTATTGCCTTACTAGATCTTTGCTAACAGAAGCCGTTGGTGTAAAAAACACAAAATCGACAAAAATGGTTTATGTACCACTTTCGCTGGCACCGGTTCATATGACATTCGTTTTGTTTTTCATAGCAACGAGCTTTTTTGGATCTAATACCCATTTCAATATTCCTTCCATTACTCGATCTCTCCCTATCTAGATGGTCCCTTCAATATCGAGATGTGAAGAGGCGACTGTAATTAGCATTAACTTTGATTTAACATTGAAAGAATTTGAAGAAAATTTTCTGCTAAAGAAGGCCAAATGTTAGTAGGTATGCGAAATTTAAATTCATTTACCGCCTACTAGTTCATCACATTTATCCTCTCAACCAATCACGTAGACTTTGTTCGTTTTCGGGTGCGAAGCAGATTTTTCCGAAACCCATGACAATTGAAGCTTGTCAGCTGATAGGATAGGATGTGACAATTGAATTGCGACTGCCTTGTTGTGGAGGTGGCCACTGGCCAGTGCTAGGTCAGCTGGAAGTAGATAAAGAAAATTGTTGAAAGCAAACAATAGTTCGTCTCAGACTCATTTGAAAATTATAAAAAAAAAACATCCAATGCAATTTCACTTTGATCAGCAGGAGATTGAATTATTTTAGACACACCTTCATTTTTGGAAAACTTTCTGGCTGCAATGCCTTATCCAAATATGGTTGATCAATTCTTACCAAATAGCCAAGTTTAAAAGACTGCTCCGTTATCCAACAGTAACACCAACCGCCAGGGACACCGCGACGAGCCTTAGGCGACAACGGCAACGTCAGTTGCATCTGATCAGCAGAAATCTCAAGTGGAATAAATGTCTCCATTAAGGTCCTCCACAGGCTGGCAGGCGCATTAATGTCCTTTTGGGACGAACGGAATATGATAAAGTACCGCGCACGCGGCACTAAAAATAGAGCACTGGAGCGAAGACGGGCCGACATGTGCATGCGTTGCGTTGTCGTCCTACGTTCGTGCGTGCGTGCCTTCGCGAAAGAATGTGATTTTTAAGGAAGTTGTAAACGGAACATGTCTTTACACATGCTTTTGGATAAACGAAAGAAAAGGCATACCTCAATCCGCCAGGGTTGAGAAAGGGTGGCAAGTGAAGCGTAGCCGTGATCTTCCGACTGAAAGACAAACATATGGCGGGGCTTAGGGTGAATGCGTGTAGAGCCTCTGATGATATCTTCGGAAGGGATGAAGTGAAGAAATGGGATAGTTTTGTGGAGAATGTAGGACATAAAGAGCATACGGAAAAATTATTTACGGAAGAATGGGATTTAACGATTTGTGTTGCTTCCAAACATGTTTGAATTTGGAGGCCTCATTGTGCAACTCCACTTGACTAAATGATGGGGGAAGATGATGGGGGAAGATGGTCAGATCGATTCTACTCTAGTAGTTGAATGATTTTTGATAATGATTTTATACATTTCCCCGTTGAATTCACTAACTTTTTGTATATATAAACCTTGCGGATCCCAAAACGAATCGTTTAGGAAAAAAATCTTCCACATCGGTCAGCCCGTTTGCGAGTTAAATCGAAAGCGAGTTAAAAGGAAAGAAATCTCAGCTCATCTTTATTACATAGACTAATGCATCGTAATGAAAAAGAAAAGGGATTTAATTTTATTTGTTATTGCTTAAATGTATGATGTTTTCTCGATCGATAGCTGGGTACTATCTGTGTGATTATGTCCTCTTAACAAACTTGTTTTGCCTTTCTCGTATACTAAGTATACGGTAAAGGCTATATGATCGCTCCAAAATCAAACTTTTTATAGAAGGCCCGGAGACCCATAGTGTTATATACCAATCGACTCAGTTCGACGAATCGAGGTGATGTCTGTGTGTGTGTGTGTGTGTGTGTGTGTGTGTGTGTGTGTGTGTGTGTGTGTGTGTGTGTGTGTGTGTGTGTGTGTGTGTGTGTGTGTGTGTGTGTGTGTGTGTGTGTGGGCCCAAAGCTACTCAGAAAATGTCACTCATTTTCGGGCACTTATCATCAACCGATTTGCTCGCACCAAATTTCATTCGACGCAGAATCCTGTCCCATTGTTTCCTATTTGAAATTGGCCAGATCGAACTATGGGATCGAAAGTTATGGCCAAAATACAAATCCACACGAAAAAATCGCGTAAAAAAGTCACTCATTTATCGGGCACTTATCCTCAACCGATTTTCTCGCAACAAGTTGCATTCGACGCAGAATCCTGTCCCGTTGTTTCCTATTTGAAATCGGCCAGGTTGAACTATGGGATCGAAAGTTATGGCCAAAATACAAATTCATACGAAAAATTGCGTAACAAATGTCACTTATTTTTCAGGCACTTAGCCTCAACCGATTTGCTCGCAACAAATTGCATTCGACGCAGGATCCTGTCCCATTGTTTCCTATTTGAAATTGGTCAGATCGGACTATGGGATCAGAAGTT
Source organism: Armigeres subalbatus (assembly GCF_024139115.2). Taxonomy (NCBI): domain Eukaryota; kingdom Metazoa; phylum Arthropoda; class Insecta; order Diptera; family Culicidae; genus Armigeres; species Armigeres subalbatus. Next base: position 411,025,319 of record NC_085140.1, on the reverse strand, counting down.
ATGGCCAAAATACAAATTCATACGAAAAAATCGCGTAAAAAATGTCACTCATTTTTCGGGCACTTATCCTCAACCGATTTGCTCGCAACAAGTTGCATTCGACGCAGAATCCTGTATCATTGTTTCCTATTTGAAATTGGTCAGATTGAACTATGGGATCGAAAGTTATGGCCAAAATACAAATTCATACGAAAAAATCGCGTAAAAAATGTCACTCATTTTTTGGGCACTTATCCTCAACCGATTTGCTCGCAACAAATTGCATTCGACGCAGAATCCTTTCCCATTGTTTCCTATTGAAAATTGACCAGGTCGGACTATGGGATCGGAAGTTATGGCCAAACCACCTTTTTGCCTTTCTCGTATACTAAGTATACGGTAAAGGCTATATGATCGCTCCAAAAACAAACTTTTTATAGAAGACCCGGAGACCCATAGTGTTATATACCAATCGACTCAGTTCGACGAATCGAGGTGATGTCTGTGTGTGTGTGTGTGTGTGTGTGTGTGTGTGTGTGTGTGTGTGTGTGTGTGTGTGTGTGTGTGTGTGTGTGTGTGTGTGTGTGTGTGTGTGTGTGTGTGTGTGTGTGTGTGTGTGTGTGTGTGTGTGTGTGTGTGTGTGTGTGTGTGTGTGTGTGTGTGTGTGTATGCAAAATGTGTGTGTGTGTGTGTATGCGTAAACTGTTTCTTATTTGAAATTGGCCAGATCGAACGATGGGATCAGAAGTTATGGCCAAAATACAAATTCATACGAAAAAATCACGTAAAAAATGTCACTCATTTTCCGGGCACTTAACCTCAATCGATTTGCTGTACTATGGGATCGAAAGTTATACCATTTTTGCCTTTCTCGTATACAAAGTATACGTAAAGGCTATATGTTCGCTCCAAAAACGAACTTTTTATAGGAGTCCCGAAGACCCATAGTGTTATATACCGATCGACTCAGCTCGACGAATTGAAGTGATGTCTGTGTGTATGTGTGTGTGTGTGTGTGTGTGTGTGTGTGTGTGTGTGTGTGTGTGTGTGTGTGTGTGTGTGTGTGTGTGTGTGTGTGTGTGTGTGTGTGTGTGTGTGTGTGTGTGTGTGTGTGTGTGTGTGTGTATGTGTGTGTGTATGTGTGTGCGCAAAATAATCTCACTCATTTTTCAGGCACTTATCATTAACCGATTTGCTCGCAACAAGTTGCATTCGACGCGGAATCGGACTATGGGCTTCGGAGTTATGGCCAAAATATATTTTTTTACCACAAAAATTCTCACTCACTTTTTAGACACTTACTCTTAGCTGATTTACTCGCAACAAGTTTCATTCAACGCAGAATCTTGTCCCATTGTTTCGTATTGAAAATTGGACAGATCGGACTATGGGTTTCGAAGTTATGGCCAAAATCCACTTTTTCACATGATAAACACGTACAAAATTCTCACTCATTTTTCAGGCACTTATTCTTAACCGATTTGCTCGCAACAAGTTTCGTTCGACGCGAAATCCTGTCCCATTGTTTCGTATTGAAAATTGGTCGAATCGAACTATGGGATTCGAAGTAATGGCCAAAATACATTTGTTGACAAGAAAAATTCTCACTCATTTTTTAGGCACTTACTTTTAGCCGATTTGCCTGCAACAAGTTGCATTCGACGCAGAATCTTGTTCCATTGTTTCGTATTGAAAATTAAACAGATCGGTAATTAACAGATACGGCCAAAGTTTTTTTTTTTGCCTTTCTCGTATACAAAGTATACGTAAAGGCTATATGTTCGCTCAAAAACGAACTTTTTATAGGAGGCCCGGAGACCCATAGTGTTATATACCGATCGACTCAGCTCGACGAATTGAGGTGATGTCTGTGTGTGTGTGTGTGTGTGTGTGTATGTGTGTGCGCAAAATAATCTCACTCATTTTTCAGGCACTTATCATTAACCGATTTGCTCGCAACAAGTTCCATTCGACGTAAAATCTTGTCTCATTGTTTCGTATTGAAAATTGGCCCAATCGGACTATGGGCTTCGGAATTATGGCCAAAATATATTTATGTATAAGAAAAATTCTCACTCACTTTTTAGGCACTTACTCTTAGCTGATTTACTCGCAACGAGTTTCATTCGACGTAGAATCTTGCCCAATTGTTTCGTATTGAAAATAGGCCCAATCGGACTATGGGTTTCGAAGTTATGGCCAAAATTCATTTTTTTACATAATAACACGTACAAAATTCTCACTCATTTTTCAGGCACTTATCTTTAACGGATTTTCTCGCAACAAGTTGCATTCGACGCGAAATCTTGTCCCATTGTTTCGTATTGAAAATTGGCGAAATCGGACTATGGAGTTATGGCCAAAATACGTTTTTCAAAATCTCACTCATTTTAGTCACATATGTACCCTCAGCCGATTTGCTCGCAAGAAGTTGCATTCGATGCAGAATCCGGTCCCATTGTTTCCTGTTGAAAATTGGCCGGATCGGACTATAGGCTCAGAAGTTATGGTCAAAATACTTTTTTTTCACCAAAAGTGCGTTGAAATTACTCACTCGAAAGAAACGAGAAAGGCACCATCACCGCTAGGTGGATTAATCTGGGTTTTTAATGAAAAAATCGCTTAAAAAATGTCACTCATCATTTTCCAGGCACTTTTCCTCAACCGATTTGATCGCATTAAATTGCATTCAACGCAGAATGTCTCATATTTTCTTATTGAAAATTAGCCAGATCGGACTATGGGCTTAGATGTTATGGTCAAATTACTATTTATTGTGAAAAAGAGTTCAAAAAAGTCTAGCTCACTTTCTTAGCACTTAGACTTCATCTATTCCCCAAGCAACACAATTTCAACAAATCTGGTTGCAGTAACCATATTGTGACTGAATCCGGTCATATATAAGTTACTCTGATTGATGTGCAATATGTGTGCTTCTCAGGTTGCTCGCAACAGATTGCATTCGACGCAGAATCTTGTCCCATTGTTTCCTATAGAAACTTGGCCGGATCGTACAATTGGGTCAAAAGCTATGGCGAAAATACTAATTTTAAAACTACTAAATATAATGCCATTTTTTGCTCTTATGCTCATCCGATTTGTTTGCAACAAATTGCGTTTGGCGAGAATTTTTTTATGCATATAAACAAATATGAAAAATAAGACCAATCCTATTGGCGTTATTTTAAATTTTTCCAAACCTTTTGAACGAACGAGAAAGACACCATCACCGCTAGGTGGATTAATCTGGGTTTTTAATAGAAAAATCAGAAAAGAAAAATGTCACCTATTTTTCGGACACCTAACCTTGATCGATTTACACGCAACAAGTTGCATTCGACGCAGATTCCTGTCCCATTGTTTCCTATTGAAAATTGGCCAGATCGAAATATGGGATCGGAGGTTATGGCGAAACACCATTTTGCCTTTTTGTTTACAAAGTATACAAAAGGCTAAATGTTCGCTATAAAACCAAACTTTTACAGAAGACCCATAGTGTTATATACCAATCGACTCAGCTTGATGAACTGAGATGATGTCTCTGTGTGTGTATGTATGTGTGTGCGCGCACCAAAAGTGCGAAAAGTTTAGCTCTTTTTTTGGTACTTATCCTCAACCGATTTACTTGCAACAAATTCCATTCGACGCGGGATCCTGTCGTTTTGTTTTCTATTGAAAATTTGGAAGATCGGACTATGGGCACAAAAATTATGACCAAAATGCTTTATGTTATAAAAAAGCGCGTAAAAAGTCTAGCTCATTTTTAATGCACTTACCCTCAATCGATTTACTCACAACAAATTGCATTGGACGCGGAATCCTATTCTATTATTTTCTATTGAAAATTGGCCAGCTTGGACCTTAGAAAATATGGCCAAAATACTTTTTGCCTTTCTTGTGCTACAAAGTTGTACCGAAAGGCTATTATTTCTATCCGAAAACGAACCATCGGATGCTTCCACACTGATACACTTCCCTCCCTCTTCATACGGGAGTTTGGCAGAAGGACGGTCATGAGATTTATAACAAATATTGCCCTCCGCTCGCTCGATGGGAATGACATTTCCGTTTTCTTTTTGTGCAGTCAGAGCTTCAGTTTAACAAACATCCAAATGTGATATACTTAAAATATATAACTGGGTAAAATAAAACAGGGGTATGTACATCAAAAAGATTGGAAAAGGAAAAAAATTGTCGAAATTCTTATTAGCATATTGTAGATCAAGTTGAAAACCGAACCGAGATCTCGCGTTCTCAACTGGATCTACAATATCTTGCTTGAAATAATCCGATTTTCAAGTTTTTCCGGCCTAGAAGTTTTCTTTTTTACTCTTAGCTACTAGCTCATCTCCTTTCAAGCAAACACATTTTACGAAGGTCGAGAAAGGCACCATCACCGCTAGGTGGATTAATCTGGTTTTTTTTTTACTGATGGCTTGTTTACCATCTTATATGTATATGTATGACGTAGAATACGGCACACGCGTAGAGTTAGCTACTACTTTAGAACATCGGCAATAATTTTTCATAAAAATTAGGAAATTGCCAATAATGAAATAAGGTTATGTGCAAAAATAAATATAAAATTTCCCCAAATAATGCAAAATTTCCATAAACAATTGCGAATTTTCCACAAAACAAAAATAAATTAGCACTTTTGAAAGCAAAAATTGCAATTATGAAAGAAGATTTTTCCATAAAGAAATCAAAATGATCCACGAAAAAAATACCAAACTTCCATAAATAAATCAATATTAGCAATAAACAATTACAAAATTTTCCACAAAATAAATATTTTTTTCGATAAAATATTGAAAATTTTCCACAAAATAACCAATAAAGAGCAATAGCAAAATACGAAAATTTCCATTAAAAAAATACAATTATTTTTATTATTTATTCAAACTAAGGCCGAAGTGGCCTGTGCGGTATATAAGAGTCTTCTCCATTCGGCTAGGTCCATGGCTACACGTCGTCAACCACGCAGCAAGTCATCTTCCACCTGATCTTACCACCTGAGCAAGTATTCTCCCACCTGATTTTCGCGGTGTGAACGATGGATGGTTCTCCCAGCAGCTCATGCAACTCTTTCCCAGCACTATGAAGCCTGCGCAAACCTCCTGTCTCGTCGAAGGGCCGTCATGTCAGGGCTGTTTAGCGTCCCACCTAATAACAGGACTTGGGCTTGTGCACTTTGAGCGGCATACGGTCGCTATTGCGGAGCTTACTTGCGGATACATGCAGCTTTTGATAGAGGTTGAACAGAGCCCACTGTCAAACCCCACCACATCCTAGGCAGGCACCACATCTCGCAGATGGCCTGGGGAGGGATCGTCAAGCCCTTGGACATAGTCCCTGTGTGGCCCAAATCCGCCGAACGAGCTATCCGTTGGTGTGATTGCTAAAGTGCTGTCTTATCGAGCGTGCAACTCCGTTCGTTGCCCGATGAGGAAAAGAGGCAAAGTCATGGCCTGCTATTCACTAGTCAATGCTGGATACCGAGCCGTTATACGAATGATATTTGCATATCTGTCACCAATGCACGCTGGAAGTGGATTACCCATTTTCTAATATATCTCACCCTCACATTCCCTGCTGCCTCGTTAATGGCTGCTTTAACTGTATTCCAGCAGTCCTCAAGTCACAGGCAGATTAGCAATTTTTCATCTCTAATCTCAGCTTTGTTAGAATCCTGGTTCCTATTTTGACGCTTTTCCGATTTTCCTTTAACAATTTGCTTGAAACCAGGGTTTGCAGAAATCGCTCTAATTTGATAACGAACAACGATAAAAGAGAGGCAAAAACGGTTTCGAATTATTTCAAGCCATGAAAACAAGTTTATCAAATTTGTATACAAGTGCGATAAAACAGAATCGGATAGGCTGCTCCCACCGAGAAGTAATGATAAAACGCTCATTTTGTGTTGAGGACCATATTTTTTTCGCACAGCTGTGCAAAACAAATTGAAATGCATCATCAGAACTCGTGTCCCGAGGTACCATCCCTACCAGAATCAGTTCTTTATCATGGCAGCTTGCAAAAAAAAGTTTCTCGCGGTAGGTGCCAATGAAAATGACATTTTCGAATTTCAAAAAACAACATTGCTCACAAGTTTCTTTTCCCCAATATATGACCCCATGCTAAGTTTGAGTTCAATCGGACATGATTTAGGGGTGCCTAAAATTCATCAAAGTTTTGAAATTTTTACGCATGAAATTTTTCCCAAGAGGGGATCAAAGAAAAAGCCAAAAATCGATTTTTTGATTTTGATGCCAAATGACTTAAAAATGCATGAAACATCGAGATCTGATGCAACCACAAAAAAAATAAATTTTGAAAAAAATTGATTTTTCTCTTGGGACATTTTTTGGCCTTTTTTTAAGATGATGAATTTTTTTCATCGAATTTTAACACCGGACGATACGCAAATGTTTTCGTAGCCAAAAATATCCCACTATGCAAAACTTGAGTTAAATCGGACATGATTTAGTGGAGCTCAAAATTGATCAAACCTTTTTTTCCCACAAGAGGGAAATTTTGTTTTGTTTTTTGATGCCAAAGGACTCAAAATACATGAAACCATGAGATTTTTTTTGAATCGACTGTTTTGGGAATTCGAAAAAAAATGTTATAGCGAAAACAATTTTTCATCGAATTTAAAAACCGGACATTACGTAAACATTTCCTAAGCCCTAAAATATGCCCCTATGCAAAATTTAAGGGGTGCTCAAAATCTTGCTATCAAAATTTTGAACTTTTTGTAACTTTGAAAACTTTTGAGATCAGATCTACGGAGAAAATTTTCAAAATTTTCATCATCTGAAAAAATACCTGAGTCCCTAAGAGAAAAAATCGATTTCTTTCAATTTTTTCTGATATAACATTTCGACGTTTCATGCATTTTTAAGTAATTTGGAATCAAAACCAAAAATTTGATTTTCAACCTTTCCTTTGGTCACCTTGGGAAAATTTTCATGGGTAAAAATTTGTCAATGTATACAGAGGTGGTAAGTGAGAGATTTTTTCAATCTCTTTTGGGTTCAATCCTTGTGAAAAGCTGATCATGTATGGATTTTCGTCATAATATAAACCATCCAATTGATCGTCGTTGAAGACACCTGTTTTGCCATTCAATGCTTGTTTTCTTACCTCAATATAAACATTCACCCCATCCAATTCAAACGCACAAAAGCCCACATCGGAACGGGATCGACATAATAAAATCAGTCGAGCCCATCGCACCTAAAATATTTGTGTGTTCAGATCTCCTCCGATTCTGTGAAGCTCCAACTCGCGCACAATTGCGTTCTTTCATCGATAATTTATGTTTGACCGAATCAAAACGCTGCCTCTCAACTCTCACCCGTTCTGCTTTATTGTGCTCGAAATAATAATAAAATTCCAGATACGCCATTGCCGCATGAGGAAACTCCAAAACCGTAGCCGGTGCACCGCATTCGAAACAAATCAAAATATATTTTCGTAAATAGCACTTTGTGATAGCCTTAGCCTAGTAGGTGGAGGCCCCAGAATCAACAAATGTATACGAACTAAGGCCGCTGTATTGTTGGACAGGTTGATCAGATGAATCGAAGGCACTGTTTCTTTTCCACCAGCATCTCTTCAGATTCATTGTTACGTTGATATACGGAAATATGGTCCAAAGCGAACCTCTGAATGCGTTTCCTGTTAAAAAAGACCAACGAAATAGCTCTACCGGAGTTCTGTTTCAGACCACCTTCCTCCTGGTAAACGGTGCGCGCGCGTCGCGATGTTTGCATTTGGGCAAGAATAATCGTGGATCGTAACAATCCGAAAAAAGGTGCACATCATCCGATCCACCTCCACCGCAGACCGTCCCAATCCAGAGGAGCAGATAACAATCGGAGGGATTCCAAGGTGCGAGCGGGCCCCGTTTAATGAGAGTCCGATGTTTGTGATACAGATCTTTCCTACGATTGCTCCATCATCGGTCGTGGTCGTGAAGCACCATCCGAACAAACTGTAGGGCGCATTCCGCGTGATTATACTTCGAGATGAGCGTGCGTTGATCTCGTCTCCCCGGCTAGAGGTCGTGGTTTGTTGGTCACTTGTTTCGTTACAGTGAAATGATCCCAGCCCAGGCACCTGAGCAAACGAGATTCGAGATGCTGGAGTGGAGTTGAACCGAGCCGGACGGGACGTGCGGCCATCGTTCCTAGGAAATCACGGTTCCAAAGCGTGTCGAGATCGGTATCTGGGCCTGACCGAGTGGGCTGTTTGCCGGACAATGCCGTCTGTCAAATGCGGGCAGTGTTGAAATTATGATTATGGGCACGTAGCAATGTATTTTTTTGTAAATAACACGTAGGTTTTCTGTCCAATAGAATATAAAACATGTTTTGATGAGAAAATGATTATTAGTAGCTAGAAAATATTGCTGTTAAGCGAAGAAAATAGTTTTCTTTGCTTGGTATTTGACCCAGTAAGCTTCAGTATACGAGTCCATCTACTTTCTCAATATTGTCATACTCTGTGGTGAGTGGCTCACATTAGTTTCTCTTGAGCATCTTTGAATATATTTCATCTAATAGGTATTCAGACTAACGTTAACTATCATCGCCTTTTAAAAGCGATTGTTCTAACCGTTTTTATTTCATACTTACTCTAATAATGCATTCCTCGTGATGTATCCCTATTCAATTTCATTATCAATTAATTTTCAACATCACAACATATCTGTAACATATTCGAGTTTGATTGAATTTGAAATATTGGTTTGAAAAAATAATAAATAAACTGCTGGTAGACCTGCTACGGCCCGTTCAAGGCTACAACAATACCCCCATTATACACGTGCTCGCATGCCACCTTTCCCGTATCATTAAAAATCGGAGGGAGATTTTCAATTTTCGATATGAATTATGCTCGCGAGCGTGTGATTTATGGAACTCCGGCGGAATGAGACTGACCTTTCCATTTTGAAACGGCCGGCGGCTACAAGTCCGACCACCACCAGGACCAGAGCACCGAATAAATGGGTGGCGTCGGACATTTCAAACATTAGGAAACCTGTATGATCCAAGCTGGAACCGAGACAGCGACGCGTGACACTGTCTGTCCCCTATTGGACCCAATGATATATTCGATTTTGGGATTAGCATAATCAAGTGTGATAAACGTGCCTAATGAGATCATTTTGTTTGTTTTCGTATGATTCCGTTTGAAATTTCTAGTTTTGTTCACAACGATCGAGGTATAGATTTATAGCTTCAAGGTGATAATTACGATCCGAGTGGGGCTGGAACGCGACGTCAAGATTTCACCTGAGTATCCTCCGGAATGTTAACAACTTGGTGGAGCAGGAAACCTGATAGCAGCTCTACTTCCAGAGATCCGAAACGTAGATTTGCCTGAGTGGAGAAAAACCAGTAGCCAACGCAATTCGCTTAATCGTACGCCGAGATGATCAAGTACCGTCGTCCACGCACTAAATCCTTCTCGGCAGGGACAACCCGGCAGAGCTGTCCGAAGAGCAGAACTCTTAACAAGCCGCTCAGTGCTAAATCTTCATCTAGATTAGTATGCAACGCGCGCAGAGCCACTGCTAATTGCTACTGTTTGCCATCTTATTACATGTATTTGCAATCTTGATGATGTCTACCGGCGTGTAAAACCAGCGGCCTCGGATGGATGAGATGGGATCCACCCCTGCCCGAGCGGCGGGGGAGCGAGCGGTACAAATATAAAAGTCACTTGGCTATAAGTTCAAACCTGCTGCGGCGTATGGTGCGGTGGCCGGTAACGGCAAAATATCCGGCCGGAAAGTTAGCGGTTTGCAAATTAAAATCGTCCTACGAACGGATAGTATTGAGATTGCCAATCGCAACTTTAAATCGATCTCATTTGATTCGAAATAATTAATACCAATGGGAAAAATATATCTTTGTCGTTTTTTTTTAACGATATACAACTGAAAATCCTTCATCCACCCGAAACTTACAATCTGTTCGTAAAAAAATTGTTCTCAAATTGCCGTTTCAATTTTTTTATGGCTCAAATTCATCTGGAGTGTTACTAAGTAGCAAATATAGCAACTACATGGGAAATAATAAGTAGAATTCTTGTTAATAAACTTGTAAAAAATATACAACTTGTTGGTGGCAATACAGTTGCTTGCTTTGCTTCCTGACTGGGGTTCTGATATTTCAAAAACTAGAACAAAAACTTCTTGTATAGAAAGGGAAGGGCCGTTTGGCCGATACTCATACGGCCGAAAGTCTTTTTGCCGCCGGTCACTGGGCCAAAAGTCGTTTGACCGAGTATGCCATTTGGTCGAAAGTAATTTGCCAAAGTGGGTGTGTGTCCCCAAATGGCCGGAGCGAATTGTTATGACAGCAGCTCTTCGTGGGTGTGTGTGCACGCCGCGGAGGTCTGACCAGAAGAGGCCGAGTCATGGCTTGCTGCGCACTGGTGTCGATCAGTGAGGTGTTAATGTATAATCACACGCTGATGGTAACTTACTCGAACCCCACAGTGGGCATGCCGTTTAGTGAAATATTGTCGGCGTAGCACCAACTTAGAATTCGGAAGTCGGGACTTCCGAACCGAACTTTCTTCCGAAGTTTTATCTGTCAAACTAATTGATTCGTTGTTTAGCGCTCTTTAGGCGAATCCAGCGCACTAATTCCGAAGTTGGGAAAGTTGCCTGTATCTGGAGAAAAATCCAACTTCGGTATAAAAAGCGTTCTAACTTTGTTCCGGATGGACAATAGTCGTTTGCAGAAAAAGCTCTTTGGTCGAAAATATTATTTGGCCGAACGGCTAGCATGGCCAAAAATGTCATTTGACCGAAAAGGTCATATTGCTGTGGTTTGCTCGAAAATGTCGTTTGGCCGAAATTATCGTTTGGCAGAGAACGCCATTTGGTCGAAAAGATCATTCGGCATAAAATGCCGTTGGGCCAAACGGATCATACGACCGCAAATGCCGAATGGGTCACTTCTCACTACTAAATTGTTTTTCACTTTGAACTTCTTACTTTTTACAGCGAGAAGTAAGTAGTGAGTAATAAGAAGTGAAACGTCACTCCTATTTTGTTGCATCTCATTTCTCACTCCGTAATTCTCACATATCACAATGATAAGTGAGAAGTGAGAAATGAGCAGTGAGAAGGAGACGTTTTGACACTTTTAAACGACATTTGCGATCGAACGATCCGCTCGTCCAGATGACACTTTGGGCCAAATGGGTTTTTTCAGCAAAACAAAATGTTTGACTAAATGACCTATTCAGCCAAAGCGAATACATGTTTTCGGCCTATGAACCATTTTGACCAAACGTCCACTTCAGTAAAATGGAATTCGGACAGATGATTTTGAACACATGAGATATGATGAAACTCGATTTGAAGTAATTTGTTTCGTTTGTTTTATCTTTTTCATATTCAAAGAAAATACTTATTTTTATTATTGAAATCGCGATTTTATGTGACGTATTTGACTCAATTCCAATACTGAAATCTACATACATATATTCAGGTGTCAGTTTTAGTAAACGCAAATACAGAGTAATGTTCCTATCGGAAAGCTACAAGGTTAATAATCATAATTGTGTGCAAGACACGACCACGAGGTAAATGTTGAAAAACATAAGGCCATCGTTGCGATTAACTTTTCTGCCGTTACTAGGTGATTGTGTTCTATACTTTGCAGAAATTTCTCGGATCAGTGTTCTTTTGTATATAAAGATTGGTCTTGAAAAGAACCGAATAATTTTCGATAACGAAATTTCACTTGAGTGCTACTGATCCATGCAAATGATTTGTTGCAGAGTCTCCCTCCTACGCGCACTCGTGATTGCAAAATTCTGCTGTTTCCAAGCGATTAATTTGCACTTTGAAAAAAAATCTCCTCGGGTCAATATTCTGTTGTTTAGAATGGTGGTCCAGAAGAGAACCGATTAATTATCAATAATGCGCCTTTCAAATCTCTATCAGCAGCTACTTAATAGTTTGGATTTGCAAGAAAATTGTGGCTTCCACTGATGATAACCAATCGGTGGTACTTCAGACACCATTGTTGCAGAAATGTACTCCTAACAACGATGACCAGACGACCCACGTCGTCGGTGGAAATAAAATGTGGCCTTCAGCAACTCCCCTGCTGCCGATGCTGGGACCGCTCTTCGCGACATCTCGAACGAAATGCGCACGCGAAAAACGAAAAACCACAATAAAATAGAAGCGAAGGTTGGGTCGAGACAAATTTTCTTCAAAATACAAATCATAATCGCATGGTAACGGCAGAGCGTTTCCGTCGGTAGCAAAATCACTAGCGAGCTTCAGAGAGACTGCAAAAAATGATTTGTATGGATGACATGACATTTGTATGGAAAAATATCATTTGTATGGATGACAGTGGCAGACAAATGATATTTTTTCTTGAGATTATGATTTTAGCTGGTTGACTGCTACGGATGCCATCCATACGAATGATGCGCGCTCGTGATCCTGCTACCTGCGACAACTTTTTGATCACCAATTAATTTCAAATAAAGCACCTTCCCAACTAATAACAGTAAAAATCTAATTCAGAAACTTGAGAAAAAATTTCACTTGGCTATTAGTGATACCATCCATGCTAAGCGATTATGATTGCAACGTTGAAAAAATTTCGTCACTGCACAATTTGCCCTTGAATAAAATTATAGTCTTGAAAAGAACCGATTTATTTAATATGTTACGCATTTCCAATCACTAACTGCAACAAAACCAGAGCCAGAATAGTTTGCCGCTAATTGCAGGAACCACCGTCATCGGGACTGGGGCCGCTATCGACGCCATCGTACTATTAGCTCTTCGTGTAACTAATATCATTCTCATGTCCGTCCGTGTTAGGAATGCATGAACAGGATTGGTTGGTTCGAAAATTTTTACTTGGTATGGCAAGAATTAAAAATTTCAATAATTTATCGTAAATAAAATCTTGATTGGCAAATTGTTGGAGAGTTTGCGAGTTGATTCATACATAAATCTCCAAAATCTCCATCGAAAGATAAAGGCGCTATTAACTTTCAAAATCCTACATGATTTCGTGACGGTCCCCAATATTTGATTCTGATTTTACTCTCAGTACCTTTGGGTAAGACGTTGTCCAACATCAAAACAAGGAGGAAAGGAAGCTATTGTGTTTGAATCTTCTGATTTAGGATACGATAGGATTCTGTAATCTGGTAAATTGATTCTATTGAACAACGCAATACTCGTAATTCGGCCACTGTGCACTTGAAAGGAACTGTAGAAGACATGAGTTGTAGCGCTTCTTTGCCGCTCTGGAGGTTGTAAATAAATATAAAGAAGTAATCAAGTGAAATTGCGCTGAGCTGCAATTGCCAAGTGTCCTCCAAGTCGTCGGAGGTCTCGAGCTTGGGTAGGAAGTTAATTTTTTGTGAGCCATTTCATCGTTACTTTGTGATGGCATATCGAGTAATGGCCCATAAGGCTATGATGGTATTGCCTGTTACGATGCGATAAATTGTAAGCCTTCGAAACTTCTCGGAATATCCAAAACATGTTAATTACTACGTGTTAAGTAGCAAGCTTTTCTTTTTATTGAACTTCAATCAATTGAGTTGCTATCAGATTTAGATGGTTAAATAGAAACGACAGTTTGGATTGGATCTAACAATGCTTGTAACAAGGTCACATATATTTTATCACTTGTCATAAGGCGTGTTAGAACTGTCGCTTATATTCAATTTCATTACAATTATAACTTTGCAATTAACGTTTGCATTTAAAAAACCCATATTAATCCATCTAGCGGTGATGGAGCTTTCTCGTGTGTTATAAAAATAGTATTTTGGCCATAACTTCCGATCCCATAGTCCGATCTGGCCAACTTTCAATAGGAAACAATGGGATAAAATTCTACATCGAATGCAAGCAATTTTTGCGAGCAAATCGGTGGAGGATAAGTGCCCGAAAAATGAGTTCATATTTACACAATCGATCAGTGTCAGTCAAATTAGGATCCACTACTTCCGACCCATTTGTCGTAACATCAGGTGTTCCTCAAGGGAGTCATTTGGGGCCTTTTATGTTCTTGTTATACCTAAATGTTTCAAACTCTCCTATGCTGAATACTTCAAACTTTATTATATAGTGTTGTGTCAGGAAGATACTGTTTTTCATCAGCAGGAACTAGATAATTTAGTCAATTGGTGCACACTGAGAAAAAAGAGCTTGAAAGCAAGCAAATGTTCCGTGATTTCTTTTGCAAGGAAACGCTCAATAATGTCATCCAACTACTGTATTTCCTCCACTCCTCCATCAAACGAGAAAGCACCATTAAAGATCTTGGTGTTCTGTTAGATTCGAAACTAACATTTAAGGAGCACGTACGCTACATTACAGCGAAAGCATCCAAGTGCTTGGGCATGATTTTCTGCGCTGCAAAACACTTTGATGATATCCATTGTATAAAAACTCTCTATTGCTCTTTGGTACGTTCTATCTTGGAATACGCTGTCGTTGTTTGGGCTCCTTACTATCAAACTGAAATTCAACTATTAGTAAAAGTCCAACGCAAGTTTATGCGCTTTGCCCTTCGAAGACTTCCCTTTCGCATTATGAAGATCGATGTAAGTTAATTGATCTGGAGTTATTGGAAACACGTCGGAATGTTTTTAAAGTCTCGTTCATTTCTGATGTTCTTCAGTCCCACATTGATTGTTTTCGTGTATCCTGTGTGTCCTGTGTTCAATCGCCGTTATCCTGTTATCCACTTATCCCGTTGTGGCAGTACCACGAATATTTTAATTTAAAGTTGTACAAAAAATAAATTTGAAATTGAACTATCTCTTGTATATAGACCACTCATGTGGAGGGTCAATTTTGTGAAATTCGTTCATGCGCATATTGTGTAGTGGCATAGTTAATAAGTTCATTGATTCACGAGGTTCATTAACTGCAAACACGAGATAAATGAGTTCATGGTTAAAGTCTGGTGCAAAAGGCAAAGCCGTCAACCATACGACCATGTGCGGGACCGGGCAATGACCCGGGTTCAAGTATCGTTGACCCCAGCTCTTTTAAATTAGTATTCGGGTTGGGAAACAAGATGGAAGATAGGCTCCAAATGTTCGGAGATGATTAAATTAGAATCCTTTTTCCAATTAGGAAAGGATCGGTGCTCGGGATAGGGATTTTTTCGACTTTTTGCGAATCATCAACTTCGTTGATTTCCGCGGAATCTCCGGCGACAGAGATCTGAAATCCCGCGCCTTGATCTGAGGATCCTTGAACTTTATTCTTTCACTTCGATCTGGTCTGTGGAAGAGGCGAAAGCGGTCCTAGTTTATTCCCGCGCCGTGGTGTGAAGTTCAGACGTGGACTTAGAAAAAACGTGAAGATTTTCTGCCTTACTAATTTGGATTTTCCCCCATTTCCCTCAAACAGTTAGGCAGGCAAGTTAGAGAGCCAATTGTGTGCAAGTAACGTAGAGTAGTGCGTGCGTTGATTTTGCTAAAGGTAATTCTGGTGTTACATAAATGTGCAATGTGAGTATAAAATAATCGTCATGCAATGGCATGGTCTTGAACAGATTTGTAGCGAATGTTCTGACACCACAACCCCCGTCAGCGACCGCCTTCGACCCCACTCGCCAGCTTCGAGACATTCCCGGCGGTACACGTGGCCGGCCGGAGCGGGCAGCGTACGCCCTTTTCCTGCGCCCTAGGCAGGGCGAGAACAACAGATCGAGGGTCAACCTGGTGGAATTTGACCAAGCGAGTTATCGCCGGCCCGTTTGTGAACGAGATTCCACGGTAAAAACGAACAATGGGTAATGTTTTCAACATGACCGCGAGTAGACGTAGAACTTGTATAAACATAACGTATTTTCATTTAACTTCTAACTTTTGGATCTATGGAGTTTGATTATAGTATTGATATTGGAAACGACAACTTTCATGCTGTGTAGAATTATTAGCAATTTGTTTATTCAAAACTTCTGGAAATAAAACTAATAATTAAGCTTAGCTTAGCTTAGCTTAGCTTAGACTGACTGTACATATCAATGGTTGCTACTCCGTGATTGATCAGAACTGGTGCAAATTGCACTACGATCCAAGTGAATAGTAGCTCGCAAATGTTGATCAATAACGGCGCCGGCCAAGTCCTTACAGTCAGTTGGGAAAGGGAGGGAATGTAAGTGTGTGGTAATTGTTGCTACTAGAGACCGAGAATACCTCTGCATCTCCACAATTACCACGGGAAGGAAGTAGTGTTAGTTGGGTGGGGTAATCAGTAACATAGATCGGGATTCACCATGGAAAATGATGTGACCTATGCAACTTCTGCACTACAGTATTAGCATTTCCTTAATTTGTTCAATTGTTCATCCTTCGCGAGAATAAACAATCAATCGCTCAAAGTGAACGACTGTTCATTAGAATTTCGGATTAGGCGCCCGCGTCATCATTTCTTTAACGTAAGAAAAGTAAAAAAAGAAACAGGATTTAAATTGAAAATAATTGATATTAATCGGAAACCTAATGTCATTCAGCAACCCTTATTTTATCTCTATTTTAAAAAATGTAAATTTACGTTCATTTTACATGTCGTTTATTTTGCATTACTTTCGCGCGCGGGTGTGTGTCGCTTGCCGTGACCAGTATACCGTAATCAGGATCTCACTGGTATTAATCCTGATGTGCCGGTTGGCACTTGTGTTGGGCTTGTGCGCTTTGAGCGGCACACGGTCGCTTCCCAGTCTACATAAAATCGCACATGGTGCAATACAAGATGCTAAATTGGAGACGATATACATACATGTTGTGTGGAAAAGTACCTCTATCGCCTGCACTTCATCATCCTACACGACACCATATACGTTCATGTGCTGACTGGGTTTGATAGGGCCTGCTTATAGACACATGTAGCTTTTTGTAGAGGTTTAACAGAGCCTACTGCCAAACCCGACCACGTCCTAGGCAGCCCTTAACTCGCAGTGGCCATGGGGAGGGGTCGTCAAGCCCTTGGACATAGTCCCTGCTGCCCCTTCAAAACCTCTGGAAATAAAACTAATAATTAAATACATAATTAGAATTGCTTTGTTTCTAACTATTAAGCCCTTATTTACTCAAGCAAATGTAGGGCATTTATAGATTTCTTATTGATGATAGTATTTGAAGTTTAAAAATTCAGACAAATTTTCAGATTTGGGCAAAATGTGCTATTTTAGAGGAACTGTCCCGTTTTCCAAACAAAGAAATGCAGCACCAATTTCGTTGCTTCTTTTTGCTAACATGCGTGCTTACTGCTGAAATAAATTACAGCAATAAGAAACCAGTCAAGGAGCAGTAACCCTACTAAAATAGAGGAGGTACTGCTAATACATCAACGAAAAATTATTTAATGTTTTGATTCCAAACTCCGAGTTTACGTCAAGTTTAATAATACATTTTCTCAGAAAATGAAAAACAAAGAATAAGATAAAGTTTATTTAAATATTTTTCTGGAAAATATTTATTGTGGACTTTTTCAAAACATTTACATGTAATACAGCGAAATTTTCTAATCAAAAATGAATATTACCACTATTGCTGATTGCGCATCTTTAATTGCTAATGCCTTCTGCAAATAAATGAAAGTAATTATTTTAATCAAATTTTTATTTTCATCAGTGTAGTTGACTTATTTTGCTGGGGAATCCCAACTGTTATAGTAAAACCATGTTTTAATGTACGTGTCGTTTAGTACCAAGCACAACTTAACATATGGTCAGTCATATGACATGACTCGTACCCATACCGGGATCATGTGGATTATGAAACCAATCACCTGGATGAGCAGACCAAACCTCTCTAATTTTATTCTTCTTCATCCACCACCGCTGTCCTCACTGTCTCAGTCATCATCAGCCTCTTGCCGTGAACTCCGAGCGATGCGATGGGCGATTGCATCCATCGCAACCGACACCACTGCATCCGACCATCATCAAGCACAGAATGACAAAAAAATGCGCCCACTTCTTCTTTCATGCATATTCGCAGACCCATCGGCAGTTCTGCCGCTGGTGACTACATGCTGTCGCTGTGTAGGTAAACAGCGAACGAACGAACGAAACGAAAAATGCGTGAGCAAAAAGCTCGTCAGTACGCGCTGCTGTCACAAATTGTAATTACTCGCACAAGGCAGGCACTGCTTCTTTTATACACAAAGAAAATCTTCCAGTGGACCCGAAGGCCCTTGACATACCGCATTCTGATGTCCGTGTTAGGAATGCAATGGATTGGTTACATATGAAATTTTTACTGGCTTTGACAAGAATTGAAATTTTCAATAGCTTATCGTTAATAATCTTAAGTTTCAATGAAATAAACAAAATGGTGGAGAGTGTCCGAGTCGATTGATATATAAATCTTAAAAATCCATCAAAAGATAAAGGCGCTAGTAACGTTCAAAATCTTCCCTTCCAGCGTAACGCTCTCGATTTCCAAAAATCTAAATGACACCCAGTATAGTAAACAAAGACGTAAGTCCTACGTCAAAAAAAGTTTCCCGGAGCCGGATTCGAACCGGTAACTACACCGTGTAAGGCGCGCACGGTATCACTACGCCACCGAAGAGAGACGTCCGCCCGCAGAAATCATACCGTGTCCTTTGAGATGACCATCCCCAGTGTAGAAGGGGTTCCCGTCGTGACGAACAACGGCGACGTACCAATGAGCCAGCCGTAGCGTTTCTCGGAGTCCACCGGAGTAAGAGGGCCGCGGACTGAAAGCGGCGACCGCCAATCTTTGGACTCCGTGCTCCTATGAAGTAAAGTAGACAAACCGTGAGTACATGCATGTAAACTTTATCCCAAGCGCTTGGTGATAATTTGCCCCTAGCCTGAGTTGATCCGCTAGTGTGGCCGCCGTTCATTTAGCCCTACCGTTCGTTCGTAGGCCTACCCACACAAGAACAAATCGATGTCGATAAAGAAGAGGAATAAATTTGTATTGTAAAATGAAGTAGAATCCTTTCTTTTTTTGAATCCTGTGATCGAATACACTGCGGCAAGGAAGTATCTGGACGGTTCCTCAGGAGGGAATTCTGATGAGGTGAAAGTAGAAGATTCTTCACGTTTTCGAGTCGTTTTTTGAAAGTGTAGCAGGTTAATTTACCGGGGAGGTTGGTCCTGAAACCAACCACGGATATCTTTTTATTCGAACTGGATCGTTCGAAGTCTTTTAGGGTCAAGCGTCCGGTGATGATAGCAGCCGCGAAGGCGTTATTGACGTCGTCGGCGGGAATCAGTATTCTGAACACTGACGCTTTCCTTTGTCTTTCCTTCCAGTCGTGAATGCCTTGCACTCCCCTGCCAGCCAACTCGTTTCCCTCCCATTTTTGGGAAAATTTGAACCCTCCCCATAAGGATCTCATACGTCGGGCAACCCATAAACGTGGTAGATGGTCTCCTTCGGGAGTGGCACTTAAGCCATTTTTACTTGTTCCGGGGAACTCGTGAGGCTGCCGGGTTGCACCGTGTCACCAATAAGAATCGTTATCGTGAGGTGTTAGCTAGATAGTTAGTTGCTTGTTAGTTATAAGAAAGATAAAATTATATTTATATATTTATTTCTAATATATATTTTTATTAAGCCAATTATCATATGGAAATTTGTATTCTGTTGATATGACAAGAAGAGGAGGTTTTGTGCCTTGCAACAAAATGACAACTTTCATGACCATTTTCCAAGGCTCTCATAGATGTGAAAAATTTCTCCGTAATACAAATAGCATGTGCTATCCAAGCATTCACCGCCGGAATGCACCACGTGGCGACCAAATTTAATAAAATATCAAAGTTGGGTAGAGAACCATTTGGGCAGCACCCCCTATTCCCGCCCACAACGTTCATTACTCGAGCGCATTACAACCAATTTACTTGTTTCTTAGTACATGGTTAGTAGACTGGCCCAGGAAACTAAAAGTTGTCTAATTCCACAGGGGCACCCCCAGGATTGTGTCTTTGGGTGAGAAAATCAATCTCTGAAAATTTCAGCTCAATCGCTTGTTGCATAAGCTGGCGCATTTGATTTGAAGTTTGTATGGGGATTTCAGCCAAAATGTATAGGAAAATACACCTCCGTCACTCATTCGATCTGGAAATTGGTTCTGATTGCTCGATTGTCCTCAGAATTGCAAAAACGGCAGTTGGTATGCTAGAGAACAATTTCACAGAACATTGTATGATGATTAAATGAACTTTTATATAGGTTTCGGCTGATGCAATTCGATCAAAAAACCCAAAAATACACAAATCAGCTACTAATAAATCAGCCGAAAATTATATAATAGTTCATTTAATCATCATGCAATGTTCTGTGAAATTGTTCTGTAGCATACCAACTGCCGTTTTTGCAATTCTGAGGTCAATCGAGCAATCAGAACCAATTTCCAGATCGAATGAGTGACGGAGGTGTATTTTCCTATACATTTTGGCTGAAATCCCCATACAAACTTCAAATCAAATGCGCCAGCTTATGCAACAAGCGATTGAGCTGAAATTTTCAGAGATTGATTTTCTCACCCAAAGACACAATTCTGGGGGGTGCCCCTTGGAATTCGACAACATTTTTTCTCCCCATAGTAATCTGGGCCAGTCTAATGGTTAGTTTCCGTCGATAACTAGTAATGTACAGAAAATCAAGCCATTTGGTTGGAAAGCGGTCGATTTATTAACGTTGCGGACGGGAATAGGGGTGCTGCCCAAATGGTCCCGCTCCCTAGCTTTTGACGTAGGACTTACGTCTCTCTTCACTATACCGGGTGTCATTCCAAAATTTTCAAATCGACCGCGTTACGCTGTGTTGAAAGATTTTAAACGTTAATAGCGTTCATCTCAATAGACGAATTTCTGCGGTAAGCCCCTCAATCGACAGATTTCAAGTATGCCTTTCATGTACATGCTTGATAAGACCCGAAAAACTTGTTTCAATAGGCATGAAACTGTTTTCAATGAAAAACATTGAGATCAAGGGAACCTATAAATATAGGTACCGCATAATTCTTGCATCATTCCATTACCACATTCTCATTGGTGCAGACACCAGCGAATGAGCAGCCGCTGGGTCTGCCGAGAAGCCATAAAATAGCGCAACGCGATTTTTTTCCTTTCATTCTGATAGGGACAAGCGAAGCAACCGCATCATCGATTGAACAGCACTCACACCTTTTAGCAGGGAATGAAGTCTGCACCGACCGCTTTTTCGGCTCGACACCATCGAAGCCACCATCATCAGCCGAAACCTAGCCAGTACAGCAGCAGTCCACCCTACAGACCCGACAAAGCAGCAATGCTGAGCAGATACCGGCAGCAGCAGCAGAGTCGAGCCGAGACCCGCCGGCATCGGTGCTGAGCCGAGACAGGCTGAAGAAAAGCCACATGATGCAGCATGCATGTCCAAAAAACAAACGGTTCTTTAGAGAGCCAATAATAGAGATCAATATCAAAGCTTTCAATACCCTTCGGGATAGAAATTGTACTTGGGTGCCAAATCCAATATTCTAGTGATAAAATTTTATGCGTGATTTTCATAAAAAGCGTCAAAACTAACAGTGGATAATTTTTTTGATTTAACCGCGAAATGGACGAAGGACTTCGCTTGACCATGCCAAAAAAGAAAAACATAGGATGTCCAAATCTCTCACATAATATTTGGATATTTGGATTTAAAAAAACACCGATAACAGCTCAAACATTAATAAACTATCAATCGATTTTTCATCAAATGTAGGATTTTTTGGCATTGATCAAGAAATATCTAGATAAACATTGTTTGATACTGACCGCACACAAAGCGAACGTGACTGAATGATCGTCCCATGTTACCAATTCTAAATCTTATCACCCGAAATCCCATCTCCGGGTGTTTCCTTCCATCTACTACTAACAATGTTGTCTCAGAAAAGAACACGTACTTCTCACCTGAACTGCAATTCTAAGCTCGCTTGCCCGGCTTATTGGCCTGTATCAAGCGAAAAGTCCCGTTAGGAAATAGACGCCAGCAGCGAGCAACAAGCGTAAAAAAGAAGAAGCCTTTCTCGAACGCGTTGATGATGATGACGCTTTGGCTGACAAAGAAGCGGGATACAAGACACTGGCTGATTGGCCCACCAATTGGGAAGCAGAGAAGATTCAAAATAAGGTATAAAAGAAAAGTGCATTCGCTCGCAGAATCCCAAGCGGACAAAGGGCAACCATCATTCGGATCATTAATGGCTGGTTGTTGCCCAAGATGTTCTATGGTGTAGGACTTTTTAGTAGAGGCGGTGATCTCATTACCAAAAAACTTCGCCCATTGTACAACAAAGCCTTCCGCTATGCCTCTGGCGTGTTCATCACCAGTCCCACCTCTGCCATTATATCGGAATGTGGTCAACTTCCTTTCGAGCACTTCCTGACGGTCGGCGTGATGAGGAGGGCCATCAGATGGCTTAGCCTTGGTGGTCGCCAGGAATTCCCGTTAGTCAATAGAGCAAATAACCTACTTAAATCCCTTACAAACAATGAAATCCCACCAATAGCCATCCTCCCTAGAGCCAAAAATAGACCATGGAACCAGTCTCCCCCCAAAATCGATCTCTCACTTCTCAAACAAGTAAAAGCTGGTGACCCCCCTGCCATTATACAATCGCATTTCCACAAACTCCGAGCCGAAAAATACCCCAACCACCAATACATCTACACTGACGGCTCAGTGTGCAACGGCAAAGTAGGCTATGGAATCTCCAGCAAAACAACTCTCCCCAATATAAGTTCTTCCCTCCCCCCTCTCTGTTCCATATTCAGTGCTGAAGCTTATGCGTTAATGATAGCCTCTAACCTAACCACCCACATTACCGACCCCCCACTATCATATTTAGCGACTCTGCCAGCTGTCTCCAAGAGATGAAATCCTCCTCCTCAAAGCATCCCTGGCTTCAGGAGGCATAAAGACTGGCTGTGGCCAATAACGTCGCGTTCTGCTGGTTGCGAACACTCAGGTATCCATGGCAACGAGGAGGCCGACCGTTTGGCTGGTGCCGGTCGGAAAACCTGCCCTGAGACTGTCTCTGCTCCCTCCATGGACGCTGTAAGATGGATCAAGGGATTCGAGAACATTAGGAATCCAAATGGTTCTCAAGCAGAGACTTTGCTTTGAAAAGAATCAAACCATCTACTTTTCCCTGGGCAGATAACAAAAATCTGAAATACCGTCGCACTCTCTCCCGTCTACGAATCGGCCATACTGCCTTACTCATAGATACATACTCGATAAAACCGAACCCCCAATATGCACCACTTGCAATATCCCCCTCACTGTCACCCATATACTATCAGAATGTAACGCTTATGCAACGCAACGCTTGGCTTTAAATTTGAGTAGCACGCCTGAGGAGATTTTATCGCCACCCAACGAAGAGAAACTGATCGAATTCCTGAAGGACACCAACCTGATCGACCAACTGTAAACACCAACAGTTAGGGATGAATGACCGCCTAAGTTAATATTCCTCAAAAACAAACCATCATCATCACCATCGCAGAGCATTCAGTCTTTTTTATACCACCACTAGAAATTCGCGGTTATTTGAAAAGATCGTTTTCTTACTTTTTGGACTTAACCGAAGCAAACAGTTTTTTTCAAGGCTCTAAGAGTTAAAAATAATGTTCTCCTTCCAAGGATGTTAACGATCATTCGGCAATTTGCGTTCGATCATTTAGTAGTTTGTCAATAACACATTCCAGAAGCTGAATTTCAAAATATGTTGTATGGTGGACTTCTAGAGCGAAGGTTTTTCTACAACTCTGTCTAATGGTTCGTTGTTTAAATTCCACTAGTAACGGAGTTATAGCTATAGTTTCAGTAACTTAGACTAAATGACAACTAAATTCCAATCATTTAGTTTAAGTTACTGCAACTAGCGCTCTAACTCCGTTATTAGATGAATTCTAATAACGAACCGTTAGGTAAAGTTGTAGATAAACCTTCGCACTAGAAGTCCACCATACAACGTATTTTGAAATATTCCGTGACCGGACAGATACTTCCTGAATTGTTTTTGATGATTCTTGTTCGAGGTAGATTTGATTTCTGCGTCGGTTTGATGAGAAGATTTTGCCAAGCAATGGTATGCAACGCCGATTATTTATCCAAAATAGTTGATGTGAGAAATTTGGACATATTATGTATCTTAAAGGCATGGTCAAGTCAAGTCCTACGTCCACTTAGCGGTTATGTCACAGACATTACCCACTGTTCGTTTTTTCTAAAGGTATGTTTTTCTTAGGCGACTATCTGGCGCGTATTTTTCGTTGCGACCAAAAATGAGCGGAAGAGTAGATTTTTTTATGAGCGGTACAGTATTAATCTACTCGAATGGGCTTTTTCCTGCTCCACAGAAAAAATAAATAAATTTTCGCAGCATCTCTTTCCGACGCGTGCTTGTGATACTGCTGCCAAAGGAATGATGGATCTACGTTATCCAACTTCTATCTTGATGTCGGGTAGGTGGATCAAAAAACACTTTTTCAAAAATTTTGATGGGCCGCCCTCTTATTCGGTTCTATTTGATGCCCTAATGCTCTGGACAAAATTTCAGCCAAATCGGTCTACGTTTGGGCGGTGCTAAACTCGACGGAAGTTTTTATGGAAAAATGTATGCAGAAACATCCAAAAACAGTTATTTGCAATTGGACGGTACAATTTACGATCAAGAACAATGATACTCATTCAGTTCTTGTAGAATTAAATACAGAATGTTATGCTGAAAACCGCGAGAAGATTAGAGTTTATTAGGCAAAGATATTAGCATTTTACTGGAGTGTTGTAGGGGTGAATTTATTTCTTTTCAAAGGTAAAAGGAACGAAATTTGCTCAAACCCCACTACAGTGAAATGCTAATAACTTAGCCGGGAAAACTCTAATCTTCTCGCGGTTTTCTGCATAACATTCTGTATTAAATTCTTCAAAATCTGGATGAGTATCATAGTTCTTCTTCCTAAGTTGTGCCGTCCAACTGTAATTCACTGTTTTTGGATGTTTCTGCATACATTTTTGCATATAAACTTCCAACGAGTTTAGCACCGCCCAAACGTCGACCGATTTGGCTGAAATTTTGTCCAGAGCATCAGGGCATCAAATAGAGCCGAATAAGAGGGCGGCCCATCAAAAAAATTGAAAAAAGTTTTTCCCATACTAATTTGAGCCCGAGCAGCACAAGTCAGACAAAAATGGTTGCAACAACTTGATTGTGACTAAATCTGGTCACATATGAGGTGCAGTATCCTATGTGGAACATGTGTGCTGCTAGGGAGCCTTCCTAATGTCGGGTCTTGTACACAAACCTTCTGATTTTTTCTTTGCGGTCTAAACACTGGTTATCGACCTTCATTCAACGCAAACTTTACCTTCACCTTCGTACACGTCCCTGGTTCATTGCTGAGAGCTTCCAGGAAGGCTGATTTGTGGGTCGTCGGATGACTGCGGACCTGGTTGCAAAATTTGTCCATGGTGTGGAGACCTAAATATCAGCGAAATAGAATCACTCCGGGCAAACACGTTATTGCGCGTCCTGCTTGCTTGACGTTTAGGAACTAATTGAGGCAATTCAACTCTCGATGAATGTACACACTCAAGTAATCCATTCCATGTTCAGTAAACTTCATAATGTTAGCTAGTATATAAGCTAGTATTATACACATGGAAACCAACCAACGATCGGAAGGATCTATGAGGCCAAGTCCGAGAAGGTTGAGATCCAGCTTTTCAATTAAAAAATCAATCCATGCGTCTGCTGCTGGGATTGCAAAATTTATATTCCATGGCTCCGATATTCATCTCGTCAAAAACAAAACAATGTTAAGGAACTTGATGTGTTCCTTATTTTTGTGATTTTTTCGGCAATGAGCACGTATGTTTACAAAAAAGTATGACGGAATTGGTGCCGTATTTCTTTGTTTCGCGATGAGATAAATATATGATCAGTGAAACGGACATCGGAACATTTCCCCTACTTAATTATCAACATTTCACCTTAGAAGCTCAAAAAGCTAAAATTTTAGGCTTTCCTTCTGTTTTCTGAATTAGTTCCTACGACTAATGGTTAGTGAGAATCATGACCTAAAAATTAAACTAAAATCAAAACACAAAATTCATTTTTTTTTGTATCTTTATTAAGGTGACTTTCTACCCTAGGCTGGCTCGTCTCCGGCCACAAAATTCTGAATAACTCGTTCAGCAGTGAAACAAAATGTTAGGATAGTGAGCGTGATCACAAAACATGAATCAAAGTTTGGCTTAGTTAAATCATTCCGAACTTTTTCGAATCTTTCGATAAATAATGGAAACAATTCATCTATTACAATAGGATTTCAAATATTGGACTACGGATAGCCTTCAGGATAGAGTCTCCGGATAATTGGCTTGACTTGAATTTAGATCCCATTCGGTTTCAATAGCATGTTTATGCACAATTATCAACACGTGTAAGTATATTCCGTCCAACAACCTTACAATATGTATTCCACATTCATCGGCGCACTTCTTGTTTTGCTGCGGCTCAAATTTTACACCCTCCACTATTGCTCAAAAGCACGCGAAAGTTTTCCTAGCGCCTGATCGATCAAATCTATTGATTCCCTAAACGGGACTCAGTATAAATGGGAGAAACCCATTACCCATTGCACCAACAACGACGTCGGAGCCACGTCAGGAACACAAAACAAATCTCAACCGAGTGGCTCTCTCCTCACCGGCACCAGGCTCGTATTTTATATTGATTCAATCTGATAAAAGCATATAACCCCTCTTGATCAGCTCCCCCGAGTATCAATTTAGCGAAATTAAACCAACAATAATGAAGCTATTTTCACAGTCAGACATGCAACAAATCCGGACTCGGGAGCAACTAATGCGTCACCGTCTAGGGAAGTGGCTGAACAAACGAAATCGTTTACCATCGTTATTTGCCGTGATTGACAACTGTGCCACCCAGTGGGGTCCAAATCAAAACCTCAGTTAAAAGAAAAACTTAATTTTACGATATCGTAATATTGATTGTTACAAGAAAACGAGTAGGATACAACACTCATTCGATACAGATCTCCTTTCATTTTCGATAATTCCGTTGAAAATCCATTCTCATCACTAAAAAATAAAACTGATACCAATTGGACAGCGCAAATATCTGCCCACCAGTTATGCTCATTATGCGAACCAGAGCAATAGGTACCACATATCGGGCACTCAATCGAGTTAATAAATTGACCAATTTTCCTTTAAAATAGCTGTTTGCAAAACATTCCACTATCGTCCCGAACACGTTCCATCGCAAGAATGATCAAACAGACCATTAGTCTACGGTCATCCGATTGCCACCCAGCTTTTGCCAATCGCCACCGGGAAGGTCTCCAACCAAGGAGAGCAATACGGTTGCTAATAGATCCGGTCAATTTTCCGACGATCCATAGCGGAGCTGGTGCGGTAAGTAAGTATAAATAACAAACAGTTTGATACCCAGCGCCAATTGATTCGATATTTTGTTCTCTCTAAATGCTTCACTATTAATCAACCTTCTGTGGTCGGTCGACCCGTTGACGGCTGGGGAGCTGTTGTGGATATTTTTTTGCGAAGCATCTTCGGCATTCAATTTCTATGTGGGGTGGTGTCAAACGGATAATCCTTACTCGAATCGTTAACTCGGGAGGGACCTCCCTACAGACTGGTGGTGATTGCTAATAGAACCCGCGTGCTATTAGTAGAAGAAGCTACTTTTTCTCGGTTCATTATGCGTACATGTGCTGCTGGGCCCATCGCATCTCCTACAGTACTGGTGCTAGTCGATGGTGGCTAATCTACGCGTGAGCTCATATGGCTACCAGTTAAGCCAGACCGCGTGTCCAAGCAATAGATAGCCACCAGACACATGATGGATGATGCAAGATAGGACACCTAGGAGACCTCGGGAGGACCGGCAACAGCACCGCATCGGTTGGCGTGGTGGCGTTGATTGCCCGTGCACGAACCTGCATGCGAACAAGTCCAGATACTGAACGGTACCCTAGAGGATGATCTCGGCGGGCGCTCATTTTTTGATAGAGTAGAAATTTTAATGGTCACCATGGCCATCGACGATTGACCACAGCTACTGGGTAATAACTCACACCTTTTCCTATCGCTTCGTACACGTACGGGTATGGGTGCTGCTGATCCAGCCATTATCCGTTCGCTGACCTTGATGCCCGAGTGCTCGAGATTAAGAAATGTGCCTCCTGGTCGCGGTGTTGGTGGCAATGGAGATGACGACGATGATGATGATGATGATGGTGGGGCAATGGCGGCACCTGAAGCCGGGCGCGCCAAGACGATTCCGATACCGGGCGCGAGGTGTTAAAAGGGAATCTCAAGCATTTCTTTGGCCCGAGATTGCAACTTCCTCTTGAAACTTCAATCCATTAAGGGCAGTCTTTTTGCCCATTAAGATTCTTGATTATCGGTCAGCGAAGTGCGGGTTGCTGTCCACTCATCCACAGTGCCGCGTATGGGCGAAGTAAGTCCCATTTTACGGCGCAGGTACTTGGTACAACTTTGTGGCTAAGAGTCATATCCTTCCAACCGGGCCCAAACGGTGAGGTGCGCGCTGACGATTGCGAAGTAATGAAACTAAGTGAGAGTAAGCGCGAGCGCAAAAAGATGAAATGCAATAAATAAAAATTTAATCGCTCATTCATTGAATAACTATTAATCACCTGCTCTCAGGGTCCGGCAGAAGATCTTTGAGTGTTTTTATTTTTTTGCGCCGCTATAATGCACGAAGCGGGGATTGAACCTTGTTGGTTTTTAAAATGTACTGAACGCAGTTGTTTCATCAGAAGCAATCAGCACCCTTTCCAAAGCTTGACTGATGAATATGAAACAAAACTTTAAAGTTTTGATCTTAGTAATACAGATTGATAAACTTGTCTTTTTAGTATTTTGGTCATATCACCGGAAGGAAATGAGTGATCTGTTTTCGCGGCTGAAAATGACATGTCATATGTAAATGTCGTTGCTGAATGAGTAATTTGGTCAAAGATTTCGTTTGGTCGAACATTATAGTGAATGTAAAAAGTGTTTAGTGATTGATGGTTATTGAGAAGTGAGAAATAAGAAATGAGTAATGAGAAATGAGTGAGAAGTGATAGATGAGAAGTGAGAAATAAAAAAATGAGAAGTGAAAAGGAGAAGCGGGTTGCCTCTTATCTACTTCTCACCTTTATTGATCACTTCTGCGAAGCGAAAAGTAGGACATGTCATTTCTCACTTGTCACTTTTCAGTTCTCACTTTAATTTAAAAAAATGAGAACTGAGAGTGAAAATTAAGAAGTGAGAAGTACCTACCCGGCTACCTGGTTGTCTATAGCGTCGCGTCGATACACGTATGCCTGGCGTATTATACAGCTCCATAATCGTCGGTCTCCCCAGGTCCGATTCCACTGCATGCAGCAAATGTGTTCGTGGTTTCGGTGGTATCCAGTTCTCTGTGGAATATTTTTTTTCGATATGAATTTTTCTGACCGTATTTTAGGCGATTTGTAAAATTTTGTGATAGAAAAAGGTGCTGGCAGCGATACTCACAGCATCATCAGAAAGTATTAAGCCAGTAGTTACGTGCGTAAATCTGTGGCTCAGCTGGTCCAAATCATCGTTGCATAACTCCCATCACCTCATTACCATAAAGTCAACTGATTTGCCTCATCAGTGGATTACAATAGCTTCTCTATAGAAGGTTTCTTCTTGTGTGTGTGTGCGAAAGAATTAGTGAAAATTTTGTGCCGCGAATAAAATTCGCCGATTGATATCGACGCCGTCGTCTGATTCGCAAAAAATTGCCTTTTCAGCAGTAGACGAGGTTTCAGCTTCAGTTTTTGTCAGCCGGCTTCATCATCAAACATTCTTTCACCAGAATCTACTGTCGGCATAAGCCAGGGACGCAATGAAATCGAAGCTGCCGGACATCGGCAAAACCCAAGTGTGTTCAAGAAGTTTCCATTAATAATCAGCAAACCGCCAGTCGTCGACAATTGCCGAACTACAATAAAAATGTGAAGTTTGTATTCCGTCTGCCATTGGCAACCGCCAATCCGTTGTCAGTTCAAGCCACGGCAGAAGCATTTCACTTCGTTAGAGATCTCGTATTCTTATTATCTGGCTAGTATCTTCTTCCTGCATTCGCCCTTCTGTCTCACTCCCGTTTCCCAACAATCACTTCTCTATTCTCAATTATCAACTTTCTCTTCCTAGCTCTCGCTTCTTATTTATCACTACTTACTTATTATTTCTCACTCATTTTGACTTCTCATTCCTCATTTCACACATCCTACTTACTTTGAACATCTAATTTCTCACTTTTCATATTAATAGCATTAATAGGCGGAGGCCATTTTTCATACAAAAAACATTACTTTGAAAAGCTGTAACATTGCCCTCCAACGATCTATTGGGCTAAAATTAACAAATATGTTAAAATTTTGTTTAGTTATTACACACTAGGTCAAATTGTTCAAAAAATAGCAGTTTTTGTTTTGGAAATTTTGGAATTAAAGGTTCGGAAGCCCCATTAAAAAAAAAATTAAGGACTTTTTGTATTTCGCCAAACTGAGTAGCTCCGTTCAAGAGGCTCGGAAGCCTCCTTTCAAGAGGCTCGGAAGCCTCCTTTCAAGAGGCTCGGAAGCCTCCTTTCAAGAGGCTCGGAAGCCTCCTTTCAAGAGGCTCGGAAGCCTCCTTTCAAGAGGCTCGGAAGCCTCCTTTCAAGAGGCTCGGAAGCCTCCTTTCAAGAGGCCTGGAAGCCTCCTTTCAAGAGGCTCAGCCTCCTTTCAAGAGGCTCGAAGCCTCCTTTCAAGAGGCTCGGAAGCCTCCTTTCAAGAGGCCCGGAAGCCTCCTTTCAAGAGGCTAGGAAGCCTCCTTTCAAGAGGCTCGGAAGCCTCCTTTCAAGAGGCTCGGAAGCCTCCTTTCAAGAGGCTCGGAAGCCTCCTTTCAAGAGGCTCAGAAGCCTCTTTTCAAGAGGCTCGGAAGCCTCTTTTCAAGAGGCCTGGAAGCCTCCTTTCAAAAAGCTCGAAGCCTCCTTTCAAAGGCTCAAGCCTCCTTTCAAGAGGCCTGGAAGCCTCCTTTCAAGAGGCTCGGAAGCCTCCTTTCAAGAGGCTCGGAAGCGTGCCTCCTTTCAAGAGGCTCGGAAGCGTGCCTCCTTTCAAGAGGCTCGGAAGCGTGCCTCCTTTCAAGAGGCTCGGAAGCGTGCCTCCTTTCAAGAGGCTCGGAAGCCTCCTTTCAAGAGGCTCGGAAGCCTCCTTTCAAGAGGCTCGGAAGCCTCCTTTCAAGAGGCTCGGAAGCCTCCTTTCAAGAGGCTCGGAAGCCTCCTTTCAAGAGGCTCGGAAGCCTCCTTTCAAGAGGCTCGGAAGCCTCCTTTCAAGAGGCTCGGAAGCCTCCTTTCAAGAGGCTCGGACGCCTCCTTTCAAGAGGCTCGGGATCAGGAATACATAACAAAATTATAACTCAATTCTATCAATGGTTGTTATTTAAAACAACGTGTGTTATAATTAGATAATTCGATAAAAATGTGTCTTCGGCCAGTTTTATTTCATATCAAAATTATAACAACATTAGTTATGAATATTTACACAAAATAATTGCCTACATTTTTTGATATTGGAAAAAAGCGGAGGTAATCACCTCCAGTATAACTTGAATCAATGTTCGATGTTAATAGCTAGTACAAAGTTAATTGCCTACATTATGGATGGAAATCCGGCGTTGTAGCGTACCACATTTTTGTAGGCAATTACCATGGAAGTAGATTTTTGTACCTCATAATCATATCAACGGTTGTTATAATGCTGAAATGAAGGTAACAACCTCTGATATAATTATGTTACGGCTAGAGGGAATTTTGATATAATTTTTGTTATTTTAACAACTAACCAGCCAATTTTATAACACATTTTGTTACATTATTTTTCTGAAATAATTTTGTTATGCATTCTTGATCGGGTTCAGTACTGCTCGGAAGCCTCCTTTCAAGAGGCTCGGAAGCCTCCTTTCAAGAGGCTCGGAAGCCTCCTTTCAAGAGGCTCGGAAACCTTTTTTTCAAACAACTTTTTGGATAGAAACCATGTGAATAATGAAGAGCTATACATCCCGTTAGTTTTAATGTCCACGTTTCACGTTACGTTTATTTTCATTGCGGCGATTAAAATAGGGGGTACCTCAATGAATGTAAAAGTTCGAAGTGGTACCTCTCAAGAAAAAGGTTGAGAACCGCTGATCTAGAAGATCAATTTTACGGAAATATTAAGGGTCTTCAAAATACAACAGATCTTTCTTGAAATATAGACTTCCCTTCCCGTTCCCGAATTCTTGAACCAGCAAAAATACACCGTGATTTAACTCATGGATTTGGGAAAATCCTGGCTATATTAGTTGTAATAAATACTGATACACTTTCAACTTCCAGTTTTCATATTTTTAATAATTCACGTTCATTGCGTGATCATAAACCGAGATCCCAAGACCGAAGAGGCTAAGCCTTCATCGAATTCGTCTGGTTTCGCGTGCTCATTAGTCGGCCAACCTTGAGACCTTAGGATGAATGGGGCTGCACCGTAATGACCGGATCGGAAAGAGCTTCTGCCTCTTTGTTCCATGCATTGGCCGTCATCTTCCACCCGACGACAACAACCGAAAGCTTTTCACACCATTGATGTCGAAATAAATGAAAGCAGAAAAACAGCAATGTGCTGTGCGCCACCACGATCGACGAGTTATGAAATCTGCTGACGCTGAGTGCGCTTCTTCTGCGCCGATCCCCGCCAGGACCAACACATTATTGCTCGCGAGGGCACTTGATTCCCGGGACAGCCGGTGCAGGAGCTTGCACCCCTAACCAATCGACACCATCGCGCAGATAATTTTGTGAGTGAAGACTCCATGTTCGGCTTTACAATGTTTGCTCACAGGTAGGTTGACAAGATCAGCGAAGAAGGGTTTCCGTTCCTGTCGGTCTTCATTAATGAACGATTTTATGTCGTCTGAATGCTTAGTTGACGGTACGATAAGCTTATGTGTCCCAAAGGAATTTGACCGGAAGATCTTTCTACGGGAACCTCCTTAGGATTAAATAAGTAAGATAAACCAACTAAATAAATGTAAGTTAAGCTTGCAGTTTAATAAATAATAGTAGAACATAGAAATTGATAACACAAAAAGCATATTAGAAAGAGAACACATTCTATGACTAGTAAAGAATAAAACAGTTACTAAGACGGACTAAATATTCCATTCGAGGAATTGGACTTCGAGAATTATACCACGTGACCTCCCAAAGCCGAAATAAACGGAAAGGAAGCGTCTCGCGTAATTTCACACGCTCTTTTCTCGGCTATTAATGTGGTTGGTATTGCAAGACAACTGGCACCGCCAGCAGCAGCAGTCGCAGCAGAAAGACGATCGATGATTTCATCTCGATGACCGGGTGGCTTAAAAATCAGCCAAGAAACAGGTATTCGCGATGTAATAATACCAAACGCGTTGTTTGCACCGAGCTGTCTCTCGTCGGGAGGCGTGTAAGGCTGCGTTTGTGTGCATTTAATGTGATTTTAGCATTGACATCAATTACGGCGAGCTACCCAAAAAAGGAGGGAAAAGACGTAGCCCGGTCGTCGAGACACCTTGCGTGAAATACCACACGGCCCAGGGTGAAGCTGCCCACTTAAGGTGAACAAGTGAAAAATTGATTTTACCCATATGTCAAAGAGGGATTACTAGCGGTGAAATATTAAGGATATGTGATTATTTGGCGTGGTATTAATATGCGGAATTTCGCAAAAGTGCGTGATGAACCGATAAGGAATACATATGCTCATAAACATTAATCATAGGTTGCAGAATACTTGAAATGCTTCACGTGCATTTTTTTAATACTACCGTTATCGGTGGTAGTAAAGGGTTGAACGGGTGAGATTGGGTCAAGGAATTTACAATCTGGATCCACTGATTGAAACTTATTGGGAATGGATTTAATGTTCTTAAGAATGAGAAACCGATTTGATGATACCTTTTGCTTTCGACCTCAAGATTATTTATAAAAGTTTGATCCAATCTCGTGAGACCAACAATTAAACTATTGTCAGAAATATTACCTATGTAAAATTTAATGCTTCAAAAATCCTTTTACATAGTACGTTACACTTCAGGGGATGTGAGAAAGTCGCTTTTTAAAATTCTGTTACTAAACCGAAAACAATTGACGCCCAGACATGTCTTCAAATTCGCGGGGATCAATTGCATATCAGCCGAGACTCCATAATATCTGCCCAACAGTTGCAAAGTTTACTTCCCATCTGGGCAACCGTAGCTTTTTCGGTCGACTGGATGAAGGTACCTCAAACATAGGCCTCAGCCTCACTATATGCGATCACTGATGAGGGTTTATGTTTCTGTGACCTGTTGTCAACGTTCTATGCAAAGTGATCCTAGCTCACATTCAGCAGGAGATCATTGCCATTCTCAAGCCGTAGAATGGATTTCCGTACCGAAGGATCATGTGTGGATAAAACTGTCACTCTCCGACACCGAGAGTCTCCGTATTGTTCTGAAGCAGGTGAATGAATGTCAAGATCCCTGTATTTGGTTTCCATTGACTACGAAAACGCATTTAACCATCTCAATCACGGGAATCATTCTGGGGGCACTTTGAGACGCAAGGCAGTTCTTGAGAAAATCATCGTCCTCTTCGATTCCTAGTATGAGGGCCTTCCTGTACAGGGTGCTGTAGGGTAAGACGGTATAATGCGCCCTACCTGGCCAAAACGCCCCCCTTTAATTTCTAGAAAACTATAACTAAATAAGGGTAAAAATCAGTTGGTACCTTTGAATATAAGTAAAACCATCATACTACGTGAATGTGAAAGTATTTTTGTATTACACAATGAAAATAATTGCAAAATACAAAAAGCTACAGTTTTGATGTTACTTTTAATGTTTGTTTGCTCAACATTCTGGAGCGACTCTAGCATACTGTCCGCAAAATTTGCACTGGAACACTCAGTTGGGCAACAGCATAACTTTTCGCAGTGGTTAATATGATATAAAATTGCTTTCTCCAAAAATGTTACGATTTTTGAAAATATGATTCACTGGTCAATACGCCCCAGTGTAGGCAGGATGATATGCCCTTACCAACTGGACACAAGCGCAGCGAACCTGCAGCAGTTGCTTCCAAATTATATGGAAA
The DNA here is from genome assembly GCF_024139115.2 of Armigeres subalbatus. NCBI lineage: Eukaryota > Metazoa > Arthropoda > Insecta > Diptera > Culicidae > Armigeres > Armigeres subalbatus. Next base: position 410,990,062 of record NC_085140.1, on the reverse strand, counting down.
ATATTAAAATGTAATTCACACGTGCTTAAATGGACTTTATGTTGGTTTTTTATTGTCAAGCACCTAAGGATTTGTAACCTTTTTATTATGGGATAGATAAAATACTAATGAAGGGCTATGAAACGTATTTGATTACGGTGGGGCGTATTGCCTAGGCACTTTTTAAAATCCATTTTTCCATGACTTTTCAAAAAAGCTTTATTACGTGTTCTCAGTAATATTTTTATATGACTACTATCAGGCAATGCATTTGCGACTTGTTCAACTACCAAATAACACAAAATTTACAAAAATTGCGTTGAAAAGTAAAAAGTTTTCATAGGTATTGCCTTAGGGGGGGGGGGGGATATTATACCGTCTTCCCTTACAATGGTTTTTTCCGGTCCGGGTAGAAACTGTTGTTTGGTAAGCATGGATGCTACCAATTTCACAAGCCCAGTAAGCTAAACTACGATTTTGGCAGGTTCAGTCCTGTGTAATTAAACTGCTCAAGGCACTTGAAGGTTAGTTATCTATCAAACTTTGTTGTATTTATATCAACATTTGTTATTATTTTAAACTTAAATGCTGCTAAAATACCTATACGAAGAATTGGAAAACTATGAGGTTTTCATATCGATGAATGAACTGCTGACGCAGATTCATAATTTATTCAAAAAATATGGGTAAATATTGTGTAATATAGTTTTGGAAAGCGGTAGAATCAGTTTCAAAACAAGCTGTCAAATAAATACAACGGTGGAAAGAAAAGATGTCTCGCTTAACTTTTCAAAAGGATCTAAGTAACATTTTTTTCATGAATTAATTTGAATAGCGCAATCAACAGAACAACATGAAAGCTTTTGATTGCAGTACTCAAATTAATTCTTGAAAAAAATGTTACTTAGGTCCTTTTGAAAAGTTAAGCGAGATGTGTGTCATCTTGTCACTGTACGCGTAATACGAAAATCATTGTGCGGAAATCATTTTAATCGGAAGATTAAAATTATGCACAATGCGATACCTGAGCGCATTGCGATTGAATCGACGTTCTTTCTCTACATTAGTGAGACGCCCGCTAGTAGATCGGTGTTACTGGGATTATAAATAATCACAATACATACGTCACAGCATACCACCACGCATTGCAAGAAGAATGGTCTTACTGTGGATTAGAATTCCTAGTAACATTTTGGTTTTATGCTGATTTCATAACACTCTTGCAGAGTAAATTATGGTTTTAAAGAGCGTTATAAAGCTTAAAATGTTACTAGGGATGATCACAATTCTACGTGTTGGGACGTCCGTATGTTATAACAGCGAATTGCGAGCAAAAGTTCATCCTCGTCGCTGGTGGGACGCTAGAAAGAGAATTGTTTTATTGTGGGTTACTAGATCGTAACTCTGCATGGTTTGACGCCTGCATGATATCCAGTATTTTGCGCTCGATAATGGCGGTTATAGATAGTAGAATCTATAGATGAGCGAAAGCATGGCTGAGTCGGTTTTTCTGCCCGTGCACACGCGCATATGACGTCACAGCCCTTAACGTTTCCATTGAAATCGTGACGTCATGCTCGTTTGGAGACACGTTTGACAGTTCGTTTGGAGACAGAGGATTTATCTTCGCTCATCTATACATTCCACTATCTATAATGGCGGCCGAGTGAGTGACTTGTTGGCATTCAAGAGGTAGAACTTATTTACATATTTCAATCACAGTAGGCCTTGATTAATTAAAAAAATCGCATTCATTCGTGAGGCGTTATCCAGGTAGTGTCAGGCTGGGTTCACTACGCTGAACACATTGAAATAAACTTCGTTTGCCCTATCCAGATGCCTCCAGCCCCCAGTCAAGCAATATTTTAAGGGGACTGTTAAGAATTGCGCTCAGTGCTCTTCGTGCACATCGACGCTTATTGTACTCCCACCTTTCCCACTCACTGTGCACAATAACGTTCCGGCAGGATCTCTGACACGATACTCCTAGCAGAGCGGCGGAAGTATCCTTACAGCTGCTGGCGGACTTAACGCACCTCATCTTAAGGTTTAGAATGATCAATTTAGGCCTTGTGTAATTTGTGAAAGAAACCCTTTAATTAATCCCTTAACAAATGTCAGCACAATGACTCTATACTGTTAATAATGTTTCGTTAATAAATTATATTATTACAACAAAAGTCATCAGAAAAGTACCAAATCCTTGAATAACGTAGAAGAAATATTTGGCATTAGTTTGTTTGTTGATACTGAATGAGAGCCAATATTTTTCAATTAATCAAGGCCTACTACATGTAATGGATTATTTTAGGTAACTCATTTTGCACTCACCGCATCAAAACAAAGTCGCTACTGTATATGTAGGTTAACATGCGAGAGGTTTTGAAGAAACTGGTCTACGGTGGCGCTATCTACTCATTTCATAGCGGCAGATTTTGCTTTCTCATTAATCCATTGAGATATGTAAATATTTTCTGTCTCTTGAATTTCAAAAAGGCACTCACTCGGCCGCCATTATCGAGTGCAAAATACTGGAGGTGTTATTTGTGGATCGGATGGACCACAATACTGCGTGGTGAGACGCCCGGCGAAACATTTTATATTTCTCGAATATTCTTGATATCATGCCAGTGCATGCCATTTGAAGTTTCCGACAATCAGTCTGCTTCTTCTTCTTTGCTCCGCAGTCTTCTCTTTTCTCGCAATATTGAACCGAGTGCAAAAGTTTCTTCTTCTGTGTCGATGACGTATCCAAAAGAAACATAGTTTTATTATGGCTCATAATGCAAATAAGTTTATGCAGTGTAACAACTGCAATGAATCACACTATGTCTAACGTATTCTCATACCCTTTTTTATCTCGTGGTTTGGCTAATTTGAATCGAACATGCTGTTAAGATTAACATTTCATATTATAAAACGAATGTTTAGCAGATTGTAGTGATGCCCAGCGCAGAAAAATCATACGGAAGGGGCGAGTTCGTGTTTGTGTAGGGGCACAAGCGACGATTAGTTTCATTGTATCTATGACAAAAGGTCGATGAAAAAACGGTGAAATATAAAAGGGTCAAATGGTAAAAAAGGTTCAATGTATAAAATTTCGAAATGACAGAAGGTCAAATGGACAAAAGGTCGGAAAGCCAAAAGGTCGAAGGGACAAAAGGATGAAAGGACAAAAGATTGAAAATTCAAGATTTAATTCGAATGAAAATCTGTAGTCTGGAGAACAATAAAAAATAAAACTATAATTTGAGTAAATAAGGCCGTAACAAATATTTAATTGACATTTTGTCCTACTGGTCTCCGAAAGGTCAAGGGGGGGGGGGGATAATAAAAAATAAATAATAAAATGATAAAAATAAAAAATAAAACTCCTCGGATTTGTTAAAGAATGTTTTGAAAATCTTCAAAATCGTTAGAATATTATTTTGCTGCCCCATCAAAATATTATTTTTTGGCGAAAAATCCGAGGGGAGGAGACAAAATAGTTTTTAAATATTTGTATCGGCCTAACTTAGTATGATTGAATATACCCTTCTTAACTGCTTGTCACTGTTAGTCGGGAAACAACAAATATGCACAGCTCATGTCAAGAGAGAGTAAAGGTGTGAAATGTTGCCAAATCAGATTCGATGGATACGGGGATTTGACTAATATCCCATCGTTATTAGCTGGTTATGGAACAACTTCTCGCAAGGACAGCTGTTGTTTATTTGATAATACGTCCGTGTACTAAATGGAATAGTGTGGGTTCAAGTCCCGCCGGCAGCCGAATTTTTTTTTCGCGATATCTCAAAAAACACCCTAAAATGGCAACCCTAACTATATGTATATAAATTGACACATTTTTTTTTTCAAATTGATAATATTTTTGCTAACAAACATAATATTTTTGCTACGAACAAAACCTGGAAATTTTCGTTCAAGTAGATGTAACAAATCTGCTCCGTGATAAACAACAGAAAGTTATAGGTTGTTTTAAATTTACGCGTGCTGCAATTTTGCAGTTCTTATTTTTATTTGAAAACAAAAAAGCAGAGCATGGGAATCGAACATTGGTCTGCAGAGTGAGAACCGAACTTGCTATCGTCTCGGATATTTCCGCTTCTTCATATCGAGTTGATCAAGGTGTAACAAGTTAAACGTTTTGGCGATTCGTTAATTCTTCATTAGGCCAAACGATAGCTTAAATTTACATGACACGGAAACTCCATCGAGACTGAACCATTTAAGCCCCAGTATGCTGAATGCATCAGAGATTTCTAGCCGGAAGAAGCAAAAAACAAAGAGTTGCAGCGATGAAATGCAGCGTCATAAAGGCTGCTTTATTTTCATATGCGAAGATATCCGTTTAGGTTGATTCTTATATGAGTAAAATAGATGTCAGCTGCGATTTGCATGAAATGCAGTGAAGTTTGTTTTGATTTGTTTTGACAGCCACTTGCTCGCTCACCAAGGTTTCTGGTAGAGTTATGTAAAATTAAGATATATTCAATTGAAATTTCAATGTTTTTTATCATTTACATCACAGAAACTTTAAATTATGATCTGGCACACATTCTGTTTCCGAACTTTACATTCAATTATGAATTCCGTCGTGGCTAATTTTCATAATATTTTACTGTGCAACCAACTCGTATTTCTACTCATACTGCTACTAGCCACATGCATATGCACAACTATGATCATTAATTAATATTATTGTTCTTACGGTCGAGTCACCGAATAATATGCAACTAATTGTGTTATGAACAGCTTACCAGCACAGATCAAACATGAACTTTTATTTTTAATTAAGGCTCTTCAAATGTAATAAAAAGCCGAATATGCCGTTTGATGGAACAAAACATTAGCTTAGCTTAGCTTAAGATTAGGAGAGGAAAATTAGTTCGACAATCAGCTAATCAGCTTAATAATTATTTTGTGCGAAGTTTTGTCAAGGTCTTACTCACTTACCAGATCAGTGCAGCATTTGACATTTCGATGATCACATAATTGTTCTGTGTCCGATATGAAACACGAGCAAACGCGCACTCTACTTCTCAGCCGCACAAAACAGAACTGCACACCCGGATCCTCGCCCGATACGAAACAGGTTCAATCACGCGCTCCATTTGGTCGAATAAAACATTAGGATGAAAATGTTGCTCGACCGAATAGGTCATTTAGTAAAAAAAACCAACTTAATTCACCGAGTGGTGACACTGCCTTTCTCGCATTTAGCCAAGACACCAACCTTATATAGCGCTTACATAGTTCGATTCCATTTTCTTAATAACTTTTAAACGCAATGGTCGATCGTTATCAAATTCAATAGTGATCAACTAGGGTTTGTCCCCCGTCGAATGCAACTTGTTGCGAGAAAATCGGTTAAGAATTACTATATGAAAAAGTGGCTAATGTTTTTCGGTTTTCGTGTGCACACACACACACACATACACACGGACAGACAGACATTTGTTCAGCTCGACGAGCTGAGTCGATTGGTATATAACATCATGGGTCTCCGAGACTTCTATAAAAAGTTCGATTTTGGAGTGAAATGATAGCCTTTCGGTACAACTTTGTTGTACGAGAAAGGCAAAAAGAAAAGTTATTTAGCCTAGCGGATCAGACGGCCGAAAATGTTGTTTAGCCTAACAATAGTGAGTGTGAAAAGTGTGAAGTGATAAGTGATAATATAGAAGTGAGAAATGACAAATCGGGAATAAGAAGTGTAGCGTGAGACGTTTTCATCTCATTTCTTATTTTCACTTTGCACTTCTCACTTTTCAGAATAAAAACTGAGAAATGTGGAGTGCAGGGTTCGGATCTCTCACTCACTCACGCGACAACAGAGCGCTCCACCATCCATTTTATCCGGATAAATTACATTGCGATAAACTCCGACACAAGCAATGTGACGAAAAATTGTTATCCCTCTTCCCATGTTTCGCGAAAATCAAATGCTGCTTACTTTGCTTCTCCGAACTGATTGCATACGACGATGCGCCACGATTAGTAGTAGGTTCAAGACAGTAGTTTTTCTACTTGCTTTCAATCGGTTCGTGTGGTGGCATGGTTATAGTGGGTGCTCTACACGTTTTAAAATTGTTTTGGGTTCGAATCCCGTCGCGCACCTACATTTTTGTGAATATGCTTTTAAAACTTATCTGGATAAGTGGCGAGGTGAAGAATTTGGAGGCCCAACATTAAATTATCCGGCAAGCCGGCGCACTCCGCTGTTTGGATCAATCCTGGGTTTTTATTCATATGAGTGAGAATTCCGAAGCCTGGTGGAGTGGGAGGTGAGAAGTTGGATTTCTCACTACTCACTAAGCATATGCGGTATTTCGAAAAATTTCGTTTCAGGTTATTCGAAACAAAATTCCGCGGAATTTCGCGGAATTTGAGAATGGCGAAATTTTATTTCTTCATTTCGTTTAGTTTCGTAAAATTACAAAAAATTCGCTTAAAAAAACTAGCTTCTAACGAAATTTTACGGAATTCCGCGGAATTTCGAAACAATTTTAAACTTAAACCACACTTTATATTATCAAAAACTTTAATCATAAAACTGTTTTCAAAACTTTATGTTATACGAATTTTTCAATTTACGTTTACTACATAACATTATTCGTCGACAAATTCGTCTTTAGTTTTCTTCTGTAAAACGTCTTTAATGTTTTTTTTTTAGAAATATTCAACAGGAAACGGAAAGAATCTTTAATTATTCTATTCTATGTTTTACAACAGTGATACGACTCAATATTTAAGAAATCAGGCTTAGAGTCAATAACCTTCTCAACTAACCAACGATTCCTTTCCCGTGGCGCTCACGGAGATCCAGAGCATTCCTCGGTCTCTTATAACAATAAGTGTTAAACTAGTTTTTCTTTCCCAATCCTTAATTGTCCCTTATCCCAAGAAGATTATTAAATTGGTGAGCTGTGCATATTTGCTGTTTCTCGACGAATCATGATTAGTAACTACGATGTGTACAGTTAATCAAGCTGAGCTGTTCTTTGACTATTTGCACAATATGTAAGGAACATTGCAGAGTTGTGGGCGTTTCTAGATCTTGGCATGGAACTTGCAAATAAAATCTAGAAGGAGTTGAAAGGTTATTAGAATTGCTAAAAGTTCTTTACTCATGATTGTCTTTAGCTCATACTTACCATAACAGCTGTACTCATATGCACAAACACATATACAAGGACAAACAGATTATAGCTCAGTTTGTCGAGCTAATTGTATATAAGACTATGGGCTTGTGAAATACAATCTGATGTGGCAGATGTGGATATATAAATGAGTAATATATACGTCAACACGGCGATTTATCACAGACTGCTTATTCTGTTGTTATAGGGTCGCAAAACAGTTATTTGATTTCGAAAAAGTGAAATCAGAATTACATACATTATGTAAAACCAATTTGCTAAAAAATCCGCGAAAAAAAAAAATTCGTTTCGTTTTGAAAAATTTCGAATTAAATGAACCTTGATTTCGTACCGTTTCGAAGTTTCGAAAGTAAATCTATATTTTGTTTCGTTACGATTCGAATCAACATAGACATTTGAAATTTCGTTTCGTTGCGTTTCGATAGGAAAAAGTGTGTTATCGCATACCCTTACTACTCACTATTCACTGCACATTTCTTGCTTCTCATTTCTCACTTCACACTTATCACTTTTTATAGCGACAAGTTGAAAGTGCGAAGTTAGAAATGCAAAGTGTGAAATCACAAGCAAGACATAAGGAATGAGAAGTAATATGTGAGACGTCCCACTTCTTACTGCTTATTTCTCAGTTCTTTCTTCGTGCTTCTCACTTTTCACAGCATGTGAGATGTGAGAAATGAGGAGTAAGAAATGAGAAGTGAGAAATGAGCCGTGAGAAATAATAAGTGAGAGGTCTCACTTCTCATTCCACATTTCTTACACTTCATTTCTCACTTCTCATTTCTCAACTATCACTTTTCGAGAGAAGTGAAGAATGAGAAATGAGGACTGATATGTGAGACGTCTCACTTCTTACATCTTTTTTCCCACTTATCACTACCTACTTCTTATTTCTTACTATTAGTTTCTCATTTCTCATTTATTTACTTCTCAATTATCATTAATCACTTCACACTTTTCACTTTGCCATACGCCAAATGACCATCTCAACAAACAACATTCTCGGTCAAATGACCTTTTTCGGCTTAATGATGTTCGGTCAAACGAAATTTTCGACCATATGACCCGTTGGATATAATTACATTTTCAGCCTAATGGCCCTTTCTTCCAAACGGCTATTTCACTCAATCAGAATTTTCGATCAAATGACGTATTCGATCGAAAATAAAATGAACTGGTCAGCCGTTTGTCCCTTTCTACAAAATACCATGTTCAATCAATCCGTTTCCGGCCATTTACCATTTCGGCCAAGTGTATTTGAACCTAACGTGTTATTTAGCCAAGTGACATTCGGTGAAATCGCTTTCAGCCGAATGATTTTTGGTCAAACGACCCTTCCAATGATTTCATACCCTTTCTTAAAAGTTTATGTAGCACTATGAAGCTTTCATATTGAGCAAGCAGGTTGAAAATCGGTTCAGTAGCTCGAAAATCATAATTTGAAAAAATATTTTGACGTTGGCTTTCTCAGTCTAATTTAAATAAGACGGCTAGTTTAGCGTAGCCCGACGTTTCGGTCCCGTGTATTGGACATCTTTCATGGGATAAGCTGTCGGCCGATACTCGTTACATACAGAATGAATGCCTTCACTAGGTAGTTGGTGCTTCTTGTAGTCGGGCTATGCCAAACTAGCCGTCCTCATTAAATTAGACTGAGAAAGCCAACGTCACAATATCTATTCTACCAGTCGCAATCTCCTACAATAGTTTGGAGAATTTACATTTTTATGACTTCTATATTTTACAAAATGGAAAAATATACTAGTCTGAATATTTTCGGGAAGATACAAATCTGACAAATATTTCAAAAATCAGATAAATAATATATTTTTGGTTTCACATGGAATTGCTATAGCATTAGAACTCAAAATAACGAAAATCAAATATCTGCTAAGGAATTTTCAATACGGGTCGTTAAACGCGACGGACACCCCGACGCAGAAACGTTTACACCCCAGCGATATAAATAAGAGTAATTTCACAGTGAATTCGCTGAATGGCCGTGTTATTTACCTATTAAGTGCGAGTTTATTGCAATTTATTTGTCAACCAGTGCCATAAAGTTGTTCGCGATAGCCACCCGCAACTGGACGATTCGTGGAATGGTGGCGATCAATTTGCGCCCGCTGCATGACTACGTTCGTCGCTGTTCAGTCGCGTACGGGGATCGCTTTTCAACGAGGAACAGTTTCATATTATTGGTAAGGATCTCATATAATGAGCGACACACCAGGTTGAGATGGAAAACCTTAGGCTTGGCGTTTATGGGTGCCACACGTAATCTTCCCCCATTATCCCCTATTCTGGTGACTATGAATATGTGCAAATTTACTCAACTCGCTTCCACGTCCCGCAAACTTAAGTGGTGCCCATATTGACTGATCGTAAAACGATCAGTCCCATTACATGATCCATTTTCACTGCATTGGCAGATCTAAATATGATAATTAAGGTCATATAATCAGCCTAGGGTAGTGAGCTAATTCCCGTCGTAGTAGGTAGTGCTTGGTTTTCAAATCTAATTTATACGCTAGCCCAACTAATTACTCTAACTAAGTTATATGTAACACGTATTTTAGAGTTCCTAGTTTTCATTGTGTACTATTAGCGCATTGAACAAATCATAGTTTATTGAGAATCGGCAATCAAAAATACCCTTCAAATTTTTCAAATTTGTCTTATGAAAATCTGTTTACGTCCATGAGAATTTTCATTCGTCCAGTCTAAAACTCGATGGATTGCTGTCAAATAAATCTTGTGGTATTGGTGTGCGATTTCTACAAGTACACCAAATTAGTTTTTTATGCGGTATCATACCGTGTTAAATAAAAATAACATAAATTCAATTAATATTGTCCTGTTCTGAATATGATATGTGTACATTGTGAAAAATTGAATAGAATATGTGTACGGAGGATGTTCGCGGTTATCCAAGAAATACCTGAAGTGGAGGTCTTCAGATCTACGCGCGTAACCAATGATCTACAGGCCTGTTTTGTAAATGTAATATACCCATTGTGGTACATATGTTAGAATCTGCGTATGGAAGATCTTCACGGTTATCCAAGAAATCCCTGAAGTGAAGGCCTTCAGGTCTACACGCGTAACCAATGATGTACAGGCCTGTTTTGTAAATGTAATGTACCCATTGTAGTACATATAACAGAATCTGCGTATGGAAGACGTTCGCGGTTATCCAAGAAATACCGGAAGTGAAGGCCTTCAGATCTACACGCGTAACCAATGATCTACAGGCCTATTTTGTTAATGTAATGTACCCATTGTGGTACATATAACAAAATCTGCATATCGAAGACGTTCGCGGTTATCCAAGAAATACCTGAAGTGGAGGTCTTCAGATCTACACGCGTATCCAATGACCTACAGGCCTGTTTTGTAAATATAATATACCCATTGTGGTACATATAACAGAATCTGCGTATGGAAGATCTTCACGGTTATCCAAGAAATCCCTGAAGTGAAGGCCTTCAGGTCTACACGCGTAACCAATGATCTACAGGCCTGTTTTGTAAATGTAATGTACCCATTGTAGTACATATAACAGAATCTGCGTATCGAAGACGTTCGCGGATATCCAAGAAATACCTGAAGTGAAGGCCTTCAGATCTACACGCGTAACCAATGATCTACAGGCCTGTTTTGTAAATGCAATATACCCATTGTGGTACCTATGATAGAATCTGCGTATGGAAGATCTTCAAGGTTATAAAAAAAAAACTGAAGTGGAGGCCTTCAGATCTACACGCGTAACCAATGATCTACAGGCCTGTTTTGTAAATACAATATACCCATTGTGGTACATATGATAAAATCTGTGTATGGAAGATCTTCACGGTTATCCACAAAATACCTGAAGTGAAGGCCTTCAGGTCTACACGCGTAACCAATGATCTACAGGCCTGTTTTTTAAATGTTATGTACCCATTGTAGTATATATAACTGAATCTGCGTATGAACGACGTTCGCGGTTATCCAAGAAATACCTGAAGTGGAGGCCTTCAGATCTACATGCATAACCAATGATCTACAAGATGGTTTTGTAAATGTAAGGTCCCTTTAATATCGACTCATGGAGGTTTCACAGTAACAGAATCTGCGTATGAAAGCCGTTCGCGGATATCCAAGAAATACCTGAAGTGGATCATTTCAGATCGACACTCGTAACCAACGATCTAAAGGCCTGTTTTGAATATATAATGTACCCATTATTTTTGCCTTTCTCGTACAACAAAGTTGTACCGAAAGGCTATCATTTCAAAGAACGAACTTTTTATAGAAGGCCCGGTATGCATGTGTGTGTATGTGTGTGTATGTGTGTGCACAAAAGCTAAGAAAAACATTAGACAACTTTTCTTATAGTAATCCTTAGCCGATTTTCTCGCAACAAGTTTTATTCGATAGAAGGCAAAGCCTAGTTGATCGCGTTTGAAAGTTATTACGAAAATGGTACATTGAACCGAGCCATATAAGCAACATATAAGGTAGGTGTCTTGACTAAATGCGAGAAAGGCAGTATCACTATTCGGTGAACTAAGTTGGGTTTTTTTTTTCTTTGAGGTCGTTCAACAATGATGTCACAGGTTTTAGGGGGGGAAGGGTTTCTAAGATTTTGTCAACTTTCGATTTGTCAATTTGTCAACTGTCGAGATTTTGTCAAGTGTCAACTGCATATACAAGGTATACAAAAAAGCGGGGGGGTCTAGAAATCTCAAAAAATAGTGGACGTCATATTTGAATCATCCCTTTATTTGTGTGTTTTTTAAGTTTAACATCAAGTTCAACACAAATGTATTCAATATGAAGAGAGCATAAACCATATTTGAAATCGGAACATTGATCTTCAGCTACGCATGTAGATCAAATTGCCTTACTCCAGGGATTTCTTGAATGATCAAGAACATATGCTGTGAGGGCATTCTGTTATTCGTACTACAGAGAGCATGTACCATATTTGAAACGTCGTAAGTCCAAAAGAGAGGCTCTCTTTGTATACTTTCTCTTTCGATTATTACAAAGCCATACTAACATTTACATTGGATTTTCCAGTACCGATCTGAAGAAAATAGCTTTGTCTTGTGTGCTGAGGTGAAAATATTGCAACAAATTTTAAACTAGCCTAGATATTAGCAAAAGAGAGCGTAATGAAAGAGAGTCTCTCATTTGGACTTACGACGTTTTCAAAAATCACGCGAGAATTGATCATCAGCTACGCTAGTAGATCGGAAGGCCTTACTCCAGGGATTTCTTGGATGACCAAGAACATATGCTGTGAACGCATTCTGTTATTTGTACTACAGAGAGCATGGACGATATTTGAAACCGGAAAATTGATCTTCTGTTACACGTGTGGATCGAAAGGCCTTACCCAGGGATTTCTTGGATGACCAAGAACATATGCAGTGAACGCATTCTGTTCTTTATACTACAGAGAGCATGTACCATATTTGAAACCGGAAAATTGATCTTCAGTTACGCGTGTAGATCGAAAGGCCTAACTCCATGGATTTCTTGGATGACCAAGAACAAATGCAGTGAACGCATTCTGTTCTTTGTACTACAGAGTGCATGTACCATATTTGAAACCGGAAAATTGATCTTCAGTTATGCGTGTAGATCGGAAGGCCTTACTCAGGGATTTCTTGGATGACCAAGAACATATGCAGTGAACGCATTCTGTTCTTTGTACTACAGAGAGCATGTACCATATTTGAAACCGGAAAATTGATCTTCAGTTACGCGTGTAGATCGAAAGGCCTAACTCCATGGATTTCTTGGATGACCAAGAACATATGCAGTGAACGCTTTCTGTTATTTGAACTACAGAGACCATGTCCCATATTTGAAACCGGAAAATTGATCTTCAATTACGCGTGTAGATCGAAAGGCCTAACTCCATGGATTTCTTGGATGACCAAGAACATATGCAGTGAACGCATTCTGTTCTTTGTACTACAGAGTGCATGTACCATATTTGAAACCGGAAAATTGATCTTCAGTTACGCGTGTAGATCGGAAGGCCTCACTCCAGGGATTTCTTGGATGACCAAGAACATATGCAGTGAACGCATTCTGTTCTTTGTACTACAGAGAGCATGTACCATATTTGAAACCGGAAAATTGATCATCTACGTATTCTTTCTCTGTACCACAAGGAGCATGTACCATACTTAAAACAGGACTGCAAATCTTTGTTCCTGAGCTCAAGCCATTTCTTGGATAACTGGACGACTTATCTGTGACTTTATGAAGAATAACTATCATTTCGGTCAATTTTGAAAGTCAAACTCAAAAGTTTATTTTCGGTTCCAGTTAACAAAAATTTCCTATTGCAATCCCATTTCGACCGCATAAAAATGGTTTCGATTGTGCTGCCATTAAGTTGAATGCCTCAGTCTGTCAAACAACTAACACACATGCTTAACATGTACGTGGGTAGTGCTGCCAACAGATTTCTGTTATGAAATTATTTCTCCTGTTTCAAACGTTTGGAATAGTGGAAAATGTTAGTGTGAATGACGAGTGTGTATGAAAAATATTTATTTGGAAGACATTACTTTTATTACGCTAGCGGAAAATAATTGAAAAACCTTTTTTTATTGACTGCATGATGTATTATCAGATGTGTAACATAAGATTATTTCAGTTCAAACTGCCAGTTTGGCAACGCGTTTTTCGACTATAAACAAAGCGACGAAGAAAATAAATTTCAAACGCTCTAAAGTTTGAAAAAACAGATCATTTGAACGCCTTCCGGCAGTTATTTTGCAATAATTATTCACTTGAGCAATAAACATTGCTTTTATTTAGTGCGCAGTGAGAAATTTATGTGAAAAAGTGCGGTGAAAATCAGTGAATTACGTTGATTTTGGTGACGGTGTTGCGCGTCTTCTACAGCAGTAAACGAACTGGATTTTCCTTCGTCGCACGGATAACGTAAGAAATCGTGAAAAAGTCACTGCCGCAAAGTTGAATTTAACTGTATTTCAAGTAAGTAACACCAGATTGTAATTTAAATGAATGCAGATCGTAGTGTACACTTTTTTCTATCTCGCCAGATGATTAGTTCATTATTTTAGTTTACGATTCGCGAGTATTTAGTGATTTAGAATTTGATATGACGAATGCTAGCGCCATGGACGAATTAGCGCATAACCCTATAGAAACGCTGCGCTGCTACGATTCCGCGTTCACAATCCCAGCTGAGGAAATCATCATTCTCGCATCGGTAAGGTGGGCTTCCATCTTTGGTAGATGCTGCGGCAAGGTGTACCGTTCCGTTCGCGGATGAATGCCGTCGCTTGAATGAAACCTTTTCCCTCGGCACACTGGATTACCCATTTCATGTGCCAATCGAACGTCCACGGGCGAACAATCGGAGGGTCCCAAATCAAACCGTGCGTGATTGACTGGATTGAGGCGTACCTCCACCGACCGGCAGCTCGGTCCGATCTTATCTCATTCGCGGTATCACCGCCGCCGACCAACCGACGCGACGCCAATCCCTGCCACAACATTTTCCCGTTTTATATTCACGTGTGTTTTGATTGAATACATTCTCCGTTCGGGTGGGTATTCTTGTGAGTTGGGATTCAAGTGCTCATGCAAAGTCAACCGCAGTTGACTGACCGTCGCGGTCTCAAAGTGACGGAATACCAAACGAAATTTGGGGACAAATCCTAAAATTATTATTTTGCCTGGAAAATATTTACCCTTCAATTGATGCGGACAAACTCATGAAACCGTCAGTGACACTTCCGTAAACTTTCCATCTTTACAATTAAATCGCAATAGATTATAAGATAGCTTATGAGGTCCTAATACTAAAACTCGTATACTTTTAGCAGAAAGTTTACGAAAGTAACATTTCTTTATGGGCACGCCTAAAAAAGATGTTGTTTCGTTCAAATAAAGTGAACTTCACTGAAGACCTTAACTTCTTCTTCTTCTTATTGTCATTACATCCCCACAGTGGGACAGAGCCGCCTCGCAGCTTAGTGTTCATTCAGCACTTCCACAGCTATTAACTGCGAGGTTTCTAAGCCAAGTTACCATTTTTGCATTCGTATATCATGAGGCTAACACGATGATACTTTTATGCCCAGGGAAGTCGAGATAATTTCCAATCCGAAAATTGCTTAGACCGGCACCGGGAATCGAACCCAGCCACCCTCAGCATGGTCTTGCTTTGTAGCCGCGCGTCTTACCGCACGGCTAAGGAGGGCCCCTAACATTAACACTACAGCATAAAACATTGAAGTTTCATCCGGTTTTCGGCCACTGTGTGCGATGGGTAGGTTCGTGTTTCTTTGTTTGATTGTTTGTTTACGTTATTTTTCAACTGATCCGACCTGACGTCGGTAGTCGATAAATCATGTCCAATTTAATCTTTTCAGGTCTTTACGGAGTCTTTCTCCCGGGCAGCTCAGGTTATTATCCGCAACACGCGTCTGGCTGCTCGAGAAGTATTGAAAAAAAAAGACAAGCGGGAGTCAATCAATTTCTGCTCCTTCATACACCAAAAAGGCCAAAGCTCACCTATCATTTGAATTACGAGTGCCGGGTGTGGGGTTGATAATAATACTCAAGTGGACGAGTGAGCTTCTTCGGTAGGCTGCCATCTAATGCTTGTTCGCGCCACAATGCCCAATACCCGGAACAATGATGCGGATCTGCTGCTCAGGATTTGATCGTCGTGCAGGTGATTCCCATAGCAATGATGGCCTTGGAAAACAAGCGTTTGAAAAGATGATCGATGGGAGGACCCATCGCACACACAGGTGTCTGTGCAAAATTTGCAATTGAGTGTGAGCTATCGGAGGAGGAGATCATCAATCTGGATTTGAATTAGAGAGCATTTCATGGATCAATATGCTTGGCTTGATCAGATCAGTTATGCAGATCTGGAGATGCTGAATAACAGTATATATATTTTTGTTGTTAACCTTTTTTGCACACTAAGTTCAAAAGACATAATCCAATAATGGAATAAATGACCGAATGATTATCGAATTGATTGACCCTGGTTCAAGAGCCTATTAAAACAACTGGGAACGTACCTGCAAAATTGCAAATCGAATATGAAGAAATTTGATATATATTACACGAAGTTATTTGCGATTTGTGATTGAATGGAATTCAAAGTTATCAAATAGGTACGTATAAGTAAGAATTATTTGGGTTTACGTTTGTCGCTGAAATGCTTTTTTAACTGATAGGGTAAGACGGTATAATGCGCCCCACCTGGCCAAAACGCCCCCCTTTGATTTCTAGAAAACTATAACTAATTAAGGGTCAAAAACAGTTGGTACCTATAAGTATTTGTAAACCCATCATACTATGTGAATGTGGAAGTATTTTTGTATTGCACAATAAAAATAATAGCAAAATACAAAAAGTTACAGTTTTGATGTAACTTTTCATGTTTGTTTGCTCAACATTCAGGAGCGACTCTGGCATACTGTCTGCAAAACTTGCACTGGAACACTCAGTTGGGCAACAAAATTAATTTTCTCAGTGGTTAATATGATATAAAATTGCTTCCATCTTCAAAAATGTAACGATTTTCGAAAACATGTTTCACTGGCCAAAACGCCCCAGTGTAGGCAGGACAGTATGCCCTTACCAACTGGACACAAGCGCAGCGAGCTTGCAGCAGTTGCTTCCAAATTGTATGGAAAATATTGAAATGAAATTCACACCTGCATGAATGGACCTATGTTGGTTTTTTAATGTCAAGCGCATAAGGATTTGTAGCCTTTTTATTATGGGAATGATAAAATACTAATGAAGGGCAATTAAACGTCTTTGGTTGAGGTGGGGCGTATTGCCCAGGCACTTTTTAAAATTCATTTTTTCACGACTTTTCAAAAAAGCTTTATTACGTGTTAACTGAAATATTTTTATATAACTACTCACGGGCAATGCATTTGCGACTTCCTGGACTACCAAATAACACAAAGTTTGCATAAATTGTGTTGAAAAGTAAAAAGTTATCAAGGAGTTGCCTTAGGGGGGGCATATTATACCGTCTTACCCTAATTCCAAGTAAGATTTCTGTTTTCTAAAATATGGCCCAAGAATATAATCGTTGAACCATCTACCTACAAATGTTTACTGTTCAATCAAATAAACATACCAGGTACAACATCTCCGGGACAATTCTCAAAGTCAATTTCCCACACTTGCCTTTCCTTTTGTAATATCGCTTCTGCAAATCTTCATCACCTAAGAGTCGTTCATCTTCTCATCCCATCCTTGCCGAGTTGCATGAAAAAAAGTCGCCGAAGAAGAAAAGTTCAAACAGTGCAATAAATAACACACAAAGTGCAATTTGAATAAGCCAACAAGATAATTACTTAATTATCGTGCACTTATCCCCGCTTTGATAGTAGTATAAATAAAATGATTGAAGCCACTTTTTCATCGTCGTTTTCCCTCCCGGGACGAACCAGTTCCCACTACGTGGCTGCGATTCAGTGTGCCGATGCCAATCCACCGATGTAAAACAGCAACCTCGCTCCAAATGACTGCCCGTTAATACACCTTGCAAATCGAATAATTGCACGCTGCCAACCATCACCGCACCGAGAGGAGACCTCGTTCCGTCGCCACCAGAAGGAAAATCGCGCTGCAACAAGTGAAACAACGACGACGACGACAGTCATCGAGCTTGAGCAGGTCCTCCGATTTCGTCCGAAGCGATGGTTACCTACGGACGGTTTCATTCAGAAGGCAGAGGCTTTCGGTACATGTTTTGTCATGACTTTTCTGCGCTTTTCGCGGTGGTATCACATGAGACTGGAATCCATTAATCAAGCAATATTCATGGTCTTAATTATTTATTGGGGCAGCCCAAGAACCTGTCACAGGGAGCACTTTGTGTGTGTAGGCCCAGTTGTAACTTGTCCGTAGTCGAAGAGTGATGATTTAAAAAATTCGCATTATTGCGTGAGTTTATGGAAAAAAACTTACTATTTCAAGAAACTGTGCAGAATTTCATCTTTAATAAAGATGAGAAAGTATATTTTGAACAATTTGGTGAAACAAATGCCACTTAAGATAGAAAACTAGGATATGAAAAAAATCTGTCAAAGCGTAAAATACCTTTGCAGATTAGAAAATTATTTTGAGCTTTTTAGTGGAATGTCTTCACTTGTCATAAGACGAGTTAATACAATCCCATTGAATTCCACCACTTAATTGTATCTTGACAGATACGTATTTCGACCTCAACAGTAAGGCCGTCTTCAGTGTCTCGTACTTGACTCGACTGAGTCGAAAGAGAAATGACGATGGAAGAAGGAAGAAGGAAAAAGGAAGAAGGAAGAAGAAAGAAGGAAAAGGGAAGAAGGAAGAAGAAATAAAGAAGACGGAATACGGAAGAAGGAAGAAGAAATAAAGAAGAAGGAAGAAGGAAAAAGGAAGAAGGAAGAAAGAATAGAAGGGAGAATTAAGAAGGAAGCAGGAAAAAGGAAGAAACAAGAAGGAAGAAAGGAAAAAGAAAAAAGAAGAAGGATGCAGGAAAATTGAAGAAGGAAGAAGGAAGAAAGCAGTCGGTGATTGATCTCACAACTTGGAAGATTTTTAGATCGCCACCAAATTGTAATCTGCATCCACGGGGTAGTATAAGATAGATATCGTTAAAAAATATTGGAAATAGCAGCGGATCAAGATTCCTTACTTGTGGTACTCCAGAACAGTTTTGTAAAGAAGCAGAAACTAAATATCTCAGTTTTATCTTCAATTGACGACCAACCATGTGTGAACTTAACCAAGCTACGAAGCTGGGCGAGACACCTAGATGTTCCATTTTATATAGCAGTGCTTGATGTTTACTTTGGTCAAAAGTTGCTTTCAACGTTTCAAGTTCGTGTAGACCGTATTGATTTGAGAACCGTCTTTCATGTGTCGTAGGTAGTAAGAGACTAATTCCGTCAAATTAGATGAGCAATATGCAGTTTCACACAAACGGGCTAGGTAGTCATATCCCAAGTAACATTTTGAGTTTTATGATTCACTGCAAGAGTATTTGAATCCTACAACAATAAAATTCTAGTCAAGGCATTTTCTTCTTCATCGCTTACACAAAAACCTCTTGTAGAGCAGTATCTGTCTAGTTGAAGGGAAAATGCACGTCGGATTTTAAAATTAAAATATGACAAAACATGAATACATTTAATAACATTTATTCATTGTATTGTTTTTAGGTGATTTGTTCATAAACTGTTGTCCATAATCATAAATGTAATGCAGTATTAATATCGGGGATGTGGAAGAATGATGACCCTACCAAAAGATGTCTGTTCCTAGCGAAGTGCCTTCGACTCGTTATTCCTGGACGAGTGAGATTGGGTGGACTGTATGGGGTGATCACAGTCCCGACATAAACGAACTCTGCCACAATTACGGCCTTTCTTCCTCGATTCTCACGACTTACAAAGCAATTACATATTTTATTTAAACTAGACTCAAAACTACATTCAACATTTATTTCGACACTTAATTTGTTAATTTCTTACAACACTCACATCAATTGACTAATATCTAACGTACAATTCGACCGACCAACCGGAATATCTACGGATAACTAACTTAATCTATTCCACTGAACCGCACCACACGATCGAAACCTTTAACTCCGACACCCAACGACGGACATCCTGACGGCATCGTTCCGATCTCTCTTCTCGTAGATCCCAGCGTCTCTCTATCGGTTTTGTAGGCTGCAGTTGAGAGGGCTGCAGGGGCCCTCCTTAGCCGTGTGGTAAGATGCGCGACTACAAAGCAAGACCATGCTGAGGGTGGCAGGGTTCGATTCCCGGTGCCGGTCTAGACAATTTTCGGATTGGAAATTGTCTCGACTTCCCTGGGCATAAAAGTATCATCGTGTTAGCCTCATGATATACGAATGCAGAAATGGTAAGTTGGCTTAGAAACCTCGCAGTTAATAACTGTGGAAGTGCTGAATGAACACTAAGCTGCGAAGCGGCAATATCCCAGTGGGGGATGTAATGCCAATGAAGAAGAAGAAGAAGGCTGCAGTTCAGGAGCCAGGTCCGTTATTATGAAGGGTCCATCATAAACATGCTGGCCCACCCTGAAATCGGTGATTTCTGAAAATAAATAAACCTCTTCGACCAAAATAGCTCAAAAAGCTGAATGTTGCACCTTTTCGTCTTGGATTGACAGTGGTAACAAACAAATTTTCTCTACAGGACGTATCAAAAATCCATTGGCGGTCTTCAGAGTGACCACCCTCACAACACCATCATCACCGGGGTGAATTTGATGTATCCTAGCCATCTTCCATCGCAAAGGGAGTTGGTTATCATCGTGAATTATCAACTTCTACTGACTGGCGGCTTCCATCGTTTCATCCTACTTAGTATAAATAATCCTTCTTCCATCTTTGCCAAAAATGTTGTGATTTTTGTTGAATGACATGCCATTGTCTTAGACGATTTACGGGGACGGTTGTAAAGTCCTGATCGGGTAGATCTTAAATGACCCAAATGACCCAATAAAAAAGGGGGCTGGTGTCAACGGAACCAAATCTTCGGGGTCCTCGGTCAATTGGGTCAAAGGCCGCGAATTCAAACAACCCTCCGTTTGAAAAATTAGTGTGTTCATCCTCGAAGGTAAGAACATTTTCCCCATGCACCTTCAGGACCTAGGTGGACTGACATGCCACTGTATGTCCTCTGTAGTGCATCCCTTTGTAATGCCTTCTCGGGTGTTACGATTCCGGAAGTTGCTTAACACAGTCAGATGGTCCTTTGCTCCCACAAAATTTGTTCCGTTGTCGGAGAAAATGTGGCTTGGATTTCCTCGACGCGAGATGAACCTTCTCAAAGCCTGAAGGAAACGCTCAGTGGATAAATCCGTAACTGATTCCATATGCATGGCCTTCGTACAGAATCAAACAAAGAGTACTACATATGCTTTCATATCTGCTAGTTTTGGACCAGGTCTTACATATACCGGAGCAAAGATGTCTACTCCAGCGTTCTCGAAACAGTAACTCTCGTAGCTGGCAAGTCACCCATAAATTGTTTGGAAGGTTTAGACCGATAGCATCTTAATAAGGGTATGCGAAAACAAACTTTTTCTTAACGAAACGAAATGTTTGTAATTTAACGAGACGAGACGAAATCAAGAAATCTAATTTCGCTATGCTCACATTCCGCGGAATTTCATTTCGAACCACCTGAAACGATTTTTTTTTCGAAATACCGTATATGCTTACATTTTAAGCAGTTATTGGCCATTTGCCGAGCAAGGTTCCCTCATCCCAATGGCCAGTATTTAAGCCTCACCGTTGCTAACAACAGTTGAGAGCCTGCGTTCAACAATTTTTCATGGTCAGATTGAAGAAGTTTCCTAGTGAAAGTGTGCCGACCAGGAAGAATGGGAGGGTGTTTCCTTTCTTCAGACTCCTCTGAATAATTTAGCCTTCCTCCAATACGCAAAAGACCATCTTCCTTGGAAATAAATGGATGAAACCATCTCAGCGAAGATTTAAGTGGAAGTGCGGATCGCTTGAACAAAGCTTTCCATTCCTCAGGAAACGATTCCATTTGGACTCTGCGAATAAGTATTCGTTCAGCTCTTTTCTTTTCGGCCGTGGTTAGAAACTCCGTATTCCATCTTCTATCTCTTGGCAGCTACAGTAGATCCATTATTCTCAGCCAATACGCAGTACGATAATTTTTGATGAACCCATAACGCTTTTTTGAGAAAATCTGTAAAATGATTAATCCACCTAAAAGTGAGATAAAAAAATTGCTTAACCATCGAAACCAGATATGAGCCTAGTTTCTTCAGGAATGTTGTAGCGGATGGTATTTCAAGCCACTTTGGCGAAGAGACCCCATACCTATGACTTATATAGTACGAGATATGTGACATTTTCTGTGGAAGGTCCCTGAAATCAGTTTTTTGAGCATAACTTTTTTTCTATGTTTCAGGCATTTTTACCACCTTCTACAAAGTTGTTTGGCTAACAAAAATACACGTTTTTGTAGAACATTGCGAAGCTTTATCTCTTAAAATTAAAAAGTTATTTGAGAAAATGTATTTTTTCTAGGGGTGTTTTAGAATCGTGTAACTTGTTCCGCAAAATGGCGCACGCAACTTTTTAGTACACTGAAACTGCTGTATGTCTACTCTTATCTCGTGGTTGAACCTTGTCTTTACACGAAATTACACGTGAGTTATATATATTTCAAATGTCCCACTTTTTGCTCTACGTGTACACTAAGTTTATGTAAATACTATAGGATTTAAATAAAAATTAACTTTGATAGGTGGCCAATAGGCCAACAGTATATCACAGTATATTGCAACACGATGAACTGAGCTGATGTCTGTATGTGTGTATATTCGTGTGTATCTGAGTGTGTATAAACATTTTGAAGACCCTTTTTTGGAATTTAGCTATGAACATTTTTCACAGAAAAATGCTTGGGTAGTATGAGTGTATTATTGATTCTCGAAGCAAGGTGGGGTGCGCTCTAGAAGAAATTGATGTCTTTAACAAATTTTCATATTTCAATCGACACCAAGCGCTCTACTTTGCAAAATTTTATGATATTTAAAATATATTTTCAATGGCAGTTTTCAACGATTATGATTACACCTTCGTATTAAATTAATCGATGATTTTGATGCTGGCATCAGAAACATGGCCGCTTCGCAGACCCCTGTAAATCAGTTTTTAACTTCAGTATATGTGTAAGTATATCAGTGTATCAGCGTTGTAAAATGTCATTATTGTGCATTGGTATACTTTTTCGAGAACTTCTCACAAAAGCTTGATATTAATTCATGGGCAACATTAACATTATTATTATTATTATTTATTCAGACTAAGGCCGAAGTGGCCTGTGCAGTATATAAGAGTCTTCTCCATTCGGCTCGGTCCATGGCTACACGTCGCCAGCCACGCAGTCTACGGAGGGTCCGCTAGTCATCATCCACCTGATCGATCCACCTTGCCCGCTGCGCACCTCGCCTTCTTATGCCCGTCGGATCATTGTCGAGAGCCATTTTCACCGGGTTATTGTCCGACATTCTGGCTACGTGCCCAGCCCACCGCAGTCGTTCGATTTTCGCGGTGTGAACGATGGATGGTTCTCCCAACAGCTCGTGCAACTCGTGGTTCATTCGCCTCCTCCACGTACCGTCCGCCATCTGCACCCCACCATAGATGGTACGCAGCACTTTCCTTTCGAAAACTCCGAGTGCGCGTTGGTCCTCCACGAGCATCGTCCAAGTCTCGTGTCCGTAGAGGACTACCGGTCTAATGAGCGTTTTGTAGATTGTCAGTTTGGTACGGCGCGGCGGCGAACTCTATTCGATCGGAGCGTCTTGCGGAGTCCAAAGTATGTACGATTTCCAGCGACTATACGTCTCCGAATTTCTCTGCTGGTATAATTTTCGGCAGTCACCAGTGAGCCCAAGTACACAAATTCTTCTACCACCTCGATTTCGTCACCACCGATGCCAACTCGCGGTGGGTGGCTCACATTGTCGTCTCTTGAACCTCTTCATATCATGTACTTCGTCTTCGACGTGTTGATGACTAGTCCGATCCGCTTGGCTTCTCTCTTCAGTCTGATGTAGGCTTCCTCCATCTTCTCAAAGTTACGTGCCATAATATCTATGTCGTCGGCGAAGCCAAATAGCTGGACGGACTTATTGAAAATTGTACCACTCGTGTTAATCCCTGCTCTTCGTATTACCCCTTCCAAAGCGATGTTGAATAGCAGACACGAAAGACCATCACCTTGCCGTAACCCTCTGCGGGTTTCTAAGGGACTCGAGAATGCCCCTGAAACTCGAACTACGCACATCACCCGATCCATCGTCGCTTTGATCAACCGTGTCAGTTTATCCGAAAATCCATGTTCGTGCATTAGCTGCCATAGCTGGTCCCGATCGATTGTATCATATGCGGCTTTGAAGTCGATGAATAGATGATGTGTGGGCACGTTGTATTCGCGGCATTTCTGCAGTACTTGGCGAATGGCGAACACCTGGTCCGTGGTGGAGCGTTCGCCCATAAAACCCGCCTGGTACTGCCCCACGAACTCCCTTGCAATTGGTGCTAGTCGACGGCATAAAATTTGCTAGAGTACCTTGTAGGCGGCGTTCAGAAATGTGATTGCGCGGAAGTTGCTACAATCCAGCTTATCGCCCTTTTTGTAGATGGGACACACGACACATTCCATCCACTTCTGCGGCAAAACTTCCTCCTTTCAAATCTTGGTAATGACAAAGTGCAGCGCTCTAGCCAGTGCCTCACCACCGTGTTTAAATAGCTCTCCTGGTAGTTGGTCAACCCCAGGGGCTTTGTTGTTCTTCAGCCGGCCAATCTCCTCCTGGATTTCCTGGAGATCCGGAGCCGGTAGAATTATGTCCTGCGCGCGTTCTCCCAGGTCCATCACCATACCGCCATCTTCGTCTGCCACATCGCCATTCAGGTGTTCTTCGTAGTGCTGCCGCCACCTTCGGATCACCTCACGCTCGTTCGTAAGAAGGTTCCCGTTAATGTCCTTACACATATCAGGCTGTGGCACGTGGCCCTTACGTGAACGGTTTAACTTCTCATAGAACTTTCGTGTGTTATTAGCGCGGTACAGTTGCTCCGTCTCTTCACGGTCTCGATCTTCCTGCTGTGTTCCTCCGGAAAATCGAGTTTTGTCTGTTCCGCGCCTGTTTATATCGTGCCTCGTTCGCCCTCGTGCGGTGTTGCAGCAATCTCGCCCATGCTGCATTCTTCTCTTCCACTAACTGCTCACATTCGCCGTCATTCGCCAGTCGTTTCTCTGATCCGGGGCAACGTGCCAAGTGCAGCGGTTGCGGTGCTACCAATGGAGGATCGAATATCTCTCCAGCCATCTTCAAGAGACGCTGCGCCTAGCTGCTCTTCCGTTGGGAGTGCCACTTCCAGCTGCTGCGCGTTTTCATGGGCTATTCTACCGTCTTGTAGCCGCCCAATATTAAACCGCGGCGTCCGGCTTAGACGCGTGTTGTACACCGTCGAGAGTTTTGAGCGCAGGCATACTGCAACGAGGTAAGGTTCGGATTCAATATTCGCACTGCGGTAAGTGCGGACGTTCGTGATGTCGGAGAAGAATTTACCGTCGATTAGAACGTGGTCGATTTGGTTCTCCGTTTCTTGGTTAATCACAATAAAAATTAACCTTTGATAAGTGGCCAATAGGCCCATAGTATATTGCAACACTATGAATTAAGCTGATGTTTGTATGTGTGTATATTCGTGTGGAAGTGTGTATGTATAGTCATTTTATAGACACACTGTTTGCCGCAGAAGTGGATGGAAGGTGTCGTGTGTCCCATCTACAAAAAGGGCGATAAGCTGGATTGTAGCAACTACCGCGCAATCACATTTCTGAACGCCGCCTACAAGGTACTCTAGCAAATTTTATGCCGTCGACTAGCACCAATTGCGAGGGAGTTCGTGGGGCAGTACCAGGCGGGTTTTATGGGCGAACGCTCCACCACGGACCAGGTGTTCGCCATTCGCCAAGTACTGCAGAAATGCCGCGAATACAACGTGCCCACACATCATCTATTCATCGACTTCAAAGCCGCATATGATACAATCGATCGGGACCAGCTATGGCAGCTAATGCACGAACACGGATTTCCGGATAAACTGACACGGTTGATCAAAGCGACGATGGATCGGGTGATGTGCGTAGTTCGAGTTTCAGGGGAATTCTCGAGTCCCTTAGAAACCCGCAGAGGGTTACGGCAAGGTGATGGTCTTTCGTGTCTGCTATTCAACATCGCTTTGGAAGGGGTAATACGAAGAGCAGGGATTAACAAGAGTGGTACAATTTTCAATAAGTCCGTCCAGCTATTTGGCTTCGCCGACGACATAGATATTATGGCACGTAACTTTGAGAAGATGGAGGAAGCCTACATCAGACTGAAGAGGGAAGCCAAGCGGATCGGACTAGTCATCAACACGTCGAAGACGAAGTACATGATAGGAAGAGGTTCAAGAGACGACAATGTGAGCCACCCACCGCGAGTTGGCATCGGTGGTGACGAAATCGAGGTGGTAGAAGAATTTGTGTAGTTGGGCTCACTGGTGACTGCCGAAAATTATACCAGCAGAGAAATTCGGAGACGTATAGTCGCTGGAAATCGTACATACTTTGGACTAGGCAAGACGCTCCGATCGAATAGAGTTCGCCGCCGCGCCGTACCAAACTGGCAATCTACAAAACGCTCATTAGACCGGTAGTCCTCTACGGACACGAGACCTGGACGATGCTCGTGGAGGACCAACGCGCACTCGGAGTTTTTGAAAGAAAAGTGCTGCGTACCATCTATGGTGGGGTGCAGATGGCGGACGGTACGTGAAGGAGGCGAATGAACCACGAGTTGCACGAGCTGTTGGGAGAACCATCCATCGTTCACACCGCGAAAATCGAACGACTGCGATGGGCTGGGCACGTAGCCAGAATGTCGGACAATAACCCGGTGAAAATGGCTCTCGACAATGATCCGACGGGCATAAGAAGGCGAGGTGCGCAGCGGGCAAGGTGGATCGATCAGGTGGATGATGACTAGCGGACCCTCCGTGGACTGCGTGGCTGGCGACGTGTAGCCATGGACCGAGCCGAATGGAGAAGACTCTTATATACTGCACAGGCTCTGAATAAATAATAATAATAATGTTAATGTTGCCCATGAATTAATATCAAGCTTTTGTGAGAAGTTCTCGAAAAAGTATACCAATGCACAATAATGACATTTTACAACGCTGATACACTGATATACTTACACATATACTGAAGTTAAAAACTGATTTACAGGGGTCTGCGAAGCGGCCATGTTTCTGATGCCAGCATCAAAATCATCGATTGATTTAATACGAAGGTATAATCATAATCGTTGAAAACTGCCATTGAAAATATATTTTGAATTTCATAATATTTTGGCAAAGTAGAGCGCTTGGTGTCGATTGAAATATGAAAATTTGTTAAAGACATCAATATTCTTGTTGAAATACACCTCGCATTCATACTTTCGCACAAGTTCTTGAAAAATGATGAAAAATAATTACGTCTATTTGGAAAAAATCACTTCGGAATTGTAGTTTGTTTACAAAAAAGAATTGTCAGTGGGAAACCCAATTTCAATAGAACAATGGGAAACTCAAAGATGTTGGCTATTGTCAAACTACTAATTTTTGTATAAATCGATGCGAAATTCGAAATTCGAAATGTCCAGATTTCATATAAAAAATGTCCGGAGTTTGATTCCATCCCCTGTACTGTGTCCACTAGAGTGATTCAAATTTCGACTTTTTTGCCCCCCGATGCTTAAACGATTGCATTTGCCATTTTAATAATCCCCCCAAATTTTCAGCAATTTTGGATGTAATTTGACTGTGCACATGTCATTTTAAGTTTGTATGGAAATTACTGTGAAAACTGACCCTTGTGTGGAAGACCGTTCGGTGAAAAGATATTTTAGTTACTAGATAAATATTGTCGCTGTCGTCGCTGTCCGGAACATCTTTTGCTGGCGAGGATAGGGGAGCTAAATGTCAAAGAAGGAAAATCCATACGATTTGACAGGTATGTACCACACATGTTTCGGACAGCAGAACAAAGGGAACCGAAGCGACAATCTTTATCTAGTAACTAAAATATCTTTTGTTCGGTGTGGTGGCCATTCAAATATAATCAACACATTGCCTACACAGAATACTTCTCAAGCTGAAAGGCAGTTGTTGTTGCAAAGCGATTTCTCGTTTGGAAGCAAAGTTATGAAGGAAACAAAAATTCTCATTATTGATATTTCGGGACCGATTTGCGATTTGGGCGTAACTTATTTTGTAAACAAACATTGTTTTGTTTATTCCGTAGAATGCAAGCGTTTTTCTCCAAAACTAATTCCCTTACCTGTTAGAGGAAAGCCTATTCTATCGGATACATGCCGTGGTTTTCTTAGGAAATGCTTGATGTAGCTGGATTTCGCCTTCCAAAGTTTGTTTACAAAATAAGTTACGCCCAAATCGCAAATCAGTCCCGATTTTATTTATTTATTTATTTATTTATTTCGTCAACCGACGTAGACTAGGGTAACCGTACCCTTAGTGGAGGTAGCACCAATAGTGGAGGTAGTGGGGTTTCAATGAGATTTATCATATTTATACACTTTACGATGGTTTTAGTTGATGCGTCGTGCTTTAAATATCCTGTTAAATGCAACTTATCTTAAGATTTCGCTTGAAAAACCATTGAAAACAATGATTTTCTCTAACAAAAATGACTCCCTTGCACCTATAGTGGTGCAACTGTACCAATAGTGGCAAGTCTCATAAGAAACCAATGGATAGCACCATTATGGGAACCAAAATTAATTTTTACCGCCACTAAAGAAACAGTGTACCCATAGTGGTGCAAGCAATATTTGGTAATTGTTGATGTTAAATGGCATGTATCTCATTTTTGTTAGCAAATTTATTATTTTATCTATTTGCTAAGATATTAAAGCTGTAAATTTTCCATAATTATCAATTAATTTGTTCTAATAATTTGTACGGCAGTGATTAATTAAAAATGTATGTCGATGACGCAGTTGTCGAGATGGTATGTAGAAATTTAATTTTGATAAAATGTTTGTTGAATCAATACGCTGCGAAACTATGTATATCGTTAATAAATGAAACCATTGCAGTTTCACGATTGCAGCGTGCCTCATATGATGGAAGTGGGAATGTTGTCCAACCTAATTTACGAAGAGCAAATAATAGCAATTGTTTTTGGAGACCATACAATGCTGCAATATTCCAGTATCGACCTTACATAAGCAATATATAATGTTTTAATTGTGTATGGGTCATGAAAGTTATAGCAGAAACGTTTTATAAAACCCATCATATTATTTGCTTTATGAATAATTGTGTTGTAATGGTCGATGAACGTTAGTTTGGAGTCTAAGATAATTCCTAAATCCCTAACTCTTTCGCATTTCTCTACAACCTGGTTTCCTAATGTAATTGAGAGATTTGATGTTGTTCTTTTTCTGCTGAATGATATAAGGTTACATTTTTTTACCTTCAGTTGCAATAGTCTTTTATTGCACCATTCGTATTATTATTATTTAATCAGACTAAGGCCGAAGTGGCCTGTGCGGTATATAAGAGTCTTCTCCATTCGGCTCGGTCCATGGCTACACGTCGCCAACCACGCAGTCTACGGAGGGTCCGCAAGTCATCTTCCACCTGATCGATCCACCTTGCCCGCTGCGCACCTCGCCTTCTTGTGCCCGTCGGATCGTTGTCGAGAACCATTTTCACCGGGTTACTGTCCGACATTCTGGCTACGTGCCCGGCCCATCGCAGTCGTCCGATTTTCGCGGTGTGAACGATGGATGGTTCTCCCAACAGCTGATGCAATTCGTGGTTCATTCGCCTCCTCCACGTACCGTCCGCCATCTGCACCCCACCAAAGATGGTACGCAGCACTTTCCTTTCGAAAACTCCAAGTGCGCGTTGGTCCTCCACGAGCATCGTCCAGGTCTCGTGTCCGTAGAGGACTACCGGTCTAATTAGCGTTTTGTAGATTGTCAGTTTGGTACGGCGGCGAACTCTATTCGATCGGAGCGTCTTGCGGAGTCCAAAGTACGTACGATTTCCAGCCACTATGCGTCTCCGAATTTCTCTGCTGGTGTCATTTTCGGCAGTCACCAGTGAGCCCAAGTACACAAATTCTTCTACCACCTCGATTTCGTCACCACCGATGCAAACTCGCGGTGGGTGGCTCACATTGTCTTCTCTTGAACCTCTTCCTATCATGTACTTCGTCTTCGACGTGTTGATGACTAGTCCGATCCGCTTAGCTTCCCTCTTCAGTCTGATGTAGGCTTCCTCCATCTTCTCAAAGTTACGTGCCATAATATCTATGTCGTCGGCGAAACCAAATAGCTGGACGGACTTATTGAAAATCGTACCACTCGTGTCAATCCCTGCTCTTCGTATTACCCCTTCCAAAGCGATGTTGAATAGCAAACACGAAAGACCATCACCTTGCCGTAACCCTCTGCGGGTTTCGAAGGGACTCGAGAATGCCCCTGAAACTCGAACTACGCACATCACCCGATCCATCGTCGCTTTGATCAACCGTGTCAGTTTATCCGGAAAACCGTGTTCGTGCATTAGCTGCCATAGCTGGTCCCGATCGATTGTATCATATGCGGCTTTGAAGTCGATGAATAGATGATGTGTGGGCACGTTGTATTCGCGGCATTTCTGCAGTACTTGGCGAATGGCGAACACCTGGTCCGTGGTGGAGCGTTCGCCCATAAAACCCGCCTGGTACTGCCCCACGAACTCCCTTGCAGTTGGTGCTAGTCGACGGCATAAAATTTGGGAGAGTACCTTGTAGGCGGCGTTCAGCAATGTGATTGCGCGGTAGTTACTACAATCCAGCTTATCGCCCTTTTGTAGATGGGACACACGACACCTTCCATCCACTCCTGCGGCAAAACTTCCTCCTCCCAAATCTTGGTAATGACCCAGTGCAGCGCTCTAGCCAGTGCCACACCACCGTGTTTAAATAGCTCTCCTGGTAGTTGGTCAACCCCAGGGGCTTTGTTGTTCTTCAGCCGGCCAATCTCCTCCTGGATTTCCTGGAGATCCGGAGCCGGTAGAATTATGTCCTGCGCGCGTTCTCCCAGGTCCATCACCATACCGCCATCTTCGTCTGCCACATCGCCATTCAGGTGTTCTTCGTAGTGCTGCCGCCACCTTCGGATCACCTCACGCTCGTTCGTAAGAAGGTTCCCGTTAATGTCCTTACACATATCAGGCTGTGGCACGTGGCCCTTACGTGAACGGTTTAACTTCTCATAGAACTTTCGTGTGTTATTAGCGCGGTACAGTTGCTCCGTCTCTTCACGGTCTCGATCTTCCTGCTGGCGCTTTTCCTCCGGAAAATCGAGTTTTGTCTGTTCCGCGCCTGTTTATATCGTGCCTCGTTCGCCCTCGTGCGGTGTTGCAGCAATCTCGCCCATGCTGCATTCTTCTCTTCCACTAACTGCTCACATTCGCCGTCATACCAGTCGTTTCTCTGATCCGGAGCCACCGTGGCAAGTGCAGCGGTTGCGGTGCTACCATTGGTGGATCGAATATCTCTCCAGCCATCTGCAAGAGACGCTGCGCCTTGCTGCTCTTCCGTTGGGAGTGCCACTTCCAGCTGCTGCGCGTATCCTTGGGCTAGTCCACCATCTTGAAGCCGCCCAATGTTAAGCTACGGCGTCCGACTTCGTCGCGTGTTGTACACCGTCGAGAGTTTTGAGCGCAGGCATACTGCAACGAAGTAGTGGTCGGATTCAATATTCGCACTGCGGTAAGTGCGGACGTTCGTGATGTCGGAGAAGAATTTACCGTCGATTAGAAGGTGGTCGATTTGATTTTCCGTTTCTTGGTTAGGTGGATCTCCATGTAGCCTTATGGATATTTTTGCGGAGAAAGAAGATGCTTCGGACTACCATTCCGCGGGGGGCGAAGTTTATGCATCGTTGGCCGTTGTCATTAGATACGGTGTGCAGACTATCCGGTCCGATCACCGGTCTATACATTTCCTTCCTTCCTATCTGAGCGTTCATGTCGCTGATGACTATTTTTTGACGTCCCGCAGTGGGCATCCATCGTATGTCTGCTACGGATGTGTGTAGAACGCTTCTTTCTCGTCGTCGGGTCTCCCTTCGTGGGGCTGTGCACGTTGATAATGCTATAGTTGAAGAAACGGCTTTTTATCCTCAGCTTGCATATCCTTGCGTTGATTGGTTGCCACCCAATCATGCGTTGGCGCATCTTTCCCAGCCCTATGATGCCGGTTCCCAGCTCGTTGGTGGTGCCACAGCTTTGGTAGAAGGTAGCCGCTCGATGCCCGCTTTTCCACACTTTCTGTCCTGTCCAGCAAATCTCCTGCAGCGCCACGACGTCGAAGTTGCGGGGATGTAATTCATCGTAGATCATCCTGTCGCAACCTGCGAAACCTAGCGACTTGCAATTCCATGTTATAAGCTTCCAATCGTGATCCTGCATTCGTCGCCTAGGTCTTTGCTGATTATATCGAGTCACATTATCTCTTATATTGTTCGTAATGATTGGTTTTCTAGGCGGCTTATTGGGCCAGCGCAAACCTCCTGTCTCGTCGGAGGGCCGTCGTGTCAGGGCTGTTTAGCGTCCCACCTAACACCAGGACTTGGGCTTGTGCGCTTTGAGCGGCACACGGTCGCTTTGGTGGGGCCTACTTGCGGATACATGCAGCTTTTTATAGAGGTTTAACAGGGCCCACTGTCAAACCCCACCACATCCTAGGCAAGCCCCACAACTCGTAGATGGCCTGGGGAGGGATCGTCAAGCCCTTGGACATAGTCCCTGCTGCCCTCGACCATTCGTAGAATGTGCATATTTCGTTCTGGAATATGTTGAGGTCATTTTTTTCCCTATTTCCAAAAAGACTTTAGACTTCCACTTTAAGTTTGTCAAGAATGAAGGAAATGTCGTTTACATATATTATGAATAATAGAGCCCTGGGGGACACCGGAAGTGCTTGAATGGGTTTTGATCTTTTGTTGTTAAATTTTATAATCAATTGGCGATTAGTTAAGTAGGATTCAAGCCATTTGAGTAGTCCCGGCTCAATTCCAGTTTTTTTTTCAATTTGAACAGAAGCATGGGTATATTTATGCGATCAAATGCTTTATTGAAGTCAGTATAAAGAGCTTCTCCATGGTTTCCTTTATCCATTGCATTCAACAAATTCAAGAAGATTAGTTGAACTTGAACGCCCTTTAAAGAAGCCATGCTGTGCGTCTGTTATTCGGTTTTTTACTTGTTTGAATAATTTTTCGTATGGCCTCAAAAAGTTTTGGAATGCAAGAGATAATGGCTACGATAATTACGTATGTCTGATTTTTTCCATATTTGAAAATGGGTATCAAAAATGAGTTTTTCCAAATAGCCAAAATAATGGAGTGGTTAGTTCCACTGCTAGGGTTTTCATAAATATAGGAGGGATTCCATCAGGACCAGGACCTTTCGAAGCATCTAAACTACGTAGGGCCTGCAAAATGTCATGGACATGAAGTTGATTCACTCCAATATCATTTGAAAAGTCTGGGAAAAATGCAAAATAGGGTAAATGATGTATCTTGGACAAGCGCAGGACATTCATTAGAAAATATATCGAGATTGAATAGTATAAACCAATTGAAAACCACTAGGTTCATCCAAATACATAACCTATGATTAGTCTTGTGTCTCCATTGCCAATTTTTTGAGTAAATTACGTTTACTAGGTGTAAACTGTGATATACTGCGAACTGAAATATTTTCTTTTTGGACATCAAATATATAATTTCGACATGGAAAATGAATATATTTTGGACAGAGTCATTTTCTCCTAATTTAAAAGTGGCCACCTACAAATCTCAATGGTATGACTTACCTACACGTATCCACATTCATTTAAATGCATTTATTTGCTTAACTGACATAGATTTAACCAGAAATTAACATTGTTTCGCAATCTTATCGATATCATTGAAAACAGCCTGAAAGTTGGCAATTAATGGTTCATCCATGTACTGTACATGGGGTGACCAATAAATGTCTGATGCATAAAAACATAACTTCATTTTGGTCACTCCTTTTTCATCCGTCTCAAGTTCATGTTAAGCGATTGGAATATGTTAGTATCTCAATTACAATCAAACTTTGGCCGCAGGACCTCAAGATTGCCGTTTTAACCAATTTAAACGTATTTCAGGTGCATGTTACGAAGAGTCCTATAATGCATGTTCTCCTGCATACTGGCGTCCAGCAGGCACTTTGGTAGAAAGCTTTACATTTTAGATAATTTTAACGATAAATAATAGTTGATTTGTGAATTCTCATCAGGAGCCGCTAGAGTTGAGGTAAAAGTATGCAATGATCATACTTTCGATAAAAAAATTCCTACACATTATCTAAAATTGATCGAAGAAGCTCAGGCTTGTCCAAAATATGTACATGTCCAAAATATATCATTTACCCTAGGCGCAGTCAGGATCATTTTCAGAAAATGTAGAATAGGTTTCCTAGAGAAAATCTGCAAAAAAGATTACAGTTCTTTTCCGAGCTATCCCCTGCGTTTTTGTCAAGATGCATAATTGATGGAAAGTTATTAGATTTCAGTTTAGTTGTTACGTAATTAAAGAAGTTCTTTGGACAGGACTTTATTTCGCTCTCAGTTTTTGAATTGTAATCTTCCAAAGGTTCGTCACAATTTAATCGACCAAAAAGATTCAGTAAGGGATGTATCTCATCATATGCTGTTTCTAGAATTTTATTCTGGATATTCTTCTACTCTAATTTTACAAATTTCTTCGCTTCCTTTTGTGCTACTACAAAATGCATGAACAATGTTTTAATGATAAAATAGATCAAATATATTGGGATTCAATTTTCAGTTTCTTATTATTTTCCGCACAGAATAGTGATTCTATAGAATGGTACAATTTTAGTACATACGTGATTGATGAGTGAAGTAATTTAACGATTCGTATGAAGTGCGGAACGGTGATCACCTCATCTCCCAATCGCCACTGATTGGATCTGACAGCTTGTCACTCGCGAACCAGCTCCGATAGACCGCACAAGGAGAAGAAGCTCATTGTCGAGCTCCGACAAGTTAGTGCGCATTCGTGGTTACGTGGAAAATGGCACAACAAATCATCACCGGAAACGCACCCATCTCGCGCGCATCGATCCTTATTTGGAATGGCCTCTTTGGCCCTTTTACATCTTTATGAGAAATCGCACAACTCTTCGGCACCCGAGACAACTGCTACCGGAATAAACACTCGTACCAGTAGATGATCACCAGGTTGCGTTGCGTCGCGTCGGTCGCCAGCCAATTGAATTCACACCATCCGCAACCGGTACGGGTGATGATGAGTAGCCAATTATCATCCGCGACGCTATACATGGATTTGCCTTTGCTGGGGGTCCCAACAAGTACCCTTCGCCGCGGTGTGGTACGTGGGATTAGCCCGCGAAGCCCGAGGAGGAGGATTCAATTTTCATCGCAGATAGGCCTCTCACCGAAACGAAAACAAGCATCGCCTTTACCATCCCCGGTTCATGAATATTTGATTGATCCCCGGCTGAGCTGCTGAGGTTGAGGCTAATAAAAATAACACCGGGAGCAGGAAAAATGGTTTATATACGTTGTTGGTGGGGTTGGATATGGATTGGCCCTCGAGATATCCATATTATTCAAATTGATGTTAAGCGAAGACGGTGGCGGCGATGACGACGAGTATGATGATGACGCCTCTGCTCGAGCTTGAGCCTAGATCTATTTAGCTGAAGTTCGGACTACGAAGGTGTTCAATGTTTCTGAGCGATTTACTCAGGTCTCCCAGTTTTCGATTTATTTTCGCCAACGAAGGCGGTAATCACATCCAGAACTTTGAACAAAAGAGAAGAATTTCATTGGCTTATAATCTTATTCAAGAAACAAATAAATATGTTTATGGGATTCGTTTCCTGTTCATTTTAATATTCATTTTCTGATAAGAAAATTATTTTGAGCTTTTTAGTGGAATGTCTTCACTTGTCATAAGACGAGTTAATACAATCCCATTGAATTCCACCACTTAATTGTATCTTGACAGATACGTATTTCGACCTCAACAGTAAGGCCGTCTTCAGTGTCTCGTACTTGACTCGACTTTGACAATTAAGTGGTGGAATTCAATGGGATTGTATTAACT
Organism: Armigeres subalbatus; assembly: GCF_024139115.2. Classification (NCBI taxonomy): domain Eukaryota; kingdom Metazoa; phylum Arthropoda; class Insecta; order Diptera; family Culicidae; genus Armigeres; species Armigeres subalbatus. The sequence goes on along the minus strand of NC_085140.1, from coordinate 410,954,081 downwards.
CGTCTTATGACAAGTGAAGACATTCCACTAAAAAGCTAAAAATAATTTTCTTATCAGAAAATGAATATTAAAATGAACAGGAAACGAATCCCATAAACATATTTATTTGTTTCGTCTTATGACAAGGGATTCATTTTCTATTATCCACGAAGACCAGTAGAACATAATTTTAATTAAATATTTGTAATGGCCTAAGATTAGAACGCAGAAATATCGTGTGAATGTTCCAGTACTGGTAGGATTTGAACCTACACTAATTAGAGTGTGTGTTTATGTATGTATTAATAATCACAAAAACAATTTCATCGAAAAAAATGCTCTAGATTCATAAATGCTTATTCTCCCTAGCATTTTCAAATTTTATGTAGCGATCATATGGGATTCAGCTACCAGAATTTTGAATCTGATAAGCTCTACTGATAGCTCTACTTTGAAACTGTTCCATTTTAAATCTATCTACAAAAAAATCAGCGACAAGAAGGAAGCTATGAGATAAAAAAATTGGAACATTTATCTTTTTATTGTGCCGGTTCACTGATTTTACTGTTCCTTGTTAGCTTTATTTCAAATGAACCTACTATGAAGTGCACCGTTCTGCACTATTCTGTAGACATTCAATTTCGTTCCGCCACCACTTTACAAAACAGCATCATCTTCACGAACAGCTCCCGGATAGTTGGTTGGGCTTGTGGCCTATGCTACAGTATTTCGTGCCCTAGAACCATCAATGGTAACCCTGGTTCCAAAGCAATAGCAAAATAAATAGAAACACCGGCCACCATTGCTGACCACCAATCGGTAATGCACGGTTCATCTTTGGCACCTCGATCCCATCCGGAACCGATGTCGAATTTGCATCTTCATAAATATTTAAATTCGTACATTCGCTACCTTATCGAGATGCTTATTATCAACACCTTCCACCGAAGTGGTCTGCATCTATTCGGGGGAGAGCATGGCAGGAACGATATTGGTTACAGCCACGATCGCCCACAGCTGAAGCATCCGGCCAGGACGGTGACTCACCTATCAGGCCCACTTTTGAATACTGGGATTTGTTACAAAAAAAAATCAGTTCCAGAGAATCGATTCTGAAAATGAAAACAACACATTCAACACATCATTTATCCATCAACCAACATTAGGAATGTAAATGACAAAAAGTCCAGAGACATTCCGCACCGGACGCCGGGGCAACAAAGCATCCCCTTTCGTGGCTCACAAGTGCGGCAGATTGATCAGTGAAATTCCACATGGACTCGATACAATCCGATTCGACTAATATAAGCATATTTACACATTTTATGATATTTCCATATTGAGTGACCCCCAGCAGCAAACAACAACCCATAGCTGATGCATAGAAGGGAAAACAGTCGTTCAATTATTCAAACACTGATTAATTGTCTCGTATCCCCCGTTCAAAACCGGCCAAGCGGACTTGTGGCGGATGGAGGCCGGGATCGATAGTGGTGGCCAGTGATCGATTGACGAATTGTCACGTCAGCGAGATGGTGCTCACAAGGAAAAGTGTGAGGATCCGGACGAACGAGGTGTGAATGAAGTCATGAGAAGATTGATTCCATTTCGAGCTGAGTTGGTGATGCAACGTCGACGACGCGACGATATAGAGCCGAATGACAATGATGATGACCGGTGGATCCGTAGTGGAACCTCGCCTCCAGGTGTAAATCGATTCCGATGGATTCTGGAACTGAGCGTATCGAGCCGCAGCTTGTTGCAATGGTGGCGATCAATCTGAATTGATAAAGAAGTAATGGCTGACGGTGCTAGAATGCAGTCAATAAAAGATAAGTGGATAATCGATTCTTTATACATGGAAAGATGCGAGATTACCTAAGAAACGCATGGTATTTGTTACTTTTGACATATTTTTAACAGAGTAAATTATTCCATGTCAGGATATTCGACGAGGGATGCATATTCATGGGACCATGTGGTGAATCAATCTGGTGATATAAGAATTGTATACGGAATATGGATCTTGGCGAGCGCTGACGTTTTTACATTATCAAGCAGTGTTTTTATTAAAGTCATTCAATTCATAGGCCAAAACAACCTCCAGACCATTGCTTGTGAGGCGACAGAATGCAAACAAGTTGTTGTTTATCGACTATGACTATGGATTTGATTTGAAATTCGAATATATTGTGCAATCAAAAAGGAAATAAAGTATTTTTCCTTTGTCTTTTCTTACAAGAAAACATAAATTCAGTAATATTCATACAGAATATCAAGTGCTTTATCCATTTTAATGACAGTGTGCAATAGCTATTAACATAGAGATAAATACATTCAGTAAAATCACATGTTCTAGACTACAAGATTATTCTCGGTTTAACTGATTGAAGATTTAAAAGTTTAAAAAACGCGAATCAAACCATAGTCTGAATTTTTCAACATCGACAGCCACGAAGCGCTTTACGCAAATTATCTGATTTTTCAGAAAGGGCTGTGTCACTACATTTCTATCCCTTGCATAGACGTTTCAATATTGATAGCTAGAAATGTGATGTCGTTTCTGGCATCGGAAATATATCAGTTGATTGCAAATAGATTAACCTCATAGAATACTCTCTTTGGTTAAATGTCCGAAAATTGTCGAATACACTGGGGTCGCTTTTTACGAGGATATTGTAACAGCAGTAAGCAATAACTTGCGTGCTCGATAAGGAAAGGATAAAAGGTAGGCTAACTTAATTAAAGTGGTTCGTGGCTTGAGATAAAGGTTTTTTTGATGGACTTAGGATTGTGACTTTCGAACGAGTACCTCGGTTCCGTAAGGGCCGCAGTGGAGTCAATCGCCTGGCCAATTGAACTGGGAATAAAACGTGGCCGGCGTAACCCCGAAATGACAACCAGTGCTTTGGGGTAATAGTGGAAATGTGAATTGTAGTGGTAGATAACCAGCATTCCGTCGGTAGCCAATCGGGGTTCCGAGTATTAGTAGCGAGTGGTGTTTCCGCAACGAGTGACAGTTATCGCAAGTCGACACAGCGTAAAGTTTTGCCCGACGTCGTTCGGTTTCCGAGCCAAGCCAAACCGATCATAGCCGGCATCGGTGGGTTACGAGCAGTGCCACTTCTCCAGTTCCAACGCCGACCTACGGAAACAGCATCAGCCTGAAGTTATACGGCACAGGCAGTAATCACTGCCGGCGCTAGTTGTGCGTTTTTTTTCAACCGGCAAATTTGTGAGACCGCAACCAAGATCAGCTACCCGTTCGATAGTCAAAGCTTCGCTCGCATTCCGCTACTTCGGAAACTAAAGCCCAGCATCAGCGTTCCGCATAACAGCACTACGTCCAGAAACCTGATACGATCGGTTCCACAACCGGAGACATTTCAGTCGTCGTTAGCACCGTCAGCCCGATCCGGACAGGCCGTGCAGTCCAGGAAAAACGCGCTCTGTTTACTGGCGCACCTTAAGAGAATTTCCGTTGCCGCCACATTGGTTTTCGTTACCGCCATCGTCGGTACCACGTCCGACGTCACCGCTACATTAGTCGTCGCCAAAGTCATCGCATCCACAACTCCCGCCGTCGCCACCACCACCACGTCCAGTACAGCCGCCACGAACCACCATGAAGCGAGGTCTACATAGCCACTAGAACAAGAGACAGACTAGAACACTTATTACTTTATATAAATAATCTAGTGCGCGCACAAAATAGGGTATAGCCAAGAAAGCCAATTATTGTACCCAACTTTGTTGACAATATAGATACCATTAACCAACATTTTAGTGATCGCACCAACATTTTAGTGATCGAAAACCAAATTTTAGAATCTTTTTCCTAGCGTTTTGCAGTAGAGTGAATCGCTCCTTTACCCGCCCTGAGAGGGTTAACCGGGCAATCCTTTTAACACGCGTTTCCACATCACACTCAGGTGTGTTGGCGCATAAGTGGAAATAGTTCCCCATTCCATTAGGGTCGGAGGAAGTCAGTCGTTATAGAAGTGTTGCTGTGCGGGTTTTGATCATTTAGTCCGTCCGTGATAAACGCAAGCACGCTACAAAAATTGCCCTAGGGGTCGTACACTTATTACGTAAGCATTTTTTCTGGGTTTTTCGACACCCCCTCCCCCCATGTAAGATTTTTGTCGTACAAAAGAATTTTTATTTATATGGAGCGTAAGATATTGACCAACCCCCCCTCACCCCATAAGTGCTTACGTAATATGTGTACGGCCCCCTAGCTGAAGCAGGACGACCTTGGCCGTAGCAATTCATTAGTTCTTTTAGTATCGTATCGTGTCGGCCGAAGCCGAGGTCCTAAATTCTGTTACAATATAATAAATAAATTTCTCGGTCCACTTAAATTTCCCTAACTTTTTCTAATGCTACCTGATTTTCCTCCAATCATTTGTAGAATTTTTCGTAGGGTCTGCTCAATGTTTCATGAGATCTAATGTGCAGCTGCAGTTCGATTTGTTCGATCTGCATAAATTTCAATACAAATCCTGCTGATAAACAGATAGTTTTGTTTTCATTGTCTGTATCTATAGTAATCGCGAATTGGTAGGATGATTTGATGTCGGAAAGTAGCCTGGTACTTATATTTGTTGACAAATTATTCGAAGTCATTTAATACCTGTCATTGCAGAAACAGTGAATGAAAATAGCAAGATTATGCACATTATGCACACATTGGCACGGCAAATGCTGGGTAAAGCGTACCATTGGTACTTCGCGTACCTGAAGGAATAAAATAGACCCCATCTCGCGGTCCTTAGCCTCTTACCCAGCAACTCCTATCCCTACCTCCCCGCGGTGCTGGCCGGGATACGAGCAACCTTAGGGAAGATCGGGTAACCAACCCCGGTGGGAACTATGGTCGTATGCTGACAGGGAAGGGGGGGGTTTGCTCCTCTTCGGAAGTGCAAATCTTATTGAGCGTCTGTTCTCCATGTCAGGATCGGCTCACAACAGCGTCTGTTCTCCATGTTAGGGGCGGCTGATCATCATCCGAGTGCCAGCGAGGGACTCTAAGTGAAACTGTGCACCATGGTCCACCGGAAATAAGGAGGAGGAATGGTCCTCCGGAAATTTAGGGGTTTGGTGTCAGGCCCTGCAAGCCAGCCTTTAAAAATCATAAGCAACGAACAATCAACAAGAGAGTACGGACCGGAACCATCGGCGAAGACCACTGCGACGAAAAGGGACTAGCGATTGGAAACTCGGTTCGTGGAACTGCAAATCTCTCAACTTCATCGGGAGCACACGCATACTCGCCGATGTGCTCAAGGACGACCGTGGATTCGGCATCGTAGCGCTGCAGGAGGTTTGTTGGAAGGGATCAATGGTGCGAACGTTTAGAGGTAATCATACCATCTACCAGAGCTGCGGCAACACACACGAGCTGGGAACAGCTTTCATAGTGATGGGCGATATGCAAAGGCGCGTGATCGGGTGGTGGCCGATCAATGAAAGAATGTGCAGGTTGAGGATCAAAGGCCGGTTCTTCAACTTCAGCATAATCAACGTCCATAGCCCACACTCCGGAAGCACTGATGATGATAAGGACGCATTCTACGCGCAGCTGGAACGTGAGTACGACAGCTGCCCAAGCCACGACGTCAAAATCATCATAGGAGATTTGAACGCTCAGGTTGGCCAAGAGGAGGAGTTTAGACCGACTATTGGAAAGTTCAGCGCTCACCGGCTGACGAACGAAAACGGCCTACGACTAATTGATTTCGCCGCCTCCAAAAATATGGCCATTCGTAGCACCTACTTCCAACACAGCCTCCCGTATCGGTACACCTGGAGATCACCACTGCAGACAGAATCACAAATCGACCACGTTCTGATTGATGGACGGCACTTCTCCGACATTATCGACGTCAGGACATATCGTGGCGCTAACATCGACTCTGACCACTATCTGGTGATGGTTAAACTGCGCCCAAAACTATCCGTCATCAATAATGTTCGGTACCGACGACCGCCGCGGTACGACCTAGAGCGACTGAAGCAACCTGATGTCGCCACTGCATACGCGCAGCATCTCGAGGCAGCGTTGCCGGAAGAGGGTGAGCTCGATGGGGCCCCTCTTGAGGACTGCTGGAATACAGTCAAAGCAGCCATTAACGACGCAGCGGAGAACAACGTCGGGTATATGGGTCGAAGTCGACGGAACGATTGGTTCTGACGAAGAGTGCAGACAGATTCTGGAGGAGAAGGACGCAGCGCGGGCGGTCGCGCTGCAGCAAGGTACCCGGCAGAACGTGGAACGTTATAGACGGAAGGAGAAGAAACGCCGCCTGGAAGAAGCGGAGTGCGAGGAGATGGAACAGCTGTGCTGTTCTCAAGATACACGCAAGTTCTATCAGAAGCTCAACGCATCCCGCAAAGGCTTCGTGCCGCGAGCCGAAATGTGCCGGGATAAGGATGGGAGCATCTTGACGGACAAACGTGTGGTGATCGAAAGGTGGAAGCAGCACTACGAGGAACATCTGAATGGCGCTGAGAGTACAGGCAGTGAAAGTCAAGGCAGCGGAGGAGATGACTACGTCAGTTCAGCGGACGATGGAAGCCAACCAGCCCCCACCTTGAGGGAAGTTAAGGATGCCATTCAACAGCTAAAGACCAATAAAGCAGCTGGTAAGGATGGTATCGGAGCTGAGCTCATCAAGATGGGCCCGGAAAAGCTGGCCACTTGCCTGCACATACTGATAGTCAGAATCTGGGAAACCGAACAGCTACCGGAGGAGTGGAAGGAAGGGGTTATATGCCCCATCTACAAGAAAGGCGACAAACTGGAGTGTGAGAACTTTCGAGCGATCACCATCCTTAATGCCGCCTACAAAGTGATATCCCAGATCATCTTCCGTCGTCTGTCACCATTAGTGAACGAGTTCGTGGGAAGTTATCAAGCCGGCTTCGTTGACGGCCGCTCGACAACGGACCAGATCTTTACTGTACGGCAAATCCTTCAAAAATGCCGTGAATACCAGGTCCCAACGCACCATCTGTTCGTTGATTTCAAGGCGGCATACGACAGTATAGACCGCGTAGAGCTATGGAAAATTATGGACGAGAACAGCTTCCCTGGGAAGCTTACCAGACTGATCAAAGCAACGGTGGATGGTGTGCAAAACTGTGTGAAGATTTCGGGCGAACACTCCAGTTCGTTCGAATCGCGCCGGGGACTAAGACAAGGTGATGGACTTTCGTGCCTGTTGTTCAACATTGCGCTAGAAGGTGTCATGCGGAGAGCCGGGTGTAACAGCCGGGGTACGATTTTCAACAGATCCAGTCAATTTATTTGCTTCGCGGATGACATGGACATTGTCGGCCGAACATTTGCAAAGGTGGCAGAACTGTAGGGGAAACTGGACACACATGATCCCCACTTTTTGTTTAGGATATTTCTCGATGTAACATGCACAGATTTGCACGCTTCTTGATGGACTTGATAAAGAATTTAATAAGCTAATCAAAAACGTCATTGGAAGCAATTATTTGTTCATGAAAGTTATCAAAAAATCGATTTTGCTGAAAGATAGAAAATTTGTCATTTTCAAAACTTGCGGGAGACTTGATCCCCATATAGGGGGAAATTGATCCCGTTATGAGCTGAACATGTTTAGGTTCTTCCAAGTCTAATGAAAGGACGAATTGGTCTAGCCTCAAATCCTAGCAATTCTTCATAGTCTGTCGTAATAGCAGTCGTGCGAAAATTAAAAAATGTTGGTTTTAAAAAAGGCAAGTATTTTGGTTCTCGAATAGAGTAATAGTGACAGATAGAATGTCTGCTATAGCAACAAAATTGGCATAGTGATGATGATTCATCTGCAAACCATTCACTCCATTAAAGGACAGTGATCATATCACGACAACCATGATGTGCTCAAGAGGATCTCGTTTTGTGATTGATACAATTATGATTCCAAAAATGGTTGATCGATACATAAATATATCTTTGTAATTTTAGAATCTAATCTGTTTTATTAAATGTCCGAAAATTGGCCACACTGCGAATGCCATGGCCCATGGTAAATATCCCTGAGTACCTGTTTTGAGATCAATATAGATAAAAATCGCCAGACTATTTACTACCAATACCACAACCGTGATCATACCAGGATGGTGACTTCATACATCAATATGGAACTGTCACGCATCATCATTTTTGTAGTGTGTGTTATTATTACACGAATGCGATTTCTCTTAAACAACTGACTAAAAGTTGTTGAATGTGCCTATTATTGAAAAATTCTTTAGGAAGATTTACAAATAAATGGTGATTGTAAGCAAACTTCTCCTAGTTCAAACGGAAAGAATTTAGTACCAGATCGTACAACACTGATTTTAATCCCTGTGATTTGTTGAGTATTTTCAAGGCCTAATTTATACACCTTTTCATAGAAAATAATGTTAAAATGCATTTAATAAAACTTATCAGAAATACGTATGTTCAATTACATTTAGTTCTGGTTAATGAAATAAGGCTATTGAGAAATTCAAATTGCGCTTGTATCGTCTGATTGACAAAATTAAAGAGAAATTAAATTTATTTATACTTTTTAACTAGATAACAATATGAACAGATCAATTAGTTACATACAATACAATAATATGCAACGGTATACAACAAACGCCTTAATATATGCAATTTCGGGATCAAGTGTGTCCAAACTGTGGGGGATCAAGTGTGTCCATGTTGAGTATTTATCTTGTTTTGTTTTTAGAATTCAATGAAAAATAAGCAATAGTTAATTGAATGAATTTATTCAATTCTACAACAATAAAACTTTGTCCAGTAAAAATTTGGTACGTTTTGGTTGAACATATTAAAAGTTATTAAACTTTTCTCTTCTGAAGAAAAAAAGGATTGAGAATGCTCAAATAATAAAACCTCTCTAAAACCCATATACATAAAGTCACTAATATCAAATGTTACTCAGATTTAATTATCTATCTAACGGATCCGTTTGCACATATCACTGGTATAAAAATGTGATTAGTTTTCGAGAAAACAGGGGGGGATCATGTGTCCCCGGGGATCATGTGTGTCCAGTTTCCCCTACACCCGCCTGAAACGTGAAGCAACAAAAGTTGGACTGGTGGTGAATGCGTTAAAGACAAAGTACATGCTTGTGGGCGAAACCGAGCGCGACAGGGCCCGCCTGGGTAGCAGTGTTACGATGGACGGGGATTCCTTCGAGGTGGTCGAGGAATCTGTCTGCCTCGGATCCTTGCTGACGGCTGACAACAACGTTAGTCGTGCAATACGAAGACGCATCATCTGTGGAAGTCGGCCTACTACGGGCTCCAGAAGAAACTGCGGTCGAAAAAGATTCGCCACCGCACCAAATGTGTCATGTACAAGACGCTTATAAGACCGGTTGTCCTCTACGGACATGAAACATGGACAATGCTCGAGGAGGACTTGCAAGCACTCGGAATATTCGAGAGACGGGTGCTTAGGACCACCAATGGCGGTGTGCAAGAAGACGGTGTGTGGCGGCGAAGAATGAACCATGAGCTCGCCCAACTCTACGGCGAACCCAGTATCCAGAAGGTAGCTAAATCCGGAAGGGTACGATGGGCAGGACATGTTGCAAGAATGCCGGACAGCAACCCTGCAAAGATGGTGTTCGCTTCCGATCCGGCAGGTACGAGACGGCGTGGAGCGCAGCGAGCGAGATGGGCAGACCAGGTGCAAAACGATTTGGCGAGCGTGGGGCGTATCCGAGGATGGAGAGATGCGGCCTCGAATCGTGCATTGTGGCGTCAAATTGTTGATTCAGTGTTATCTGTTTAGATGTTAACTAAATAAATGAACGAAAACCAGATAAGACCGTTTTGAAATGGAAAGCGGGCTAATTCCAGGCTGTTCCAATCCAGTCGCCTGGTTCACTCAACCAGAGATGGGAGTAGGACCAGTTGATTTCTTTTTGCTCACGCCGATCCGGCTCTCAACACCGAGGTGTCAACCCCCATATAGCCTCACTGCATCAGCAAAGATAACCATGGGATCAAGAAGGCAACTATTCCAGCTGGATTCGAGGGCAGCCCTAAGGGGGACCCAACAATCATGAATAAAGCTGAACCAACCAACAAAACAACTTTAGTGAGCCTCTTCGCAAGAAGAGGTATGGGGAGGGCTCTATTCAACACACGACCTAGTCGTATACAATGCAATATAAGATGCTAAAGTGGAAGCAATATACGTACATGTTGTATGGGGAAGTACCTGTATAGCCTTCACTTTCGCATCTTATGTGACATCATATACGATCTTTTGTTGACTGGGGGTGCTAAAGAGATTGAGCTGACAGAAGCAATCGCCGAGAAGAACGCTAACGGTGCGCCAATTTCCGACATGCAGCAGCGCCATCCGGTGGAGATTGGATCGAGTGGCGTCCTGCTAAGCTTGCAACTCGATGAAATTATCGACCTGTTACCGATGAGTATCATTTGTTTATCGTGTTAATCGAGCCACATCACACTGTCGTTTCATTTCCGAATTGAAAACCGCCAACGTATGACTGCCAAGCGGCCTTCCGCTATCGCCGCACCAGCCGCCATCATCAAGAGCTCTTTCAGAAAGCCAAATAGAGTGATTGAGTTGAACATAAGTACCAGATAGGTTACCGTTATGCGAAAGCTTGCTCAGTGATGAGACCTGACACCTGAAACCAATAGCGGTTCTCAACCTGGGGTACATGTACCCCTGGGGGCACCTTCGCTGGCCCCAGGGGGTACCTTGGACAACGATGCGTAATGGCCGATGTATTACAATTCCAATCAAAACTGATAAAGTTTTCATAATTGTTTACTTTTTTGATATTTCAAAACTTGTTCTAGTACATAATATGCATGGAAATCAGTAAATCAAAGCCTATTTATTCCTACCCTCCACAACCAGCCCAGGACAAAACGTCTAAAGAACAAATTTCAAAAATGCTCAATGCAATCTTCGAAATAAAATGCTAAAACTACGATGAAACCTCCATTTTAGAGGCATGAAGACCTTCCTGAAAACCGCAGTGGTGCCTGGACGAGCGGATATTCCAAGATATATGAAAACGACAGCGTTTGTTACTGTCACCAAAACCTAATAAGCCACCAGGAGTCCACTTGGAGTACAGACCAATCTGTGTATAATAAGTAAGATTTGTCGAGTCATTTAGTAACCATATTTCCACCATATGGGCAATACTTGGAACATGATTGAACGGGTTGGCAATTTAAGACTAAAGAAGCTTCCTGTAAAAACGGGAACATTTCAAATGTTGACACGCCTACTAGCAAGATAAATCAGCAATGAATTAATTTGACATTGGTGGCTAGTTTTGTTTTCCGTGTAAGAGTATGCTAGAAAACTTTCCCATTTCTACCTTTTATTAGGAAAGGAATTCGAATTCTCTCAAGCACTGTAAAAGGTTTTTTTTTTAAAAAATCATATTTTCGCGCTCTCCGAAAACTGGCATACATGCAGACATCACTTCTATTTGTCAAGCTGAGTATATTGGTATATAACATTATGGAACTCCAGGCTTTCTATCTCTTCCTAGACAGGACTGATGCATGCTTCAAAATAAAGAATTAAAGAGAGGAAAAATGCATGATTTTTAAAAAGGAATCATGTTGAAAATGTTGGATTATATTTTCGCTTGCCTTAAACGTAGCAAATGCATCTTTTCAAAGAAGGGATCATATCGCCCCTTGCATTGAACCGAGCAAATATTTGAATTGAAAGAAGGAGTCATATCCTCTCTGGCTTCTGCTGGGCAAATGCATACTTCGAAAGAAGAGATCATTACTTCCCTTTCCTTAAACCGAAATTAAAACAAATGCTCAAGTTGAAAGAAGAAACCATATCGTCTCTTGCCTTCTGCCGGACAAATACATCCTTTGAAAGAAGGGATCATACATTCCTTTGTCTTAAACTGAGCAACTGCCTGAATTGAACAAAGGAACCATATCATCTTTTAACTTCTGCCGGGCAAATGCATCCTATAAATAAAGGAATTTTATCTTTCCTTGTCTTTAACCGAGCAAATGCATGAAAGGAAAGAAGGAACTTTATCGTTTTTTGCCATCTGCCGGGCAAATGCATTATTTGAAAGGAGAAACCATATTTTCTCTTGCAGTCTGTCAAGAAAATGCATCCTTTGAAAGAAGGGATTATATTCTACCTTGCCTTTAACCAAGTAAATGCCTGAATTGAAAGCAGGAACCATATCGCCTTTTGCCTTCTGACGGGCAAATGCATTCTTAGAAAGAATGGATCAAATCTTCCCTTGCCTTAAACTGAGCAAATGTCTGCATTGAATAACGGAACGGATGATATTTTCCCTTGCCTTAAACAGAGCAATTAGCTTAATCGAGCAAATCAATCATATCCTCTGTGCCCTTCTGCCAAGCAAATGCATCCTTTAAAAGAAGGAGGTTCGAGACCCCTCCCCGCTCTAGAAGGGAGGGCCTCCATACGGGGAAGGGCAGTCTGGCCGAATGCCGTTCGGACGAATGCCATTTGGCCGAGTGCCACTAGGCCGAAAGTTGTTTGGCCTAATATACCATTTGGCCAAACGGACCATTAGGCCGAAAGGGTCGTTTGGCCGAAAGCGTCATTTGTCCGAAAGGGTCACTTGGGCGAAAGGGTCATTTAGCCGGAAGGGTCATTTTGCTGAAAGGGTCGTTTGGCCGAAAGGGTCAGTTGGCCAAAAGCATAATTAGGCCGAAAGGGTCATTTGACCGAAAGGGTCATTTGGCCGAAAGGGTCGTTTGGCCGAAAGGGTCGTTTGGCCGAAAGGGTCGTTTGGCCGAAGGGGTCATTTGGCTGAAAGGGTCATTCGGCTGGAAGCGGCTTACTTCCTACAGTGAGAAGAGAAAAATGAAGAGTGAGAAGTGAGACGTCTCACTACTCTCATAACTGTGAAGAATGAGTAGTGCGAAGAGGGTAGTGAGACGTCCCACTAGTCACTCCGCGCTTCTCAGTTTTACAGCGAGAAGTGAGAAGTTAGGAGTGAGAAGAGAGACGTCTCACTGGCCTAGTGGCATTCGGCCAAATGTTTTTTCCGACCGAATGGGTTTCGGCCAAACGACCCTTCCCCCTTCCATAGAAATGAAATGCAAACTTCTGCATAACTCGAGAACTAATCAAACAAATGGAATCGAATTTTGCTTGAGGTTTTTGAAGCCAAGATTTTTTTCTATGATGGTGTCCCCGCTCTGGTGCTCTCATACAAATAAAACACACATTTCTGCGTAATTCGGGAACTAATCAAGCAAATGGACTCCAATTTGGGATGTGAAAAGAAAAAGTTTTGAGGTTTGCTCTGCCTAATGAAATCGATTAGCACAGTAAACATCACAACTTCAACTGTGAATACAAAATAACTAATTAATTTTGGGCAAGACGAAGTTCGACGGGTCGGCTTGTAACTAATAAAATAGTTTTTGCTTGAGTACTTACAATTTTGCTATCCGAGTTTCAGTCTTTTGTAGTTTGTCTTAGTCAACGACGATCTTGCTACTTACTCAGAGGTAAAATAATGTTAAGCAGAGAAGGCAGATAATGAAAACTTCATGAAGACTACCAATGTTCCTTCGAGCAGTGATTTGATACTATATTTAATTCGAAACAAATCAATGCAAAGCAACTCTCTTATAATGTTCGAAAGATAATAATTATAAAGAATTGAACATACTATGCATAAGTTCCGAAATCAATAAGAACACAACTATTATGCCAAATGACCATTATGCCAATTAGCGATTATGCCGAACAGCCAAATGATAAACGGCGTTATGCCAAACGACTTTATGCCAAGTGACCTACCACCGTAGGAAAGCTACTGGAGAAGTGGGAGGATAGTCGACCGAGCATTTCGGTTTTCGAAGATGACGGTCTTCTCTGGGCGCCATTAAAGCGGTGGTTGATACTGTAGAGGCCACCATCGACGTGGAATCTGTTACTGCGCAGTAATAACACTCGACGTGTGGTATGCTAAGAAAATTATTTTGAGCTTTTTCTTCAAGTCGAGTCAAGTACGAGACACTGAGGACGACCTTACTGTTGAGGTCGAAATACGTATCTGTCAAGGTACAATTAAGCGTTGGAATAAAATGGGATTATACAAACTCGTCTTATGACAAGTGTGGAATGCGTTCAACAGTGCCCGCTGGGCGGAGATTGCGAACTCGTTGCTTCAGCTGGGAGTACCAGTAGGGCTGTACAATATTCTGGTAAGCTACTTCCAGAATCGAGTTCTGATCTACGAGACAGAGGAATTGATGATTTTCCACAAAAAAAATAGCACTTTTAAAAGCAAAATTGCAATTATAAAAAAAAGAACTTTCCATAAAGAAATTAAAATGTTCCACTGAAAAATATAAAATCTCCATAAATAAATCAAAATTAGCAATGAACAATTACAAAAACATTTACAAAATAAATATTTTTTTTCCACAAAAAAAACTTTCAATAAAGAGCAATAAAAAATATAAAAATTTCCAGAAAGAAATACAAAAAGCAATTTTATAATTGCAATTTTTGCTTTTAAAAGTGCTCATTTATTTTTGTTTTTTGGAAAATTCTCAATTGTTTATGGAAATATTGCATTATTTGTAGAAATTTTATATTTGTTTAATACTCATACCCTAATTTATTTATTGGCAATTTCCTTTGTTTGTGGAAAATTTCTAATTCATCATGAAAATTTTATTTTACTGTAATTCGATCAGTCTTGTCGAGGCAATGATTGCGTAATCATAAGCTACAGCGCACCATAAAACGAAGATAATACATAGTTGTCGGAAACCGGAGATCGGTGCAGTTGACGTCAGCTGTGGAGGATTTTCTGAGGCATTTCATTTGTAATACTCCAGATGCTCCTGTCAAGCAAGACCATAAAGTAGCTTGGACTCGGCTTTTGTTCATATGAAGTTCATCTAGTTCATTTGTATAAAAAAAATCAGAAGGCTTTGAAGATTTCATGCTTTCCGACCAGCAGACATCGTACATTCAACTGACCCAAAGGCGGACCAACTGAATAAGAAATTCGTCGATGGTCGTATCTCTTGGTTGTATCGGTTAGCTGGAGATCCCTGATCCGGTATTTGTGCATAAAAATTGCCTCGCCAGGGAAAGAATTCGCGAATACGAAGGTAATGCCTCTACTCACTCTCAGTGTTGTCCTACACTCAGGGCGATCTAAACGATTTTTTTAGTCTTAACTTAGTAAGATCAACTAATAAAAGGATATTTGAATTTTATAAATGTCATGTGAACTGTCAAAAAATACACGCCAGAGCCACAGGAGCGTGCACGCTCCACTTTGCTTGTGTAGTAACGATAGCGTTGTAGACAAGTTTTTAAGTTAAGTTTACCATTCTAAAGTGTTTTATGCGATATAGCGAAAAAAAAAATTTGGCTGCCGGTGGGACTTGAACCCACATTTATGGCTATGGAATAACTTCTCGCAAGGGCAGCTGTTGTATAATTGGTAATACGTCCGTGTACTTAATGGAATAGTGTGGGTTCAAGTCCCACCGACAGCCGAATTTTTTTCCGCAATATCTCATAATAACACCTTAAAATGGCAAACTTAACTATGTGTAACATTAAACATCTTTTCCAAAAAAAAGTAAAAATCTGACTTTCCTCACAAGTCCTTTTTCTAAGAAAAAGTTGTTAACAAGTTCACATGCAGGTGGCATTGATTGAGAATTTGCCATTCCATTACTGAAAGCAGCAAAAACTAGGTTCACTGGGTAACCTGGGTAGAAGTAAATACGGTTCCCGCACGTCTGTAGAACCATCGGCCATCATCAATGGAAGCAGCTCTCAAGTCTAATTTTCTTGCAATAATTAAAAATACCAGTCAAACGTTAACAAATCCATCCTTAATGATCGTGTGATTGTTCTCTCTTTAAAGTGTTGAATTTTATTTGATCTAGGTATCTCAGAATGAATAAACCTAATCTATAACACAATCCAGCATGAATCAAGTTAACCTATTAAGCAAAACACCAACAGCTTTTATGCAATTACAAACAAATCTATAGCATGCAAAATAAGATGATCAGACCAGTTAATCATTCAAGTGAGCGATGAACAGCCGGCACTGCAACAATGTAACGAAATTGCTTCTTTCTTGTCTACGTAACGAATTCGTTTCTCCATGTCCAGTAAGGCGGCTGTATGGGCTTCGGGTGAGGTCTGCTGCCCTTTCAAACCGTTCGTTGTAATAGATTTAATGGTGATTTATCGGTCGGTGCATATTGCGTTATTTGTGCATCAATTACGATTCATGAGGTATGGAGAAATCATTGGCTTAGGTAAAAATAGGTGGGAAATATTGAGAAATGGCCAACAGGAAATTGATCATTTGTAAGACATGCGTAGTGTCTGGAAGTTTGTTTTGATTCATTTTTTGTCTTTTTCTTTTAGTTTAGTAACAAATTGTAATTATTTGTATTGCATATGGGCACGTGTTGCTTGAATTCAAATATTTTAGTAAATTAACGAGTAGCGGTTCTAAAACAAAGGGGTGTTTTTTTCCTGCTGCATAACTTCACACCTCAGTAACTTGCAACGCACTACAGAGCACACCATACCAACCCAACAATTTATCATGTTTTCCTGATTTTCACCTCCACATGTGCTGCACTAAGTATGGCTCATATCCCCTGCAGAGCAAACCATTTCCTTGATTGGAAATTGTACATCCCGACAAGTCTCGCTGGTTTCCTTCGTCGGTATGTAATTCTATCCTGATGAATTTGTCAACGACAACTTGTCGTCGTCTACTTCCTTGAATGGATGCAAATATCACACTTTTCATGGATGTCCCAAAAAAAACCTCAACAATCGCAGACATGTGTTCCAAAGTGAATCGCACTTGTGGCAGGACAACTGCACCATAGTGCTTATACGTGTTTAAAAGCAGGGTATTGAAGCAGGAAAAGTCACTGAACTGCATCTATCACAATCCGTCGTTTCCCGTGTCGTATTATGATTTGGGCGCGAGAAAAGCAATGGAATCTGAGCATTTGGATTTTTTTCTACGGATATCTAACATAGATGAAAAATCAAACGATTTACAAATTGAGGAGGTGCTGAAAGTGCTGAGTACCACTGCTCTATCTAGGAACGCCAAAATTTAAACATTTGAGCATTTAAATATGCTATATTGGAAGAAGAACTTTTTCAAAGACAACTCGTTTCTGAGCCTCGATAAATTTGTTTGACACATAACTGAATATGTAGCCAGTAATCACAATTTCTGCTCACTGCTGGGTAGATCGACAGATGTTTCCATAAAGTGCTCCATTTACACAATTCCATAAAGCCCGTACAGCAAACTCCTGGAGTAAAAACCGAGCGTTATCGAATTCAGTCCAACGCAGAAGATACGGTTCATATCACTTACAAATGCTTGCTCTCAAAAAAGGAAACAGGTGACGTCGAGCGTCATTGTCAGCGTCGCCGCTGCGTCGATCGTCATCATCGGCAGAAAAAGGACTCGTTCACTGGCTTGCGCGCGCGTGGGTCCGCTGTAGGTATGTGCGTAGAGGCATGAAAGCGGAACCAAAGCAAAGAAGGAAACCGAACGGGGCGCTCGCAGTGCTATTACTCATATCTGCTGCTGATGCCCTACATATGAATCGGCCGGAATATCTGCATGTGCACCGAAAAATTCGAACCAACCAAGGAGGGGGTGCCGGCGATGTGATGGCGTGTGCCGATTGTCGGTTTCGATGAGTGCACCGCCGCCGCAGTAGCACTAAAAATAAATCGTCACGCAGCAGTTGAGCCGAGCCGAGTTGGGTTGGGGTGCAAGGGATCGCTCGCGGCTAGGGGTTGATGAATTCCTTCGGCTTTTTTTTCGTCCTGAATTGTTGTTGCGGGCTCACGTTGAAGGAGGAAGTAGAGGAATTTTTAATTGACTGACATATGGTGGAATATTGCTGGTGCTCTACCGAACGTTAACGATTTGGATGATATTTGAAATATATGAATGTAAAGCATTATAAAAGAGCAGGGACGGTTCCAAGAGTTTGATTCATTTCCAGATATTTAACCCATTGAAGCAGTAACTTATGTCAATCTGTAAGATTTTGCAATCAAAAAGTTACGAACACGTTGTGAGATGGGTTTCGCAGCTAATCGAAAGCTGGCCTCTTATCTGATAGAACCAGGCTCCCGGTAGGAATTCCAGTTGTGGTCAATGCTACCAAAACTTTCAAAAAGTCCTCTCTTGAGTATAACTTCTGACATTAATAAATTATGGTTGCAGCAAGCTACAAAGGTTCCACATCTCTATTCGACAGTTTTTTTCTTAAGACAATTCATATAATATTCATATATTCATCGTCATGGACACACCCAGTTATTTTTTTACACGGGTGGGTTTCAGTCGATTATGTCCTTTAGCGTTAGTGAAACTATGAACCACTATAACCACATGAAAAAAATCACAAAAAATCCAAGAAAATTCAGGTGGTATTTACAAAGCTGTTAAAATATCAGGTTACCCATGAAATTAAAGAATACCAACCATGTAAAAAAATATTAGGTGTACACTGTACATTATCGTTCAGTGCCAAATGCGCTGTAAACAAGCGGCAATCGGATAGGGCAGCAGCGTACGAACGTCAAACACAAGCCAATCCGATTAAAGCGCTATATTAACCACCTTCAAAAAATTGAATCCACCGTTAAAACGGTGAACGATGAAACATGTGTTGAGTGAGGCATCTGTGTGGAGCGACTTTAGATTTTAAGGGAAGGAGTTTTGACTACGGACGTACAACCAAATACTAATTAGTATTTGATACAACTGCCCATTTATTTGCGCTCAAGATGTTGCAGCCCGTCAGCCACACAAGTTTCCCAGTAACGAGTAAAAATGGCTTAAGCGCCACTCCCGCAGCAGACCATCTACCGTGTTTGAGGATTGCCCGACCAGTGAGACCCTTACAGACCCGAATAAAGGGGATGAAAACGAGCTGGCTGACAGCTTGTCGAGCGGCCGTCAACGAGGACGGTTTGATAACTTCCCGACGAACTCATTCACTATTGGTGACAGACAGACGACATCTCATCCGCTGCCTTGACTTTCAGTGCCTGTACTCACGGTGCCATTTAAATGTACCTCGTAGTGCTGCTTCCACCTTTCGATCACCACACGTTCGTCCGTCAAGATGCTCCCATCCTTATCTCTGCACATCTCGGCTCGCGGCACGAAGCCTTTGCGGGATGCGCTCAGCTTCTTCTAGAACTTGTGTGTTCCTTAAGAACGACATAGCTGTTCCATCTACTCACATTCCGCTTCTTCCAGGTGGCGTTTCTTCTCCTGAAAAAGGCGGGTCTGCTGCCTTCAATTCCATCTTAGCGTTCCACGGTCTGCGGGGTCTTTGGTACAGCGCAACCACCCGCGCTGTGTCCTTCTCCTCCAGAATCTGGCTGCACTCTTCGTCAAACCGTTCGATCCGGCGACTTCGTCTCACATGTTCGACGTAGTTCTTTACTGTTTCGTTAATGGCTACCTTGACTGTATTTCAGCAGTCCTCAAGAGGAACCCCACCCCCACAAGCTCACCCTCTTCCGGCAACGCTGCCACGAGATGCTGCGTTTATGCAGTGGCGACATAAGTTTGCTTCAGTCGCTCTAGGTCGTACCGCGGTGGCCGTCGGTACCGAACGTTGTTGATGACGGATAGTTTTGAGAGCAGTTTAACCATCACTAGATAGTGGTTAGAGTCAATGTTAGCACCACGATATGTCCTGACGTCGATAATGTCGGAGAAATGCCGTCCATCAATCAGAACGTGGACGATTTGTAATTCTGTCTGCAGTGGTGATCTCCAGGTGTACCGATACAGAAGGCTGTGTTGGAAGTAGGTAAAATTATTTTTGGAGGCGACGAAATCAATTAGTCGTAGGCCGTTATCGTTCGTCAGTTCGTAGGCTCTAAACTTTCCAACAGTCGGTCTAAACTCCTCCTCTTGGCCAACCTGAGCGCTCAAATCTACTATGATGATTCTGACGTCGTTGCTTTGGCTGCTGTCGTACTCACGTTCCAGCTGAGCGTAGAATGCGTCTTTCATCAAAGCTTCCGGAGTGTGGGCTGTGGCGCTGATTATGCTAAAGTTGAAGAATAGGCCTTTGATCATCAACCAGCATATTCTTTCATTGATCGGCCACCATCCGATCACGTGCCTTTGCATATCGCCCATCACTATGAATGTTTCCAGCTCGTGTGTGTTGCCACAGCTCTGGTAGGTCTGATTACCTCCAAACGTTCGCACCATTGATCCTTTCCAACAAACCTCCTGCAGCGCTACGATGCCGAATCCACGGTCCTTGAGCACATCGGCGAGTATGCGAGTGCTCCCTATTAAAATGAGGAATATGCATTTCCCCGAACCGAGTTTTCAATCGCTAGTCTCTTTTCGTGGTCTTTGCCGTTTGTTCCGGTCCGTATTCTCTTAATGATTATGGAATTCCATATCTAAATGTGTAGATTATGTAATTATGCCCATCGGAATCACTATTCTGCCATTCTATGTATGTTAGTTTTTCGAGATTTCAACTGAGCGCTTTCATTCAATTGTTTTTTTTTTTCGAAAACACTCGAGAACCAAACACATCAAGTCGGTTTGTCTCATTGTTGAATTCCTGTTGAGCTCATCATTATGACAGGATCTGTTGTTTTATAGATTGTTGCTTATAGAAATGGTTTGCAATACTTAGCCTAGCCACTTTTAGTGGCGAAAAAGGCCGGCTGAAAGGATCTTTATTCTAAGTGATATCACTGTCATCTAACAACATCAACCACATGGGCAGTATAGTTTTATTTATTAAGCATGACACGAAATCTCGTTGTCGACCATAGTAGTCAATATCAAAGTCAAATACTCAGCGGGACTAATATGCGTAGAAATCCGCATTACTGTCCCGCTAAACTGTTTTCATGAATGAGGTCGAAAATTGTATTTCTGAACTTAAATCTCGTGTCTAGTGATGTAAACTTCCTAAATTATCTACTTATATGCAGCGCCGTAGCGTGTGGTTGGCCAGGTTGGCCCTCGCCAAGGGCTCCAGGCCTGTGGGGGGCGCTGAAATCCAGAATTGCACTTTGGGAAGTGATGGTAAATCCCACCAAGGTTTGGTGGTTGGATACCACTTGAATTTTCTTTGTTTTTTGTGAATTTTTTTGTGGGGTTTACTCATTATTTTATTGATGCTGAAGGTCTCAATCGTTTAAAATCAAACCATGTAGTAAACCTTGATGTATTCTCAAATTCACTGACTCAAAGTGTTTCAGATTCACCAGAGCTTTTACCAGAAAATTCTCTCGGGGACTATATCCGTAATCAATCGTTTTACTTCCGAAAGGCCATTTTCCGTCAATAACTGATACAGGTACCAGAACGTCGGCTCTGGGAGCATCTTCACTAACTTTTTTTTTATCATTTATCTGATGCAAAAGGAAGGAGGAAAATGGGAAGGAACAAGAAATAAAATTGAAAAAAAGAATGGAACAAGTTTCTGGAGAGTACCCATTTCAATTTTCCTCCCATTCCTCGATCTCTCCTTACCTCGATAATCTGTAATAGCGCCTGTAATTGATACTCGGAAGTAGTGATAGGGAGTTTGGCAAACTATTTGAGGATCTATCGCATTCTATCGGTAACTATTGCATAACATTCAGTGATATTTCCAATTCCTTCAAACTAGACCCTTGCATAATGGTGGAAAAACAAGCAAAGCTGTTGAATATTCGATGATACGTGGAATTTGTTTTTTTTTATTCTGCGTATATACAATCTGGTAAAGCATTAAACGAGGCATTTATCTAAAGACATGCTGAATTCAAGAATCTGCTTCGAGGGATTTCAGTAATGATGACAACTGATCCACTTGAAAGTTATTGGCCTAACCAATGCAACCAATGCTACCAAGCTACCGATAGACCCACTCCAGGAATTGATATATCTTGATTCAAATAGGTCCGGAGTTGTTTCTTTTTTAATACGACTTGGTCCAATCGATATTTCTACCTTCTACCAATCCTCTCCAAAGTTGTAAGGTACACTGGGGGAAGTGGAAAAGGAAAAATCGATAGTGCATGTTTGAATTAGTGTAAAACCATTTCCAATGATTTAAATGCGTTCAATCAAAATGGGCTATCAAAAATAGTCAATTTTGTACCAACTGTGCGGTAATTCATACCATTTTGGGCGCTTGAAATTTATGGAAATAGATTTTAAAATAAGGAGTTATTTTTCCACTTAACCCAGTGGGATGGGGTAAGTGGAAAAACCATGTTACATTGACCTTCAATAGTGAAAAGTAGTTACATATAACTAAAATCAATACGATAATTACTCTGAGTATATTTTGTGAAATAAATTCATTACTTTAACGGAATAGATCCTCAAGGAATTCTCGTAATAGCTAGAGGAGGGCTGGTTTTGCCTTCTCGAACACTAAGTGTACGTCAAGTCTATATGTTCGCCCCAAAGATGAACTTTTTAAAGGAAAAATGGGACTTACAGGATTATAAACTAAGCAACTTACTTTAACGAATTGAGATGATGTCTGTATGTGCGTATTTGTATGTATGTGTGTGCGCAAAACACGTACAAAATTATCAGCTATTCTTAAGCACTTTTCCTTAACCAATTTGTTCGCACAAAAAATTGCATTCAACGGCGAAACTTGTTATGAATAAAAATTAATGTGAATTTTACAATACATTTACCTATAAGTGCTATTTTTAACTTTCTTATACATTTTTTTCATATGTAAAACATGTGAAAGGCATCAATACCGAAAGGTGGATTAATCAGGCATTTTCTATTTTTTTATGAGTCCAATACCACTGGAATCACAATCATAACAAAGAAGGAACATATTTAGATGCACAGCTATCGAAATAAACCCTGGAGGAAAGAAAAAAATTGCGTAATTAAAACATTATCCACTTCCCCCGCAGTGTTTGATACCTGGGGTAAGTGTAAAATCTTTGAATTATTTGCTTTCTTGGTACAAACCACTACCAATTGAATGGGATTAGTTTAATTGTATTATAATGGTCACCTGTGATAAAAATTCACTTGAAAAAAGAACAATTGGTACAAATAAGAATAGATTTTATGAATGCAAAAATCAACTTTTCGCGAAACCTTAAATTACAGTTCAAGCGTTAACCGTGTAAGTGTATGTATTATACAAATTTCAACACAGTATTAGTGTGAGCATCAAAGTATATTCTTGCATAATGTTATGATTTGGTAAAAACTGTAAAATCTGTACAATTCCAATTTTTCAAGTCGTTTTTTACACTTACCCCCTTTTTCCACTTCCCCCAGTGTACCTTACTTTATTTGAAGTCCAGTAGTTCTTTCAAAATACCGACCAAAGCGATTCTGAAGGTCATTGAATCCACTCCTAAGCAGGGTCCTTCTTGGTGCAACTACGTCCGATAGTGATCCAACCACTGCTTGACCGGCACACACTGGGGCAGCCCTGGTTCAAACATGGAATAAACCTCTCAGTCATTGAAATGACGAAAATGACCATAGGTATCTTCAGCGAAGTTTCAATGCGAACATCATTGCCGACATTTTGGTCAATATTCATCATTTTAGTGTTAATCGCATAAAAGTCCTAAACGCCAAATTGGCCAAACAGCGTTTTTAAAGAATAATTTTTTCTGCGAAGTTGCTTATCACTTAATTTCGATGAACCTTGCTAAAAATTTCAAATTTCCAGAGCCTACTGTGATGATTTATTTACTTATTTTGAAAAGAAAGACCAAAAAATTAAATTTGATCAGTGATTGTACTTTTTCAACACTTTTAATATTGGATATTATTCAAAATCATAGATACTGGTAAAATACACGATTCGTGGCGTTGATCCTGTTAAAAAAAAATGATTTTTTGGCGATTAATCGTGGAAAAAGGCAAATGTATGGTATTTTTCACATATGCCGATTATGCGATAGGGCAGAGACGGGCAGCTGTTTTAATCGCAGATATATTACACTTTTTGCAAATATCACATTGCATAGTAAAAATAGTACATATTTACTGGTATTCAATTGTTTGGTATAAAAAACTAAATAAAATATCCATATCACATTTAAACAACTAATCTTTTTCCATTTTCTTCTATGTCGATACGAATATGTCTTACAAACTTTATCTTCCAGAGGGTAATAATCATATTTTATCAGTCTTTAAAAACATATATGTTAAAAAATGCGATGCGAATTTGAATTTAATTCATCGTACCATGTTGTTAAATAATTTTCCCTGTTAACTAAGCAAAAATCATTAGGAGGTATATTTTATAGCATCAGTACTGGCATTCAGTAAAATTAATTTTGAAAAAAATCATCGAATATCATGTCTTTGGGAAAGTGTTTGTTTGAAAGGGCATGAATTTTTCTGTCCATTGCCGATTAAAACAGCTGCCCGTCTCTGCCCCATCGCATAAACGGCATATGTGAAAAATACCATAAATTTGCATTTTTTCCACGATTAATCGCCAAAAATCATTTTTTTTAACTGGATAACCGCCACGAATCGTGTATTTTACCAATATCTATGATTTTGAATAATATCCATTAGTAAAAGTGTCGAAAAAGTACAATTACTGACAAAATTTCATTTTTTGGTCTTTCTTTTCAAAATAAGCAAATAAATCATCACAGTAGGCTCTGGAAACTTGAAATTTTTAGCAAGGTTCATCGAAATTAACTGATAAGCAACTTCTCTGAAGAAATCACACTTTAGAAACGCTGTTTAGCCAATTTGGCATATGAGACTTTTATGCGATTATAGCTAAAAAATGTGACTAATGACCAAAACGTCGGCATTGATGTATATTGAAACTTCGCTGAAGACAACCATGGTCAATTTAATCATTCCAATGACTGAGAGGTTTATTCCATGTTTGAACCAGGGCTGCCCCAGTGTGCGGCACACTTGAGGGATGGATTTTATTGCTCTAGCTAAATCCACTAGTTTTTTTTGGCTTGCGTTGGTTTATTTAATCTTTTAGAAAATCATAAAATTTCTAGTAAAGGGTTTTTAAGAAATGTTTTGGCCTTTTAAATAATCCTTACTTCCTACCTATTTGAACACATGCAGGGTATAAAGGCTAAAGAAATTCATAAAGCAAACAGAAAAAGAGTAGTAGGCTCCGCTCAGAATGGAAGCATTTTTTCAAGTGTGACAGTTTTCTTTCGTAAAGGATTTTTTTTTTCAAATTAGTGCAAATATAGAATACTCTATCGAAAAAGCCTTGTTTGGTTAGCCTGACCTTTTGAGGAGCCCAAAACGCAGGGAAAAAAGTGAATGAATCATTATTACTCCATTATGGCTGCCCGTTGCTGATTGAACATGCTGATTATTGTCGGAAATATGATATCTTCGTCGCTATACGTGCCCTGTAGAATCCTGCAGCTGATTAGTGACGAAGGAGATCTATGAGTGCGTTCCAGGTCTTTTCTTTTAATGCCATTACTGAATGCCACTTGGAGTCAGCTAAGTATCATTTGTTTTTAAATATATTCATTAATTCATTCATATTATTTGATTTATTCGTTTCCCGGCGCCGTTTCTTTCTGTTATGCTAACGAATTATTATTTCGGTTTGAAGATGACGTTGGCCAAAAAGTACTGTTGACAAGATATTTTCCTGTGGAATGGCAAATTTTCAAATCATTTCTACATGCTAGCATTAATTTATTTCCACAAAATATAAAAATCAGAACAATAGAAAATGAAAACAAGTTAAATCATAAGAGAACATGAATTCCTTTCAACACCAGCACTTAGTACATTCAGTTGGGAAGTTAGAACGCACCTGTGTAGCGGTTTCGTGGGATCAAAATCTATCACATGTTGTGCATATGCTTAAGTCAAGTTTCAGATATAGTAGCCAACACTTAATAAATCTATAAAATCATGCCATGTTGCTGATATAACTTTGCTTCATTTTAATTAAGAAAATTATTTTGGGCTTTTTTTCATTTTAATATTCTTTGCAAATTCTTTGGTCTTACAAAACTATAACAGTAAGCTTACATTTAATAATAAACAGGATTTATTCATTTGTTTGTAAGTAAAAATTCTAATTAATCTTTTCTTAGACTTACCAAAAGTATAAATCTAGTTAAATCTGTATAAAGACAGTTATTGTCTCTTATGAAAATTATAGCTAAATGTCCATACACTGAATTTATTTCATAATTTACGAAACTTTTGCGTCTGAATAGTACGACAAAAAATTTATTACATCCACTGATAAGCTTGAACCTTCATTTACTTTTAGAGAGCGTTGTTCAGGACAATATTTTTTATCAAAGAGTTACTTGATGTGAACGCACTGGAAGTATTGCTGAGGAGTATCAATTTGACTGCGGCAGCGACAGCAGCAGCCTTGACACTAACAGCTACGAACCCTATAGAAACATTGACAGCCTCTAAATTCACCACAGTTGGGTGTTGTGATTACCTTCCAATGAAGCCAAGAAGGATGGGAAGTGCAAAATTACAGGAAATGTTGTGGTCTTCTGGATATCCATGATTAATCTAGTTCAAAATTGGAGCTCTTTTGATGATGGACGAACTACATATATCGGTGAGCACGTTCCAGTTTTTTTGTCATTCTAGCTTTGATTGCTCCAACAATTTATAAATTCAAAAATCTATCACTAAATACGTACAGGGCATCGTTTGCTACTATTGCCGCGGATATTGTGGGAGTCCCAGATATCCGGTTCACGCTTTAGTTAGTAACGGTGGCTCTTCTAGACCTTCTACTCCCTGAGTAGTTAGTATGAATAAGGGCGTCCTTGTGAAGTTTTGCTGTACCTGTTATGATTGATTAGTACATCCCATTCCCTGCACTTTCTGAAGAAACCTTTTTTGCTTCAGATGTGAATCCTTTTTGTGGTACTAGTCTTCGTAACAAAAAGGGCACCATTACGGAGCATGAGATCTGATCAAATTATTCGTAGTACTACTTGACCAACACCCCCAGCTGGGTGAGGGATAGAGGATGACACACACACAAGAAATTCATAAAGCAAACATTTATTAAATCTACCACACAAAAAAGGTGATTTTAAAAATATATTCCCACCTCTTATCATACTATTTGCCTTGAACATGCACGAAAGTAAGGGGCGCCCAACAACGGTTTCGCCAAGGGCGCTGGGAGTCCACGCTACGGCTCTGCTTATATGAGGTCCGGAGCAAAAATAGTAGTTTTGTTTCAAACACGTTTTCCTCAATTGCATTTCTTTGAATTTGATATAAGTATGCGTAGAAGTATTGGTTAGGGTACTGTATGCAGAATCGGACCCATATATTTACCAATATGCGTGAGTGAGTGAGTAAGTTAGTGAGTGAGCAAATGAGTGAATGGGTGAATAAATGAGCTCTCTGTGAAGGATCTAAATAGCGGGACCTTGCCATGGTGCTCTTAAGAAAACAAAACAACAACTGTATCGAAACCGATGCTGCATTGCTTATCAGTAGTAATGGAGTAATTCGACATGCACTCATACACTAAGGATACGGGTAACGCTACAATAAATCTAACAACTGGTTGCAGTGGCACACCCGAACAGGAAAAAAAGTAGATATAAAAGTAAGTGAGCGAATTTGTGAATGTGTGAAAATGTGAGTAAATTTTTAGGAATATTTAGGATTAGGGAAAATTAATAAATGAGTTAGTCAGTCGTCGCTAGACTATTCAAACAACGGTTCGGTCCCATTTTCTGTTCTGAGGCATCATAATTTTTCTTTAATTGCTTTACCATTTTATTGGGAAGAAATACATCAAATGTTCTTATTTCTTCTGGAACGGCTTTTGATGTTCTCTGTAGTGTCAACTTTTTGTTGACGAACCGCTTTTGTTCAATTTTGCTTTTAGTTCATCTGATTTTAGAATGATTATCAGTCCTTCATATGATAATTTTTTTCATCTTATTATTGTTTTTTGTCCTTTTACATATCACAATCTTCCTGGATGGCCTTAAGCAACTTTTCAAATATATACAGAAAGACTTGACATTTAATGAATTTAAAAATTAAAATTCTTAATACCGTATTGTTCCTTCAAGACGTTATACATGACGAGGTTTTATTCCATGTTCCCTAGGCACACTTAAATGCAGTATCATCTAGTAAACATGAATAATCTCTTGTTATGCACTTCCATATAACTAGTCGACATTCATACATTTCGCTTCTTTAAAAAACGCAAAGTTTCAAACAAACAAAATTATACATATAGCTATAGCAGATCCCACACTATTCAGCTGTTTTTTTGGCCATTTGGCCGATTTTGCCATTTTTTTGAAAATCAACTTTATTCCGGCTAGAATAGATAGTGTGCGACGGCCAGTCGATAATTCTCCTTCCGCTATTTCCGTGACCGCAAACCTCGTGTCCGCTCTCCGAGAAGTCTTGATTGAGCTGAGGTTTAGAACGCAATCCGTAAGATGCACAAATTTGATGTCTGTTCGTGCGATGGACGTACGGGATTAATTAGATTACCGATTTTTAACAGTCTCAAAACTCAATTTTTCAAAAAAGTTTAGCGCCTTTAATTCATTGTTCAAATAGTTTGGGAGTTCGTCGGTCGATTTTTTTTTATTTTCTTTTTTTTTTGAGCATTATGACCGCACAATTCGTAGTTGCTACTCCGTGATTGACTAGAACTTGCGAAATTGTACAGAGAACACAATAAAAGGGGCTTGGGAATAGCTACCCATTCTCAATGTACACGTTTCGGGAGCTCAAATATCTAAAATCAATAACGGCGCCGGCCACGTCCTTACGGTCATATAGGAAGGGAAGGATTGTTAGTCCGACTCTCGTTGCTACTAGAGACCGAGAACACCTCTGCATCTCCACGATTGTCTTGGGATAGGATATCGTTTTAGTTACAAAGGATAATTTATCTGGATTCACTTCGGTAAGTGATGCGATCTATGGGATGGGAAATAACACTCTCGCTGTCTGAAACTTTCACTTTCTGATTTATTCAATTCACTCACCCGCGCAAAGCAGAACAAAATTACGACGACCGGCCGATCGTTTTGCCTTCCGCACAAAGCAAAACTAAACTTCGACGACCGGCCGATCCGCTTACTGGAGAAACACGACCGGATAAGAAACAAACTTTCACTTTCTGATTTATTTACTCACCCGCACAAAGCAAAACTAAACTTTGACGACCAGTCGATCCGCTGACTCGAAACAAGAGCCAACACGCACTGAACTAATTAACTTTACTACCGGCCGCGCAATGCAAAACACAAAATTTCGGCAAATCGCGCGATCGTTCGGCCGTCCGAGACAAGAGCCAACACGCACTGCAGTTTGGGAGTTCGTCGGTCGATTGATGCAAAAATCTCCTATATCCTGCGTCAAAAACTTATAGCGTATGTATTATCCAAGAGCTGTGGATGATTTTTCATAAGAAGGATTATATTCATTAAGACCGATTTGCTGCCAAATAAGTTGACTTATATTACCTGAAATTTTATACGAAATTGTAAAAGCATCTGTCACCAACTGGTTCGGTGTTGATCGATTTGACCGCTGAGAAATTGGGGTGAGCAGCTCTTATCATCTGCCTACACAATTCGACCCGGTTGAATATGTATACGAAGTCAATAGCATATGTAAATAAATTCATCTGCCTCAAAGGATTGATTTTTAACAGTGACACGAATCACCACCTAATCCAATGAATTATTTCCCATTAGATCGATTCAGCTCTAGTTCGTCGTTGATGAATATTTCCATTGGAAAACGTGCGTATGTTCATGCATTTGTTTCTATTCTGAACATCCGCTGATATCCAAGTCGGTTCAGATAAGCGGCTTATCGTAAAGGCGATGAAGCCCAGCCTAGTGGAGTTGTGATGAAAGGACGGTGCGCTGCTTTGATTAGCATAAATGTTTCGAGATCGATGTGAGAAATTTGATTCAGAAACAACCCCGGATATCGCGATTCTATGATCAGTTGGATGCAAATCGCTGGAGATGTCTTAAATCTGTTAGCCATATGAAAATGGAACTCCGCGCTATTGATATTCATAGGTAGCAGCTTTCGTCACTTGATCGAAGATTAGTGGGAATCGGATAGCCGCAGCTGCAGCATGGCATGAGAGCATAAATTTCAATACCATTGTTGGTGAATCAATCATTCTCGTTTCGAAGCTAAAAACACGGTTTGGATTCGTGAGATAATTTATTGGCAGAATACATGAATTGTTCGTTGGTCACACCTGATGTTGATTGACTAATCATTTGAAACAGTTTATTTCAACTAAATTAGCATGAAAGCATTATATTATTGTACAATAATGTTAATGTTGTTCTAGCCTGAAAGCCGTCCTGCCTCAATAATTAATAAGTGTTGTTTTCCAAAAATATGTTTGTGCATAATTATTTTTGCTTTTATGAATGTTATTTTCTACCATCGGATCCAAAGTTAAATTTTCTTTTCCATTGAAACAGAACTAAGGAGAGTTAGTGGCTTGAAACATGTACAGAAAATAAAACCAACATGCCCATTAGTACTGCGACTTGGTCTTACCTTTTCGTCACATTAAGACACAATCCCGTTCGTAACTAAATGCTTCTGTTAATACATTGTAATTACAACTAATCGAACACAACTGCCATCCATTTGGAAGCCGTTCGCTAAACCGCGCGCTCGCCTTTGTATCTGCTGGAACGTCCCTAAGCTTGGCAATAATAATAAACAACGCTGGCTGGCTGTGCAATATCCATTTTAGGCGTCGTCGTCGTCGTCGCACAACTGGAGGAACGCACTCACGGGCGAGAAAACAGTAATGCTTACACGTCCGTCGCTGTCTCTGCCGCCAACAGAACACACTCCGACAAGGGCCCTTTTACCTTTGGATGCCGCCACCAGCTACTTATTACGACGCATTTAGCGCTTCAAAATCGTAAACAACCCATATTACTTTATTTCTCTAAATTGAATTTTTACAATTCTACCGGTGCTCACTGGTTTTGTTGCATGGGTTCCGAAGTGCATAGAGGTCCCCATGTTGTCCCCTCTTATAGCCGTAGTTAACCAGCCGGTGCGAGTCGTCAGTTACGCCATTAGTAGATGAAGTCGCAACGTGGAGCACTGGGGCTATAGCCAACCAGAGAGTACCAACAGTAGTGGAGCGAAAGTTCATCACCCCGCTTTGTCGGAACTTTTGTTCCCATCGATCGACACCCGACCTGGTCGCCATCGTCGTCATTGCAGATTATAGCGCGCCACCCTAAATGGAAGCCTCATCGGCGTTACTCTAATTGAAATCCTCCCCGGTTCAAACGGTAAGGCCAGTGCAATCAAATTGATTTGTAACTGACTCGTTTGGTTTTTCAGTTCTCGGGCCGGAGCCATTGCATCATGAGCTTGAGGGACCTTGGCGCAATTGAACCAGTTTTGCTGGAGGGTAGTTTTGAGGGCTACAAATTTTATCACCGCAATGCGCACGCAATGAGTTCACGTAAATTTGAGTTACGGTTGTCCTCGGTTGCAAAGGGTCCAGTTGAAGTTTTCAATCGGAGCATTCCGATGTTTGGAGAGAAATAATGTCTACGAATGAATGCTCTGGTATTTCGGTGGTGTCTAGCTTCAGATGGACAGACAACCAACGTCGTGGAATGTTCTTACAGCTAAAGAGCTGAAATTGAGAAATGAAGCATTTGCGGAGTTTCTTTGATCTCTTGGTACCTCCTGTTTGCTGCATTGACTGCATTGACTGCATTGACACTGATGAATATATTCATCATTAACCCTTTTGTTACCGACAAAAAAACACCCTTACGTTACCGACAGGGTACCCGGGTACCCACGGACTTAAAATGATCATAACATAGTCAGTTTTTCACCGATTAAGACGATTTTGGTTGCTACGGATGCAGGAACTTACCCGCTATTCGATACATGTTACGTAAAACCGATTCGGATTACCTGGTAACCGGAATTCCCGATTTACTGGGCCAAGCCCCAAAGTATGTGTGAAATGAAGATATATATTCAACCAAATGAAGATTTCTTGCGTGATGACCAATAAACTTCGTTGGAAATTTAAAGAATATAACTTAACTACGTTACAGGACCATTTTATGAATTAATCCCGGAACGGTTATTCCGGAAACAGGTTCCCGTCGGGCCTAAAGTGGCCACAACCTTATTCTGAAGAAACCCTGGCAATATGGGTATCAAAATTCATGAAATTGTATCGGAAGCATGATCTGATAAGTAATTGGACCATTGGATGGTTTGACAACGGACCGGTCATCCTGGAACAGGTTCCCGTGGGGCCTAAAGTGGCCACAAACTCATTTTGAAGAAGCCCAGGCAATGTGGATATCAAAATTCATGAAATTGTCTCGGAAGCATGATCTTTTGGGTTATTAGGCCATAAGATGGTTTGACAATGGACCGGTCATTCTCACACAGGTTTCCGAGGGGACCCTCATTTAGAAGAAACACTTGCTCTCTTCTTTTCCCGTTATTTTTTGTCAAAAAAAACTTAAAAATTCTTGTCAGGTACTCAGAAATGATTTATAATGAACCACAGACGCTGTAAGTATCATTGGTGTTTGCTGAATAATTTACAAAAACAAAAAGAACGACTGAAATTTTCAAAAAAAAATATGGATGCAAAATGGGTCAAAAACGTGACAAAAGCGGAACGTGATAAAATCGGGTCGAAAATGTGATAAAGTCGGAGGTAGATAAAATCGGGGAGTGACAAAATCGGGTCAACACTGTGTAAATTTTCACTTCTCTCTTCTTATTTCGCTCACTTCACTTTTCACTTTTTACTTTCAATTTCTCACTGCTCACTTCTCACTATTCACTCCTCACTTCTCATTCGACCCAATAACCATTCGGCCTAACAGCCATTCAGCCTGATGACCCAACATCAGTCCCATCTTCTTGGAAAAACATGTTTCCGAAAATACTTCAAGAACTTTGATGCCAGGGTGTCTTCTAAATGAGTTTGTGGCCACTAAAGGCCTTTCGGAAACTTGTTCTAGCATGACTGTTCTGGTTGATATCCATCCTATGGTTTCAACTTTATGAATAACATGTTTCAGGAAAAATTCCAAGAATTTTGATACCCATATTGCCAGGGTTTTTTCTAAATGAGTTTTTGGCCCCTGTTGTCTTCCGGGAACTTGTTCCAGAATGACCGTTCTGGTTGATATCCATCCTATGGTCTCAACTACATGGAAACGTGTTTCCGGAACAATTACAAGAATTTTGATACCCATATTGCCAGGGATTCTCCCAAATGAATTTATGGTCACTGTAGGCCCTCCGGGAACCTGTTCCAAAATGACCATTCCGGTTGATATCCATCCTATGGTCTCAACTACATGAAAAACATGTTTCCGGAACAATTCCAAGAATTTTGATACCCATATTGTTAGGGTTTATTCTAAATGAGTTTTTGGCCCCTACGGGCCCTCCGGCAACCTGTTATAGAATGACCGTTCCGGTTCATATCCATCCTATGGTCTGAACTACATGAATAACATGTCTCCGGAAAAAATCCAAAAATGTTGATACCCATATTGCTAGGGTTTATTCAAAATGAGTTCCGGAATGACTGTTCCGGTTCATATCCATCCTATGGTCTCAACTACATGGAAATTATGTTTCCGGAACAATTCCAAAAATTTTGATACCCATATTGCCAGGGTTTATTCTAAAAGAGTTTTTGGCCACTACGGGCCCTTCGGGCCCTCCGGGAACCTGTTCCAGAATGACCATTCCGGTTCATATCCATCCTATGGTCTCAACTACATGGAAAACATGTTTCCGGAACAATTCCAAGAATTTTGATACCCATATTGCTAGGGTTTATTCTAAATGAGTTTTTGGCCCCTACGGACCCTCCGGGAACCTGTTCCAAAATGACCGTTCCGGTTCATATCCATCCTATGGTTTCAACTATA
Source organism: Armigeres subalbatus (assembly GCF_024139115.2). Classification (NCBI taxonomy): domain Eukaryota; kingdom Metazoa; phylum Arthropoda; class Insecta; order Diptera; family Culicidae; genus Armigeres; species Armigeres subalbatus. Next base: position 410,920,057 of record NC_085140.1, on the reverse strand, counting down.
TGAATAACATGTTACCGAACAAATTTCAAGAATTTTGGTACCCATATTACCAGGAATGAATTTGCGGCCACTATAGGGCCCACGGGAACCTATTCCGGGATGTCCGTTCCGAGTCCATATGATCACGTGGTCCTAATACGTTGGGAAGTCATAATCATCGAAATTTCTGCGAAACTGGTAGCTCAGAGTGCAAGAAATCATCATTTGGATTCTATAAGATCAACTTCTCCATTTTTGAGACATGGTCTAGCAAATCCGGAACTCCGGTAACCAGGTAATCCGGATCGACCCTATGTGACATGGAACGGATAGAAGATGAATTTCTTAATCCATAGCAAACGGAATCGTCCAAATCGGTTGAAAACTGACGAAGTTATGGTCATACCAAAACGTGGGTACCCGGGTACCCTGTCGGTACGTTACGGGGTAAAAATATTCAGAAGCCCCTCCCCAAGCCCCCCCTTACTGGATTTTCATTTTCGTACCACCCAAACCTTAATTTTGCCGAGTTTGAAGATGTCACGGAGTTTCAATTTCCTGCGATGTTCAGAACCCTAAAAAAATTTCACTTGAAAACGAAAAAGGTACCCGGGTACCCTGTCGGTAACAAAAGGGTTAATAATATGTTTCATTAGTATTGCGGAAAACGATAATAAACAAAAGTATGATAATTATTGTCCGATCCATAATCGAAAACTTTTTTATTTATATCGATAAATAAGGAAAACAAAAAAAGTAGTTTGTAAAAAGATATTTTTTTCAGCACTAGTTGTAAGATCATTAGACCTCCCACAGCAAAAAAAAATTGTAATATCACATCAGATTTGATGCACATCATTGCCGTCGCAAATCGTATGTGATATTAAATCAGTTTTGTGTTACAAAAAGTGACGTACTTGGAATTTTCTTTTCAAAATACTTCGATTTGCGACGTAATAATAAAAACGACGTAAAAATCAGACAGTAGAAACCAGAGCTTCAAATATTCATCTTCATGAAGCAACTTCGGTCCGAATTTTGACAAACATCGCATGAATATTCAAAACATAGAATGACATAGTCAGACGACTACTCCACCAACTCATTCATTCGACTGTCACTGAGTGTGCTTACCATGTGCAGAAAAAACATAATTAGCATTGTTTATGTTGATGTTTACCGGTGAAAGTACCTCGCGAATGAAAATCGGATTCAGTTCTATGTGATAAATTACTTTATTCATGTGAAGCGTGTTTAGATTTCAGATAATTTATCAATTTGTAAAATGTGCATAAATATTCAATGACTAATATTCAACCGAACATTGACAGTCCAGAGCCGATCATGAATGTGTCTGGAAGTGAGCTGACAAGTGAAGAAAGGTGGACTTCACCAAAAAAGATCGATTATTTTACACTCTGGTAGAAACATCGCTTTCGGTACCTGGTTTAGGGGTGTTCGGAAATTTTCTTTCATGCTTCCGAAATTCATGTTGAAGAAATGCAATACTTTATTTTATTTCTTAAAATGTTGTACATAAACATAAAGTATAGTAAAGTATAATAGCAAATAATCGATATTAGAAACACGTTAGCTTTAGACAATGCTTTTATTATAAAAGTATTGAAATTTTAGGCTTTCAACAGTTTTTTGTTTTTGGATTTTTAGTCAGATTTTTATACTTTTGGATACTAATAGACCTGTACGCTAATTCGTCCGGAAGTTCCTCTAGACATTTCTCCGGAAGTTCCTCTACGCGTTGTAGGGTTTAAAGACCTGTGCAGCGGTATCAAATTCACTCACCAATGAATTTGGGTCGTTCACTCGAACAAAACTTTATTTGGAATGCCAATTAATGTTTTAGACGCAAGGACGCAGCCGTGGCTTCGTCAGTGTGACGTCACACTGTGAAACCAAACTTAACACCAGGCAAATTCACTCGCAAATTCACTCGAATAATTTTATCATAACATCTAATGTCAATCTTATCCACTACAGTACATATGTCAAATGTTCCTCGTAACATTCAAGTTCATTTAAGATGAACACCGCCGAAGCTTCAGAGGTCATTTGATGAACGTCCACGACCGTTCAAACAAAAGGAAAGATCCTAATAGGGTTCAGAAGGATGAGAACCCTCTCAGCTCTGATAGATAAGTTATGAGAGAATGAGATGGCAATTCTCACTCGTAGGTTTATGATGGCGAAAATCATAGTTCGAATGGTTGATACCCTTTGAGAAAGTTCAACCGAAGCGAATACATATACATATTATATACATACATGATCTGATGATCTGGTGATCTGATCTGTCAACTTTGCCAGCGACGAGTGTCGCTCGTTTCTGATGTTGATTGTATTTCTCCGCTTAATTTAATGGAAAAGCTGTTTTCTCCATCGCTGAAAAATTATTGTCTATCTTTGAACTCCACATTATGATGTTACAATTTCTCCAAGTTAGTTAGTGCGAATCAGCGTGAAAGTTCATCTTCAATTTTTTAATATTCTGTTTACTTTCATACAGTATCGAGTTTTCCAGAATGTGTCGAGTATTTGTCATGTTCTATATTTTTTCCTTCACATTGTTTCGAGGATTTTTCCCAACATGTTTTTTGGCTATTACTTAAAAATGTTCATCAATATTTGAACTTAATATATTACATCTGGTTTTCATACTCATTTAATAAGCATTATAGATTATGAAAATAAAATAATTACGATCGGGCAATTAGAACAATTTCAAATTAATAACGACTAGCCAAAAAAAACATTAAAAATTATTCCGGACTCTCGTTTTCACAGATGCAACAAGTTTTTTACTTTTTAGAGCAATGTGTTATAAGTGCCCAGATCAAACTTAAAAATATGATTCTAAAACCACATCCCTACTAATGATGATTCATTTCATTCATTTTTCGTAATAATTTTTAAGGAAATTGAAATTATTTTTCAGCCAGATCTCGTCGTAAATGTGATGTCTTTACATTATTACTATTACAGCTATACGTTCTTTTCTAGGTAATTTACCAAAAAAATACGTTCCAAATTTAACCCATTTCGCACAAAAATAGGTAAAAAATCAGAGATTCATATTCTAAGCGAAAAAATCGGAACAGGATGTAATCTATAGAAGCGTTGACATTTTCATAAATTATTAAACGCTATTTCAATTACTGACTGTTTATAATTATCGGAATAAGATGGTGGTTCAAAAACATTTTGAGGATGCACAACGAATGCTTGATGAATTTCTGCACATCTCGTAAGCTGCTGAGGATTGTTCGTATGAAGAAATCGAGGAAACCGACGCACATAGGGGTATTTTGCTAATCTAGCCGGAATAAATTATTTTATTTGTTGAAACCATTCAAATTACTTTGTTTGTTGGTTATTGTGATATAAAAACAGATTTAAGAATAACATGATCTTTTTACGCGGTTGGCTTCCATCAATTTCTCGTATCCTCAAATTCCACGACTTTTCAATTCCATTTTTCCTTGATTTTTGTAGAATTTTTCGAGCGATCAACGTGAAATTTTATCAGCTCCAAGGGTCAAAAACAACCAAAAACAAATTGCGTAAAAAGCGACCCCAGTGCACCCCGTATAATAAAAATGAATATGTGACTGTATGTAGAATCCGATCAAAATGCTAGCTGATGAGGATGCAGATGTCCCACGTGCGTGAGTGAGTGAGTGTGAGTGAGTGAGCGAATGAGCAAGTGAGTGAGTAAGTGAGTGAATAAGTGAGTGAGTAAGTTAGTGAATAAGTTAGTGAGTGAGAGAGCAGACAAGTGAATGGAAGATTACTCTTCATAAAAGTGAAAATAAATGAGTAAACGAAGGTAATAATCAATAAGTGAAGACAGTATGGTATGATAGAATGAGTGATTGCCTCGGTCAGCGAGTGAATAAGTAAGTGAGTGTGTAAATGAGCGAGTGAATTAGTAGCCGAGTTAGTAAATGAGTGAGTGTGTGAGTGAGTGAGTGAATGAGTAAGTAAGAGAGTAAGTGACTGAGTAATTAATTCAGTGAGTGAGTGATGAGTTAATCAGATGGTGAGGAAAGCTTGAGAATGATGAAAAGTGAGTGAATGAGGGGAAAGAGTGATTGAGTGAGTTAGGAGAAGGACTAGTAAATCATAGGGTGCCATAAAAAGGAGCTGTGTAATAGGGTGCCATAAAAAGGACATTGTTGAATTTCAAAAAACGACATTGCTCACAAGTTTCATTACCCCAAAATATGACCCCATTCAAAATTTGAGTTCAATCGGACTGCCTTAAATTCATCAAAGTTTTGAAATTTTTAACCTTGAAAATTTTCCCAAGGGTGGGCCAAACGAAAAGCCGAAAATCAAATTTTTGTTTTTGATGCCAAATGACTAAAAAATGCATGAAACGTCGAGATCGAATGTTATTCAAAAAAAAAATGAACAAAATCGATTTTTGCTCTGCGAACATTTTTGGTACTTTTTTGGAAGTTTGGGACTTTTTCGGGAATTTTTTCAGATGATAAAAAAAATTTTCATCGAGTTTTAACACCGGACGAACGTTTTCATAGTCAAAAATATCCCCCTATGCAAAAGTTGAGCTAAATCGGACATGATTTAGGGGTGCTCAAAATTAATTAAAACCTTTTTTTCTCACAAGGGGGAAATTTGTTTTTTGTTTTTTTGATGCCAAAGGACTCAAAATGCGAGTGCGGGATTTCTCTTGTTTCGGACAGCAGAACGATCGCGCGGTCGGCCGAAATATTGTGTTCTGCATTGCGCGGCCGGTAATAAGAGTAGCCATCGAATAAGTAAGTGCAGTGCGTGTTTTAGTCGTCGGGAAAGAAATAAAATATCTATCTTGTGTTCGGTGGCTCTACGCATGTCGCGAATCTCCTCAGTTTTCATAGGCCACCGGGCGCGCATGTTTTAACTTTTAACTCGAATTAGTGTTATTCCCCATCCCATAGATCGTATCGCTTACCAAAGTGAATCCAGATAAATTATCCTTTGTAACTAAAACGATATCCTATCCCAAGACAATCGTGGAGATGCAGAGGTATACTCGGTCTCTAGCAGCAACGAGAGTCGGACTAACAATCCTTCCATGCCTATATGACCGTAAGGACGTGGCCGACTGTTTTGGGAAAATTTCTTATGGCGAAAACAATTTTTATCGAATTTAAAAACCGGACGTTGCGCAAACATTTCCTCAGTCCTAAAATATGCCCCTATGCAATTTTTTTCTTGTTACTTGATCTTTACACGTTGTGTTTTGAATTCATGCGGTACCGCATGCGTAAAGTTCCCAATAGTGAACCCCCAACCAATAGTTTTTTTGCATTATTACAGCACAATGTGAATATTTTGCTATGAAATCCCATCGGGAGAACCTACCTTACATTCCTATGATCTGATTACCTGCAATGGAAATGCTATGGAAATTAAAATTTTCATCATCTGAAAAAAAATTCTCAGAGAAGAAATTGATTTTTATCAAAAAAGAGTTTTTTTTTAAGTGGCTTCAGATCTCGACGTTTCATGCATTTTTAAATCATTTGGCATCAAAACAAAAAAATCGATTTTCGACGTTCCCACTTGAGAGAATTTTCATGGGTAAAAATTTCAAAACTTTGATGAATTTTAGGCACCCCAAAATCATGTCCGATTGAGCTCAAATTTTGCATGGGGTCAAATTTTGGGGTAATGAAACATGTGGTCGTTTTTTGAAATTCGATGACAAATTTGTTTCCCATACATTCTATTGACACCCTAGGTGTCAGTTGGTAACTGAGTGAATGAGTGAGAATGTGATTGAGTGAAACAGTAAAAGGTTAGAGGTTATATAAGTGAGTGAGTAAGGTAATCAATTAGTGAGTAGAAGAAAAAAGAGTGTGAGAAAATATTTTAGATAGAAAAAAGCTAAAAAGCTCAAAATATTTTTTCTTAGAAAAAGAAATTAATGAGTTAGTCTTCACTAAATCATTCAAACATCGCATTGATTTTACCTTCTGTTATAAGGCATCGTCATTCGTCGATTATTCGTCTGATTTGTTTTGTTTTATCCTATTTTTTATATTATTGTTTTGGAGCCATTCACAAATCACAACCTTCCTGGACGCCCTTTATCAGTTTTCCAAATAATAACCGAAAGACTTAAGTATTGGAAAAGATTTAAGTACTGTATTTGATTTTTAAAATTAATTAAAATTAATGTTTTGAATAATCGACAGTCACGATGCATTCCTTCTATACGCTTAGAAAGTGAGTTGGTAAGATCATCGCATCTAAAAATAAATTGCATTTAATAGAAATATCTCAAAATGTGTCACAACTTTCAAAACCCCGATTTTAAAATGGTGCAAATTTACGCAAGATTTTATTTCAGGATTACAAAATATGGATGCATATCTTGCGAAAAATCATTTTTTTAAATCAACTTTACTTCGGCTAGTTTAGCAAAATGCTAAAATAAAAACTCCCCCTAAAAAAATAGAAATTTTTCATGAAAATGTAGGAAATTGCCAATAAAGATCTCAGGATATGAGCGATCAATAAATATGAAATTTTCTTAAATAGTCAATAATTTTCAAAAACAATTAAAAAAATTTCACAGAGCAAAAATTAGTTAGCACTTTTAAAGGTAAAAATTGCAATTATTAAAGGAGAATTTCCCATGAAGAAATCAAAATGTTCCACGAAAAAAATAATACAAAATTTCCATAAATAAATCAATATTAGCAATAAACAATTATAAAATTTAATACAAAATACTTTTTTTTCCGTCATAAAATTAAAAACTTTCACGAAAAAAAAAATTATAAAATGGATATTTCCGTAATGAAATATAAAAAAGCAATAAAACTATGAAGCTAGTTTGTTAGTAACTTAAAACTAGTGTTAATTTGTCAAAACTAAAACGGTTAGTATTGTTAGTAATTTTCGAAACTTATCTCAATGTTATTTATTTGCCAAAAGCTAGAGGTTGAATTTTCAAACATTGTACTTGGCTATCGGAAGTTTTTTTTATGTATTCCCAATTGCCTATTACCAAGTCTTTGTATTTCCAATACTTTTTGCTGTGCAGAAGTCGTCCTTGCGTACGAAAACCATTCATAGAGCTAGTACACCTGTGTTCAGAATAATAGCAGTGGAAGCCGTTTTTCATACAAAATGGTCAACTTTGACAAGCTGTAACTTTACACCTGATGACCGATTGAGCTGAAATTTTGGAAGTGAACTACAAATATGATGAATTTTACTCATACTACGTACCATTTTTTTCGAATGACGCATTCAAAAATTACGCACTAGGTCAAAATGTTCAAAATAATAGCAGTTTTTGTTTTGGAAATATCAATAAAACAATTCTCGCTTAACTTTTCAAAAGGACCTAAGTAACATTTTTTTCATGAATTAATTTGAGTACTGCAATCGAAAGCTTTTATGTTTTTCTGTTGATTGCGCTATTCAAATTAATTCATGAAAAAAATGTTACTTAGGTCCTTTTGAAAAGTTAAGCGAGAATTGATTAGAATGTTAACAATTTGAATTCAGGTGCTGCAAGACACTAAGTTTAAAATTTTAAAAATATAAATTGTTGAATTTGACATTTTAATTGGCCAATATAGAGGCATTCCACGGGGGCATGTCAGTCGATCCTGAGCGACCATTTCGAAAATATTTGAAACTCTGCACAGTTTTTCAATTTCATCTAAATCGTCATTTTTCGATATCAAATCTTCATATTGAGTCACGACTAACTTTTCAAAAGGGTGTATGTGAAAATGGTTCAAAAATATTTAAAAAGCTGCACAGCAAAAACGGAATGTTCGATTGTTATGATTTTTTCAGCAAAGTTAGACAACTAAATGGTGATTCTTAAGAAAATGTGCACATTAAAAAAAAAATTTTTTTTGCCTTTAAAAATATCATTTTTGTCACAAAAACTCAAATATCTCAAAACCCTATCTTTTTTCGAACGTAATTTTTTCAGGGAAAACGGTCCATTATATTAGCTATCTACCATAAAAATTTGGTGATGGTAAACTAATAAACAAAAAAGTTATGACATTTCAAACATTTCACAATTTCCACATTTAGTAAAAAAAATTTTTTTTCTGTGTAAGTTATTTCGAGAATTGCAGTTTGATGCAGATTTTATTGTTAACGGACGTGATTTAAACAAGTTGTTTTCATGATATTTTGATTTAATTATTCATAGCATCTATAAGAAACTTAGACACGATCCAGTGTTGTGATCAAAAGTATTGATAGTGTCATAATTTTCATTGCACGTGACTGGCGAAAAATTCTTTTAATAGTGTTGAAACCTGTTGATAATAACGTTGATAGAAACATATCAGAAATGTTATTTTTAAGACAAAAGCTGCAAAATCAAAGATTTATATACACGTGTACGTCTATAGTTTACCTGCAAAAAATATACCTCTTAGAGAATAGACTTTATGATCGGGAGGAAACGGGTATCTTCAACAACAACAAATGCATGATAGGTACATATGTACCATGACAATGCTCACGAAAAGCAAAAAATTACTACTACTAAGGTTGTTAAAGATCTTATAGTAATTTTTTTCTTCAGTCAAGCAAATGACACCAAACTAGTCAGTAAAAACTTAAAAGTGATTTTGTTTATTGAAATACATATTACGAACAACATGAGTAGCCGCTTTCTCAACTGTTGTAGGCCGTTTGATGGAAAAAAGTGTTCAAAAGAGTTACGAAATCTCACCGAAAGCACCATAAATAAACTGAAAGCGACTGGTTATGCTCCAATGTCCACATTGAATACATATTTACGCATTTGCACGTCCTGCCGTCTAAACGTTGACAAAAGAGCAATCTGTATATCATCGGTTGAGCAGAGCGCAGGAAGTTCGAAAACGACAGCAACTGAGGAATTGCCAGATGTATCGACAACAACTGAGGAATTACCAGAAGTATTAAGTGCTGAGAGCCTTGCCACCGTACCATCAGCGAAATCTGTTTCAACAAATCAATCGGAAGATGAGTGTATCCAAAAGGTCAACATCGAACGAACGCTTTAACGAGGCATAGCTGGGATAAAAGTGACCTGATTAAATGGAGTAAGATGGACTACGTTTATTACCCGGAGAAAAATACCGTGAAATAAACGAAGCTGTACGAAGAAACCTCTTCAAATTAGGACCTGATGATGTGGAAAATACAGACTACGATGAGGTAATTATAAATATGAAGGAAAGGTTCTCGAATGCAGCCACGACAAGGAAAGAAAAATTATTGATTTTGTCGATGCTGCCAAGTTCGTGGTCTATTCAGGATGCCATTGATGAGTTCAAAACCAATAGAAATACAGTAAAAGAGGCAAAACAATTGAAGAATAACTGTCTTTCAACCAAAAATACTAGGTCTAGTACTGCATTAACAGATGAGACAAAAGAAATAGTAGTTCAATATTTTGAAGATGATGAAGTAAGTCGAGCTATGCCTGGTCAAAAAGATTATGTATCAGTAAAAAAAGATGGAAAGCGTCAAGCAATCCAAAAACGATTAATGATGATGACTTTGAAAGAAGCGTACACACGCTTCAAGGAAATTCACGATAATATTAAAATAGGTTTTTCCTCATTTGCAAGCCTTCGGCCAAGGCAATATAAGCTTCTTTCCAATTCAGGAACACATAATGTGTGTGTGTGCACAACCCATGAGAATATTAATCTTATTTTACATAGTTTGAAAAGAATCAATTTAACAAAGGATATTAAAATGTTAACTGGTAGTCTTTTGTGTGAAAATACAACATCAAATTGCTATCTACGATCTTGTTCGGATTGTCCAGATTCTTCATCATTGGAAAATACTTTATTCGCTGAGTTTGAAGAAAAATATATTGATCAGTTATCATTTTGAGCAATGGGTGACCACGGATAGGTGTGACATAGAAACTATTGTAAAACCTGTAGATGAGTTTGTGTCATATTTTTGCTTGAAATTAGAAAGTTTAATCCCTCACGATTTCATTAAAACAGAACAATCCAGCTTTTTAAAAAATACGAAAAATACATTACAAAATGGTGAATTTTTAGTCATTTGTGATTTTTCTGAAAATTACAGCTTTGTATTGCAAGATGAAGTGCAGTCCCATCACTGGAACGTACAACAAGCTACAATTCATCCATTCGTTATTTATTTTAATGGAAGTACGCAAATTGAACACTTAAGTTTTATTATAATTTCCGAAGATTTAAGACACGATTCAGTATCCGTAAACTTGTTCATTGAAAAAATGATTAACTTTTTACGCGTTGATAAGCATAAAGAAGTCAAAAAGATATATTTCATGTCTGATGGAGCAGCGTCGCAGTACAAAAATCGAGCCTATGTCAATTTAAATCAATGTACGGAATTGATGCAGAATGGCATTTTTTTGCTACATCACATGGCAAAGGTCCTTGTGATGCTATTGGAGGAACAATAAAGCGCATGGCCACAAGAGCAAGTTTAGCCAAAGAACGTGAGCATCCAATTAAAACTGCGAAAGAACTTTTTGATTGGGCAAATCGTAGAAAAGAAAAAGATTTAACCAAATTATCATTTGTTTTACTACTACTGAAGAGTACGAAATAAAGGCTTCAGAGCTCAGCGAGCAATTTAATAACGCGAAAACGATCCAAGGAACCCAAAAATTTCACTGTTTCATTCCATTGTCGGAAAATAAAATTAAAGCAAAACTATACTCAAACTGTGCTGATAATAATTCAAAAGTGTTCGATATTTTAAAAATTTGAATAAAAATAAATAAAAAATAAGTATTAATAAACTGTTTTCATGATATCATAACCCATACCAAAATTCAAACCCAAAACTCTTAGAGTTTCTATAACAACATTGTGTAACTGCCACATTTAATTTAATACTTAGGATAATATTAATTCATTTTTATTTATTTATACATATAATATTTATACATATAATATACATAATATCGATGAATACATAAATATGGAATATCATACAAACAACTTGTTTAACTCACGCAAGGCCCTTAACAATAAAAATCAGCATCAAACTGCGATTCTTGAAAAAAAAAACGGAAATTTTTTTTGTTTACTATATGTGCAAATTGTGAAATGTTTGAAATGTCATAACTTTTTGTTTATTAGTTTACCATCACCAAATTTTTATGGTAGATAGCTAATATAATGGACCGTTTTCCTAAAAAATTACGTTCGAAAAAGATAGGGTTTTGAGATATTTGAGTTTTGTGACAAAATGATATTTTTAAAGGCAAAACTTTTTACTGTGCACATTTTCTTAAGAATCACCATTTAGTTGTCTAACTTTGCTGAAAAAATCATAACAATCGAACATTCCGTTTTTGCTGTGCAGCTTTTTAAATATTTTTGAACCATTTTCACATACACCCTTTTGAAAAGTTAGTCGTGACTCAATATGAAGATTTGATATCGAAAAATGACGATTTAGATGAAATTGAAAAACTGTGCAAAGTTTCAACTCAATAGAAAATCATGAATTAAAAATTTTCTTTAATTTTGATGCTGTTGCTTGGAATCGCTCTATAACAAAAATAAAAACTGCTATTTTTTTGAACAATTTGACCTAGTGCGTAATTTTTGAACGCGTCATTCGAAAAAATTGGTACGTAGTATGTGTAAAATTCATCATATTTGTAGTTCACTGCCAAAATTTCAGCTCAATCGGTCATCGGGGTACAAAGTTGCAGCTTGTCAAAGTTGACCATTTTGTATGAAAAACGGCTTCCGCTGCTATTATTCTGAACACAGGTGTATGTAATTAAGTCCAAAATCATAACTTCCTTCCCAAGGTAATTGTAGAGCTGCAGAGGTTTTATCGGTCTTCAGTAGCAACAATAAATATTGACTAATATCTCCTTCTTTCCAGACTTACTGAATAGCCAACGCCACAATAAAGCTTTTGAGCAGCTTGAGAGCTTTCATTGACTGAGGGGTGGCTTTGACGTGTGAAATAAAATGCAAAAACAATGTTTAGTATTGCTGTACTGATGAAACAATTTAACTCTTTATCTTTGATTTCATTTGAAAGTACATAATATCATGTGCATTACACTACAAACAAAATCTCTTATAACTTTTAGATTTTATCATAAATTAGTTTTCGTCAGTTTACAGAAGTCATTGTTTCATGTGAATTCCATTCATTCTATCGATTTGGCCGTCAAAGTTTTAGAAACTTTCACGGTCGTCAAACGATACAAAGCCACGGTTTACCAAAGTCGTAAATCTTGTGAACCCACGGTACCCTTTCTGTAGCACAAACCGCTGTATCAATCCACGATGATCTTTATCGACACCCAAAGTGCCGGCAGCCAAATTGATTCGATTTTCGTAAGCCGCTAAGACCACTTGAACCTGCCGGGAACTTCCCATCAAGGTCATCCGCACTAATCCCTTGCTCGATTCATTCACTGACAAACAACGGCTGACCTCATTCCATTTGAAATTCCAGCAGCTCTCATAATTAGATTACATTTGCAGGTTATTAACTGTATCTCGACACCTGTGCCCGAGTTTCCTCCGGTCGGCGACCAATCGAACAAACCGAGGACATCGCGTGGCCGTGGCAATGCGATGGAGCAATCCTCTTGTGAAGCAGGAGGGAATGACAACGCCAACTAATCCGATCGCCGTTCGACCGAACGAATTAGATCTTAATCAGCGATGGATTTCTCTCAACCAGCGACGGTCAGTTGTCGGAGGGTCTCTTTCCACGCTTATCTCCGGCCAGATTAGGGCCGTTTACTGTCTCCATCAATCAATCAAAATCTTTTGCCTGCTTGCGCACGAGTGCCACTCGGCGATACTCGCACGATACGAGAGACCCACTAACTGGCCGATTGACTGACTGGGCCGCGGAGTGGACACATCCGGATCGTTGCCTGCGGTGTGACACTCTACGATCATCGGTGGTGCAAGGTGTGATCTGGATTCGGATGCTGACGCACACGCTATCACACCGCACTGGCTGGTGGTAAAGGCTTGGACACCATCAGCGGGCGCGTATAGGAGCCATGGAATTTATTGATGCTCCACAGGGAGGCAGGGCGGCTCGGAAATTGGCAAAGCGTTGGCGCTGATCGTATTAGACACGCTTTCGGAGAAGAAAGCCTGGGAGAAATTGATCGTGGTCGAATTAACCGGTGTAGGTGGATAGACAGTAGCGTTTGAGCTTCATGCGAAAGGTATTTGCTTTTGCATCCAAGTGCGTGGGTGCATGATTATAGTGCGAGATTTTTCAGAAACGGTCTGAGGTCTGTTCCATATGAACTTCATTATGACATGATTTTCCTAATTTTCAAAAAACATGGTTTTATGGCCATGAACTCCATGTTTCCAAAACTGTTATGTAAAGCTACCAAAGACTCTTTAGTCTTTTCCAAACAATAAACTACGAATTTTTTGTCGTAGTCAAATTTAAGACTAACTTTCTTTTAGATGTAACTAGCTGACCCGTCGAACCTCATCTCGCCCAAAATTGTTTCGGTTTCTTCGAATGCTGATTAATGTTGGGAGCAGAGAACGAATATAAATGAACAAAAATCGTGCTATCTATCGTTGTGTGATGCGCAGTCAAACAAATGCAAACTTTGTTTTAGATACACGTACAAAAGAAGATTATATGCCACTTATAGGTCTTACAATCGTACTACGATTGTAAGAACTATAAGTGTTACGTCTTGTCTCGCGTCGCGTTTTTTATGAGTGTCGTGTCGTTCTTACGTTAAACACAAACCCTAAAAAATGGTTGTTTAGATATATGCTTTGTAACTTTTCCAACCTATTACAGAACGTCGTTTATTTTTCTTATTTATGTCACTTCACTATTACTTCGTACTGCACTAGTAATTAATCAAATTTGTTTTCACTTTTTCACAACAAACATCTGCAGATGGGAGAAAGCTCCGAAGCCAACAACAACACTCGTCATCATTGAGGAAAGAGTCACATGCGAAATATCGGAGCTTGACCTACCCATACAGAAAACAAACCCTGCAGCGAAGATTAATCCCTGTGTACTCCAAATTAGTCGCAGCCCGTGCTGTTCTGCCGCCAAATCGACCACCTTGGACCAGACCGCTTGCTGTCGGTGCACAAACCGCTCGAAACTCATAAGGCTCGAGAAAAGGGCATTAACTCTCATTTCTTCTGCGAAAAGGCGTTAACACCCACAATTTACGCTCTGCAAGTCCGTAGCACACTCGAAAGGTAATTTGTTTACTTTTCACCTCATGTAACCGAAGTTCGAAGCAGATTTAATTTGCATTGTTATGTTCGGGTTGAGTCTTGTTTCAAAATATTCAGACATTGAAATCGGACTCCGATAGAAATTCAATCTTATTGTAATTCCGAAATAACTTATCGAACCGATTTGTCTTACGACATCAAGAACAACTCCGCAGTAAAGGGTCGCGCGTGCTCATGGACACGCTTTGCTAGCTGATGAGCGTCCTACCGTGTATGCATGCATTTCGTAACACGATCAGAACTTATAATTCAACTTCATATGGAAAAAGGTGATATGAATAAATCCAACGACTGGTGCACGGCATCCGGTCAGTTCGATTCCTGTGACCACAACTACAAGGATTTGGACTGAGAGCCGCAATGACCACAGCTGAAACTTTCCCAGGTACCGTTGTGTTGATCAGATGCGGCACGGATGCACCTACCGGCCCTCGAAATTAAAATCCCGCAGATTGAGTAGGTGTAAGCGTCAGGCAGAGTATTTCACAATGGTGAGTTTGGCTTGCGCTAGTAGGAAATGAAATATGTATCAGGGTATTGAATGGTGGTTTGAAGTAGTGCGAAAGTGTAACATTATTTGGATCATTCTTAAATGATTCAAAATAACCAACTCTATGTTTATTATCTTCAAAAAGCATTAATGGCGTATTTTGATATAACAAAAGGGAACACACATTGAAATTGTTCAATTAGTAAAAATCAACCAACTAAAATACTTTCCCTAGCATTTTGTTTTGCATTAGTTTTCGCACATGACAGGTTACTTGGGAGTGGAATTAGCCTAAATTATAATACATTCTTGCCAAAAAGTGATCATGAAAGTAGTGATTCGAACTTTAATGTACTGTCATATACAGGTAAGAAGATTCTACTCTTTCCGAGGAAACAGTCAAAGACAGCTACTTACAAAGTTATATTTCATTTAATTTCTTTCAAAGCGATTTTGGGCATTGACCTTATTTCCGTCAATGTTTCACCCAACCGGCGGTTGTTAGATTTTACAACAATTATGTATAAGAATCTACCAAAACCTGTATAAGAACTGGGCATATGCGAAATTGCTAGATTTTTATACAAATATTGTATAAGAATCTAACAATTTTGTAAGCTTTTCTTACATTTTTTGTATAAGAATCTAACAATTTCGCATATGCCCAGTTCTTATACATGGTTTGGTAGATGCTTATACATAATTGTTAGAAAATCTAACAACTATGGAACGCCATCAGATTGGTTCAAACCTCCATTCAATACCCTAAAAATAACCTTCTTTGGCAAGTCGGTGTCGTTACAGAATAATCCATGTGGAACGAGTAACAGGACTTGTTGACACTGCGGTGTACGTGCCAAGTCATTGGTAGCAAATTTGCATGACTTTCTTTTTGAAATTCTAATTGGTTGTAAATCCATATCCATTGTGAACTGATGTCCGGATGGATCCAATCATGAAGTATTTGTGTTCGAGAAGCAATTTGAATCTAAGAGCAAAACAATGAGTCAATTTTGCCTACCGTTCCAATTGAATATGGTAATCAGTTTCGTGGTGCTTTGATTTCTAAGACGAGACTTGTCGAAAACCGAAAATGCAGCCATATACCAATATGTAGTGATACTCAAATAAATGAGATAAACAAAACATATCATGTTGGATTTAGGTTTAACACATTTATGGAAATCGTTCTAAATTATTTAAAAATTAAAAATTAACTTTCACGGCATTTGATGAAAAAAATCCAGAATACTTCTCGGCAGTACGGAGGGTGCTGAGTCATTATACCAAAGGCCGTTAGGCTGAATACCATTAGACCGAATGATCATTAGGACTAGAGTTTCCATTTCCTGGCCATTTTCGTTGTCCCGGGATTCGGGATGAACTTGTACGGATATCCCGGGAAATCACGGGATCCCGGGATTTTTCGATGTTTCCTTAGAAAACTTATTTTCTGGTTAAAAACGATTTTATTCAATGTTCAGGGGTAAAGTTCATATTTTAGAAAGGCCAGAACGTTTGTTGTTCGAAAGTCGATTGGAAGGACATGAATTGTATCAAGAATAGTTTTGGAGACAAGAAGCTCAGGAAGACTGACTCAATGTTGGGCGGCGCTAGGAGATTAGCAAGGCGAATACAGGTATGTTCAGTTTTTATCAACACGGTCCGTGCGTTTCAGTTGATAAAATCGGAACAGTGCACTGCAGTGATAAAATCGGAATAATTTTTTTCGCCGATTTTTTTTTGCTAAAATTTTAGTAAAAATGATATATTGCTGGGAAAATGTTATATTTGCAGGTTCTAACATTTTTAAGTGCTAAGGGCCGTCCATAAACCACGTGACCATGCTAGTGGCAAGGGTTAGTGAAAAGAGACCAAAGTTATTGCACATAGAAAACGTATATTGAACATCAATGGTGACTGACTGAGTGTCCTGGCATGTAAGGAGTACATCAAGGTAACGACCATAAATTAAGTCATGCAAAAATTAACAATTTTCAATCTCTCCTCCCTTAATTGTTCCACTGTTTGTATGAAATATCCAAAAAATTGATTTCCCTCCCACTAAAAGCGTGACGAAATTTATGGACGTTCCATAAGATAAGGTGGCATCCGTTGATAACATAACAATAAGTTTGAAAATATTTGAGCTCCTTAATCCTTTCGGGACGGATGGGTCATATGTTTATGCCCAGTGTTTTAGATTGGCTGTGAAAAATTACAGAAAAGACCTAGGTCCCCAGTTTCCGCAGCAAAAATCTTCATCAGGATGTCGGCTACCCAGAAAAAATATTGGAGGTCAAGTTTGACTATACCCTGAAGACCTAGATATCCAAAACCTTGGGAAAAAATACTTCTGACAGCATGCAGATAAAACTTAAATATTAGGATCCTATATCACATTGTTTAATAAATCTAAACACTCAATCAAGTTTAGTCATCTTGATCGTAAGGACAGTGATCAATTCTTTAGAATATGAGATGCTCAAGGTCCTCAAAAACGTTCTCGATTTCAGTCCACGGTATCTACCAGATCAACCAAGGCTTATGCAATGTTTTTATCGTCGGCATATACCCAATCCACTCCAATAGGCACATGCGGCACAATCTAATTTTCTCGAATACGTGTTGTTCAACGTACTCCAAAACGTTCCCAAGTTCAACCCAAAGTATCTACCGGACAACCAAGGCTTTTTGCAACGTCCTCAACATCGATATGTACCAAACCTGGTTCAATAAGCATATGCGCACCATGCAAATCCAATTTTCTTGAATTCGGGATGTTCAAGATACTCCAAACATGCTGGAGTTCAGCTTAGGGTATCTGCCAGGTTAATCAATCAAGGTTTTTGCAATGATCTTATTTTTGGCATATACTCAATATATCCTATAATGTAAACTCAATTTTCTGGAATACGTACCAAATTCAGTTCAAAAAGCATAGGATTCTAATTCCCATGATCATAAGATGTCTAAGGGGTTTCAAGCTGGCCTTGCGAACGTAGGCGTAGGATTGCCAATCCGGAGATGGTGAGTTAGGTCCGGTCCGGTCTAGAATGTTTTCGGGTGGGAAACATTCTAGATTCCCTAGGCATAGCGTTTTCTTTGTACTTGCCCCACAAGATACATACTCATGCAATGGCGGGCATAGAAAAGCTTTCAATTTATAACTGAGGAAATGCTAATAGCTTGAGCTTGATTGACTGCCCGTAGTTGCTACTCCATTATGACCAGATCAGCTGTTCTTGCATAGAAAACCAACAGATGTTTGTTTGCCACTAGCCACTCATCTTCAATGTACAAGTACTGGTAATTTAATTTGTTAGGTCACACTGGCACCTGCCACGTCAGAATGGGAATTAATGTAGGGAAGGGTAGATAATGATGATGTCTCGTCCACTGCAAGCCCAATATACCTCTGCACTTGCCACGAGTTCGTACGGATTTTTTTGGAATTATTGGGAGAGGTTGACGGGCAGAGTTTTGGTTAACGAGTTGCGAATGTGTTAGGAGAAAGCAATTGATGAAATTCTAATTGGATATAGGAAACGAGCTTTTTCCGTTCATTTCCAATTCTAGCAGTTACTGCTAGAACAGTCAATTTAAAGGTATAGGATAGAAAATGTAAAAGGGCATGGGAGTCCATTTCCTGTTCTAGCGATTGCTAGAACCAAAGAAATATAGAGAAAGATACAAAATAGGAGGAATGGGAAGAGCCTGGGATTGAACCCACGATCTCCTGCATATGAGGCAAAAGCGATAGTCATATGACTACCAAGTCTTGAAAATGCCAATATAATACTAAGTTGAAAAGCCGGCCACGTTCCAGTTTAAATGTAGATGCTAGATGCACAATAACTAAGGAGGTGTTTGTGTCGAACAATTTGGATGCGGACTTTTTTGTTGAGGCGTATAACGGACTTGGATGATTACATCAAACAATACGACTTCCAGGATATTTTAGCCAATCGTAAAGGCCTGCAATGGCTAGTACATGTGATGATTGAAGTCATATAAGCTTAATGGACTCACTGGGATATCATATCTAACATCATTTATAAGTTGGATCATTGGATAGGTAAAAGTCGTTTTGAAAATTTCCTATTGAAGTGATCTGAGATCCAGGACGTTTTGAAGAGATGTAATTCAGTCGGTATCGAGATGTGGAACATTGAAAATTTGTTCGAAAGGACTATCAGAGTAACCTTCAAAAAAATTTTGTTTGACATCATTTGTTCACGATTCTATATCGAGTCTTGTAAGAGTAATGAGTACCATTCTATCGGCTCGACGGATCTGCTGGGATGTTCAGCGATGCACGGATACATCGTTCAGGACTTGGTTGACCGGAAAGATCACATATTCTGAACTGTTTTGAACTCAAGGATGTTTTGGAGAAACGGTAAGACCTGTAGTTACGTGTAAAAGTATTGAGTGAAATCCTATCGGCTCAATGTACCTGCTAAGATATTCAACGATGCACGACGAATACGTCGATCAGGGCTTCGTTGATCGGGTATATCACATGTTCTGAGCTCTAGGACGTTTTGGAGACCCTAGAATAGATTACGTTCATTCAAAACTCGATCAATTCTTGTCTTATGATTACATAGATATGTTTGGACATATCTCTCAGCTTACGACAGTTTGTGCGTAGACATATTTCCTGATACTTTCGAGGATATGTACTCCAGGACAGTTTGGACAGCCTAGAACATCCGGAATAATATTTCATCGATTTTTCAGTTATATCAGAACGCCAGATAACAATGTAATCCTTCGTCCTGAAGTAATAAAGTGCAAAAAACCCACATCTTATCACTTTTATTTCAATGAGGAGGTGTTGGTGAGAAGAATCCTCTCTCGGTCTTATTACGCTAGTACTTGAAATATTATAAACACTACATTTGGCCAAAAACTAACCAAAGTTATTCTATTTTAAAGGCTAAAACTAAGAAAAATGATTGAATTTTTTTTTGTTGTAAAAAGGAATAATTTTGTTGACGAAATCGGAGCGTGATAAAATCGGAACGTGATAAAATCGAAACATATTTGTATCAGCAAGTGTACACAACCTCGCTATAGACGGGAGATGGGTAGGAAGCAGGCGCCAAATAAATGTAGCTGATCTTGTACTGTAGGTAGATACTTGTCGTTTAATTAATAGAGAGCTGTAGCTGCTGGAAAAAGTATCAGTCAGTAGTCCTCCATTGAGTGGTATAGGGGAATCTAATATTTTTTTGTGAAGGTGTTCTATTAATCTCCGATATTTTCATGTCTGTTCCTATCTTACTAATTTAATAATAAGATGATATCGATTGTGCATCACAAAGAACCTTGGCTCTGTATACATGCCTGAGCCTACCAAATAAATGAATTTGGAAAAAAAAAATCATGTCTGCTGGAAGGTATAAGAATGTAATATAAAAATAATACTATAATAGTCCTGTTTGTCTTTCCGGTGACTAGCCAACCAGACGCAGCATGCAGGAAATTCTCACAAAAAAATAAAATATTTGACACTTCAATTCTATTTTACCATATCAGATGCAGAAAATAAAACCGGTGACAACCTTAGACAACCAGACACAGCATTAGATGAAAAAAAATCACAGACAACAGACGTTGAAAATAATAATTTTTTTATGCATGAATTAATGAACTGTTTATATCGAAAAAACGAACAGTGGGTAATGTCTGTGACATAACCGCTAAGTGGACGTAGGACTTGACTTGACCATGCCTTTAAGATACATAATATGTCCAAATTTCTCACATCAACTATTTTGGATAAATAATCGGCGTTGCATACCATTCCTTGGCAAAATCTTCTCATCAAACCGACACAGAAATCAAATCTACCTCGAACAAGAATCATCAAAAAAAATTCAGGAAGTATCTGTCCGGTCACGAAATATTAGCCTCGACAGTGGCAACCTTCCCACTGAAGGACTGCCTGAAATAAACCACAAGTTGGCTCAGCAGGGGATGTAGACTGTATCTCAGCCCTTCCACTGAAGAGCCTTCTAATCCGTGCGATAGCGACTGAAGGAGAACATTATTTTTAACTCTTGAAGCCTTGAAAAAGGCTGTTTGCTTCGGCTAAGTGCAAAAAGTAAGAAAACGATCTTTTCAAATAACCGCGAATTTCTAGTGATGGTATAAAAAAGACTGAATGCTCTGCGAGCGAATGCACTTTTCTTTTATACCTTATTTTGAATCTTCTCTGCCTCCCAATTCGTGGGCCAATCAGCTAGAGTCTTGTATCCCGCTTCTTTGTCAGCCAAAGCGTCATCATCATCAACGCGTTCGAGAAGGGCTTCTTCTTTTTTATGCTTGTTGCTCGCTGCTGGCGTCTATTTCCTAACGGGACTTTTCGCTAGATACAGGCCAATAAGCCGGGCAAGCGAGAATTGCAGTTCAGGTGGGAAGTAGGGTGTTCTTTTCTGAGACAACATTGTTAGTAGTAGAAGGAAGGAAACACCCGGACATGGGATTTCGGGTGATAAGATTTAGAATTCATAACATGGGACGATCATTCAGTCACGTTCGCTTTGTGTGCGGTCAGTATCAAACAATGTTTTTCTACATATTTTTTTATCAATGCCAGAAAATCCAACATTTGATGAAAAATCGATTGATAGTTTATTAATGTTTGAGCTGTTATCGGTGTTTCTTTTATCCAAATAAGATTATGTGAGAGATTTGGACGTCTTATGAATCTTTAAAGGCATGGTCAAGCGAAGTCCTTCGTCCACTTCGCGGTTAAATCAGAAAAAATATGCACTGTTAGTTTTGACGCTATTTATGAAAATCACGCATAAAATTTTATCTCTAGAATATTGGTGCCAAACCCAAGTACAATTTCTATTCCGAAGGGTATTGAAAGTATTGATATTGATCTCTATTATTGGCTCTCTGAAGAACCGTTTGTTTTTTGAACATACATGCTGCATCATGTGGCTTTTCTTCAGCCTGTCTCGGCTCAGCACCGATGCCGGCCGGTCTCGGCTCGACTCTGCTGCTGCTGCCGGTATCTGCTCAGCATTGCTGCTTTGTCGGGTCTGTAGGGTGGACTGCTGATGTACTGGCTAGGTTTCGGCTGATGATGGTCGCTTCGATGGTGTCGAGCCGAATAGGCGGTCGGTGCAAACTTCATTCCCTGCTAAAAGGTGTGAGTGCTGTTTAATCGATGATGCGGTTGCTTCGCTTGTCCCGGTCAGAATGAAAGGAAAAAATCGCGATGCGCTATTTTATGGCTTCTCGGCAGACCCAGCGGCTGCTCATTCGCTGGTGTCTGCACCAATCAGAACGTTGTAATGGAATGATGCAAGAATTATGCGGTACCCATATTTATAGCTTCCCTTGATCTTAATGTTTTTCATTGAAAACAGTTTCATGCCTATTGAAACAAGTTTTTCGGGTCTTATCAAGCATGGACATGGAAGGCATACTTGAAATCTGTCGATTGAAGGGCTTACCGCAGAAATTCGTCCACTGAGACGAACGCTATTAACGTTTAAAATCTTTCAACACAGCGTAACGCGGTCGATTTGAATATTTTGAAATGACACCCAGTATAGTAAAGAGAGACGTAAGTCCTACGTCAAAAAACACTTGCCACGGGCGCTACTGCGTCCACAAATAAACTAGTATAATATAATAATATAAAAATATGAGTTTATCACCTGAGTTGGGTTTCGCGTTCCAAACAAATAACTTTTGTAAGAAGAAAAATTACACTGTTTGCGAACCGGGAATGAAACAGTATTTTTTGTCCCGGGACGTCCCGGGATAGAAACTCTAATCAGGACGAATGAGAAGTGAGTATTTAGAAATGATATGGGAGAGAAAAAGGAAGAAGGAAGAAGAAGAAGAAAGAAAAGAGAAGGAAGATGGAAAAAGGAAAAAAGAAGAAAAAAGACAGTAGAAGCCAGAAGGAAGAAAAAGAAAGAAAGATGAATTCATGAAGAAGGAAGAAAAAAGAAAAGCATAAGAACGAAATTTGAAGAAAAAAACCCAGATTAATCCACCTAGCGGTGATGGTGCCTTTCTCGACCTTCGTAAAATGTGTTTGCTTGAAAGTAGATGAGCTAGTAGCTAAGAGTAAACAAAAAAAACTTCTTGGCCGGAAAAACTTGAAAATCGGATTATTTCAAGCAAAGATATTGTAGATCCAGTTGAAAACGCGAGATCTCGGTTCGGTTTTCAACTTGATCTACAATATGCTAATCAGAATTTCGACATTTTTTTCCTTTTCCAATCTTTTTGATGTACATACCCCTGTTGTATTTTACCCAGTTATATATTTTAAGGATATCACATTTGGATGTTTGTTAAACTGAAGCTCTGACTACACAAAAAGAAAATGAAAATATCATTCCCATCAAGCGAGCGGAGGGCAATATTTGTTATGATATAAATCTCGTGGCCGTTCTTCTGCCAAACTCCCGTATGAAGAGGGAGAGAAATTATAGCCTTTCGGTACAACTTTGTAGCACAAGAAAGGCAAAAAGTAATTTGGCCATATTTTCTAAGGTAATAGTCCAAGCTGGCCAATTTTCAATAGAAAATAATAGAATAGGATTCCGCGTCCAATGCAATTTGTTATGAGTAAATCGATTGAGGGTAAGTGCATTAAAAATGAGCTAGACTTTTTTACGCGCTTTTTTGTAACATAAAGCATTTTGGCCATAATTTTTGTGCCCATAGTCCGATCTTCCAAATTTTCAATAGAAAACAAAACGACAGGATCCTGCGTCGAATGGAATTTGTTGCAAGTAAATCGGTTGAGGATAAGTACCAAAAAAGTGAAACTTTTTGCACTTTTGGTGCGCGCACACACATACATACACACACAGAGACATCATCTCAGTTCATCGAGCTGAGTCGATTGGTATATAACACTATGGGTCTCCAGGTCTTCTGTAAAAGTTTGGTTTTGGAGCGAACATATAGCCTTTTTGTATACTTTGTAAACAAAAGGCAAAAATGGTGTTTCGGCCATAACTTCTGATCCCATATTTCGATCTGGCCAAATTTCAATAGGAAACAATGGGATAGGAATCTGCGTCGAATGCAACTTGTTGCGTGTAAATCGATCAAGGTTAGGTGTCCGAAAAATAGGTGACATTTTTCTTTTCTGATTTTTCTATTAAAAAAAAGGTGGTTTGGCCATAACTTCCGATCCCATAGTCCGACCTGGTCAATTTTCAATAGGAAACAATGGGAAAGGATTCTGCGTCGAATGCAATTTGTTGCGAGCAAATCGGTTGAGGATAAGTGCCCGAAAAATGAGTGACATTTTTTACGCGATATTTACGTATAAATTTGTATTTTGGCCATAACTTCCAATCCCATAGTCCGACGTGGCCAATTTTCAATAGGAAACAATGGGAAAGGATTCTGCGTCGAATGCAATTTGTTGCGAGCAAATCGGTTGAGGATAAGTACCCGAAAAATGAGTGACATTTTTACGTGATATATACGTATAAATTTGTATTTTGGCCATCAATTCCATAGTCCGACGTGGCCAATTTTCAATAGGAAACAATGGGAAAGGATTCTGCGTCGAATGCAATTTGTTGCGAGCAAATCAGTTGAGGATAAGTACCCGAAAAATGAGTGACATTTTTACGCGATATTTACGTATAAATTTGTATTTTGGCCATAACTTCCAATCCCATAGTCCGACGTGGCCAATTTTCAATAGGAAACAATGGGAAAGGATTCTGCGTCGAATGCAATTTGTTGCGAGCAAATCGGTTGAGGATAAGTACCCGAAAAATGAGTGACATTTTTTACGCGATTTTTACGTATAAATTTGTATTTTGGCCATAACTTCCAATCCCATAGTCCGACGTGGCCAATTTTCAATAGGAAACAATGGGAAAGGATTCTGCGTCGAATGCAATTTGTTGCGAGCAAATCGGTTGAGGATAAGTACCCGAAAAATGAGTGACATTTTTTACGCGATTTTTACGTATAAATTTGTATTTTGGCCATAACTTCCAATCCCATAGTCCGACGTGGCCAATTTTCAATAGGAAACAATGGGAAAGGATTCTGCGTCGAATGCAATTTGTTGCGAGCAAATCGGTTGAGGATAAGTGCCCGAAAAATGAGTGACATTTTTTACGCGATTTTTACGTATAAATTTGTATTTTGGCCATAACTTCCAATCCCATAGTCCGACGTGGCCAATTTTCAATAGGAAACAATGGGAAAGGATTCTGCGTCGAATGCAATTTGTTGCGAGCAAATCGGTTGAGGATAAGTACCCGAAAATGAGTGACATTTTTACGCGATTTTTACGTATAAATTTGTATTTTGGCCATAACTTCCAATCCCATAGTCCGACGTGGCCAATTTTCAATAGGAAACAATGGGAAAGGATTCTGCGTCGAATGCAATTTGTTGCGAGCAAATCGGTTGAGGATAAGTGCCCGAAAAATGAGTGACATTTTTTACGCGATTTTTACGTATAAATTTGTATTTTGGCCATAACTTCCAATCCCATAGTCCGACGTGGCCAATTTTCAATAGGAAACAATGGGAAAGGATTCTGCGTCGAATGCAATTTGTTGCGAGCAAATCGGTTGAGGATAAGTGCCCGAAAAATGAGTGACATTTTTTACGCGATATTTACGTATAAATTTGTATTTTGGCCATAACTTCCAATCCCATAGTCCGACGTGGCCAATTTTCAATAGGAAACAATGGGAAAGGATTCTGCGTCGAATGCAATTTGTTGCGAGCAAATCGGTTGAGGATAAGTACCCGAAAAATGAGTGACATTTTTTACGCGATATTTACGTATAAATTTGTATTTTGGCCATAACTTCCAATCCCATAGTCCGACGTGGCCAATTTTCAATAGGAAACAATGGGAAAGGATTCTGCGTCGAATGCAATTTGTTGCGAGCAAATCGGTTGAGGATAAGTACCCGAAAAATGAGTGACATTTTTTACGCGATATTTACGTATAAATTTGTATTTTGGCCATAACTTCCAATCCCATAGTCCGACGTGGCCAATTTTCAATAGGAAACAATGGGAAAGGATTCTGCGTCAAATGCAATTTGTTGCGAGCAAATCGGTTGAGGATAAGTGCCTAAAAAATGAGTGACATTTTTTGCTTCGTTTTGTGCGCACACACACACACACACATACACACACACACACACAGACATCACCTCAATTCGTCGAACTGAGTCGATTGGTATATAACACTATGGGTCTCCGGGCCTTCTATAAAAAGTTTGTTTTTGGAGCGATCATATAGCCTTTACCGTATACTTAGTATACGAGAAAGGCAAAAAAGAAAAGATGAAAACGAAACAATAAGGAGGAAAGAAGAAATAAAAAGGAGGAAGGAAGAAGAGGAACAAGAAAGAAAGAAGAAGGACAAGATGAAAAAGCAGAAGGAAGAATGAAGGAAGTAGAAGGAATAAAGAAGAAGGGAAATGAAGACAGAAAAAACAGGAAGATGGAAGAAGGAATAAGGAACAAAAAGGAAGACGGAAGAAAGAAGATATGAGAAGGAATGAAGAAGTGACTTTCGGCCCAATGGCCTTGTACAAGAACATCGACATTCATTCGGCTTTGGAACAGTTCGTCGAATGATTAAATATGATTAAAAACCAATGATGTCAATGTTATTTTGCCAATACTTCATCAAAGTCGGCTTTGGGATATCTCGTTGATTGACATTTAGTCGAATGACGTTTGGATAAATGACATTTCGTCGTAAGGATGTTTAGCCGAAGGGGAATTTGGTCAAATGGACATTTAATCGAAAGTAAAGTCCAAATGTTTTCTTCTTATTTTAATGGACTTACAACTTACTTACATGGACTTACAACCGTATAATTTCTTACCCTTTCCAGGTTGCCAACGCTCTCGGTGAATACCTTGCTTCCCTGGTAGCCACTTCCCAGTACCCGGCTGATTTTCAAAGGATCTTTGCTTATCATGGTCTACATCTAAACACCACCTTATTCCCGCGTTCCCCCTGACTGCCTGTTGAACCAGCCTTTTTCAGCAGGTGAGTTTGCCCACGCACTTGCTTAGTGCAACGGGAGCTATTCCGGCCGGATAAGTTGGGATATCCCAGTCTTAAACGACTCCTTCCGGTCGCTAAGGATCATTTCCTCAAACTCGTCAAGGTACCGCACGTTCCCGGACGAATGGAGAAAAAGTTTCGTTTTACCCTTTCCATATAGCAGCGCAACAAGCCGAGATTCATCCAAGTTTAGTCCAATCTCTTTCACCTCTTGCGCATCCAAAACCGTCGAGAGAATGGTCAATCGGCGATTCAGGGAGAAATTGGAAGCCGCCCAGGCTTTAGCGACAGTACATATTTTACCAACCTGGGCAGTGTGCTCCAAAAAGTACATAAGGAAGGCATGCATGTTAACCTTGTATCACTTGATATTGCCAAGGCTTTTAGCAGGACATGGACACCCTTGGTCCTTAGCAAACTCCACGACGAACCTTTCAAGTGCTCATTGTCGGCACAGCATCAGACGAGTTCCTCTAAGAAACCGGTAGCACTCTTCTTCATCGCTATGGACGGGGTTTACAGCATTCTACCTGACAATGTGTACGTATTCGTATATGCCGACGACATTCTCTTGGTCGTGGTTGGCAGGACACCTGTAAGGAACAGGATCAAAACTCAGGCGGCAGTAAGAACCATTTGTCGCTGGGTTCCATGCGTTGGTTTTATAATGAACGCCAGTAAGTATTTCCGGGGCACATCTGCAGTGGCCGGCACCAGTTAGCATGACATTCCATAAATGTTCGGCGCGGAAGCCATCCTTAACCGGAAGATGGTCCGGGTCCTTGAAGTCGACATTGATGGGAAAATCGTGATTCTGTAGCACTTCCGGGTGGTGAAAGTAGCTTGCAAGTGCTGCATCAGTCTTATGAAATCCCTCGCGAAAAACACCGAACCAACAATAGAACCACTAGAAAAGTTGGACAAACTAATATCGTTGCCGCTTGCTTTATGGTCTGGAGCTAACGTGTCCTCCTTACCGGAATCTTGTTAATACTCTCTCGCTCGTCTACTACATCCGGTTATCCTCTGGTCGCTTAAGCTGCATGCGTTGATGCCGGCATTCTTCCCTTCAGGAGAAGTCAGGATCTCTCTCCTCGATGAGGCTGACCGGATCCTAAGAAATTTGCCTGTACCGGTCTCCCCCCAGTGGTGCGGGACACTGGCACGGAGTGAGAAGCTGGCTAATGACTCCTGCAGGGATCAACCACACCATTGCCCCCCGGTTCAGAAGTGGATAAAACACTGACGAACTGCTCTAGAACTGTTAGGAACACGGCTCCGGAACCATGAGATCCAGTACACCGACGGATCCGTCTCCAGCCGCGGGGTCTGTTTTTTGTTCTTCGGACCCGGTGTAAAAAGATCATAGAGTCTAGCCAGTCAGTGAAACATAGTTTCGGCTGAGGCCAGTACTGGAATTTCTCATTTTCAATAAGAGATGTCACGCGATGTTTACATATCTACCCCTTTCGAAATCTATAGAAATGCGAAGGATGAATGTCATGCTACAAAAATCTCAAAAATATTTGTTCCGTGACAGGGCATGAAAGTGTGCAATATTTTTGCTTTATTTTTGTGTTTATTATTACTTTTAATTCGGTGAGTTAAAGAAGTATGATTAATTTATCGACTAGTCACTATTCTTCGCATGTAAAATAATTTTGAAATTTAGATTTTAAAATGAAGCACAACTCCTTTCATGACTGCCTTTCATGCGAAAATGATCAAAGTACCCACGATTCTTTCATTTGGTCGCCTGAAATAGAAAAAGCTGCTTTGCTCTCTGTCTTATGACGATCACGACCTTTTCCAGTACTGGCTGAAGCCACTGCCGTTACGTTCCCGGCTAATAAGCCGATTGCGATCCTTGGGGATTCAGCCAGTAGCAGCTTTATTCTGCTTTTTGACGGATGCTGGGCTCTATTATCAAATCTAGGGTCCCCCGAAGATTATTTTTTGGGAACAAGGCCCTCTGCCGAGGCGTACGGGCATTTTTGGATTTAAGTCCCAGCCCATCAGTGAACCGCACCAAGTCAGCTGAGAGAGCCTCAACCTTTTCTATTTTCAGTCATTTTTACATGGCACTCTGTCATGAGGTCGAAGGACAAAAGGTCAAAGGTCGAAAGGAAAAAAGGTCGAAGGGTCCAATGCTCGAAGGGACAAAAGTTTGAAACAAAAAATCTGAGTCAAAAGGTCGAAGGACAAACGATCGAAAGTAAAAAGGTCGAAGGACAAAAGATCGAAGGTCAAAAGGTCGAAAGGACGAAAGGTCGAAAGAACAAATAATATAAATTACAGTTGTAAGACAAAAGGTCAGAAGTACTAAGGTCAAACGATCGAACAGTCAAAAGGTCGAACGGTCATAAGGTGATATAGAATAAATGATGGAACCACCTGATAATGTTTCATTGTTGAATTTTTCCTTCTTTAAGTCATATGCTGTTCTATCGGATTTCGCATATTCATATTTATTTGTGTTTCATCTGATTGTATTATATTGTTGAATTTTTCCTTCTTTTAATCATAGGCTTTCCTTTCGAGTTTTGCACATTCATTTTTTTGTGTTTAACCAGATTTTCATTGTTGAATTTTTTCCTTTCGACCTTTTGACCTTCGACCTTTTGACACAGGTTCCAAGCAACATGGCCTCCTTAGAAAAAATCGGGCTCTGAAATTGCAATATTTTTTACTACTTGGCTTTCGAACCTTTCCATGAACGGGCAGAATGATCCAACAGAAGAATATGACTGAAAAACAGAAAATAGAACCTATAGGCAGACTCTAAATTTGACCCTCATCCTTCAAGTCAGAGCTTAAAATATTAATCTTCATGAAGCAACTTCGGTCCGAATAGTCAAACGACTTCTCCACGAACTTATTCATTCGACTGTCACTGAGTGTGTTTATTATGTGCAGAAAAAAACATAATTAGCATTGTTTATGTTGATGTTTACCGTTGAAAGTGCCTCGCGAATGAAAATCGGATTCAGTCCTGTGTGATAAATCACTTTACTCATTTTAAACGTGTTCAGATTTCAGATAATTTATTGCTTGTGCTATGAATTTTTAGACTACTGCGAAAATCATTGCTGACAGATCATTTTTCCTCAATCATATTATCCATGGATGATCTGATTGTTTATCATATTATTTACATACGAAATATCTCAAAACATCTTGTCCTTTTACAGGTAACAAACTTCATACTTAAATAGTTTTAAACTAATTTATTAAATATATCTTTGGGTTGTTGATTTTTTCGGTGAAAAACGATTCCGAAAAAAATCAACAACCCAAAGATATAAAAATTCACGGTGACCAAAACCCTACTAAATAATTTATTAAATCATTCGTGTTCCGCGACAGGTTGGATTTCAAACGATGGCTAATATCTTGGTTCAAGTCTCCCAGAAAAGAGCATCTGTTAATATAGCTTACCATGTGCTTTACGGGTACTATTTCCTTGGCTTGTCTAAAGCTAAGCTTTCAATAATTTATAGAAAGCATAAGTCTACAATTTCAAACTGGATTGCAATTTATGAACGAAATGGATATTTCTCTCGGAAAGAATATGAACGAGACGTTAAAACAGTTTGGGTCGGATAAAAGGGCTTGGATAGTGGATTTATATCATTCGAAACCAACTCTGTATTTGGATGAAGCCAAAAGTTTCTTCGAGAAGACGTTTCGAATTTCCATCTCTGCATCCTCAATTTGTCGAATTCTGCATCAAGAAGGGCTCACCTGGAAAACTCTTGCAAGGCGAGCCATTCAAATACGAAGCGAAGAAATTGTACGATTTGCAAATGAAATGAGCGAACTGAAATGGGATTACCAAAACTTGATCTTCTTAGACGAAGTGAGCTTCGATAACAAATCTATGCTAAGATCCAGAGGCTACGGAGTAAAGGGTAAGCGATTAATTTGCAGAGGGGAGTTTGTTCGAAAACCTAGAATGTCGTTGCTGTTCATTATCGGACAAGAAGGATTACTAGAGGCATTTTCTACAGAAGGAACTTTTAATAGAGTAAAATTCTTCAAATGTTGTAGAAGGTTTGCTTTGAAATCTGAGATGGTGCAGTGTTATCCAGGATTTCATTCCATATGGATTCTTGACGGCGCAAAGATCCATTGTGATGTGGCAATAGTTTGCTATTTACGATCATTAGGAATATACACTGTGTTTTTTCCACCCTACTGCCCTTTTTTCAACCCAATTGAGTACGTATTTGAATTAATCAAAAGAAGATTCAAGAGATTCTATCAAGAGAACCAGAAAACATGTATCGATCTAGCTGTCACGGAAGTATTGACAGAATTCGCAAACTATTCCATGAATAATTTATTCAAGAAATGTGGCTATATTAGAGGAGGAAGGTTTGACCCTAGTATTGGATTGGAATGTGACATAATCAAACTTGGTTTTGAACAATAATGGAGTTATTTTCTAACTAGAATAAATAAAACACTAAATGAAATTCAAAATTATTATTATTTGTGTAATTACTTCATGTAAAGTATAATAATTTCATTCTCTATGATCTACATCTTCAACATTACTAATATTTTCAATTAAAGAAACACTAAAATCTGACTCGCTGAATGTAACTGCTTGTTCCGCTGCTGAAAGGAAAGATTCACCAAGACGATCTCGTGCTTCCAATGCTTCTATGTTTCTCTTCAAAAGCTTCATTTGGGAATTCAAACTTTCAACAGTCTTTTCAAGACTGCATTAACGTTATGAGCCACTGAGAAGTTTTGCCGAGCTTGTCTCAATTGTGGTAGCTCTTTCGCTGAAAAAAGTTTGATTAAATGGGATGATGGACCTTCATTTACTAAGCTTTCATGTCGACACGGATCAGAAGAAGAAATTGAGTTGGCCCACATCATCCAAGCAATATCTACCGCATGCCAATGAGCTCCATGCTTTTCTCGAAGCTTTTCAGCTAACAGACCAACCGTTCTGTTAGATGCAGCACCAGCTCTGTCGCGTTCTTCGGGTTCCAAAAGAGTGTCCTTTACTGCTTTGTGAACCGCCTTGCTATTCACGGACAATGAGTACACGTGCAACAGAAGATGTATCTCCTTGTTCCTCCAGTTCTGCAATATTGTTGTCGTAACTTTATCCAGAGTGTACGTCCTATGGCAGGATTTATCGTTGAATAATGCGAAGCGACCGAAATCTTCTTCATCCGGTTGCAATTTGGCACCCCACGATGGCTGGGCCACTCCACATTTATCGCAATTAAAAACTATTTCACGTTTGAGAAACTGTTGGGACGATAGCCAACAGTTTTTCACAAACTCCTTTGGAGTATTCCCAGAAACGCCCCATTTACCTGCATTTTTTCCTGAGCTTTGACCCTTGAACTCTCGGACCGCAACGAGGAGCCAACAATCGTACAAACCATCAGGAAGTTTTGATTGGGTATAGCCGTAATTTTCTAAGTTATTCTCAATCGATTCAGCGTCATCACGGTCAGAGAATGAATTTATTTCTTCTGCGTTTCAATCCTTGACAACATCTACATTATCGTATTCGTTGGGATCAGCGAACCGAAGAATTTTGTCCGTTTTCTGATCCACAGAGCCATGCGATTAACTTCGCTTCCGTTTCATCTCAGTGCGCATGTGTTAATTAATAGATAGAAGAAGTTAGAAAGTAGCAGCATAGCTGTTTTTGAACACTTACCTATTATACGCGGTGTATAAGGCTATTATCCTTGAACTTGCTTATCCAAATCAATATCCGATAACGAATTCTTCGCAAAAAACGCAACATATGACAAGCAAATATTTACAAAATAATCAAAACATTTACAAAGCAATTGTTATAAAATATCGAAGCATGCGGGTGTTTTTGTATGATGAGGGATCGTTACTGAGCGAATAATTTTCGCTCAGGAGTCTAACAAGGTGCAATTTACTCAATAACAATTTGTAAAATGTGCATAAATATTCAATGACTAATATTCAACTGAATATTGACTGTCCAGAGCCGACTATGAATGTGTCGGAAGTGAACTGACAAATGAAGAAAAATGGACTTCACCAAAAAAATTCGATTATTTTACACTCTGCTTCAAGTAACAACCACCGGAGACCAGTGCACTCAAAACTCAGGACCCAGGATACAACGGAACCACATGAAGTTGCAGATGTTCCAAAACACCGTCTACCACAGGAAACCGGGATTTTTTACACCGCCGATCAAAACCCCGTCGTCGTTTTTTGTGTTTATTTTACTACTGTTTCATTTTAGCAATTATTATCTTTTGATCAATGTTTTCCTTTTAAAGTGTCTAGGTAAAGTTATAATTGATTATATATTTCTCATGTTCTAGCAATCGCTAGATCTGGAAATGGGACTTCATACCGTTTCCATCTTCTATCCCTATACCTACAACTTGATTAGTAGTAGCAGGTAACTGTTAAAATTTGAAATGAGCCAAAAAGCTCGTTTCGGCATCCAACTAGAATATACACCACCCTTTCATTACTATCACATTGGCAACCCGTTAACCAAGACGAACCTCTGCCATAAAACCTAACCCCAGATTCCAATAAAATTCCGCAGGAACTCGCCGCGAGTGCAGGGTGTTCTCGGCTTGCAGTGACCGTGAGGAAGTGGCCAGCGCCGTTATCAACCGCATCCAAAATACTAGAGCTCTCGGACTGTGCACATTGAGGTTGGAGAGCAAATCCCATGCTTCCGGTCGATCACGGAGCAGCAACTACGAAATGCACGGTCATCATGCTCATGCTCATAAAAAAATATTTTTTGATATATTTTTTTAATACTAATTTTTTGCTTACAATCTGATTTCTTATTAGGCAATTTCCCATTTTTTTATGGAAAATTTCTAATTTAAAATGGGACTTACCGCCCAATTGGAGTGCTCGGGAAGCCCATAATGGCGGCTAAATTTGGTGCTACTGCCATCCGTCCTCAACAGTATTGTGAATTTCATTTTTATTGGGGGAAGTCAAGCGATATTAAAATTTTGTTATTTAACACTCTCATAGAAAACATAAACAATGAAAGGATTTGCACCATATTTTAAAAGGTTTTTATTTCATTAAAGAGCTTGAGGTGTCACACGACTTATTTTGACTCAATTTTAGAAAAGGGCATTCCGGAGTTTCCAGTATGGCCGGAACCTTAAAAATATCATTCCCATCATTGTTTTGTAAAATCATGAAGTTTGAGACAGGTGTCGACCTGTTTTGAAATTTGTAAATGGCCACCACTTCCGGGGACAACTGACCCCGACGGATACAGGAACTTGTTGCGAAGGAATCAGTCAAGAAATGTGTTTTTACAGCAGTTTTAATTTCTGAAAGCAGACGCCAGGGACGGAAAGGTTAATAATGTTATTATTATTATCCACTATTCGTCGTTGTTTGCTCAAATCTTTTGAAATTATTCAGAAATTTAGAATTCAAAACAAAGCACATTCACATCATGAGCGCTCGTAATGTGACAACTGACCGTGAGCCAGCTACAAAAAAAATGCCTCTGTTTTCGCTTTCAAGTGAAGATCACGAAAATTGCCAGTACTGGTCCTGAAGAAAGCAGACGAGGGATGCGAAGCTGACGGCGTAATCAATCACTCGAATGCTGGAGGAAAAATCATAGTTTGATGGATAAACGTCGTAGGGAAACTGTTCGGAATTTTGTTTTTGATTTGCGATTTTTTTCAGCAGTGAGCACGCATGTTAGCAAAAAACTATTTTGTGATAAGATGAATATATGTTCAGTGAGATGGAAAATGGAACAGTTCCTCTATTTCGGACACTGGCGTAAAAAGCGAGTTGAACATTCCACAGATTCCTCCAACTATTCGGAATGCATCGCTGCCGATGTTGTGTGATAAGCGAGTGGGGACGATACTGAGACGAGAAATAATCTGCTGACAAGAGGGCATATCATTCCAGGGAACTGTTACGCCCATTACTTTGCTAAAATGTGTTGCTTTGGAAGCAATACACTGGTTCTCCCAAAACTTGCTGACGATTCTCTTAATCCAGGTTTTGGCGTTGGGTAACCGGAGTAGTAAAGCGCCGACCTCAAGGCTACCTTACACCTCGGGAAAATTTTCCACCGTATTTTGGTCCCGTGCATTTTAAATGGAACCGGGATTTTGATTTTCCGTACAAAATCTAAAAAACATTGCATATGTAAAAATACATCAAAAAAATTCGCGGACCGAATTCCCGAGGTGTAAGGCTACCTTAAAACCAGTCAGACATACGTTTTTCATTTTATTTAAATTCCCAAATGAAGTTTACCAAGTTCAACCGAAAATCCAATGTTCAAGCCCCAATTTATTAATGCATGCTTCAATATCCATCTCATAATGCAATTGAAAATTGGAAATTGTCTCGACTTCCCTGGGCATAAAAGTATCATCGTGTTAGCCTCATGATATACGAATGCAAAAATAGTAACCTGGCTTTAGAAACCTTGCAGTTAATAACTGTGGAAGTGCTTAATGAACACTAAGCTGCGAGGCGGCTCTGTCCCAGTGTGGGATGTAATGCCAACAAGAAGAAAAAGAATGCAATTTTAAATTCAAATCTCCAACGTGAAAATCCAAATCCCTAATATACAAAATGAAAGCTCAATCCAACTTGTAAATCAATCTCGAGTTCCAGCATCCAAATTCAACAAATAATCAAAATAATGAATTGATTTAATACTTGCAGAATATCGATTCACCAAGTCCTGGTTTGAAATTTAATCAACAAAATCCTACCTAACATTTATTTTCAAATGGAATCTCAATTTGAGATGCTCAAATCTGTGAATCTAATTTCAACTTCCAATTTTTAAATAGAACATGCTTCATTTTGCATTTTTTAGGTATTGATTTATTTGCTCCGAGGCCAGATTTCCTTTTTTTCAGTGTAAGTGTAAGTATAGTCATCGGAACGTGAAAAATAGCATTGAATGAAAAGTTTTTACAAATTGAATATGGGTTAGTTATTGTAATTAATATTGAATATAATTTGAATAAATTATTACGAATTATGTGGACAGAAATCCTACATAATTATGTAAGCCAAAAACTCTCAAACACCAAAAGCACAAAGTGATTAATTTCATCCTCAACTTCCTTCCTTCCCAAACAAACAACGTCGCGTCGCTTTTTATCCAGACCGCGGAACAGAGTACCCTCCCATTTCGCGCTCGTGCTCAATATATTCTCAAATCCAAACACCTCCGTGGAATAGTGCACGCTACTCTAATATTGCTGCTGCTGTCCCTACAAACTGGCACTGTTGCCGCCGCCATAGTGGTTGCTGACGGCCATCGAACTTGATTATATCGTCCATTTGAGGGTCTCGGTTCTTCCCGGGTTCAAACCAGGCCGCAGAAATCCCCTTCGGTGGGGTTGACCTGCGTGGGTTACCTTTGCGCTGCTTTACTTGGAAGCACGGGACGGATCCGTTTGCGCTGTCACGTTAGCCCGTTGAACAATGACATCTTTCTACCACCGAAGGCGTCCGGCCGCGCGCTGACTTTGGCGAATGAGGGCGGGCGACCAGAGATACTGCTTAATCTGCTATCTGCTGCTGACGGGCGGCTGGTGGGTTCCCTGACGAAGACGCCGACGACTCACCGTAGGACTTGCGAGGGAGTGTTTATGACTTCTTTGGTGCCGTCTGTTTGGCACACTGCGCTCGGTTGGTAGGGCCACTAAGGGCACCTGGAAGGGATCCATATATTATTTTCACGAACTTTGCACCTCATCCGTTCTCGACTTAGTCTGGTTGGGTCAACTTATCGCAACCTTTTCACTTTGGTGGCATTAGGACCCATTCCAAAGAGAAAAGGATGCCGTGCTTTGAAGGTAGGTTGAAACCCAATTTACTTTTTGCTTAGTGTTCAATTTTAAATCATGAATCAAGGAGTGAATTCAAAACATTCAAGAAAAACTCTTGATATCAACAGAATGAGAAATGCGCAAGCTTTGAAAAATTCAAAATACATCTACACCACATAATGTCACAAACAATTTCTCTCAACTCATTAGCCAAATTACACACATTCTCCAAGTCAAATAATTCCACATGCACCAAGAAGTCGCTCGAAGGCTGATCTCAGTCTCGCCCGAGCAACTCCGCCAGATAGATATCAGTCATTAGGCGCACGGCATACCAATAAACTAAGTGACGATTTATTTCAGCAACTACCCTTCCATTAGACCGCATGGTCCGAACCCACTATTTAGGACCCCTCGCACACATACAATCGCTCCGAGGCGTTTCCATAACGGCTAGTCGAGAAAACCTTTTTTCGCACATTTCCGATATGGGCTCATTACTATCATTACCGAGCTTTGCGCGCTTGCCTGCCATGTTCTCAGCGCGCGGCTGGCTGCCTGCATATGGAAAGCGGCTCATAATGAAACGCCAGACCAGACCTCTGAGCTCACGAGCATTGCATGAGAATTTTGCATAAAAAAAACTCCACAGACTTGCAACAACTATCCTACAGTTTGATACATTGTCCACTCACAGAGGACGAGAGTGTACTCGGTGATGTCTGCGAGCTGAGACGTAGAATGGCAGCAAAAACGAGCCGATAATCGTCCGAGCGCTCCAGGTTGATTGTGGGTATTACTATTATCAACTTGACAAATGATCCCATTGAAAAGATTGCTCTAATGGACTTAGAGCGATATTCGGCCAATCTGTGCGTGTTTTGTGTGCAGTATTACGGAAGTGAGTCCTCGGAGCGACAGTTATTACAGCTGCGATGCCGTCAAGTGGAAAGAAAAACTGTCGGTTAGCATGTGAGGAAACTGTCAAGCTGTCATAATTGGAATGTGGCGCTATGTTGCGTCACCTCACTGCATCAACTTATACACGAGAGATGGGATGAACTTTTGTTTTAGAGGTAATGCAAGACTAACAGATTTTCAATTTGTTCGATGTAACATGAAATTAAACTTCTTTACAAGATGTTCTACGGAGTAATGTCTACCACGGTCAGGTCAAATTTCCTGTATCACAAAAAAAACCTTGAATTATGCATCCATAGTATTCAAATAAGAACAATTTCTTCTAGAGCACAATAGTGATAGTAAGGCTATAACCAATAGGAATGGCAAGTGTCTTAATAGAAGAAAATAAGTAAATCTTACAATTCTGTTTCTAAAGATATTAATCCTCAGTCGTTCAAATCACCAATCTCCACTGTGCACTCGTTGAACTCACTTTCCTCAAGTGTCATCAATAAGTAGCTGTCATTCAGCGGAGACGTTTATTACAAGGTGCAACGATCCACCCAACAGACAGA
This sequence comes from Armigeres subalbatus, assembly GCF_024139115.2. Lineage (NCBI taxonomy): Eukaryota > Metazoa > Arthropoda > Insecta > Diptera > Culicidae > Armigeres > Armigeres subalbatus. The sequence continues at coordinate 410,881,919 of NC_085140.1, read as the reverse complement.
GGCCACGCCAATGATCGGAAACCTGTCAGCGGCATCGCGTCCAAGTTGCGAACGTTGACCATTGAATCGTTCCACAGCATGATAAGGTGCTATGGATTATACACACCGCATCGGTGCAAAGAAATAACAAGTGCTGCAATAATAACGAACCGATAGAGCACACCGTGACTTGCCGCAGATTTACATACCACATTTGTTCCTTTATTCTTCTCGGGGAAGGGGATCTTGACGTTCCGAAGTGCGCCCTTTTCTCTACAGTTTCCTCGTTTCTCCGGACAAAAAATAGGCTGAACGTCAAGACAAACATTAAAGTTCATTTAGCATATAGTCCTTAGAGAACAGGGCAATCCATTGATTGACGACGATGACACGTTGTCGATAGGCGGGTAATAAGGTCCTTCAATAGAAAGGAGGTAGGTAGATGAGATATTTTTGCAATGAACATAGATGTTGGATGGTTTTCTTGAGATGTATCAAGCAGCAATGTTTGATGAATAAGAAGCTTTGTGCATGAAAGTAGATAAATTAGAGTTTCTATGAAAGATGAGACAATTAATTAAATTAAATCTGACTATATTTTATTTATCATAATTGTGGAAATGTATTGATAAGTAAACATGTGATGTTTTGGCCACAGAGAAACTGGCGTCCTTTCAAGTTTACAATGAGGGCCATAAAGTACCGGGGGCAATAATCTTTTCTGATCATGCCCGTTTTTCCGGCCGCTAGCTTTACGAAACATTCCGCAGAACAAACGACCTATTCCAATGCCACCGACCCGGCAGCAGCATCAACAACGACATCGACGGACTGCATTCTATGCAAATAATTCTATCGAGATGGATCATTATTGGACAAAATGTCAGTGGACCGTCCAAGAGCCATTGAACTGCTTCCTCAAGTCGACATAACCTCCTCCCACCACTCAGCGGATCGGTGGATTTGAAGGAAACCAGCCAGCCAGCCAGTGGAAATCGAGTAGCACATGACACTGCACAAACTTGTTGAAACAATATTGCTCCTTGTGAAGCATCCACCGTTGAACGTTAAACGAGCCACATACCGCTAATAAGTACACATACCGTCAATTATTTGTTCGTTCACTTCTCATTTCCTCCGCGCTCTTTGTCAAGCATCAAGAAGATGTCCTGGTCTTCCCGCGCGTCGGGTTCAATATATCTCACTCGTTTTGTCGTCGGCGATGGCGGTGCAACGTGGAGCAGAATCATAACAAAACCACTGATAGCAAAATTAAGCTGCGCAAATTTTAAAAATCCTTGTCATTAACATCATATGCGAAGATGAAATATATATTGAAATCAGTGTTGTGTCGTCTGCATGTCATTTGATTTTTTCTTCCAAAACATTTACCCTATTTCACTTAACATATTTACATCAATGTCCTGTTAGATAAAACAACAGAAACATTTAAACGATACAAATTCGCTTTATTACACTTTATGAATTGATATCTAGCTTCTGAAAAAATTCTTGGTAAAATATACAAATGAATGCTAATGACATTTTATATTTTCTTACTTGCTTGATAGGCTACAGCTCCTCCTAGATGAGCCTACACCGAATGGAGTATCCTTCTCCACTGGACTCGATCCTGAGGTAATCCCAGTCGCCCTAAACATTTATCCCCCTTCAGGTCATCTTTGACTGCAAAAAAGCATCGCGTACGCGGTCTACTACATACTCTTCCACAGTATCTATCAAACGTTACCCTGACGCACATCCAGCAACTTGAAAGATCTTCATCCTGAGTGATGTGATTTCGGTCGACTAAATTTATTTCTTTATAGAGGTAACACCACCATGAGCCTATGAGCCTGCCTCTGCTGCGATGTTCAAGTTTAAAGCATGTTCCCGAATTTTATTTGCTATCGGCCTCTGCTGACAACGACGATTGAGCCCGTTGTTTTAGTTCCAGTTGTGAGGCCACTACAATTATGTACCGCAGGCATATGTTGATGGACACCTGCAGCCGTCGAGTGTTTTATAAGCAAACATTACAACATTACAAAAGTATTAACAAAATCCGTCCCTCTATAAACCTGGCATAACTCGTCATTCATGCAACGCCGCCAGATGAAGTTCTCCTGTTTGGCTCTATGTTTCATGATCATATAAACCCACCAGAAGAACCAGAGTAGTACAGGGTGAGCAGGATTGGTTGTCAGTGAAGTAAATGTAATATTTAGGACTTCTGCTAGATCAAAAATTAACATTGAAGGCCTTCAAGCCAAATGTAACAAATATATTAAGTGTCTATATCCACTTATAAACAGAAAATCAAAACAAAAGAACAAACTTTTGATTTACAAACAAATGTTTAGACCTGCCATGTTGTATGCTGTAGGGGGCCCTCCTTAGCCGTGCGGTAAGATGCGTGGCTACAAAGCAAGACCATGCTGAGGGTGGCTGGGTTCGATTCCCGGTGCCGGTCTAGACAATTTTCGGATTGGACTTCCCTGGGCATAAAAGTATCATCGTGTTAGCCTCATGATATACGAATGCAAAAATGGTAACTTGGCTTAGAAACCTCGCAGTTAATAACTGTGGAAGTGCTTGATGAACACTAAGCTGCGAGGCGGCTCTGTCCCAGGGTGGGGATGTAATGCCAATAAGAAAAAGAGATGTTGTATGCTGTGCCAATATGGACTAGAAAGAAGGCACTTCAGAGGATTCAAAATAAAATTTTGAAAATGATTGTGAAGTTGCCTCCGTAGTATAGTACCAATGAACTTCATAGAATTTCTAATATTGAGACATTGCAACAAATGTCCAACAAAATAATTTCCAATTTTAGATAAAAATCGTTGAAATCTTCTATTGCAACTATTAGCTCCTCGTACCCTTAGTATAAATTAAGTTAGGTTTACTGCCAGAGGCAATTGAAAGGTATTAATAATAACTAAAAAGTAACATAGCAAATAAGGATGATAGTGTTAAGAAAACACGGAACACCTAGTCTGAGAAATGAATGCATGAATTAGATAATAAGCAAATAAAATTAGTTTAAAAAAATTGATTTTTCATTGGATTTAGCGCCAATTTCATTCACCAAATATTATTTTTATGTTTGCTCACCTGCAGCATGCCCGATTCTGAAATTTGAGCCCCATCGGACATAAGTTTCCAGAGATTTTTCCATCAAAAATCTCGAGCTGGAGCCGTGCAGAATCAACATATGCAAATGTCATTTTTACATGTGTTTTGGAAAAAAATGTTCCAAAACATATTTAAAACAAAATCAATAAACGGAATGGGAATAAGTTCGTTTTCTCTCTACTTCACGATTTTGCATGGCTTTATACTGGATTTAGCCAACACAAAGAGCGTTATATAAAGTTTTCGTAACTTTAATTTCCTTTTCGGGAAAGGGTCGTTTGGCCGAAACCCATTCGGCCCAAAGCCATTTGGCCGAAAAACCAAAAGGCCAAAAATCATCTGCCCGAACGGGTCATCCGGCCAAATAGTTTATCAGTCAGCAAATTCCCTTGTTGGTCGTTGCACATTACGGTAGATGGTAGATACCTCCGCATGTCAATGACAGTCCCATAAAACCTTCGCATATCGTTCTGCTTTTCTGCACCAGTAATTCACTTCAAACAGTTTTTTTTCTTCCTGCGGTGATTCTTTCGTTTTTCGGCTGCTCTTACTTCCTTGTATCGTTCTCTATTCAATCAGGTACATCAGCATCTGACTTCAAGAAATACTCTTCACGTCAGGAAAACTCTTACACTCCATATCGAATCAACCCGTCCTTGGTCGCCTCAGTGCAGTGTCTATCACTTCTTGTGCTGTTTTATTCACTGATATATGAATCGACTCACATACATTTTGTCGCTAACTTTAATGTCACGTTTCCCTTCGTCGAGCTTCTGCCGGCAATCAGCCGATACTCTTCTTGCCGACAATCGTTGGATTCGTTCGCTGTGATCTTTTGTTTGATACAGTTGAGAACTGTGATCGAATTTTACTGACCACGAGTTAGTGATTAGAGTCAATGTTCCGATCTCTGTATGCCCGTTCATCGATAACATGCTAGAAATGTTATCCATCTACCACAACATGCCTTATCTGGTTGCTTCAGCATTTGTGTGTCTCCCAGTGTGCGTTCGGATATTCTTTCGTGAAAAGTAGATGCTACTGACAGCCATACTTCTGACAGAAGCGAAACTTGCTAGCCGTAGGCCGTTCTCATTGGTAGCGGAGTGAAGGTACTCCCTACCGATTATGAGAAGGAAAAAGTCATATTTTCTAGCCTGAGCGTTAGCGTTTCAGACAACAATTTACACAACATGTTTGGAGCACCCTCCATAGGCTTTAATCGAATCAAATTTCTGATGGTTGGCTCGACTTCATTCAACTATCTCCAAATTTCGCATTACCCTCGCCAAAGCGATGTTCAATACCAGGCATGCACCTTCTGCACGCTTCGAAGGAGCCGAAATTGCGCGACAATAGACAACGATGAATCGAGGCAGTTTATCCAAAACTTCAAATTCGTGCATTATATGCGGTTCGCCACAAGAAGTGGCCTCAAAAGGTCACCCCAAAGGTTGTCGAGAGTGGGCAATGGAAAGCACCATATTGAGTCAGATAGAGTGCTCGTAGATATAAATATGAACGGGTTACTCCCACCAGGGTCATCGAACTGGAGACAACCAATCATGAAGAGAGTGACGGCCAAAATATGGAGTAAATCCCAGATATCACGAATGTGACTAAACTCTTTCTGAACAACCACAAAAATTTCAGCTGACCCTCAGCAGTGCAGACCAAAAGAAACAAGAATGGAAGTCCTTGTTAAATCCATCAAGAAGGCAGAACCTTACCCGAAAAAAACGAGGAGCAATCCAGTGAGGGGTAATGGGGTCCGTGTGGAAGCCTTGTACCAAGTAGGGGTAGTTCAGTGCAGAGGGCTGACCTAGACAACCAAAATCAAAGACCTGGTGAACGCTCTTAAAGATCAATGTAGCGTCGATAAAGATAAAGATCATAAAGATAAAGATCAATCTAGGATACCACGATTCGCTTGCGAAAAGACTATGGTGGCTTTATTTCAAGTACCCCTGGCGGAAGGCAAGAAGGTGCTGAATAAGACCTGCCTAAAGGTGGGTTGGTCGGTGTGCCCCGTTATTATTAACCATTTTTATTATGACTCATGACTCTTGCCTAAGACCCGAAGAACCCGTACCATATCAATGTCGAAAACTGCAGCTGGATTGGGCTGGGGTTTCGAGTTCATCAACGCCAGGGGTTATATCCCACTTGAGTCACTAGCTAGGTTAAACTTGGTTTTTGCTGAACGATGGCTATGCCACGTTATTCAACATATGGATCATCAAGAAGTCAAGTCAAGAAAAAAAAACTTAAATTTTCAGAGAAAAAAAATGTCCATACCCGGAAAGTCCAAGCCAAGTGATAGTAGATTTAGTTAATGTGCCTGACGTGAACTGGAGACCTTATTTTTTAAATTTAATTTTGTTTATTTGTCAATGTGTTTAAAAACTCTTTTCACAGTTCAGATGGAGACCTTATTTTTTTAAATTTAATTTTGTTTATTTGTCAATGTGTTTAAAAACTTTTTTCACAGTTCAGATGTAATTAATGTGTATTTACATCAATTATATGATTGGAATTGTTAATCAAGCAAATGTAGTTAATAAACAATTTTCAAATTCTAATCCGTTGAGTTCGTCTATTCCTGTCCAGCATCGGTCTCAGCACTAAATTTAAAGACGGTCTCCGCCAACCTCCTAGGGTTGTCGTTATTTCTCTGAACCGAAATGTTGGAGTGGCGATGTATAACAATGGAGAAATCGTCTCAAAGATTCGCCCAAATACCAAAGTCCAAATAATTCATATGCTCATGATGTCGTTCTGTCCATTTCCTCATATTGTTCAGCTGATTCAAAAGTTCAACTGTCAATGCATTATGTTGGGTTGAAAGGAAAACTACAAGGGGACAACCCTATGAAAAACTACCCTCCTCTATCGGATCGGCTGTACGAACTGTAGACGTGTGACTAGGGCAAACGATCCGATAGTCGTGGGAGTTCCTATAGTTGCGGTAGTACAGTGTGCGTTAAATCTACGAATCAAACGCAGCAACCCATTACGTCTAATGATAAAACGATATGTCAATATACAAAGCAAATGAAAACAGCATTGATTATCTTCAAAAACTGGTGAATATCTAGAAAATACCTTACTAAACTTTCGCCTGTGCACCAATAGTTGCAGTAGTGTTCCTATAGTTGCGAGTCCCGTAAGAAAACAATGGGATTCGCAATTATATCAACACGAATTAAAAAATACCGCAACTATTGGAACAGTGTAATTTGAGTTGATATTTTAGGACGGAATACATGGAATACATGCGACGGAAGAATAGATGGGGAACGCTTTCGAATACTTACTTGATACTTGATGGGCTACAGCTCTTCGATGAACCTACGCCGAATGGAGTATCCTTCTCCACTGGACTCGATCCTGGGCCAATCGCTTCCAGTCGCCCTGAACATTGAGCGCCCTCAGGTCCTCTTCAACTGCAAAAAGCCATCGTGTACGCGGCCTTCCACGAAGCCTCCGGCCTCTTCCGGGTTCTCTACTAAATATTATCTTCGCTTGTCGTTCTTCCGGCATACGAACAACGTGACTAGCCCACCGTAGTCTGCCGTGTTGTATAAGCTTAATAATATCCAGCCCTTTATACACCTGGTACAATTCGTGATTCATGCGACGCCGCCAGATACCGTTCTCCTGTTTACCGCCGAGTATTGTCCGCAGCACCTTACGCTCAAACACTCCGAGAGCTCTCCGATCAGCCTCCTTTAACGTCCATGTCTCATGGCCGTATAAAGCCACCGGAAGAATCAGAGTAGTATACAGCGCGAGTTTTGTTTTCGTTTGCAGACTACGGGACTTAAGCTGGTTACGAAGTCCGTAATAAGCCCTATTTGCAGCTGCAATACGCCTTTTCACCTCGCGGGTAACATCATTATCGCACGTCACTAATGTTCCAAGATACACAAATTCTTCTACCACTTCAAATTTTCACCATCCAGCACTATTTCGCTACCACCACCACTAATGAACCCACGTTGATTGCCAGCGACCATGTACTTCGTTTTGCTGGTATTGATCGTGAGTCCAATCCTCGCTGTCTCCTCTTAAAAGGCGCAAAAGCCTCTTCCACGGCGCGGCGATCAATTCCGATAATATCTATATCATCCGCAAATCCCAGGAGCATATGCGATTTTGTGATAATGGTACCGCTTCTTTGCACACCAGTTTCCTCCTAATCGCTCCCTCGAGCGCTATATTGAACAGTAGGTTCGAGAGTGCATCACCCTGCTTTAATCCATCTAAGGTAACAAATGACGTCGATATTTCATCCGCAACCTTACACTTGATTTCGATCCGTCCAACGTTATACGAATCAGCCGTATCAGTTTCTGCCGGAAAACCATGTTCAAGCATAATATTTCTCATTCCGTTTCACTGAATCGTACGCCGCCGTGAAATCAATAAACAGATGATGTGTCTGCAAGTTGTACTCCCGGAATTTATCAAGGATTTGTCTCAGGGTAAACATTTGATCCGTCGTTGATCGGCCTCACGAAAACCTGCTTGGTATTCGCCGACGAAGGACTCTTCAAGCGGTCTCAATCTGTTGAACAGAATACGGGACATAATTTTGTACGCCGAATTAAGGAGGGTTATTCCTCGGTAATTGGCGCACTCCAGTCTGTGCCCTTTCTTAAAGAGAGGGCAAATGAGGCCGTCCAACCAGCTAGCAGGCATTTCCTCGTCTTCCCATATTTTCGACATAATATGGTGCAGAACTTCATAAAGCTGCTCACTGCCATGTTTGAGAAGTTCAGCCGGGAGCTGGTCCTTCCCCGCAGCCTTATTGTTTTTCAGCTCTTTGACAGCTTTTTAACCTCATCTAGTGTAGGTGACTCCACAGCTTGTCCATCGTCGCTAATATTTATTCTGTTCACCGATGCACCGTCACTTCCTCCATTCAACAAAGTCTCGAAGTGTTGCTTCCACCTGGCAGCCACTTCAGTTTTATCTGTCAGCAAATTCCCTTGTTGGTCGTTGCACATGACGGGAGATGGCGCTGTCTTTCTCCGCACGCCATTGACAGACTCATACAACCTCCGCATATCGTTCTGCTCCATTTTTCCTGCGCCTCACTAATAACTTGTTCTTCGTACTCTTTTTTCTTCCTGCGGTGGGTTCGTTTTTCGGCTGTTCTTGCTTCCTTGTACCGATCTCTATTCGATCGGGTACCTGACACCAACATCCGGCTTCTGGCAACGTTCTTCTCGTCTGTCACTCTGGCACTCCACATCGAACCATCCCGTCCTGGGTCGCCTCTGTGCAGTGCCTACCACTTCGTGTTGTTGTGCTCACCGCTCCATGGATCGACTCCCATAGATCGTTGATGTTGTCGCTAACGTTGATTGCACTTATCCGTTCGTCGAGCTTCTGGCGGTACTCAGCCGATACTCCTTCCTCCGAAAATCGCTGGATTGTAACGCATCGTTCGCTGTGATCTTTCATTCGATACAGCTGACAAGCATGATCGAGTTTTACTGATAACGACAACGGTAGTGATCAGAATCAATGTTCGGACCTCTGAATGTCCGCACATCGATAACATCCGAGAAATGGCGCCCATCCACCAGAACATGGTCTATCTGGTTGCAAGTTTCACCATTTGGGTGTTCCAGGTGTGCTTTCGGATGTTCTTTCGTGCGAAGTAGGTGCTACTGATGGCCATCCCTCTGGCAGCAGCAAAATTTACTAGCCGTAGGCCGTGGTCATTGGTGGCGGAGTGAAAGCTCTCCCTACCGATGATGGGACGGAAAAGGTCCTCTCTACCGACCTGAGCGTTCGCGTCTCCGATAACAATTTTCGCGTCATGCTTTGGGCACTTCCATAGGCTTTATCAAGACATTCATAAAACGTGTCCTTCACGTCGTCGGATTTGTCGTTTGTCGGTGCGTAAACGTTGATTAGGCTGTAATTGAAGAATTTGCCCTGTATCCTCAACACACAGATTCGTTCGCTAATGGGTTTCCACCGCATCACTCGCTTCATCTGCTTGCCCATCACTACGAAACCAACTCCATGCTCTGCTTTTTCACCGCCGCTGTGATAGATGTTATACTTGAATGCAGTATTGGTCGTGGGGTCCACGGCTCGGAATTCACGTTCTCCGGATCTAGGCCATCGGACTTCTTGAATAGCATCCACGTTCACTCCAACCTTCTGCAGTTCACGAGCCAGAAGGCTCACTCGTCCAGGTTCATTTAGGGTCCTGACATTCCAGGTACCGAGTTTCCAATCATAGTCCTTATTTCGTTGCCGGGTCGGTTGCCAAAATGACGTTCTCTTTTTCTTCTATCTCCATTTTTCGTGGTATTTGAGAGGCTTGTAAGCTACCTTACCGGGGTCGCGTTACCTACATCGCGATGATGGGGCTGCCACCTTAGGTATAGCTGACGCGTTACAGCATTTCGTTGATCAGCCGCTGGATACCAGGCAGACGCTGTTTGAGCCGCACCTCCTGGTGAACAGACGCTCGAGGCGTACCTTCTCACTCTAGCTGATGTCAGAAGGACAACAGTGCCCAGGCTGCACTACCAGCTAAGTACACAACCCTTAGCTGGTGGTCTTTATCATCGGACGACCTGTGGAAGCGTGAGATAGGGACTTGTGGGGACCAGAGCTCTGTTGGGCGCTCCTTCCTTGATGTCAACCCACCATTTTGCAGCCCTATGCTTTCGAATATATATGAGTAATTCTCGCTGAAACCGGGCCACTATTTGCACGAGGTTCTTAAAAATGCCTCAATTTATATTCTTTAGAAAGCTTTCGGCGAGTATATAAAGGATCCGAGTTAAATTCTTCAGAAAGATGAACCCCTCGTTAGTTATACACGAAATCATTTTAATGGACCCCTCGAGTTTTGTCAATTCTTGACTCACCAAAACTGTCATAACTCCAACATTTCTCAACCGATCATAGAGATCAGCATATCGTTGGAAAGAGGAAGAGTGTATCCTCAATTTGCAATAATAAAAATATAAGCAGCCATATTGAATTTGGCCGCCATCTTGGATTTCTTTATAAAAACTATTTTTCCGACAGGTTCGCAACCACCAATTTAGAATTTTAATAAATCGATGGAAAGCTTAGCTTATATTATGTATTGTGTCCGAAAATCTCAGGTGTATGTTTTTTCTATCAAAAGTTATGTACGATTTACCAATGCCAAAATTCTTGAATTATTTAATACAATAACTTGAATACGGCTCCGTTATGCTCAAAACTTTTGAGCCCTCCAAATAAAATACTGTTGTAGATATGCTTTTCATTTTTGAAACATATTTGGCTTAGAATAGTGTATGAAATCAAGAAACTGACGTCGTAGTACCATATTAACCATAAAAATAATGTTCGTTGGTCAGATGGGCCTTCAAAATATAATTTGGTAAATCGTACATAACTTTTGATAGAAAAAACATACACCTGAGATTTTCGTACACAATGCACAATATAAGCAAAGCTTCCCATCGATGTATTAATATTCAAAATCGGTGGTTGCGAACCTGGCGGAAAAATAGTTTTTTAAAAGAAATCCAAGATGGCGACCAAATTCAATATGGCTGCTTATATTTTTATTATTGAAAATTGAGGATACACTCTTCCTCTTTCAAACGATATGCTGATCTCTATGATCGGTTGAGAAATGTTGGAGTTATGAAAGTTTCGGTGAGTCATGAATTGACAAAATCGAGGGTCCATTAAAATGATTTCGTGTATAACTAACGAGGGATTCATCTTTCTGAAGAAAATAACTCGGATCCTTCATATACTCGCCGAAAGCTTTCGAAAGAATATAAATTTAGGCATTTTAAAGAACCTCGTTCAAATAGTGGCCCGGTTTCAGCGAGAATTACTCATATCCAAGGTAAGCGAAATGAAATTATGTGTTGAGCCATTTTGCCCTGCAAACGTGATGAAGACCATTCTCCCCTACCCATCTACCCCGCCAATCAGCCAATCAATTCCGTAAACCCATTCGGCCGAAAGCTATTTGGCCGAATGCCATGTAAGTTACGGTGTTCTTACTATGGATGCATGCGACTCACCTGGTGACTCATCTACGGGGCATTCCTAGCTTCCCTAATCGAAACAGTTTTACGTTGAGAAGGGGTTCCTTCCGCCGCTTTCCAGACCGGTGACTTCACCAGCAATCACGTTCCCGGCTCAAAGTCTCGGCTCATACCCAATACCCACTATACTTCACCGGGGAAAAGACGCGACGCGGTAGATATTTGCACTACTTACCAATGTTTTGCTCCAGCCTAGACTTTTGGCGTAGAGCTCTCACACGGACAGTTTAAGCTCCCTTATTTTTTTCCCGGGACACGACACACGCTGGGAGTTTTTTGAACAAAAAGGACAATTATGTGTGGGAAAGCCTGAGAAGCCACATACTTGGCAGTGAACCTTGTAAGCTTGCGTGCACTGCTCGGTAGTGTGTTGTTGGCTTCGGCAGTTGAAGCACACAAACTTATCGTTCAATGGAACATGTGTACGCAATTGACTCTCCCATCCATTACTCCCCTGCGTTTTCGATGAACTTTCCTGAAAAACCCCATTAATCAAACACGGCTTCTCCATCTGGGTATCCTTGCTCCTACCATCACGTTTGGAAGTTTCCCATTTGGACGGCTGTTTTCTGCCTTGGTTTCCTGCATTGACTCTCTGTTTGGATCGGTATTACTGATCGAATGAATTGGGGTGTTGGCTCGGGCCTTTACATCCGGATTGTTGAACGCCTTTTCCATTATTTCGATTAGGATTGATGAAAGCTGGTGGCTTTCCTGATGCCTGGATAGCATTTGTCTGTGCATTTCCTGGTGGCTTGAAGAAGAGATAGCTGTTTGTTGCATCTATTTCCTTACCCACCATTTGTAACGGGTACAAGTCTGGAAATTCTCGACCTATGAGAGCACGTTTATAGTCGGCGCGAATATTTCTTCGCACCGTCTGAGCAATCTCATCTTAAAACACTGGTTTGGTCAGACTTTTGAACTTCCGCTCGACATCAAGGAAAAATTCCAGGAAACTTTCATTCTTTTGTTGTTTTCTTTGGTAGGTCTCCAGCAGCACGAAATGATCCAAGTCCGGATGCCGAAAAGTGGCTTTGAGGCTGTCAATGAGGTCGGAGTATGTGGTAAATCGGTGTTTGTTGCTATGTTGCTAATAAACCACATCTTGGCTTTTCATGTCAGTAGGTTACCGGAGGCTCTCAGCAACTCGGTTTCTGGAATAAGCTCGGATTGCGTCCAGTTGTTGACTTCCCACAAAAATGTATTCAGACCGGCACCTCGGTCCTCTCCCGCATATCGCATTGGCCACTTCACTACCGGTATGGTTTTCGTTTGATTGGCCACCGGTACGAAATCCAGATCTTGGATAGGATTCAGAGAAGGAGCAGGAGCTGGTTTGTATGCCCTAGTATTTGTGTGGGGAGTTTGATTAGAACTATTATTGATCGTGTTCTGATGAGGATTTTGGTTCAGTGCAGCAGTGCTGCTCCTAGCCAAACCTAATATATCATTGTCAAGCGTTCACTCCTTGGATGAATTGGTAACTGTGTCGGTGTAGGTTCTCTAATAGTCGTTACGTTTTTTTTAATTTCCAACGTTTCGGCCTGTGGTCTTGGCCTTCTTCAGGGAGTTAAAAGAGTACCGCCTCTCGTGGAGTGCAACAAGCCATGCAATTTTTGTCGTTTATCGATTTTTGTCTTCCAGAGTATCGTAACATTTATGCGGTTGCGTTGGTGGATAAATGCTATTTTTATGTTACACACTTATTAGGTCTGCCACCTACTACACTTCAAAATGAATACTGTATGTTTGTTATATTTTCTGGTTTGTTGATTTTTATCGGTGATGAAAATTTTTTCAGTGACCGAAACCCCACCAAATGTATGTCTGTTTGTTTGTCCATTTTGAAGTGTAGTAGGTGGCAGACCTTATAAGTGTGTAACATAAAAAATAGCATTTATCCACTAATGCAACCGTACAATTGTTACGATACTCTGGAACACAAAAATCGATAAACGACAAAAAATGCATGGCTTGTTGCAGTCCACGAGAGGCGGTACTCTTTTAACTTCCTGAAGAAGGCCAAGACCACAGGCCGAAACGTTGGAAATAAAAAAAACGTAACGTCTCAATTCCTTCGCCAGACTGAAAAGCCGTTAGTCCGAGAAAAATTGTGAATTATACGATTTGATCCTATGAGAAACGATCGACTTATTAGCCCCCAAACCTATAATTTTTCGTTACGGTCTTTTACAAATTCTGGAATGTTTCACACATACGTATGTGTCTCAAACAAAGACGAAGTTTTTAGTAAAAAAGGTGTGGTACCTAAAGAAACTGAAGGAAAATACCTCCGGCTTTGAAATCCAACATCCTTGGGATTTATCTATGACTAGGAGAGGAGTGCTAATCACCATCTCTCCCATCTTTCAAGTTATTTTGTGAACTTGTTGGTTCATCTGCTTAGCCAACATCCTCTGCCATGCTGAGATGTTGATGACATCTGAATTTATTCCCATACAGTAGCACAATTTCGTTAGAAGCCATCTGAGCCGTCGAAGAATTATTGATCGACTTTCTTGTCATTGGTCCCAGTGCGCGGCGGCGTCAAACCCGGGGTGGAATCTGTAGCACAAAGTACTACACACACATGACATGGCAGAACATAAATGCAATATAACGAGGCGAAGATCTGACGAGATCGACAGGGCGCTCTTCCTTGGGACGATGAGATGATGCTGCTGCGACGATGCTGCCCGACTCGGACACACGACCAACAACAACCTGCCAATAACAAGCACCGGCTGCCTGACTGATGAGCGGACCCGACTGATGACCGAGCCGAGACCGACCGGTCTTCGAGCTGTCTGTGCCGGGGCGGGCAGCGCAGTCGTGGGTGATAAGGTGATTCAATAACGAAGCTCTTTTCACTCATTTTGTTACATGATTTTCTCATTTTTCAATTTAGTGCCTTGACGTTGGAAACTCTGTGGGCGAAATAATTCCGCAGTAGTAGATATGGGCACTGTATGGCAGTTCTGTTGGATTAGAACGGGTCATTACTCCACCCACATGTCCCATGTGCAGAAATGGATTGGCAAAAGTGAATGGTTGAAGACGTTGTTGGCTCTCTATGGTGCATGATGATTGTGCCAGCGCTTGTTTGCCGTAATCTCTGAAGACGATTAGAAGTTGGAGGATTTTCAGTAGAAGTAAAATTGTTATTCCATTAAATGTATAGTCAACAGTTGTCGTATTTTTAGTTCAATTGTTTTCTCACTTATTTCAAATGTAAATAGATTACATGCTGGACAAATTTGAGAAATCTTACATCTTCTACAATTATCCAACAGAAGTTATTACTAACGAATCACGAAGACAACAATGGCAAGGATCATCCTCAATGGACTGGACATACTGACTAAACCTGCCATTAGAAATTTTCATTCCATTGTAAAGTATTTGAGTTTAAAATATTGACGATACTTGGAAAACTAATCATCTTTCAACCAAAATGGATAAATCATTCAACTCTGACCGATTAGCAGGGGAAGAAAAAAGGCTTTGCTGTCAATGATTTATCTATTTATCTATATTTTCTATATTGATGTATCTAACCAATACTAATGAGGGCCTCAAAATTGCATATTACAATTGTTAAAATAATAATTTTGGTGCATTGAACCATTGTTTTACTGATGTTCGTATGTAGCTGTTCGAAAAATTAAATTACTAAACACAAAATATTTATGGGGAAATAAAATATTATTTCTGAACTATTTATGAGATAACAGATCACGACTATTTTCGAATCACCTTCAATATTTTCATCTGAATGCCTTTAATGGCATTAGAGTTGAAAAATGTTTGCGGTGCGCTCGACCACTTTCCATCGATAGGTGAAACCTCAAATCCGATTTTCCCTTTAAGCTCGTCAAGTTCCACTGACAGGTAAACGGTACACCGAGTAACAATTAATACCAATATTAGTATTGCCGGTATCCACGCAGAACCCCCATCCACGGCTGCCTCCCCAGATTAGCATCATCATCACCATCATTCGCATCGGTTAAATAGTGGGCGCTACACCGATCTGCCCTGCACATCAAGTTGGAGAAATTTCCATTCCACAAACGCTCCGATATGCTACGCATGGATCTGTTTTAGGAGAAATTTACCTGTCCCTAGTCATCATCATCGTCTGGCCCCGGCTGCGGTTGGTTGGCTAGTCGCAGCCGCACTTCCACGCATATCAATGTGTGTACAGTTTGATATTACATGAAACGTCTGTCCGGAGTCAGGATTTATTAGCGATCCATTGAGACATGCAAACGCAGCCCAATGAGTTTGCTGGGCCACTGCCGGTCGACTGAACCAACGAGCAGGGCCAGAGTAAAATGATATATTGGAAAGCCGGAGAACGGAGGAAAATCATCCCGACCTCCATCCATACTTGGTCTAGTCCCTCTGCCACCGTCCATTAAAGTTTCTCAGCTTTAATCTGCGGCTCAACACTTTGTCGTAATTAAATGCGAAAGCTGCGGCGGATTCCGTTCAGCGACGAACGAAATGAAAGTCTTTCGCTTATGATTTATTGGGAAACCATTCGGGCGGGATTAAGGGACAAGGTTGCAGCAAAGCGCACCGTTCTCTGCGAGGCACATTTTGAAAATTTTGCTGAGAAAATTTATGTTCTCTGCAAACAATACACACCCCGCGATTTTTTCTTCCGCTTGCAAACGATACAAATGGGTTCCTTCTGGTTAGCCGAAATCTTCTTATCATCATGCGGGTATCTCTCCGCTTCGCGCATTCGGGGAATAAAAGACGCACGAGTTGGGTCCGGTTAGCTAACTACCGAAAATCATAAGACCCCTCGAACATAAACGATTGGAATTTTGAGCGGTTGCAGAAATAAAACAACGGCTGCTGCAGGGAGAAGAAACTGCTACAAGAACCCGAGGATCAATTCACATTAAAGTGTCATATACCTGGCTGATTCGAAATAGATTACGAACAATCTATTATTATTATTATCGTCTTTTTGCCTTTCTCGTACACTAAGTGTACGTAAAGGCTATAATATTGCTTCAAAAACAAAATTGTGATAGGAGGCCCGGAGGGCCGATTTTTATATACCGATCGACTCAGCTCGACGAATTGAGGTGATGTCTGTATGTGTGTATGTATGTATGTGTGTGTGTGTGTATGTGTGTATGTGTACAAATTTTGTAGACACACTTTTTGGAACTTATGGTGGCAATACATTTTAACTAATGCAAAAACATGCAAAATGATCGAAAAAATGTTATCTATTCTCCTAAAGAGCTTTTTTGACCTTTCTAATGTGATTCTTTCAATATATTTTATAATGCACGAGAAAGGCATCATCACTGCTAGGTGGATTAATCTGGGTTTTTAATGAGGTTTCAGCCCTTGGCTGGCTCACCTCTAAATACGAACAATCTAATTGATGCCTATTAAAAACTAATACGACGGAATACAATAAATGGCTAGGTCGGCTAGCATTTTTGATAGCATAGCATAGCATATGTGATTGTACAAATCGTGGGTGGCTATTAGAGTGATTCAAATTTTGACTTTTTTGCCCCCCGATGCTTAAACGATTGCATTTGCCATTTTAATAATCCTCCTAAATTTTTAGCAATTTTGGATGTAATTTGACTGTGCATAGGGTGTCCCAAAATTGGACCAAGTCTGGGATTTTGGGGCTCAACCTTCAAATGAAAGCTTAAGGTATAACAAAAGAAAAATTGTTCTACGACAACTCTGGGAAATGACGTTTAGGGGTGGCCCTGACGCGTTTTATGAAAAAAGTGCATTTTTATAGGTAACATCAAAAATATCGGTATATCGGAAATAAATTCGATGAAACCCATCCATTTTATATTTTTTACATTTAACTTTTAGGGTCTATACTTTATGGTAAAACTTTGATACCGCATGTTTTAGCTCTATATATTTTCACTGATGCTTTAAATGCCCAAAATGATGAATTTTTCTTAATATTTTTTTATTAATGCATCCAAAACGGGTATCCATCATAATGCTTTCGAAACTAGGTATACATAGAAAGATGGGGAGTTTTATAACAAACATTTTGCAAAAAATTGCAACCTTCTATCTCTATCCATTTAAAAGTTATTCACGATTTACTGCAAATTTGAAAAAGACATTTTGCTATGCCGGATCATAATACCTGGATCATGTTTAAGTAAAGAAACGCCTACTTTTCCATACCAACCAAATGAGTGCTTTAATAACCAATATAGCATTCATATGAGTTGCATAAAATTGATTTTAATACTTATTTGAGTGTTATAATGGAAACCCAACGATGGCCCAGCAGTAACATGACTGACTTCAAATTGTTCAGTTAGTCTGGGTGAGTACTCAAATAGATTGATGAATATGGTTTCAAAACTATCCATAGGTAGGTTCAGCTATCGTTTCATGGTTTGGTGAGCTGTGCAATGTTTCACGATAACATGGAAATTAATTGTTTTCTGACCAACTTGATTTTTTAACCAGCACGATCATGTGAAGTTAATCCGGCTGGATCATTTTGGTCCCGATTTATCGATGCAATCAATTTATCATTGTATTCAGTATTGGTAGGCAAAATAGTTCGTAATTAGTGTAGATTGTTCTTATACGGAATCTCTGTAGGCGTTTTGCCTTTCTCGTACAACAAAGTTGTACCGAAAGGCTATATGATTGCTCAAAAAAAAACTTTCGATAGAAGGCCCGGAGACCCATAGTGTTATATACCGATCGACTCAGCTCAACGAACTGAGGTGATGTCTGTATGTGTGTATGTATGTATGTGTGTGTGTATGTGTGTATGTGTACAAATTTTGTAGACACACTTTTTGGAACTTAGCATTATCCGATTTACTCGCAACAAGTTGCATTCGACGGGGAATGCGGTCCCATTGTTTGCTATTGAAAATTGGCCCGATCGGACATTGCATTTCGGAATTATTGAAAAATCATTGTTTTTTCCTTGGAAAAAAAAATTTCAAAACACGAAAAAAAAATTTTTTTTCAAAGATGGTGGCAATGCATTTTTATCAATGCAAAAACATGCAAAATGATTGAAAAAATGTGATCTATTCTCCTAAAGTGCTTTTTTGACCTTTTTAGTGTGATTTTTTCAATATATTTTATAATGCACGAGAAAGGCATCATCACTGCTAGGTGGATTAATCTGGGTTCTTTTACTTAAACATGATCCAGGTATTATGATCCGAAATTTCAAAAAGTCTTTTTCTAAGCTGCAGTAAATCGTGAATAGCTTTTAAACGGATAGAGATAGAAGGTTGCTATTTTTAGCAAAATATTCGTTATAAAATTCCCTATCTTTCTTGTATATCTAGTTTCGAAAGCATTATGATTGATACCCGTTTTGGATGCATTAATAAAAAAAATATTAAGAAAAATTCATCACGTTTTGGCATTTAAAGCATCAGTGAAAAATATATAGACCTAAAACATGCGGTATCAAAGTTTTACCATAAAGTATAGACCCTAAGTTAAATGAAAAACCTAGATTAATCCACCTAGCGTTGGTGGTGCCTTTCTCGCATTTAGTTAAGACACCAACCTAATATGGGGTTTATATGGTCCGATGTACCATTTTCTTCATAACTTTTAAACGCAATGACCGATCGTTATAAAATTCAATAGTGATCAACAAGGCTTTGTCCCCTGTCGAATGAAACTTGTTGCGAGAAAATCGGTTGAAGATTACTATACGAAAAGTTGTCAGGTGTTTTTTATAGCTTTTGTGCACACACATACACACACACATACACACATACATACACACGGACAGACAGACATGTGCTCAGCTCGTCAAGCTGAGTCGATTGGTATATAATACTATGGGTCTCAGAGGCTTCTATAAAAAGTTCGTTTTCAGAGTGAAATGATAGCCTTTCGGTACAACTTAGTTGTACGAGAAAGGCAAAAATATAAAATGGATGGGTTTCATCGAATTTCTTTCCGATATACCGGTATTTTCGATGTTACCTATAAAAAATGCACTTTTTCATAAAACTCGTCAGGGCCAATACCCTAAACGTCATTTCCCAGAGTTGTCGTAGAACAATTTTTCTTTTGTTTTACCCTAAGCTTTCATTTGAAGGTTGAGCCCCCAAAATCCCGACTTTGTCCAATTGTGGGACACCCTACTGCGCATACGTCACTTGAAGTTTGTATGGAAATAACTGTGAAAACTGACCCTTATGTTGAAGACCGTTCCGTGAGGTAGCCCATGAACTATTTAAATATAATCAACACATTGCCTACACAGAATACTTATCAAGCTGAAAGGCAGTTGTTGTTGCGAAGCGATTTCTCGTTTGGAAGCAAAGTTATGAAGAAAACAAAAATGCTCATTATTGATATTGTTGTTATTCTTTTACGTGTTAAATTGAATTTCCCACGATTCAGTATTTCCCTAATAACTTTTCTTGTGATCATCAAATCGTTTCGCAACAAAGACGGCCTGTTTCCTTGTGAAATTTCTTATGTTGCCGATGTACTTATATGTTTTTAGAGCTTAAAGGGAAGCGTGAAAGTTACTGTTTTCATAGCAATTTTCATACAAACTTCAAACCGCGCGTGCTCACTCAATTTACTTCCAAATTAGCTAAAAATTTGGTTGGGTTAATAAAAAGGCAAATGCAATCGTTTAAGCATCGGGGGGCAAAAAAGTCAAAATTTGAATCACTCTAGTGGCTATACAATTATTATTATTTATTTATTCAGACTAAGGCCGAAGTGGCCTGTGCGGTATACTTATAGGAGTCTTCCCCATTCGGCTCGGTCCATGGCTACACGTCGCCAACCACGCAGTCTACGGAGGGTCCGCAAGTCATCTCCCACCTGATCGATCCACCTTGCCGCTGCGCACCTCGCCTTCTTGTGCCCGTCGGATCGTTGTCGAGAACCATTTTCACCGGGTTACTGTCCGACATTCTGGCTACGTGCCCGGCCCATCGCAGTCGTCCGAGTTTCGCGGTGTGAACGATGGATGGTTCTCCCAACAGCTGATGCAATTCGTGGTTCATTCGCCTCCTCCACGTACCGTCCGCCATCTGCACCCACCATAGATGGTACGCAGCACTTTCCTTTCAAAAACCCCAATGCGCGTTGGTCCTCCACGAGCATCGTCCAGGTCTCGTGTCCGTAGAGGACTACCGGTCTAATTAGCGTTTTGTAGATTGTCAGTTTGGTACGGCGGCGAACTCTATTCGATCGGAGCGTCTTGCGGAGTCCAAAGTACGTACGATTTCCAGCCACTATGCGTCTCCGAATTTCTCTGCTGGTGTCATTTTCGGCAGTCACCAGTGAGCCCAAGTACCGTCAACTGGGGGGAAGATGATCATTGAGGTGAAGATGATTATTTGATGTGTCAGTCAAAAGTGCCAAATTTTTTTATGAAATGGTAGTCAACAATATTCTCCGTTCAAGTAATGTTACCGCTAGGTAGAAATCCGAGTTTTTCGATTATAATCATAAAAATGTATTTTGTGGAAGACAAAGAGAAATAGTCATAAATGACGCTATTTTCGTTTCAAATATTGACTTCTTAGACTTCTTTACGTAGTAAATTCAACATTCATACAAATAACCTAGTGTATTTTGACTACTAGGTCATAATGGTTTTAGTAGAGCTGTCTTGATCAACTTCACCCCAAACCAGATTATTCAAAAAATGTGTGATAATTTAATTTATTTTAATAAATGCGAACGCATTTCAGAAAACTAAAGTTGTTGATTATTGCAACGTATAGCAGTACATGTTTTGAAAATATTTGTTTCGATTTAAAATGTAAACACACATTGTTATTGCATGTTTTGTCTTAAAAATGATCATCTTCCCCCCAGTTGACGGTACACAAATTCTTCTACCACCTCGATTTCGTCACCACCGATGCAAACTCGCGGTGGGTGGCTCACATTGTCTTCTCTTGAACCTCTGCCTATCATGTACTTCGTCTTCGACGTGTTGATGACTAGTCCGATTCGCTTAGCTTCCCTCTTCAGTCTGATGTAGGCTTCCTCCATCTTCTCAAAGTTACGTGCCATAATATCTATGTCGTCGGCGAAACCAAATAGCTGGACGGACTTATTGAAAATTGTACCACTCGTGTTAATCCCTGCTCTTCGTATTACTCCCTCCAAAGCGATGTTGAATAGCAGACACGAAAGACCATCACCTTGCCGTAACCCTCTGCGGGTTTCGAAGGGACTCGAGAATGCCCCTGAAACTCGAACTACGCACATCACCCGATCCATCGTCGCTTTGATCAACCGTGTCAGTTTATCCGGAAAACCGTGTTCGTGCATTAGCTGCCATAGCTGGTCCCGATCGATTGTATCATATGCGGCTTTGAAGTCGATGAATAGATGATGTGTGGGCACGTTGTATTCGCGGCATTTCTGCAGTACTTGGCGAATGGCGAACACCTGGTCCGTGGTGGAGCGTTCGCCCATAAAACCCGCCTGGTACTGCCCCACGAACTCCCTTGCAGTTGGTGCTAGTCGACGGCATAAAATTTGGGAGAGTACCTTGTAGGCGGCGTTCAGCAATGTGATTGCGCGGTAGTTGCTACAATCCAGCTTATCGCCCTTTTTGTAGATGGGACACACGACACCTTCCATCCACTCCTGCGGCAAAACTTCCTCCTCCCAAATCTTGGTAATGACCCAGTGCAGCGCTCTAGCCAGTCCCTCACCACCGTGTTTAAATAGCTCTCCTGGTAGTTGGTCAACCCCAGGGGCTTTGTTGTTCTTCAGCCGGCCAATCTCCTCCTGGATTTCCTGGAGATCCGGAGCCGGTAGAATTATGTCCTGCGCGCGTTCTCCCAGGTCCATCACCATACCGCCATCTTCGTCTGCCACATCGCCATTCAGGTGCTCTTCGTAGTGCTGCCGCCACCTTTGGATCACCTCACGCTCGTTCGTAAGAAGGTTCCCGTTTATGTCCTTACACATATCAGGCTGTGGCACGTGGCCCTTACGTGAACGGTTTAACTTCTCATAGAACTTTCGTGTGTTATTAGCGCGGTACAGTTGCTCCGTTTCTTCACGGTCTCGATCTTCCTGCTGGCGCTTTTTCCTCCGGAAAATCGAGTTTTGTCTGTTCCGCGCCTGTTTATATCGTGCCTCGTTCGCCCTCGTGCGGTGTTGCAGCAATCTCGCCCATGCTGCATTCTTCTCTTCCACTAACTGCTCACATTCGCCGTCATACCAGTCGTTTCTCTGATCCGGGGCACCGTGCCAAGTGCAGCGGTTGCGGTGCTACCAATGGCGGATCGAATATCTCTCCAGCCATCTTCAAGAGACGCTGCGCCTAGCTGCTCTTCCGTTGGAAGTGCCACTTCCAGCTGCTGCGCGTATGTTAATGTTAAGCCGCAGCGTCCGACTTCGACGCGTGTTGTACACCGTCGAGAGTTTTGAGCGCAGGCATACTGCAACGAGGTAGTGGTCGGATTCAATATTCGCACTGCGGTAAGTGCGGACGTTCGTGATGTCGGAGAAGAATTTACCGTCGATTAGAACGTGGTCGATTTGGTTTTCCGTTTCTTGGTTAGGTGATCTCCATGTGGCCTTGTGGATATTTTTGCGGGGAAAGAAGGTGCTTCGGACTACCATTCCGCGGGAGGCTGCGAAGTTTATGCATCGTTGGCCGTTGTCATTCGATACGGTGTGCAGACTATCCGGTCCGATGACCGGTCTATACATTTCCTCCCTTCCTACCTGTGCGTTCATGTCACCGATGACGATTTTAACGTCCCGCAGTGGGCATCCATCGTATGTCTGCTCCAGCTGTTCGTAGAACGCTTCTTTCTCGTCGTCGGGTCTCCCTTCGTGTGGGCAGTGCACGTTGATGATGCTATAGTTGAAGAAACGGCCTTTAATCCTCAGCTTGCACATCCTTGCGTTGATTGGCTGCCACCCAATCACTTACCCAGCACTATGAAGCCGGTTCCCAGCTCGTTGGTGGTGCCACAGCTTTGGTAGAAGGTAGCCGCTCGATGCCCGCTTTTCCACACTTTCTGTCCTGTCCAGCAAATCTCCTGCAGCGCCACGACGTCGAAGTTGCGGGGATGTAATTCATCGTAGATCATCCTGTCGCAACCTGCGAAACCTAGCGACTTGCAATTCCAAGCTTCCAATCGTGATCCTGTATTCGTCGCCTAGGTCTTTGCCGATTATATCGAGTCGCATTATCTCTTATATTGTTCGTAATGATTGGTTTTCTAGGCGGCTTATTGGGCCAGCGCAAACCTCCTGTCTCGTCGGAGGGCCGTCGTGTCAGGGCTGTTTAGCGTCCCACCTAACACCAGGACTTGGGCTTGTGCGCTTTGAGCGGCACACGGTCGCTTTGGTGGGGCCTACTTGCGGATACATGCAGCTTTTTATAGAGGTTTAACAGGGCCCACTGTCAAACCCCACCACATCCTAGGCAAGCCCCACAACTCGCAGATGGCCTGGGGAGGGATCGTCAAGCCCTTGGACATAGTCCCTGCTGCCCGCTGCCCGGCTATACAATGATTGTCGCAAATTGGTACTTGGGATTAGTACCTTTTCCAATACAGTAGCAGTTGTATACCTGGCCACGTCCTTACAATCACGGAAGGAAGGGAAGGAATGTTAGTTCAACATCTACTAGTGAAGATGCAGGGAACCCATACTACCTTCATAGATGTCTCGGGAAAGAAAATTTGTGTTAGTGGGTAAGGTGAATAATAGGGAGCTCTATTCGACAATATAGAGCGTTTGTCAATAACAGTATATGCTGAAAAAATAATAAAATATATTCATCAATTTACTTACGAACCGCCCAAAGGAGGACAAAGTAACCTGGATTTTACAAATGTTCCGCATTATATACAAAACACGTTCAACCGCACACTTATTCACCGAACATTAAAATCAGAACCAAAAACTCGGATTTTACGAATGTTCTAAATCCTACCTGAAACACGTCCGATCACGCACCAACTGTTTAATCACTCGGCCGCGCGAATTAACTGCTTACTGAGCAGAAACACGACAAAACAAGGACTGACGGCCGCGCAATGCAGAACACAACATTTCGGCAAATCGCGCGACCGTTCTGCTGTCCGAAACAAGGGCCAACACGCACTGAACTCGGCTAGGTCGGCGAACATTTTTGATGACCCAAAATTATAATTATTTTTCGCGCATCCTGAAAAGCAGCAAAGATGAAAAAGTAATTTCCGTTTTTCATTATATCGCCTTTGTTGAGATCTGTGATCTAGGAAAGGGTCGTTTGGCCGAAAGCCATTTGGTGGAATAGGTTAAATGGCCGAAAAGGTCATTTGGCCGAATAGAACATTTGACTGAACAGATTATTCGGCCGAATGTCTTGAAGGCGTTTTCGACATTCTTAAATTTCCATAAATACATCTTTAGAAATTCCTTTAGCAATTCGTTTAGGAATTGCTTTGAAATTTCTTTGAAAATTTCCCCTCAAATACCTAAGGAAATCCTTCGGATGTTCCTCAGGAATACCTACAGAAATAGTTCAAGGGATACCTCCGGAAATTCCTTTAGGAGAAATCCTTTGTAAATTTCTGCAGGAATTTATTTGGAAATTCCTTTAGGAATTTATTGGAAATTGATTTCATAGTTTCTTCCGAATATGTTTTAGATAATGTTTCAGAAATTCTTTTGAGAGCTCCCGGATTTCGCTCCAGAAATAATTTAGAAAATTACGCTAGGATTTTTTCCTGACATTCGTCAAGGAAATCCGTCGGAAAATTCCTTGGAAAGGCCTTTGTAATCCAAAGGAAATCCTGAAAAAACGAAAGAATTTCTGGATGAAGTGCTTAAGAAATTTCGTAGGAACTCCCAGAAAAATCTTAATAGAGTTTCCGAAGGTATCCGGAAGAATTTCTTCTAAAAATTATTGGAATACTGCAGCAATTAAAAAAAAGTTCGAAAGAATTGTTGAAACATTCTTTACAGAAATTCCTAATGAAATTTCCAAAAGAAATCATAAAGAAATTCCGGAAGCAATTTTCTTTTCCCATAAGTTTTTCCAAAGGGTTTTCAGACCAAATTTCCAAAGGAATACCCACAAAAATCATTTTTGGAATACCTTCCCGACCAGAAGAGCATAACAAAAACTGAACACAATTTTAACATATTGTGATATTTATATCTTATTTTGATACAATTTTGTTCTCAGTAGCCATTATCTTTCAAATGTTGTAACAGGATTATATCATAATATGATTTGAAAAATGCCTAACATCGAATTGCCCAACAGTAGGCAATTAAAATAGATGTAGCAAAGTCTCCCAGACATGGATATCACAACGCTGATATAATTTTAGAAGGTTGCCTTATTTGTAATGTTGTTAGTTTCATGTTCTCGAAAAATATTCTTGTTCGAACAAAAACAAAAATTTCTGATTGTTGATCACAATCTGGAGACCTATCACGACCTGTAAAAATTCCAACTGCACAGAAACAATATATTTTGTATCTGATATTGTTATAAATTTCTATCAAAATATGTTATTTTTATGATAAAGTTGTAACAAAATTTGATAGTTTTTTGTTTCCAGTAGCGTGATTTTTGATAGAAATTTAGATATTTTAACAACATCCTGAACCATGTTTCTATCAAATTTTGTTATAAAAATTTAGTATAACATAATAACATAGGTTGATATAATTTTGATATGACCTTCTAGTCGGGTTTGGAAATTATTTGAGGAGAAATCCTACGAATATCTCTGCAAGAATTCCTCGCAAAGTCCTTATTATTTCCTGTAGTATTCAGGATACACCTTCGCGAGTTCTCGAAATATTTGGAGACCCAACCGGGATCAACACACCAAAATTTGAATGTACTACTCTATCGTGAAGCTGTATTTAGGCAAATATAACGCAGATTATGTCTAATATTTATAATTCGAACGTCCTTACATCGCCGAGCAACATCACAGCCATTAAATACCGATAAAAATCGATGTTCGAAAACTTGGATGGAAATGGGTCGGCCATATATTGCAAAGGAGCTTAGACGGAATCTGTAAGGATAGGATATTGAATAGATAATCGAATAGAGATATATGTTCGTATTTTCCTTTAAAATGCTCTTGGGGCACATTTATAGTCTATAAATGATATATTTCGTATCAAGATAAAAACAGTGATGCATAAAGTTCAAAATTGAAAAAAAATAAAGTAAAACATTTATTTTAAGGCTACGCAGTCTTTAATTGTAGAAACGAGTTTATTCGTTGCCCAACGTTTCGACACGGGGATTCTGTCTTCCTCAGGCGCTCAGCGCCATTTGCCAGTTTTGTGATACCACGATTTGTAGTGTTCCGTAATAATGTACCAACATAAAACAGTTCAGACAGTTATAGTTAGACGAAACGATAGACGTGAAACGACACAAATAATTACCCCCTGAGGAAGACACAATCCCCGTGTCGAAACGTTGGGCAACGAATAAACTCGTTTCTACAATTAAAGACTGCGTAGCCGTAAAATAAATATAAAAGTTACAGTCGATCCCGCATCAATAATAAAATAAAACATCAAAAGAAAAATTATCTAGGGATTTTATTCAAATGGGCGTAATTTATTTTGACCTTGTTTTTTGGAACGTGCCTAGCAGAAAGAATGGATTCCAATCTATCTGATAGTAACGTCAGTTGAATAAAATATGCTGAACAGAGAGAGTATTAGCCGTTTTAAATTACAAGGTCAAATACAATTACGCCTATTTGAAAACAGTTCCTGTTAATGTTTTTTTCGCCCCCTCAATATTTTGGGAAAGTTGAAGGGTGGTGACATAAAATAAATTTAATATTTGTATCGGCCTTATAAATTCCTTTGAAAATTGTTTAAGAAATTCCTGCCGAAATTGAATTAGGATCTCCTTTAATTTTTTAATCAAAAATTATTACAAAATTTTATTAAACAAATTCCTTCAGAAATTCCTTTGAAATTTCACTTGAGATTTCTTCAAAATTACATCCAGGAATTCTTTCAAAAATTCCTCCAGGATTTCTTTTGGACACTCCTTCGAAAATTTAATTAGAAATTCTTTGAGACCTTCGGATATCACTTTAGAAATTCTTTCGGAAATCTCTTCAGAAATTCATTCAAAAATTTTTCTAGGAATCATTCAAAAATTACTTCAGGAGTTCCTCGACTTCAAAGCCGCATATGATACAATCGATCGGGACCAGCTATGGCAGCTAATGCACGAACACGGTTTTCCGGATAAACTGACACGGTTGATCAAAGCGACGATGGATCGGGTGATGTGCGTAGTTCGAGTTTCAGGAGCATTCTCGAGTCCCTTCGAAACCCGCAGAGGGTTACGGCAAGGTGATGGTCTTTCGTGTTTGCTATTCAACATAGCTTTGGAGGGGTAATACGAAGAGCAGGGATTAATGCGAGTGGTACAATTTTCAATAAGTCCGTCCAGCTATTTGGCTTCGCCGACGACATAGATATTATGGCATGTAACTTTGAGAAGATGGAGGACGCCTTCATCAGACTTCAGAGGAAAGCTAAGCATATCGGACTAGTCATCAACACGTCGAAGACGAAGTACATGATAGGAAGAGGTTCAAGAGAAGACAATGTGAGCCACCCACCACGAGTTTGCATCGGTGGTGACGAAATCGAGGTGGTAGAAGAATTTGTGTACTTGGGCTCACTGGTGACTGCCGAAAATGACACCAGCAGAGAAATTCGGAGACGCATAGTGGCTGGAAATCGTACGTACTTTGGACTCCGCAAGACGCTCCGATCGAATAGAGTTCGCCGCCGTACCAAACTGACAATCTACAAAACGCTAATTAGACCGGTAGTCCTCTACGGACACGAGACCTGGACGATGCTCGTGGAGGACCAACGCGCACTTGGAGTTTTCGAAAGGAAAGTGCTGCGTACCATCTATGGTGGGGTGCAGATGGCGGACGGTACGTGGAGGAGGCGAATGAACCACGAATTGCATCAGCTGTTGGGAGAACCATCCATCGTGCACACCGCGAAAATCGGACGACTGCGATGGGCCGGGCACGTAGCCAGAATGTCGGACAGTAACCCGGTGAAAATGGTTCTCGACAACGATCCGACGGGCACAAGAAGGCGAGGTGCGCAGCGGGCAAGGTGGATCGATCAGGTGGAAGATGACTTGCGGACCCTCCGTAGACTGCGTGGTTGGCGACGTGTAGCCATGGACCGAGCCGAATGGAGAAGACTCTTATATACCGCACAGGCCACTTCGGCCTTAGTCTGATTAAATAAATAATATTCAGGAGTTCCTACGGCAATTTCATCTTTGACATTTCCGTTAGAAATCCTTATGAAAATGGCTGTAGGATTTTCTATATCATTCTTTTACAAATTTCCGGGAAAAAAATTCAACTACACATTCCAGCAAACAAGGACCACCACAAGTCTGCCTTGTCTACCGTTGCCGAGCTGGAAAGTTGTGGCCGCAAGCCTATTTCCATCCACAAAATCGCTTTTCACGACAAGACGAGAAAGTAACTGAATCAGTTCTATTCACCTCAGTTCCGTCACTTGGAAGGATCTAATGCTTATCGGCGCTATAAATTACATCACAAAATTACATGGTCGTCGATTGGGAGCGCAACTGACCTGTGTATCGTGACGCTACGCAGTGTACTGTAACTGCTGTAACTTTAGTCACGGCACCAGGAACTGTCCGCGCTGTAACAAGTGTTGGCCGATCCAAAGTGCACCAACTGTAGCGGTAACCACGGGCCACTACAAAGGACTGTCCGAAGCGGGCAAAGTTTCTGGAAATCTTAAAAAAGGCTTCCACCAGAACCCTGCCGTGCTCCTGGCTCAGTGAGGTAAACTATTGGACCATCTAGGTACAATCTGCTGGGAACAGCAGCTGTGTCGGTTCAAGCTCCAGCACCACCTGTTCCATCCTCTAGCGAATGACCCCTGCTCCCTCCTCCTGAATTCCGTCGGCAGCCGGAGAATGAAACTGTCCCATTCGATGAATCTGCTCCGCTCTACTCCCCGGAGCAACTCGCCACTCAGTAGCAAAGTTGCAAAATCCAATTCCACTCTAGGTCTTCACTTATGGCATGTTCATCATTGAAAATGACTGCTAAGGTGGACCTGGTCAACTGGAACGTTTGCGGAATAGTGGACATCTCTTCTTCTTCTTCTTGGCATTACATCCCCCATTGGGACATTTCCGCCTCACAGCTTAGTGTTCATTCAGCACTTCCACAGTTATTTCCTGCGAAGTTTCTTAGCCAAGTTACCATTTTTGCATTCGTATATCATGACGCTAACACGATGATACTTTTATGCCCAGGGAATTCGAGACAATTTACAAATCGAAAATTGCCTAGATCGACACCGGGAATCGAACTCAGCCAACCTCAGCATGGTCTTTATATCTGCGCATCTTACCGCACGGCTAAGGAGGGCCCCAGAAAGGTCATCACAAAGAGTTATGTCTCCAACAGGATCTTTTTTTTTTTTTTTGTCTTTATTAAAGAGACTTTCAGCCCTAGACTGGCTCGTCTCTGGGTAAGCATTACTGTTCATTCCAGTCAAAACTTAAAATTAAATAATGCAAATACATTTCATTTTTTATGATTTTTTTCTACCCATTCAATCCATTTAGGGGAAGAGGCCCCAAAACGCCCCCCCGATGCAAAACGCCTTTTGTGGTTTCCCTCATATTTACCGTCATTAATATGTCCGTAACAAAACTAGAGCTAAAATTATGTAGGATAGGCGAAGAAAGTTTCAAAATAGTGCATGGGAAGGTCGGAAAAACCGAAAATTTCCACATTTTGAAGAAACATCTAACATTTTGGCGAGGCAAAACGCCCTATTGGCAATAACCTACAAAGTACTTGCGTCTCCACGCACTATCCATACTAGAATGCTGATTCGCCGACGCGTGGTGCTTTGATCCCTAGGAGCTGCCAGCTAACAGGCGTTTTGCCTCATGAGTTTTCCGGAAACAGAATATCACCACTTTTTAGAAATGTGAATAATATCAATATAAATTTTCGAATGGCATCAACTAGATATCTTGTTTAACTGATGCATAATGTAAAAATACCCATGAATAGCGTTATAAAAAAGACAATAGAGCAGTGTTTGCTTAGCTAGAGCATATTGCCCCCTTCCCCTATCGACATCGTCGTACGGCGAGGGCTCATCCAAGTAAACAGCGCTGCTTGCATGCTCCTGCTCCATTGTATGATCGATCTTCTCTGTGCAATCGGGCTTCTTTCTCGGTGGCGATGTGATCGTGCGGCTTACATTTCTAGACCAACATTTGAAAAAGGCGTAACAGCCAAAATTTATTCCTTCTGATTCTTTGTCCACATATATAGCTGTATATGTGGACGAGGAATCAGAAGGAATAAATTTCGGCTGTTACGACCTTTTCAAATGTTGGTCTAGATTTGAATGCACGCGTTGTTGCTCCTTTTGTTTTTTTCTCTTCTGTGTACCAGCTTCAGCAGGGCCGATTGGCGGCTTGGTAAGAAATTTTTTCCTCGCTTCATGGGAACGGCTCGGTATGGATGCACTCACTTGCTTTGGTTTGTCGGTTGGTTTGGGTGTTGGGTTAACGTTGGACGATACAGATGTCGGTTTAAAAACTGCTTCATTGTTGGACTTGAGTTTTACTTCCTTCTTGTGTTGTACACAAGTACTGCCTGGATGTAGTGGTTGTGCACAGTGTTTACATGAGGGAGGTTGGTTACGATAAGTCACCAGGGTTTGCTGTCCTTGTATGGTGACAAACGATCGGATGTGATTCCGAAGCGTTATAACCGCTACACGAACACCTGATGAGATGTTTTGATAAGGGAAATCTGAACCCCAACTCAGCTCCTTCACATCATGTACATCACCGTAGTGACGTAGAAAAACAGCAATTTCTTCATTTGTAACACTCTCGGAAAGGTCATGGACCTTAACCTCTGTGTATCCATTATCGATTTGCAATCTAATGCCGTACTTGCACCCTTCCATTTCCATCTCGTGTCGGCCATCGTGCTTCTTCACAATATTTTCTGCCGTAGCTAAATCAACACATTTCACATGAGCGCATTTCAACGAATGATTAATCTGTAGGCGCTTCACTTGATTAGGTTGTAATCCTAGGACACGATGCACAAATTTATTAATTTCTTCATAACTAGGTCGCCGACGAAAGTTCTTTAAGTCCAGCTTAAAAGTGTTTTCTCGCGAGTTTAATGCCATATCATCACTGTGTGATTGCTCACTAACGTAGAACAGTTGTGTCAGCGCACTGGGAAACACGTCCGATCGATAGGAAGACAACGATTGCACTGTAACAGGATCTAAGCTCTTACATACTGTGCTAAGCCGTTATGGAAATTGGCCAAATTACTAAAATCTATGCCTCGGCCTATTCCACCTTTGACAACACTTGACAACATTCGCTCTAAGGATCGCTTGATCATTCCTGCAGAATAGGTCGCCGGAATAGGTCGTCACTTTGTCAGATCTCGCAATCTTGGACACAACATCTTCGACACAATCCACACAACGGCATCATCGCAGGCGTTTAACACATTCACCTCCGATATTGCAGAACCTTCAGAAGGCGGCATACTATATATGATCGCAAATGACACCTCTCTCGTATTCAAAGGTAGAGTGATCAGAGCGCTAGTGGCAAAACTGTAACGAGGTCTGGACGCCTGACAGAGTAGCTCACCAGCTGGAAGATCTATATCAACGCGGTGAAGAGGCAGGCCTTTATCTTCCCCCAAACATGTTCCGCCTGAGGATTGTAAAACCATCCGCAAAGGCATGACAGTGCCTAATGAGACCGACTAACTTGGCTTGACCCTCAACAGCAAGCTTATTATCAGGCAACAGATTGACAAAACGGATTGACGAAATGTAACGTTTAGTTTAAACTACTGTACTCTTTGATCAACTGTCGATCGTCATTGACCCTGAAAATGAGGTTGCTGTCTACAAGAAAATCATTCTCCCTGTGATCGAATAGGACCTGCCGGTCTGGGAAAGCAGCGCAAGAACTCATCATTTGAGGAGGATGATCCTCAACACTTCTCCCAGGAGACGAACTTCTGAGGTCAACCGTCTAGTCGTGGTACACAGCACGAGCGAGCCTGCATGAGCGTTGCAGGACCGAGGGTATGCTGAACGGTTAAAACACTATACGAATGCTTCAGTGAGTGTAAGGAAAGGTTTAGGGTTCGTTGCGCTTTTTAGGACCAGCCTGTCGTTCGTCGTTGAATCATATTTTTTTTGCTGGATCCGGCTTGATAAGTGCGTGTTGATTTGAGGGGAAGTTTCTCCAATGTGTAATTTTCTTTCCTTTCACTGCCATAAACCATAAAGGTTGAATGATCTGCAGTAAGTACCGTCGACCATCACACCGATGCGATGATTTCCTTTGGAACTGCTACCGTGTTGCGTGAAATCTTGTTCGAACTGAGGATTAGATCCAAACCCCGAGTAAATTAGTTAATAAGACTCTGCTCTATGGAGAGCTTACTAAGTGACTCAAACACACAGTTGCCTCTGACAAACAACCCTGACAAAAGCGAACCAAGTACTTATTGTTAAAAAAAAGTATCCGAATAAAATTTAAAGCAGCTCATAGGATCGAAGATCGATTTCGTAAACACTTTTGCTTATGTTTATATTAGGCGATGAGAAATGAGGCAAAAGAGAAAGAAGAAAAGAATATAGCAAAAATACACCGTGATTTAATTCATGGATTCGGGAACACAAGTCGCGTTTTCCAGAACGTTCCAGAAAACGTGACTGTATTCCCGAATCCGTGACTGTTGTTCCCGAACAAATACACCGTGAACTTGTTAGTTCACGAATTCATGAACGCTTTTTTTTGCGTGTAGCCTAGGGCTAAAAACTCACTAATTAAAAAAAAAAAAGTGATACAGAAGGCAAGGAAACAGAAGAGCTAAGAGAAACTAGCTTAGCTTAGCTTGATTGACTATACACATCGTAGTTGCTAGTCGTGGTTGGCCAAGAAACAACAAATATGTACAGCTCACCAATTGAATAGTCTTCTTGCAGAGATGCATTCTGAACACGAGATCGCGTGTTCGTGTTCAAAACGTTCTGAAGAGGAAAACAAGTTCAAGCGATGGCATGCTACACATTTTTCGTCTAGTAATGGAACACGTGGGCATCTAACGGATAGAAATCAAGCATACTCGTATGTTTTTGCATAGTTTCAAATCTAGGGAACCTTCGATACCATGATCGTTTTTGCTTGCGTACCAACCCAGCACTGAACTGTGTTTAATGTTCAAAACTAAGAACACCAAGGCACGCTCTTGGCTCATATTCTGTCCAGGATGTTAGTTATGTTAGAATTATATGTTAGTTGGGAAGGAAATCTGTTAGAAATCGTTTTGATAAGCAACTAATTATTTCTTTTGAGCGACGTCATGTGTGTCTAACGTATTTCACCAAAGTCTGATTCAGTATCTAAAATAACACAACGACTAAAACACGCATTGTACTGACTTGCGCTATGGCTACTGCAAACTTTCGAAAGGGGAGCTAAGAAAAACTGAAAGAGAAATAGATACCTAAAAAAGAAATCTCAAAAAGCACGAAAAAGAAGGGTTCCAGAATTCGCATATCAGCAAAAATACACAAATTCAGAAACACCAGCCATGTTTCCAGAACGCTTTGTTTATGGCCTGACATTTTTCTTATTTGAAATTCTATTAACGCCGATAAAAATTTGAGTTAGATTCAATACCCATTCTACTGATCAGAAGAGTAAAACTCCCAAAATAACCTGCAGAAACTGCACGAGCTGCAAAACCAATTCCTCCCTACCGTATGGAAACCTATCGAACCGAAGCGTTAAGTGATTTATTTTCTTATAATTTTTTCATCGCTTGTAATGTTTACATTGTCTCGAGTCGCCGTTGGGTCCTGACCATGACAGCGACCACGGCGACGAGCCCCATCGAACGAAAGTCCCTTTTGCTGCTTTCTTTTTTGCCCTTCCCCAGTGGAGCCACTAAGAGCCCAAAACCACCATTCTGTTCTTCTGTAGGTTCACTTTTTATATTACTATAAATTAACATAAAAATCGCATGAAATATAAATTTCCATACACAATCTTTTTGGGTCCCAGACAACGGCAACCAGCTTTTTGTTGGCCAAACCCAACCGAGAGGAAGGCTTTCTTTCTGCTGTCGTTGGGCTCGGTGGATTTCGGCGCGCGCGTTGCGGTGTGTGCTTTCCATTATTGCGGTTTCGTGGGTCCTAGCGGAGCGCATTACAGATCGTGGTGAAAACTGAAACCATGTTGTACTTTATGGCAATCGTGCTACCGGGTATATTTCGGGCGTTGTACCTACAGATCGGAACATGCTGATTTTTCTTTCTGTATCTCTCTTTTGGACATCTCGGACAAGGTGGGATTCAGCGAAATTGTGACATGGAATTTCGTTGCGGTTGTTCGTGTCCTTCGTCATTAAAGGAATCGAGACACATTTGAGAAGTGTTTTTTGTACTCAGAAATAACACTCCCTAAGCCATTTCCCGGAATGCTATAACGTCACTCCAGCACGCCAAAGCCATTAATCACCTATCGAAAGCAATTGGTGCACGATATTTTTGCGATTGTTAGTGTGTACATATTGGAGTTAATTTCCGATGTAAATCACTCCGGTGACGCTATCGAGTAGACTTGTGAGCCGCCGTCAGCTGCGGATGTTTTCCGCGTTAAATTATATCGCAGTACAGAAGCGATTAATAAAAACAAATCGAGGCAGAATTGGTCAACGGACAACAAGTGCATAGTGATAACAAAAAATATATCGTCTACCTAAAACCCACAAAAAATACATAATTTGACAGCAACTCATATGAAGTATTGACTATTTCCCCATTTCAAAATTAAAGGTTTTTGTCCAAATTCAATCGTATTGGGTTTTATCGTGCATGTTATCAAACTATTTCCATCATCACTTTGTATATTTTGTATAGCTTATCAAGCTGAGAATCTCTGAAATCCGTGAACAAAGATAACCACCATCATTATTATCCTTTTCTTGGTGAATATACGCCACCTCCAGTCGCAAACTGGTCGGCGCACAGGTCTGCCAGCGAGGAACCTCCATCGGAGAACGCAAATCGATCCGTGCACAAGAAGTATCAATCGGCCCTAGCGCCAACAAACGAGCAATTTCTCCCATCTCTCCTACGATAGTCGACCTAATTCGATGACCATTTCTCGCGAAGCCATCTGTCTTCCCGCTAAACTCCCATATTGCACCGCGGCGTTGAATTAGCAGTGCCCCGCACTTCATCTGCGCCGCACTGATGGTCCGGGTCCGGATTGTTGTCGTAGCGGTCGTTGTTGTCGATGCCAAACGCGCATAAAGTGCCAAATAGCTCCCCGGGGCTATAATTTTCACTCCACTGCACTAGCCGTACAAGTGGTCGGCTCTCGTCCCTTTTCCCTGGCGCAGTGCGGATGATGCCGATAAACGCCCGGACGGACCATCTCATCTGCGACTCCATCCGGGGCCCTCATCGCGAGGCTTCAGCCGTGAACTTGTTGCTCTTGAACATACGAACGATCGGTCCGTGCAGCAGGGCAGCACCCTAAATAAGGTA
The DNA here is from genome assembly GCF_024139115.2 of Armigeres subalbatus. Taxonomy (NCBI): domain Eukaryota; kingdom Metazoa; phylum Arthropoda; class Insecta; order Diptera; family Culicidae; genus Armigeres; species Armigeres subalbatus. The sequence goes on along the minus strand of NC_085140.1, from coordinate 410,846,043 downwards.
TTTATTGGCAATAAAATATTTCAAAGTTAAAGTTGATTGATTTCTGCAGTTGTACATGTCCCTGCCCAAAGGGGGTGGTTTCTCGGCTTGATTTCTCGTGATGGTGTTTTGCATCGTCGAGGCGAGACATGGCATTCGGTCGTTGTCGAACAGCGCTGGTGTAGATTCGATCTCTATTGTTTTTGACGATGATGGTGAGGTGCAGCTCATTCTACGAGTGAAATAGATCGATCTTTTTTTTCCGGGCAGGTTGGACAGGAAGAAAGCAATGGCTTTATTTATGGAGTAAATTGTCTTTTCGTGGGGTCGTAAATCACGGCGAAGGTACTCCTCCGCAACAACCCAGCTCTTTCCGGAAGGATCAGCAGAACGATTTGGAAGAAATGATTAGAATTCATCATTGGAAATGTGCTCTCAAAAATATTTATCCAGGAATCTTGAATAACATGCAGCAGAATTCGGCTAGTGATTGAATCTCAAACTGCCGGTACAAATTTTGACAATTTATAACGGCTCGTTATCGGTCAATTTCCAACTAAAATGCAAGCGGTTTCAACTTCGACCAAGAAGAATAGTTGTTCCAGAAGGTGGATTTTGGATGACCCTCCCTTCTCTACAGAGGGTTATTTTTGAAGTGTGGCATAAGACACAACGCAAGATTTTTCAAAAGGACTTAAGTAACATTTTTTTCATGAATTAATTTGAATTTTGCAATCAACAGACCAATATGATTGCAGTACTCAAATGCTCAGAATTTTCGCCCTAACAAATGTTTTAGTGCCTATGCTTTTAATGGTGAATATGAATGTATAACAACAATAGCCGAATAGACTTTATTTGGTCTTCGGATGGTCAGCGAACAGGTCCCGGAAACTCAGAATAGTATGTATGTATGTATGTAGTTAGCCACCATCCTAGCTTGAGTCTTGCTCTGCATGCGGTTCCACTTAACAGTAAGGTCAAATTACAGTATCATTCTGAATTCAACATACTGCTGTATGAAGGGCCAAAAATGGGGGTGGTGGACCTGTAAGCAGAGACACTTACACGAAACCCACGGGAAAATGAGAATCTCCTTCCAGCAGAATGATCCAACAAAAAGAATAGTGAAATTTGCAATACTTGTCAAGCTTTCCACGAGATGGTTTGTTTGAAGAAGGGCGCGTCAACTGGTTAACAACTGTTGGAGATAAAAGTAATAGACGCGAACGACTAATTCTTTCCTTCCTTGACTCCGATTGGCTACCACTTCATTGTCCAGTTGTAACTTCATTGATGCCCTGATGCACCCTCCCAACCCCATTTGATATATTTACAGTCAATTCAGTAATATTGTAAGGAAAATTTGAGCAGGTGAGGAGCTTATATGAAATTTAGTGATCCGGCCTGTAAAGTTACAGTGCTCCAATACCTTCTCTGAAACATCAATTTAATTGTTAACTTAGGCTATAAATAACTACCTACTGTAAACACAAGTTAATACGGTGGTGTTTTGCTTGAAGAATACCGCTATCACTGGACCTCTATCGGAGAGTTTATCTTTGACTACATAAGCAGTCTTTAATCCTTTAAATAAAAAAAAAGTTGAGTCGTCGGGCTTAATATCAGAAATTAGTTTTTGGAGTGATCATATAGCCTTTCGGTACAACTTTGTTATACGGGAAAGGCAAAACGATTATATATGTTTTATATATAAAAATATATGAAAATTAAAATGGAATGATAAGAAGTAATGTGATGAGTTTAAAATAATAGTCATAAATCTTTAGAATTCAATAGCTTTGCGAAGCGATCAGGATTAAAAATTGCTGTTGTAAAAAAAAATATGATTAATACAATGTATTCTATTTATATCCTGACCTACTGTCTTCAATATGCATGTAGGTGAATACCTGGTATATGAAACAAATATTTTGAAGATAATAAATTGAACATTTTATAAATGCACGGAAATTATGGTATTTATGAATACTTCGAATGAAAAAAATGAAATAAATAGAGAAAAAAATGAATAAGAAGATTCATCTGAAATTAATGCATTTAATTAATTGCAATTGATTAAATCACAAATTATAAATAACGCGTAGACAAATCCTGAATTATGCAAAACATAATGATAATGATGATGTTTGGGTGCCCTGTTGATTCCACACAAAACTCAATATTTAATATATTTATATATTAGTATCAATGATAATTCAATATAATATAAAATAACATAAGGTACACCGGGGCAAGTTGAAACGGTTTTTTCAAAGTTGAAATTCGAAGTGCTGTAAAAAAATCACCCTTTCATATATTTTGAATCCGTTTGCGGTGTTTGCTAGTTTGGGCCAAACATTATACATAAAAAATAAGCAACCTTAACAAAAAAATTTATAAATATTTTTTATATTTAAATTATTTTTTATATGCATCGTTTCAACTTGCCCCGCGAATCGGGGCAAGTTGAAACACTGCGTTATATTCAGACGTAAGCTAATTTTGCCGTATTAATAACAAAATGTATGTACTCAGTGAGACTCAAGAAGCACGAGGTTGTAAAGGTGACTATAATACTGCCAGGATTCGCATAAGAGTCCCATGTAAGTTTTTGACGATTTTGATTTTCTTTCAGTAATTAGCTTAAAATTGTCTCCTGTTTAAGAAAAACTGATAAAATAGTAGGCTTTGTTCTAGAAATTTGAAAACAAATCCCACTTTTGTTGTCTCATCTTGGTATTTACTCTCATAAAAATCAGATTCCAGATTTTGATAGGTATTCTGATACACAAAAAATAAACTTAAGTGTGGTCCATTTAATTGTGGGACAATTAACACGGATAAATACGGATAAAGAATATTATGTCAATGTTTTGGAAAGATACATTTTTTTTCAATTTATTAGATTTTTTTGTATTTCTCCATGTAAAACAAGTTTGATAAATTCAACGGCAAATTACTCAAGTCGGCGAAAATGACATGGGACTCTTATGCGAATAAGGGCAGTGTACAACAAAGTCACAAGCGTATTTTCAGAGACCAAATTCTGGAGAACGCACTACGCTGAAAATTTATCAAATTGATTTCCTCCTACTGGTGACCACTCGGATTACTATTCAGGATGCTTCATTATTTGGTTCACTTGTATATTGCGCAGTTGATTAATTTGGTTGTGGCTTCTTCATAAATGCACATTAATTAACCAGCCATCATATCTTTCATAAACAGCTGGGGAAGTGAAAGGTGGAGTTAACGAAATGTTTACATATTCTATGTTTTATTTTTCTGAAAGTCAGTGCTCAGTAGATTAAAAATCTCAAAACTGCAGTTTAAACATGACCCCTTTTCATTCTAGTGGAGATTGTAGGAGGGTTGCCTTCACGACAGAATGGGCGGAAATTTATTAAATTTATGTTCAGAAGTTTGCATGTTTTTATAAATTTATGTTTTTCGAATGCATGTATTTACGGACTTTGTTGAATTCTGAAAAAAAATACTTTTAATTGCGAGGGTGACGTTTTGAATTGTTGTTTCAACTTGCCCCTCACCACGCATTTCTATTTGCCCCGATGAGTTGAACATGCAGAGCAATATCAAACAACCAAAAAACAAAAATTAAAACGGGTCTTTCATCGATTTTTCATAATCATTATGCTTATTCAACATTGAATGATTACTTACCGTGAAAATTTGATGAAAAAACTCTTCCAAACATCGTTTTGAGACCTGTTTCATTGGCATTTCAAATAGTTGGTTTGGATTTTGCAAAGGGCGAAAAATAAACAATGGCAGTGATTGCTTTTTAAAGCTGCAATCTTTCGGGAATGGCAGTCAGAAGGAGTGTTTAGGCGAGTAGTTTGTTGAAAAAAATTATCAGAGCATTCGGTCGTTTCCTATCTGAATTACAGCTTCCGTTTCAACTTACCCCGCATTTCAACTTGCCCCGGTGTACCTTACAATATAAACTATAATACAATATATAATGCAAATATATGATGAAATTTAGAATATGTACAATTACATATCGTCTGAAAATGAGAAAAAAAGTTAAAATGGAATTTGCTCATCTGTACACTGCTCTTATATTTCTGTAAATCCAAAGAATTAATAATTGTTGTTGGAATTTCCGAGAGACAGTTTCTTCAAAAAGGGCGCGTTGAATCCTTAACAATCACGAAGAAACTTACTGATCTACAAGGATGGTAGAGTACACGTTTCTCCTCGACTATGGTAGGCACTCAAGCTACACTGTTTTCAAGTTGTAATTTCAATGATGCTTCGATGCTCCTTCTCAACTGTTAATGTTATAATATTCATTTATATAAATGACGCAATAGAATATGTAGAATAATATACAATATAATTGTTAGGATTACATTAAAAAGCTTTAAAATCAAGTTAATTTATTATTTCATCATGCGTGTGTGTATTGCTATAAGATTTTTAAATTAGACTTCTGCTTAACAAATGAAATAATAGTTTATACAAATGTAAGTTTATTCAAATATAAAATATAATGAATATAAGAAAATTAGATAAACAATAATAAAATAAACGAGATGAGAGCATTATGAAAGTAGTAGTTCCATGGGAAGCAGTCCAATCTACTTGAGTTGCACTAAATCTGCAGTCATATATCATCTGGCGCAAGTGTGGCCTCTAATCAGAAGCAAAAAAAAACAAATAAATGAATAAAAAAAATGTTGTTGGATCTATCGAGATTATATATTGCACGAAAACGTTCCATTATCTTGAAAAGCAGAATTCTACTTCAATATGATTCTATTTTGAATCCTAAACTGCCTATGAAAGTATAACAGTCCCATGTAGATATGGAATCAAGTCAACATGGAACTATGAGCAGCAAAGCCGCTTATCCGCTTAAGCCGTTAAAAGTTACCTAGGGAAAATTACATTTTTTTCACATTTTTAATCAATTAGCTATTTAACCTTTAAGAGCTGTTGGGTCACTATTTCCTGAATGTCCAGCTGAAAACTATAAGGTCGAGTTTTGCTACCAAGATTTTTTTTAATATTCCATTCCACCAAAATGATGGACATTTTTTTAAATAAACTGTACCAGAAGACATATTATTAAATTTTGAAAACACCATATGCTTTTAATAAAAAAAAAATGTGAAAAAACTAAAAATTATTCTTCACCAATAGAATTAGAATTAAACCAATAAATCATTAATTGTCTTTGACGCGATGTTTTGACTTTAAATAATGATCAATCAAAACTATTTTAGAAAGTAAATTGGAAAGAACTCACGGGGATCCGTTGGCGATGATTTCTGGCCCATGCATGTTTGTATCTTCCGTTTCTTCTCCTTTTTCAAACTGCATCTATTCTACGAATTCATCCGTTCGTAATGACGCACGAAATGTCCGAAATTTTGATAACATAAGTTCTCACACACAAAGCACAAAATATCTTCAAAACTTTAGCGTAACAGAGCATTTTTTCTGTTCGATCTGAGCCTGGCCCTCAGGTATATTGCTTGCAGAGGAAATACTATATTCGTAGCTAAATTACAAATTTACAGTTTTCACTTCACATATCAGGCTGAACTAATAAAGCAAGTTTTAAATACTTCTACATAATACTGTTTCACTGAAATTCAAATTAGCAAGTTGAATAAAACGCAAAAAAAATGACGGGAGCGTCCCGGAAACTCCGAATAGAATCACAAAATAAATCAGCCTTTCGGCACCTCAAACTTCTCAGAACCACATGAGTAATCTAAAAAACGTCAAAGTTTTTTGTAGGGTAGAACTGGCCGTGCGATGGTCACGGAACAGGTTCCGGAGCACCTATTCCCCTTGGTCACAGTTGGAATTTTAATTGGAAGTTAGTACAGAACGAGCCGTTTTATGTTTAGCAGATCACAAAAATAATAATTATATCCTTTCTATACCAAATTTTCAAAACGACTTATCTGATTTTATAAACAAAGATTGAAACGCCAATTTGACGAATCTGTTAGCAGTCCCACGTAAACCAACACCAACAACACGTAGGTAAAGGCTTCTGCTATCTTTTGATGGTGTTGGTTTGCGTGGGAGTGCTAACAGATTCGTCAAATCGACGATTCAATCTGTGTTTACAAAAGCAGATAAGTCGTTTTGAAAATTTGGTATTGATTTAAACACTAGGTATTATTATTTCCAGATTTTATTTTATTTATAATTATACTTCTCGGGAGTGCGTAATCATGTGTCCGAAATTTGAATCATGGTGTCCGAAATATGAATCCAATGCTAGCTGCTGTCCGAAGTTTAAATCAAAATGAACTCGAACTTTTTAACGTATTGCAAATATTACATGCAATAATTCGCACATATTAAACACATACTCCTAAGATGATTGCTATACTTGAAGATTTTAATGGCATTTGGAACTGTTTAACTTAAAATTGGGCAGGCTTGTAAATATTCGGCAGTATTGGATGAAGGTGATGATTTTTTATTTCATTTTTTTTTCTTCCTTCCTTGAAATGGATCTCACATTCTCGAAGAGGGAGAGGAGTAAACAACAGAACTCACATCACCTAATTCACCACGAACATGAAATTAGCCACAGTAAAATGTATAGGGAAGAGCCATTTAGCCGAAAGTTGTTTTGGAATATACCATTTGGCCGAACAGACCATTAGGCCGAAAGGGTCATATAGCCGAATAGGTCATTTGGCCGAATAGACCATTTTTGTGTTGTGAACATACTTTGTGTTTTTCACCTATACGGATTTGCATTATGCGTTTTTTACAGTGCACTCTGTGTTTCATCTTTGACGTTCGTCCATTGTTAACGTTCTCAATGGTTTTGTGACACCTCTCTTTAGTCCCTAGCTTGTGTGTGCGAGTCTACATAATTGGCTTTCCTATAAATGGTATATCATATGCATTTGCATTGTGTGACTTATCCAGTATATGTTATGCTTCGCGTTTCATTGCGTTTTACAAAATGCATCGTATGTATGTATAAATGATTGTATTTTCCTTCTCCAGAAACCTGCTCCATTCTCCTTTCCAACTTCACTTCCTCTTCCTTTCCCCTTTTCACTTCCTTTTCCGTCAGGTAAATGATGAGAAAGGCCAGTGAAGGCGATGGCACAAATCTCCCATATTGAGGGGGACGTGCCTCCTGAGCCGACGTTCTGATACCTGATACCTGATACATATTCAGCCAAATGTCCTTCTCGGCCAAATGTGCTATTCTGCCAGATTGTTTCATTCTTTCACTTTATTCCAGGCAAACGAGTTCATTTAAAGAATGGACTATATATCCTTTTTGCCTTAAACCGGGCAAATATGTTCATTTGAAGAAGGCATTATCACTTCCTTTCCCCATATACCGGGCGATGTTGTCATCTAAAGAATGCATAATCTCCTCCCTTCGCCTTATACCGGGCAGACGCGTTTATTTTAAGAATACATTACCTTTTCCCTTTGCTTAAACCAGGCAGATGCGTTCAACATACCGATCAAAGGTATTCATTGGAAGAAAGTAAAGAAAGTGGCAGTACAATGGATACACTTGTGCTCAAGCACCCGAAAATGCTTCCTACCCTAAAGCATCCTAAGCTGAACCGGGAATCGAACTCGCAACCCTCCGGATTGGCAATCCTACGCTTTTGCTTGCTTGGCTAACTGGATACCACACACAAAAAAGGAATGAGAAGCATTCAGGGAAAAGTTATATTCGGTGATTTGGTACATTCGGGGAAATGTTTTTCGGGGAAATTGCATTCGGGGAAGTTGCATTTGGGGAATTGGTTTTCGGGGAATTATCGTACAATCGGAAGAAAGCTGTCTGTTATAAAGTCATCTTTAGCCCGGGAGTTTGAAGGTGTTAGCTCTACTGTAGCTGCAGTGGCTCATTTCAGACTGCCTGGTTATTTTACGTTCAGACCGAGGTCACTTTCATTTGCAATAAGCCCCGACTGTTTACGCTACCATTATCAATTGGATAATGAATCCATAAACAAACTTCCGGATTTTTAAATCCAGTGCGTATTCAACTTTGGAATCATATTTAAAACATATTGAAAAAACCTCACCAAATTAATCCAATTCCGGATAAACGAACTGAGTAAGCGAAAATCACTTCTAGTGATCATGAACAATTCATTTCACTCCTCCAGAGCTATTCTGAGCAATTCATCATTGATCATTGATCCATGTATTTCTGATATGATCACATAGCCACACATATTTCACAAAATACATCTCCGTATACAAACTACACGAACGATTTTGCGCACTCAATTAAGCAATACATTTTATATAGGTAACCAAACGCGTACATTTCAAACTCCAGATCACTTTAACTTTTTTCTTCAAGTACATATGGAAAATATAAACATCAGCCGAATCTATTTCTTGCGGAAACGAACAAAAACGTGACAGCAAATTCAAAAGCAACCATCCGCGTGCATGGCTTGCTGCGATCTCAAGTTTGGTATTGTTTAAAAGTTGTCTCGAAATTTCGCGGACCTCCGTTTCATTTAATTAAAAGCTATTTTTTGTTGGCGAAATTTTTGGGTTTATTATTATAATATACGAAACGAAATCATATTTCATCATAATTAATATACGAAACGAAATCATATTTCATCATGCTCAAATTCCGCGAAATTTCGTTTCGAATCACCTTAAACGAAATTTTTCGAAGTAACGCATATCCTTATTAGTCGTTTTCGCTAAAACGCCGTTCCTGGATACTAATATTCATTTTATTTTATAAGAGCTCCTCAAGGCCCGAATTCGATCTCATGATTTTCAGTTATACATTGGTAGTCATTATTAGCATCACCAAAATAAAAATTTTGTGCTCCGGTCATATTGCCTATGAGCCATGATCCTAAAATTGTTGTACTCCGACCGGCACCACGGAGAGATAAGGATAAGATTTCCTGAGCAGTAAGCTAAAGACCACTGGAAAGGTCAATTTTATTCCTCTAGATAACTAATGGTATACCATGTCTTGCATTTACCGTGCCAATTGATTCCTATCCATGAACAAGTATGTATGAAAATCTAATCATTCAGTGTGCAACGAAAAAACAAAAAAATTGATAAATTATAAAATCCATCAGATATTAGTATTTTTTTAAATGAATCAAAAAACAAAACAGTGAGTATGAATTCAATAATAATTATTTTAAAACCTTGTCTACTTTTGAATGCTTTAGAGCCACGGAACAACAAATCGTAGATTTTATATGAAATAAAACAAAATAAAACCCGTTGAAATAATTTTGATTTTATTCGTAGCACTCCATTCCTTTAAAACATTATCAACTAGGTGATCGAAAGAGTTTAAATCATTGGTGAAAATAATTCAAAATTAAAACTTCACCGAGCCATCTTTTTTCACACGCCAACTTCAACCCAAATTCGACAGTGCGTCATCACCTTTTTTTTTTTTTTTTTTTAACTAATTTTATTTGCTAATTATCTAATACATGCATTCATCTCTTAGACTAGGTGTACCGTGTTTTCTTAACACTATCATCCTTATTTGCTATGTTACTTTTTAGTTATTATTAATACATTTCAATTGCCTCTGGCAGTTAGAATTTTTCCTCTGGTTGAATTGAACCATGTAGGAATTACAATGTTTTCAACTTAAACTAATCTTAACCTATTTTATACTAAGGGTACAAGGAGTTAATCGTTGCAATAGAAGATTGCAACGATTTTTGTCTAAAATTGGAAATTATTTTGTTGGACATTTGTTGCAATGTCTCAATATTAGAAATTCTATGAAGTTCATTGGTACTATACCACGGAGGCAACTTCAGTATCATTTTCAAAATTTTATTTTGAATCCTCTGGAGTGCCTTCTTTCTGGTATTGCAGCAACTAGTCCATATTGGCACAGCATACAACATGGCAGGTCTAAAAATTTGTTTGTAAATCAAAAGTTTGTTCTTAAGACAAAGTTTTGATTTTCTGTTTATAAGTGGATATAGACACTTAATATATTTGTTACATTTGGCTTGAAGGCCTTCAATGTGAGTTTTAAAAGTTAATTTTTGATCTAGCAGAAGTCCTAAATATTTAGCTTCGCTAGACCAATTAATTGGAACCCCATTCATAGTGACAATATGTCTGCTAGAAGGTTTCAAATAAGAAGCTCTCGGCTTATGTGGGAAAATTATTAGCTGAGTTTTGGAAGCATTCGGGGAAATTTTCCATTTTTGCAAGTAAGTGGAGAAAATATCCAAACTTTTTGCAATCTACTACAAATGACACGAAGGCTTCGCCCTTTGGCTGAGAGACCTGTGTCATCTGCAAACAAAGATTTTTGACACCCTGGTGGTAAATCAGGTAAGTCAGAAGTAAAAATGTTATACAAAATGGGCCCCAGTATGCTGCCTTGGGGAACACCAGCTCGTACAGGTAATCTATCAGATTTAGAATTCTGATAGTTTACCTGCAGTGAGCGATCTGATAAATAATTTTGGATCAGTTTAATGATGTACAGAGGAAAATTAAAATTCATCAATTTTACAATCAAACCTTCATGCCAAACACTGTCAAATGCTTTCTCTATATCAAGAAGAGCAACTCCAGTCGAATATCCTTCAGATTTGTTGAGCCGAATTAAATTCGTTACTCTTAATAACTGATGGGTGGTTGAATGCCCATGGCGAAAACCAAATTGTTCATCAGCAAAATAGAATTGTCATTAATATGAACCATCATTCTATTTAAAATAATTTTTCAAACAGTTTGCTTATTGAAGAAAGCAAACTGATTGAGCAAATAACTAGAAGCATCAGCTGGATTTTTGTCCGGCTTCAAAATTGGAACAACTTTGGCGTTTTTCCATTTATCTGGAAAGTATGCCAATTGAAAACATTTGTTAAATAAATTAACCCAAAAGGTTAAAGAGCTATCAGCAAGTTTTTGATAAGTATATAGCAAATACCATCATCACCCGGGGATTTCATATTATTAAATTTTCTAGTAATAGATCTCACTTCATCCAAATTAGTTCCCAACGAAGGGTCAAAAACATTCTCTTGATTGAGAATGTCTTCGAAGCTCCGTGTAACCTGATCCTCAATTGGACTAGTGAGACCTAGACTAAAATTATGGGCACTCTCGAACTGCTGAACAAGTTTTTGAGCCTTTTCGCCATTTGTTAATAAAATTTTATTTCCCTCTTTAAGCGCTGGAATTGCCTTTTGAAGTTTTCTAAGAATTTTCTTAATTTCAAAAGGGTTTCGAACTGGGATCCAACTTCGAGACATTATTCTCAAAGTTGGTATTTCTCAGAATAGCGAAACGTTTTTAATTTCATTTGCAAATCTCGCCAAATAACTTTCAACGCGGGATCGCGAGTTCTTTAGTATTGCCTTCTTCTCACATTTTTAAGACGGATCAGTAGCTGAAGATCGTCGTCAATAATAATGGAGTTGAATTTAGTTTCACATTTAGGAATTGCAATGCCTCTGGCTTCGACAATTAAATTTGTCAAAGATACGAGAGCATTATCAATATCACTTTTGGTATCGAGAGGAATATCAACATCAAAATTCCTATCGATATACGTTTATATAAATCCCAATCAGCTCTATGATAATTAAAAGTAGAGCTGATTGGATTATAAATGGCTTCTTGTGAGATTTCAAATGTCACAGGAAGATGATCAGAGTCAAAGTCAGCATGAGTTACCAATTGGCCACACAGCTGACTTGAATCCGTTAAAACTAAATCAATTGTAGAAGGATTTCGACTGGAAGAAAAACAAGTTGGTCCATTGGGATATTGAATAGTATAATATCCCGCAGAACAATCTTCAAATAAAATTTTACCATTGGAATTGCTTTGAGCATTATTCCATGAACGGTGTTTGGCATTGAAGTCACCAATTACGAAGAATTTTGATTTGTTGCGAGTGAGAATTTGAAGATCAGCTTTCAACAAGTTCTTTTGCTGCCCATTGCATTGAAAAGGCAAGTAGGCTGCAATGAAGGAAAATTGTCCAAAATTTGTTTCAACAGAAACTCCCAAGGTTTCAAAAACTTTGGTTTCAAACGAAGAAAATAATTTATGTTTGATACGTCTATTAATGACAATGGCGACCCCACCACAGGCGCTGTCAAGACGATCATTTCTGTAGATAAAATAGTTTGGATCTCTTTTAATGGAGAGTCCTGGTTTTAAATACGTTTCAGTTATAATGGCAATATGCACATTATGAACTGAAAGGAAGTTGAATAATTCATCTTCCTTACCCTTTAGAGAGCGGGCATTCCAATTTAGAACTTTCACACAATTATTTGGATCCATTGAAACGGAGTCCGATAACAATTTTTTGTGTGTACTTTATACCAACCTGAACAGCTTCAGGAATGGTATTTGCTTTGAACATTGCATCAATCATGTGATGCAATTGTTCAGTTAAAAAATCAAAATCGGAAGCAGTCATGCTACCTGAATCGGCAACATGACCGTTATTTTCCGTTGGGACATGGGTATAAACCTCATTTTGAGAAGAGAAATTTTGTCTACCAGCAGTGATGTTTGCATACGTAGGTACATTGGAAAAATTGGAATTTACTGAAGTGCTTGCTACCCGTTGACGAGCGGCAAAATTTGTTTGTGAATTGTGGTGGGTATGAATTGCTCGACCGGTAACCGGTTTCGAAATTTGAGCGTTTGAGAAATTTCTACCCGTCGAATCTGGGATCCGATTGGAATTTCCCGTCATCAATTTTGCACGGGAATTCAAAACTTTTTTGCGTGAAGGGCATTCCCAGAAATTGGATTTATGATTGCCCCCACAATTAGCACATTTAAATTTATTGGAATCTTCTCTCACAGGACATGCGTCCTTGGCGTGAGAGGTTCCACCACAAATCATGCATTTAGCATCCATGTGACAATGTTTGGTTCCATGACCCCACTTTTGGCACTTACGGCACTGGGTGGGGCTTTGGAAATTTCCCCCAGGCCTGCGGAAATGTTCCCATGTAACACGGACATGAGACATAATACAGGCCTTTTCCAAACTTTTCATATTATTTAGTTCATTTTTGTTAAAATGAACTAAATAAAATTCTTGAGAAATGCCCCTCTGGGAAGTACCAGAGTGGGATTTCTTTTTCATCTTAATTACTTGGACTGGTGAAAATCCAAGTAATTGAGAAATTTCAATTTAATCTCATCCAGTGATTTAACATCACTGGGAGACCTTTCAAGACGACTTTGAACAATCGCTCAGTTTTGTCGTCGTATGTGAAGAATTTATGGCGCTTCCCAGTTAAATACTGAAGAAGACGTTTGCGATCGTCAAAGGATCCCGGCAAAACGCGGCAGTCACCCTTCCTAGCAATCTGAAATGAAACCTTGATCCCTGAAGGTTACTCAAAATCTCATTCCTGAAGCCAGAAAACTCGGCAACAGATACCACAATCGGCGGAATCCTTTGCTTTTTCGCATGAATCGAATCACCTGGGCTAGATTCGATTTGCTCAATATCATCATTAATCAAATCGAACTGATTGCTCAGTTCGATAGGAGAAAAATTATTTCCGACATTAGAGTTTGAAGGAATATCTGAATTCTCCAGCTTCCTTCTATTTTTTCCGCGCTTTGGCAGGACGGTCTTGAAACCTTGTTTCTTAGAAGGAAGTGGAGAATTCAAAGACTCCTTCCTCTTGTTTTTATTAATACTCATTGCTGAGCGTGGAGACGTGACCTTCTAAGAGGTTTTTCCCAGAACGGTGTCCCTGCAGGATTACCACCGCTTGTCGGAATTTTACTTCCGCAAACGGGTCCAACGTAAAACGAAGGCACGGGTCCTTGCAAAGATCGTAACAGGATCAGTGGGTACAAATAGCGCTAAGAAGCACCGTTGAAATTAAAATAGCTTCGGGTAGTATTAAAAACTTCCTTCCGCAAAGAGAGAAAGAACCGCACAGCACGAAAGCACGATGCGGTCTGAGTGCGTCATCACTTAAAATGCATACACGCTGCATTTCTTTCCACCAACGAAATCATGAGCAAGAGCTTTGCTTCGAAGCAATCCTAACCCACTCCCAGCACTTCCAATGGAAAGCATCCACCTTTGTTGGTTTCCTTTCTTCCCATAACACTCCACCGCTAAAGCCTTTCAGCTGAAAACCAAATCGTTACACTGTCCGGACGAATGCGAGAAACCGTATCTAATTTTTTTCCCACCACACTTAGCGTTGTGCGGTGGGCTTCCAGAAATCGTTGATAATAGATTTGTCAATTTTTACCTGACACCACATTTGAATAGATCTGGGTTCTTTGCGACTTCTCCTTGCCCGTGAGCTGTGAGAACGCGGTGAAATTATTTAGGAGAAATTCCGGTGGGAATTGGTCTTATGGGTTGATTCCATGGGAAGGCGTTTCGAAATGACGTCGTTCGCCAATGGAACAAGTTCAGCTGGGATGAGATTCCTTCCTAGTTCGTAGGCAGGCTGTGGCAATCGAGCGAGATGTGCTGCGCCGATTTCACCCGATTCGCATCGGATTAATTAATCGGAATCGTTTCCAAACAAGTTCACAAGTGTGCTGACAATAACAGTGCGATCCACCCGGGGCCGAACATGGTGAGGCAAGCTGTCTTGCTACGTATAACGGATCGGGCCCGTATGCGGATCAAATCACCGGAGCAAGTGGTCACTCGGCTGCTGGCAGTCGGCACACTTTGCGCCAATTTGCTTAGTGAACCGCGATGTCTCGATTACCGTACGCACAATCACAGATTTTTTTTTTTAAATTGTGGAATCATAATCGGAATATTAACATTACTTTTCAACTTCGTATTCTATTAGCATTTCCTCAGTTATTAATTGAAAGCTTTTCTATGCCCGCCATTGCATGAGTATGTATCTTGTGTGGCAAAAACAATGTATACACAATGCAATGCCCAGGGAGTCCAGAATGTTTCCCACCAAGACCGAGAATCGAACTCGCCATCTTCGGATTGGCAATCCTACACCTTTGTACGCAAGGCTAGCTGGATATCCAAAAACATTGGCTATAATATAGAGAAAAAATTGGGTTGGTCGGCGTTGTAAATATTCGTAGATTCCAGACGGGAGCTGGAACGTCTATCACAGTACTCACTTTTGCATAATCACTATCAAAATCCCATGTACATTTTCTCCGAAGTTTGAAATTAAAAAATAAATAAAATGGAAAACAATAGCATTATGTGAAAGTTTCAATGATGTACTCCCAAATAATTTAAGGTACATGTACTTTAACGTTCGGCAAATGGTTCCACACGGTAGGTAGGAAAGATATGCGAGAAGCCCTTGCGATGAGCGTGATGACGGTGGCCACCCGCTCCGATCGTTGGTCGGACAAGAAATCAGGAAACCGCAAAACAGTTCATCGGAGCCCTATCAGACCACATTAACATATCTCTAGACGTTTTCTTTTTTTTGCTCCATACGGTACAAACTTGAAATTGCAATGCACGTGTGTCGTATCAAATGAGCCCATGGCATGAAGGTGTCCAGTGTCCTATCCGGTCATGAACTCAACGGAGGGAAGTACGTCCCACTTTCCGGGATATCTTGAGCCACCTTGCTACCACGCAGAACATTCTTCAGCCACTTGTTTCATCATCCAGTTCGGAGCACTTTGCGCGGTGAGAATTTTGAAATTTGATCAAAATCTGTGAGTTGGACGTCGCGTCGTTATGATTTCAGCAGGTGAAATACCCGACATCAAACAGAAAGCGCCGCCAACCATCGCATCGTCAGGAGAGCATAATTCGCAACGAACGAAAAGACGTGCTCGAAATATCAACTGACCGATCAACGGCCCAAATATAAGCAGACACACAATTAGCGGGCTCTGCTCCAATATGGGGATCCCCATACAAGCGAGCGGTCAAAATAAAATTGGACTTTAAAGTGATTTTCCACTTAGTTTTAGCTGTGTATGGTCGAAATAGCATGAATATACAATTTCCAACCCCCCTTTGGGGATCGTCTATGAATTACGTAATTATTTTTTCATAGGTTCGATTAACGTGACAAAGCAAACCTATTTGGGAAGTTGAAATTTCGTGCGTTTTCTTAAGGAGAAGGAAGGGGGCTGTACAAAACTAAGTTCAGCAATTTATGGACATTATGGCGGCGATCATGTTAAATGACATTAATTTCATGACATTCCGTGATATTTTTTGTTCTCACTCTCATGCCTCAAAATTTGTATTTAGAACAATTTGTTTGACAAAGTACTAGGATCTGAAGGATCATAAAGCATTAAATGTTAATCAAATAATCAGAATTGAAAATAACTTTTGAAAAAGGGTATTAGCAAATTAGAAATCGCAATCCCATGACATTTTTACGTGTACAAGTTATTCAAAAATGAGATTAATATATTCTCAAAAAATGTGGACATTCATTGTGGAATGTAAGAATGCTCCATTCTTCCGAAAAGCAAAATTCTTTTAATTTAAATAACAACACTATTTGAATTACTTTTGATTTGTTTTCATGATTTCTACAAGTTATATACAGCATCATTCTTTTTCTGTGTCAAGGTTTAAGTCTTCAATGATATTTTCTTCAATTCCATCAACGATGGAAGATGAGATAAATTCATCTAAAGTATTAGAAGATAAAGAACTTTTGAAAATCTTCAAATATTACAAAATTACGCATGGCATAAGAATAACTAAGTGAAAAATTTTTTCCAACGTCTCCTCGTTATCCAAATCGAGCTTAAAATGGATCTGATTCATGTAAGGCACGAAGGAAAATGTCAACATTTGCCTCTCTTGATCATTTTCTTGCATTATGAGTTCTAAATTTCTTCAACTGTTTATATTGACTTTCCGCTGGTTGTTCAGCCAGTGAACCTCAAAGTGTAGATGAGTGAATAAATATTTCCCTACCATTAGCCAGACATTCATGAACACTAGCAGGAATTTCATACGCTCCGTTCTAACTAAGATATTGTTCGTCTTTACTTTTGCAATAAACATGTCGGGAATTATTGATTCCAGGAGATTTATAAATATTTACATATTATGAAATCTCATATTTAGTTCTCCATCAGTAGCTAATGAATAGCTCAGAAAATTAGGTTTAGAGAATGACTCAAACCACTCAAGCCCCAAACGCATTTCAGCGGAATGGCGACGGAAACAGTAAAATTTGACAGGAAATATATGAGCGAACTGTTAAATCCTTCCGTTACCGTTGTGCTGCATTGCATTGGGGGTTTTATTCATTTACTCCTTTGAAAAGTTAATTAAATGAGCTCAAATGGTTATAAATAAAGTCGAAGTTATTACCAATAAATGTATTTTGACCATACCCTTTGAGCGCATAGTTCAGTCTGACCCATTTTCAATAGGAAACGATGGGACTAGATTTCCCGTCGAATGAAACTTGTTGCGAGAAAATCGGACACAAATAAGTGTCTAAATGGCGATTGCGTTCTTTTGCGCACATACATACAGACGCGCATGCACACACATACAGACATCACCTCAATTCTTCGCGCTGAGTTAGTTGATATATACCACTAGGGGTCTCCGGGCCTTCTATCAAACATTCGTTTTTGGAATGAGCATTAACCTTGGAGTACGAGAGAGGCAAAAACACGGTAAAAAACAAATGAAAAAAAAATCAGAGTGACTTAACTCTGTTAATTGCAAATACTGGCAAGAAATTCTTTCAGGACATTTTAGTCGAAGCTTTGTCCTTGATGTGTATCATAAAAGAACCTGGGGATTCCTGAGGAAAAAAGTTCTTCACTATCAAAGTTGAAAATAGCGTCGTTTTTGGAAAAAATATTGTATCCGCATTTTTTTCAGTTTTTTAACAGTGTAACCATTAGTTTTTACACACCATCTTAAAGCTTATACAATTTTATTTGTAACGATGTATTAACATAAGAGAAAAACACGTTTAAAAATATTCCAAAAAATAGTTGAAAATAAAATATTTTTCAGAAAATTTGCTAACTTTTTACCCATTTCTGACTTTGCCACCTTTATATCTTTGGAACTAGTGCACCTAGAGACTTCAAATTCAGAATTTCTCTTAATTAGAGTATTGACAATGGAGAGAAAATATTTTAAAATAATTCGGAAGACATGACATTTTCGATTAATGACCGCCCGAAATCCTATAGTGTGCTCCAATCTCCCGACACGGCAACGAGCAGCGGTTTCCTTTTTTGTTTTACGATCCCATTTTTCTTGACCGCCGCGCCACGGATGGCGGCAATGATGATGCTCGCGATTCCACTAAATGGGATTTTGTGATCCTTTGCGCTTATTTAAAGAAGGGACAATCAACCTCGCGCTTGCGGTTGTCGACATTTGATTTACGACGGTTGCTGGACCAAATGCGCAAAATTTGAATCCTTCTGACGATCCGCATCGAAATTATGGCAAACAATTCTAGGAAATGATTTTCTTCTAGAGGCGCTTCGAGTGATATCACGAAGATCAAGATCCAACGATTTATGTGGGATATTTTTCGGATTTCAAATCTAAAGCTTTGAGGTGCCGATTTATGGGTCCTCCTGCGCGGGTGCGAGCAATGGTCAACCTCGGTTGGCCTTTACCGTTAGACCTTTCCTCACTCGATGGGATGGAGCGATACTTATTAAAAAACTATACCATCAAATTTGGCGCAAACGATCCAGGAGTTACCAACCAGTTATGTTGATAACATATTCCATTTTCACACTTAGCAGCAATATGTACAGAAGTAAATGGAATAAACAAACGGCGATTCTAATGGGTTGGGAACCAATATCTCGATTCCCGACTATTCAACAGAGTTTGCCGCAGAAACAACAACGATCCGGCGAAATCATCGCCTGTCTAATGCCGTTTGCATGATTGTCCCCCGGCGATTGTGTGAAATTGGATTCGCTCGCTGTTTGCGCCAGCTCGGGAACCAGGGAATGATAAATTCCCTATGAAAATTTGTTCATATCATTGCTCCGCAATCATTTCTTCGTTCGGGTCACTCCTCGTCCCGCATCGGAACCTGTGTGGAGATGATCCGAGACACATCAGCACCACCGGGCACTGAAAAGCAACTAAGCGCTTGCTCGCGTCAAATGAACCTGTACTCACGATCTTCATCCTCGCTCCCTGCAGCAGCAGCACCAGCAGCAACCCATCATATCCCAGCCGCCCGACTGACGCGACGTGGCTCTACATTCCGAACGCGCGGTGGTCATCCATATCAATTTCATGGGCATAAGAATTATGAGAATCGAAAACGACACCCGCAGCCTGTTTTCCCGCCTTCTGCCAAGCCAACTCCCTGTCGAAATGTTGCCAGGTGTCAGGACATGATTTTATTTTATTTTAAGCGAAGCATATTTTTAACGGTAAACATTTGAAACTTTTTCAATTCAATAAATCTTTGCTGAACAATATGAAGAAATTCACAACATTTTACCACAAACAGTAAACAAATAATAAATTTCATCAAAATTCATTCCAATCCAATTCAAATCTGGATCTAAATCTTGATGCAAATCTAAATCCAAATCTGAATCCAGATCTGAGTTAAAATTTTAATCCAAATACAGTTCAAACCTCATTTAAATCTGGATTCATATCTGCATCCAAATGGAGAACAAAATCAGAATCAAAAACTGGACACAAATCCACGAGATGAAACAGCCATGATCTGAAATTTTGGTAATAAGAATAATATGAATACAAACCCGAATCCAATTCAGAATCCAATCTGGACTAAATAGAATTCAAAACTGAATTCTGAATCCAAATATCGATCCAAATGTGGATCTAAATCTGACTCCAAATCTGGATCCAAATCTGCATCCAAATACTTCTCCAAATCTTGATCCAAATTAGATAAAAAATCTGGGTCCAAATCTAAATCCCAAAATCTAAATAAATATATTGGATCCGAATAAAAATGAAATAATAATCCAAAACTTGATCCAAAAGCAATCAAAAGCAGATTCCAAATATGGATCCTAATCGGGTAATAAATATGAAACAATTCTGGATCCAAATCTAAGTTCAATTCTGAATCCTAATCTGAATCTTAATTTGGATTCAAACTTGGATCCAAATCTGGATATAAAATTGGGTCTGAATCTGGTTCAAAATCTAGAGTCAAATCTGAATAGAAATCGGAATCCAAAAGTGATCACATCCAATCCAAATCCAATCCAAGTCTAATCCAGATCCAATCCAAATCCAATCCAAATCCAATCCAAATCCCATCCAAATCCAATCCAAATCCAATCAAAATCCAATCCAAATCCAATCCAAATCCAATCCAAATTCAATCCAAATCCAATCCAAATCCAAACCAATCCAAATCCAATCCAAACCAATCCAAACCAATCCAACCAATCCAACCAATCCAAACCAATCCAAACCAATCCAAACCAATCCAAACCAATCAAACCAATCAAACCAATCCAAACCAATCCAAACCAATCCAAACCAATCCAAACCAATCCAAACCAACCAAACCAATCCAAACCAATCCAAACCAATCCAAACCAATCCAAACCAATCCAAACCAATCAAATCCAATCCAAATCCAATCAACCAATCCAACCAATCCAAACCAATCCAAACCAATCCAAACCAATCCAAACCAATCCAAACCAATCCAAACCAATCCAAACCAATCCAAACCAACCAAAACCAATCCAAACCAACCAAATCCAATCCAAACCAATCCAAATCCAATCCAAACCAATCCAAACCAATCCAAACCAATCCAAACCAATCCAACCAATCCAAACCAACCAAACCAATCCAAACCAATCCAAACCAATCCAAACCAATCCAAACCAATCCAAACCAATCCAAACCAATCCAAACCAATCCAAACCAATCCAAACCAATCCAAACCAATCAAACCAACCAAACCAATCCAAACCAATCCAAACCAATCCAAACCAATCCAAACCAGTCAAATCAATCCAAACCAGTCAGATCCAGTCAAACCAATCCAACCAATCCAAACCAACCAGTCAATCAAACCAATCCAAATCCAGTCAGGTCCAATCCAAATCCAATCCAAACCAATCCAAACCAATCCAAATCCAATCCAGATCAATCCAAACCAATCCAAATCAAGTCAATCCAATCAGTCCAGATCCAATCCAATCAAATCCAACCAAATCCAACCCAAACCAATCCAAATCCAGTCCAAACCAATCCAAACCAGTCCAAATCCAATCCAAACCAATCCAAATCGGTCAAATCAATCCAAATCCAGTCCAAACCAGTCAAATCCAGGTCAAACCAATCCAAACCAGTCCAAACCAATCCAAACCAATCCAAACCAGTCCAAATCCAGTCCAATCCAGACCAATCCAAACCAATCCAAACCAGTCAAACCAGTCAGATCCAATCCAAACCAGTCAAATCCAGTCCAAACCAATCCAGTCCAGTCAAATCCAATCAAACCAATCCAGTCCAATCCAAACCAATCAACCAGATCCAAACCAATCCAAACCAATCCAAACCAATCAGGTCAGTCAAACCAATCCAAACCAATCCAAACCAATCCAAACCAACCAAACCAATCCAAACCAATCCAAACCAATCCAAACCAATCCAAACCAATCCAAACCAATCCAAACCAATCCAAACCAATCCAAACCAATCCAAACCAACCAAACCAATCCAAACCAATCCAAACCAATCCAAACCAATCAAACCAATCCAAATCCAATCCAAATCCCAATCCAAACCAACCAAACCAATCCAAACCAATCCAATCCAATCCAAACCAATCCAAACCAATCCAATCCAATCCAACCAAACCAATCAAACCAATCCAAACCAATCCAAACCAACCAAACCAATCCAAACCAATCCAAACCAATCCAAACCAATCCAAACCATCAATCCAAACCAATCCAAATCCAATCCAAACCAATCCAAACCAATCAAACCAATCCAAACCAATCCAAACCAACCAACCAATCCAAACCAATCCAAACCAATCCAACCAATCCAACCAACCAAACCAATCCAACCAATCCAAACCAACCAACCAAATCCAACCAAATCCAAACCAATCCAAATCCAATCCAAACCAATCCAAACCAATCCAAACCAACCAAACCAATCCAAACCAATCCAAACCAATCCAAACCAATCCAAACCAATCCAAACCAACCAAACCAATCCAACCAATCCAAACCAATCCAAACCAATCCAAACCAATCCAAACCAACCAAATCCAATCCAAACCAATCCAAACCAATCCAAACCAATCCAAACCAATCCAAACCAGTCAAATCCAAACCAATCAAACCAACCAAACCAATCCAAACCAATCCAAACCAATCCAAACCAATCCAAACCAATCCAAACCAACCAAACCAATCCAAACCAATCCAAACCAATCCAAACCAATCCAAACCAATCAAACCAATCCAAACCAATCCAAACCAATCCAAACCAATCCAATCAAACCAATCCAAACCAATCAAACCAATCCAACCAATCCAACCAATCCATCCAACCAAATCGAATCCAAACCAATCCAAATTCAAATCCAAATCCAATCCAAACCAATCCAAACCAATCCAAACCAATCCAAACCAATCAAATCCAATCCAAACCAATCCAATCCAACCAATCCAATCCAAATCCAACCAACCAAATCCAACCAAACCAATCCAAACCAATCCAAACCAACCAAACCAATCCAAACCAACCAATCCAATCAATCCAAACCAATCCAAACCAATCCAACCAACCAACCAAACCAATCCAAACCAATCCAAACCAATCAAATCCAATCCAAACCAACCCAAACCAACCAAATCCAATCCAAACCAATCCAAATCAATCAAATCCAATCCAAACCAATCCAACCAATCCAAACCAATCAAACCAATCCAAATCAATCAAACCAATCCAAAATCAATCCAAACCAATCCAAATCCAATCCAAATCCAATCCAAATCCAATCCAAATCCAATCCAAATCCAATCCAAATCCAATCCAAATCCAATCCAAATCCAATCCAAATCCAATCCAAAGCCAATCCAGACATAAACCAAACCCAATCAATGTTCAGTTTTTCATTCTAGAGCAATGAAAAATCTGGCAACCTTGCCGCTAACAGCATCTCACCCCGTCATCGTCCCACAGACCACGTGTGTGCGTGCTAAGCATGGCAAATGATCAAGTTCAAGATCGTATCGGTCGACCATGATTCCTCACGAAACACACCGACCGAAAAGACAAAACCCCATCCATCGCCCATTTACAAGTAAGGCACTCTCTCCCGACTGCCTCCTCCCCCCATCGTACCCAAAATCGTGTGCACTTGGCATCATGGGATCGCTCAAATTTCGTTATTAGGAAGATGATATCTGTGACGGGTTCCACGCTGTGCCGCACAACCTGCCGGCCGAGACGAAATTTGGTTTGCCGCCGCGCCGAACCGCGCACCGTTGAATTAAACAAATTTCATCTTCATTACTATTTCGGACGCGAACAGCACGCGAGAGTTGGAGAAATCTCGAGAAAAGTCCCGGGCCATGATGACGGGGTACGAAAATCCCGGAGTAATGGGTTGCGAGATGAGACGGGGAAGGTGCCGTACTGATTGTTGGTAATGAGATAAAGACTTTAATCTTGTGGCATCTTGGGGCGATTGACGGTCACGGTCATCGTGAGAGCTAATCATGGGAAATCACATGGAGGGGTCGCAGATTAGCAAGCTGAATGATTTTTTAACAATTTGGACATATCTTGCACCGTGGATCATAACTACATTGCTGGATACGGCGTCCACAAATTTTTGTTTCATTTTATACTTGTTGGAAGTGTCTAGAATGACTATTTGTTTAAAGACAAAGTTTTTGAAAAAACATTATGTAAGCTAAAATTTTCAATGCAAAATGATAGAAATGAAGTGATGAAGATCTTTTGCGACCAATCAAATTCCAAACTGTGTATAGTCAAACCCACTTCAAAATGGATGCTTATTCTCATATGCACAAAAAATATTACATCTGATTCACATATACAGATGGTGAAAGATTTCATACATTTTTCCATATATGATTCAGAGCTGGTTGAGTGAAAACCTCCACACAACCCCAAAACAATTTAACCATTTTAGGAATCATTTACTCAACATAGTAACGGAAGCTTGGAGGGCCAATTATCCGTTTTTCCACTTGCTGAAGTGTCGGCAACTTGGGACAAGTTGCCGACACTTTATAAATGACACATTCTTTTAAATCTAACGCCTTCCAGCTTTGATGGCCGCGGAAAAGTCGTGATTCCACTCTATACGCGGTTGCTCAGAGCTAATAGATCGTAAGCCGCTACAACATTGTATACGACTGTGATGACTTGCGCGGTGCGAAGGTTCTAAATTATCCTAGCATTAAATCAGGATTAAAATTTTCCCGTGCAACGCACTCGCCTCTCTGTCGGCATCGTTCAAAAGCCGGCGAAATTTCAATGCAATTAGTTGTGATTTCCCTCATTCCTTATCTTGTCATCCAGCGTCGCCATCGCTCTTTCTGTTCAAACATTGTTCCCAAACGCACTAATGAACCGATATAAATCACTCAATCGACACACTCACGGCTCAGCGGAGCGATCAACTGAAGCTGGTGTGTGGTGCTAACGCTTTGTGCGTGCGAGTCTTTCCCCCTGGATGCCGGAGACAAAGGTGCCCGCCCTAATGACCGCAGCGGAAAGCGCACTCTGTTTACTGAAAATCGCACTGCCTGCGCCTCGCTACAACACATCCGTCAAACGGAGGGCCCACAATGGGATCTCCCATGGAACTGCTGACCAAGCCGGCGAGATCGAATGATTTATTCATCACCTCCAGGTCTGGCGATGATCGGCTGCGACTGTCCTGTTTGGTGGACACTTGCTCGAACAACAATCGACATGGTGGTGGTTTAGGGTGCTCTCTAAAAGATAGATTTTCTCGTCTCTGTGCTATGAATAAAATAATATCAGAATGCATCAAAATCTGATCATCCGTTGGAAAACCATTGGATTTTACATTGACTGGCTGTTGGAAGAGAGAAGTGAAAGATCTGATCGATCAGTTAATAATGCATGTAATTCTTAGAAATATTTTCGTTTTTGAACCATACTTAAGGCGATTCCATAACACAAATAAAGGTCCACTCTATTCAAAGTGTAACCGATATTGCTGGTACAAATCTATGGCGCAGTAGAATCAACTCGCTCCGGAACGCATCTCTGACCTAGCGTGGAGATTGATCTGTTTGCGTTAACGTGCGAAGAAATCTATGCTTGACCGTCCTTTTATTCGACCACGGTTGACGAGCAACGTACGGAACAAAACGCCGGGTTGGCACCTTATTAAAATTTAATTTGATGAAAATCAATGACAACATTGGGCATGCTTTATCTCGCTGATGCTTCTGCCAACTTCAAGTCTCAAGCTCAAGTCCATATCGGGTCCATCATCAGTGTCACTTGATTTGTTAAACAGCAAACCTCGTTCCAGGGGGGAGGGGTAGCACACCGCAAACATCGCCGCCTCCAAGCCGTCTGTTTGTTGGTTTGCAGGATGAAGCGAAGCGGGGCCGAACTTGACCGCTAAACTAGCCGACAGGACACAATGCCACAGCTTCGGCGACGGAACGCTTCGCGTTCGCGCACGCAGAAGATGATGATGCTATTAAAATACCAACGTCCCCCATTGTCACCATATGTCCTATGTGGGTCCGCTCGTTCGTGGAGCGTACAGGTAGATCGGACCGGAGACGAACGTGTGTCTAACTCGAGTCAACCAGGGAACAGAAGAGCGCGGTTCGCTTCGTCGGTCACTCTATGGGACGACGGTAATAGACAGTCATTGTCATTATGCACGGGTTGTCATCACACCGCGGGGAAGCTAATGATGTCGTTTTACACGCTATTTCAATATAGGTTCTTTGGTCGTGGAAAGCAGTGTCTTGCCATATGCAGAAGCTGCAAGCTGGAATGTGCGAATCAAACAACACTGTTATTGGGTATTGTTTTCACCATAGTTGAATGTTAAGCGCCACTTAGCCTAGGCCTTTGAAGAAGATAGTGGCACTTGATGTCATGTCGTAGGAATCATGTACTAAGGAGTATCCAATTGTAAGACTTCAATCATCAGACAAGTAAGTAGCCATTATGGCGACACACTTGTTGTCAGATTTGAACCACTTTGATGTACAACAAAACTTTGAGTTAATCATTATTTAAAAAAAAAAATTTAACCGCGTGAAACTTTGAGTATTTGAAAGGCATGCATCAATTCGCCGTAATGATGGAATAGAGAAGTGTTTGGATATGAACTGGATAAACGTTTACTTTTCTGCCGTAATCTGGAAAAGTGACGTAACAGCCATTTTACAACATGCATGTTTTTCATTTTTCTGTTAAAGAGCTCGATAAGTAGTACTCGTTAACACCATTTTTGGAAAATGGCGTATACGTCACTTTTTCAGATTACGGCAGTTTTGGTCCATAACTTTCGCCCTTAGTATACCAATGGAAAGCTACACCCAACCAGATAATACATGATTGTATGACAATTGTCTTTTATGGATTCCATGCACAGACTGCATTAAGCTGAGGCTTATGTACAGATTGCATCAAGTCAATATAACGATCCATTGCATTATGCCTCTGGTCACAAGAGAAAAAAGTACTAGGTATGTGTTTGTGTCACCATGGAATCTATTTTTAAACTTCCGTCGAGGAACCATTCTCTATATACTTCGCTAACCTTATTTGCTATCATAACGCCTAGTGAATCCAGTTCTTCCTCGTCGTCACCCCCCGACACATCGGACTCCGGGCCAGCCAGTGGATCTTCTTCTTCCTCTGGCTACAGCCTCTCCAGGATACCTCCAAGATCAGCATCAGATAAGGTAAGACACCCTTCTAGTCTTTTACCATCCCCTTTCCTAACCTCGGCCATCCCGCTGGATGGAGGTTAAGTTTTATCTCCATTGGAACAACCTTCCAAACTTAGAGCTGCTGGTGGCACCACAGCTTACCATGAACCATCGCTCTCCAAGAGGTTAACCGCGTATCCAACACCCTGATGAATTGAAACCTCGGAGGCAAATACCGTTGGACCAGCAAGGTTGGGAATAACTTTAGGCACTCCGTAGCCATCGGTGTATTGCTGGATATCCCCTCCGATGCCTTCGATATCGATAAGGACCCACCGGCTGTTGGTGTCTAACTGCACGGAAGTATGCCGATTTCCATTATAAACATCTACATCTCTTGCGGAGCCTTCCCCGCCGTTAAAGCCAAGATATGTAACCTACTCAATAACGCCCAATCCTTCCCTTCTTCTCCTTGGGAATATGAACGCCTACCATCCTATGTGGGGATGATCAATGTCCGACCCTCCAGGCACCGTTCTAACCGTGACCTCACCTTCTTCAACGGGCACTCTGCAATGGCCATTGATGTTTCTACGGTAAATAAGTCCATTCTGCCGCACTTCTCCTGGAAAGCCGGCACCGATCTGTACAATCACTACCCGGTGCAGATTTCCACCAACGCTTCCCCTTCTGTGAATATCAAGAGACGCCGTTGGAAATGTAGTGAAGCGGACTGGGATACTGGGAGGAGTACGAGCGCGCCACGTCGTCGACTGCTTGCGCGGACCAACCTCCCTTTTCTCTCTCCGATTTCACTAATATGATCCTCACTGCCGCCCAGTGATCCATCCCCCAGTCAAGTGGTCGTTTCGGCCGTCGTGCACTCAAATATTGGTCCGAGAAAACTTGGCACGCTGTCAAAGCCAGTCGCGAAGCTTTACGTGCCTTGAGGAAGCTCAGCACCGACCACCCTCTCAGGCCAAACGGTCCGAACTGATATATAGAGCAGCACCAGCAATGCAAAATCGTGATCAGGAAGGCGAAGTCCAAGCAGTGGGAAGACTTCGTTAACAGCATCAACCCTTCCCAAATCATGGCCAAACTGTAAACAATATCTGAATCCGCACAGGATGCCAACACTCTCGGGAAGTACTTTGCCTCCCTGGTAGTAGTTCGAAATACGTATCTGTCAAGGTACAATTAAGTGGTGGAATTAAATGGGATTGTACAAACTCGTCTTATTACAAGTAAAGACATTCCACTAAAAAGCTAAAAAAAAAATCTAACGAGAGAGAAATATTAATCTCGTCGGACGTCGAACGTTGGATACACCAATGTACTAGTGGATTAATGCTCTGAGATTCCTCGAAAATAGGTGGAAGGAAGTGGTGGAAGCCGTTGGCCTAAAAAGATTGAAAAGATTAACGCGAAGTCTTTTTTCAAAATATTGCGTTAAAAATAAAAAGTGAAATTTATGGAAAATCATATAAAACAAATTGCCAAAAAAACAGAAACTAAAGGCGAGAAAAAGTGGACTGTAGAATAGTCCGCCCCGTCGTATTGCCTGGATAAGGTTAATGGAGTACAGATAATCGCGCGACTCGTGGAACCAACATTTCAACCAAACCAAAAAATCAAATTTGAGTGGAGAGGGAAAAGCGTCTGACCAAAGGGTGGATCACGGAAGTGATGACCCGTCACAAGGAGAGTGAAGGCCAGAAAATGGAGGTAATTACAGATGTAACGGACAACGGCGGGAGGAACAGCAAGGACCTTAAGAAGTCCATGCTGACCCTCTGCAACATGGTTGTAGAGGCAAAGCGGGAGTGGAAGTCCTGGCTGCAGGCAAGTAAGGAGGCGGAACGAAAGATCTGCCAACTTACCGAGGAGAAAGAGTTGGCACTGCCAACTTGGCAGTGAGCCAAGCGGTGGAGGCCAGGAAGGATGCCGAGTCGAAGATTCTAGTCCTTACGGAAGAAAAGCAGCTGGCAGAAAGCGAGACCGCAAAACACCGCAGACGCATGGCTGTTACTAGAGCAACTCCAAAGGTTAGTAAGGTTAGTATGGCAACCGACCTGAAGGGAGCTGGCACCAAGCCGGTATTGCACGAGAAGAAGGGTACTAAGATCTGTCCGGAGAAGGTTGAACAGGTTGTCGGCCCTAAGGAACGACGGAAACCAGTTCCTTCTTCTACGAGGGCTACCGAAGTTCGTAGGGAGGAAGGTTTGCCCTGGAGGAAAGTTGAGAATCCCAAAAGGCGAAGAAGGAGCGAAAAGCGGTAGAGGAGGCGAAGGCACCATTGGCCAAAAAGGGAAGTGCCCGTAGAGGAAAGTGCACACCTTCCAATGGTCATGCCAGGAAGGACATAGGCGAAGCAATTATCGTCAAGGCTGGTAAGAGCTATGCTGACGTTCTGAAGGTTTTGCGGGGTGATAAAAAGCTTACTGGCCTAGGGGATGAGTTCAATCAAAGATAATTGCCTATTTCCGGGGATTAAACCACCCGACTTGGACGTTAATTTACAATGTTATGAAAACTCATACGAGAATATGTACGTTATGTGGAAGATATTTATCTGGAAAATGTATTGGAGGTAACTATTTTCCTTCAATGGGATTCGAACCCAAGACCCTCAGTACGCTAGACTGGTGCTTTAACCAACTAAGCTACGAAGGACCTCTGTCGGCCTTCGCAACCTAGCGGCTACGGAACCAGCTCGAGATTCCCATAATGGACGCATAGCTTACACAACCTCACTTGATCAGTACAGTTGCTGATGAAGAATGTGTACAGCCGCCAGACATTCTAAATACTCACGCTCCTCTAATGTGGACGTGTACTATACACATGTGGAAGTACTGGCTTGAGAAATGGATTGCGAGTGATTTGACTTATGCGTCCAATTTGGGAATCTCGAGCTCGTTCATTAGCCGCTAGGTTGCGAAGGCCGACGGGGGTCCTTCGTAGCTTAGTTGGTTAAAAGCACCAGTCTAGCGTACTGTAGGGTTATGGGTTCGAGTCCCATCGAAGGGAAAGTGGTTACCTCCAATACATTTTCCAAATCAATATCTTCCACATAACGTACATATTCACATATGATTAGGGGATGATGTCAACCGCATCCGCAGAACGCAGGAGGACGAGATGATCCTTGTCCTGGGATGCTGCGCGGAAGAGTTCCGCGTATAAAAGTTCGCAGAATAGGTGCTAGGTGATGCAGTTTAGGTGAGAGCCCTATGCCCAGTAGAGGTAATCAAACGCCGAGGCCTGAACGAAATTACCGAAGCCAGTGAGCTGGTAGCTGCACTGAGAGATCAGTGTGGCGTTTAAATCCAGGATAC
Source organism: Armigeres subalbatus (assembly GCF_024139115.2). Lineage (NCBI taxonomy): Eukaryota > Metazoa > Arthropoda > Insecta > Diptera > Culicidae > Armigeres > Armigeres subalbatus. The sequence continues at coordinate 410,815,846 of NC_085140.1, read as the reverse complement.
CGCGATTCAGTTGCAAAAAGGTTATGCTGGAACGCAGGTTGCCTCATTCCAGGTACCCCAGGTACCAGGTACTGGATAAGGCCAAGCTGCTTGGTGAGCGTAAACCAACAACCTTATGCCTGCTTCAAGTACGCTTCGATTACGGACATAAGTCATATGACTGCTGGTCTGAAAGGAATCGGCTTTGCCTAAGTGTTTCATCTGTAGTCCTGACACAGACAACAAACACCCATCTGGTGGGCGGCCTGCCCAGACGGGCTCAGTCATACGAGTAGCTGTAGCAGCTGATACTGTCCTAGAGCAGTATACTAGGGTGTTATATAATCTTGTAGCGAGACTAACTAGTTTTAAACTACCCGAGTAGCACAAGTCGGAAAATAATGGTTGCAGCAACTTGATTATGACTAAATCCGGTCGCATATTAGTTGCAGTAACCTAAAGTGGAAATTTATGTGTGCTACTAGGGTAATAGTTGTAGCAGGTGACTTCAACGCGTGGGCAGTGGATTGGGCCTCTCGGTTCACTAATGCTAGAGGTCACATCATGCTAGAGTCTCTAGCGGTACTGAACGTAGTCCTGCTGAACGAGGGTGAAGCGTCAAAGCACAAAGTCAAAGTTCAGAGGACCGAATGGCGAGTCATTCATTGATGTGGCCTTCTGCAGCGCGGGATGGACTGAGTAGCCTGAATGGATGGTCCATGAAAGGTATACTTCCAGTAACCATTTTGAAGTTCGTTTTATGGTATATACCCTCAACAGAACCACAAGGCGGGCCAGTAAAGCTGGTCTAGGATGGCGTACCTTGCAGTTCGACCCAGAACTGCTGGTAGAATCACTACGGTGGGAAAATCGGACTCTAAGCCTTAGTGGTGATGATGTCCTAACACGAGCGTGTGACGTGACAATGCCCAGGAGGACTATGCTAACCGGCAACCACAAACCGGTGCACTGGTGGACGAGCACGATAGCTGATCTTCGTAGAACCTGTCTTGGATCTAAAAGACGTGCTAGAACCGAAGCGGACAGGCTAGAAAGACACCGAGTGTTCCAAACAGCGAGCAGAGCTAAGAGAGCCTGCTTTGAAGAGCTATGTAGGATGGCCAATAATGCTCCATGGGGGGATGCAAACAGGATAGTGATGCCTAGGACCAGTAGCACACCTTCTGAAAAGTCCCCAGAGATATTAGCCAGGATCGTTGATTGTTTGTTCCCAAAGCATGACTCATCGGACTGGCCTGCCATACCGTACCGTGATACCGCCAGTGACTAACGATGAGCTTATCGCCGTTGCAAGAAAACTGAAGCTAAACAAGGCACCAGGGCCAGATTGTATTCATAACTGGTCCTTAAGCACGAGATTCTTGCCGCTCCAGATATGTTCAGGAGCTGCCTCCAACGTTGCCTGGACGAAGAAAACATCCCACATCGTTGTAAACGGCAGAAGTTGGTGCTATTGCCTAAGCCTGGGAAATCCCCGGGAGAGCCTTCGGCATACAGACCAATTTTCCTACACGACACAATTGGTAAGCAACCTTCATACGCGATTAACAGAGTCGAAGAATTGCTCAACTCAAGGAGGTTGGCGTTAGCACATCACAAGACTGAGGTTGTTGTGGTGCATAACCACCATGAGTTACAGCAAGCGAGGATCAACTTAGGGGATCGACGATAAGCTCAATTTTACGAGCCACGTCGATTATGTATGCCAAAGGGCTTCATTGGCAACAACATCTTTATGGCGAATGATGTCCAACGAATAGGCGGTGCAAAGTCAGGTGAGTAGGCTTATAGCGGGTGTAGCATTGTCTATTATCCGATACGGCGTACCAGCAGCTTCGTTGTTCAAATGGCAAAGAGCATCGGACACTGCAGTCAAAGGTCGTTGGACCCACAGACTGATTCCGAAGGTCTCAAATTGGATTAGTAGGAAGCATGGTCAGATCAATTTATACCTATCACAGGTTTTATCTGAACATGGGTGCTTTAAAAAGTTCCTGCGTAGGTTCGAGTTAGCAGATTCTGCGGAGTGCCCGGAATGTGTAGGTGAGCTAGAGTCAGCAGAGCATGTGATGTTAGCATGCCCGCGATTCGATGTTGAACGCCATGCCATGCTGCTTGTCAGCGGCATGGATACAACCCCGGACAACCTCGTTGAGAGGATGTGTTGGAAGAGAATGTATATGGAATGCGGTGAACACAGCGTCTCAACAGATTATGTCGAAACTACAGCGCTGGTGGCGTCCACTGTTATGCAGTGAACACCATGCTCACCCCAACAACAAAAACGTCGCGGGTTGGCTGCGGGGACCTCCGTATGTAGATATAGAGGTCATTGCGGTTCACGCGTGGCTTTGTTGTCGGGGTGCTCGTCTCCTACGCGAGTTTATGATACAGACCGATAGGCTACTATCATAGCTTGCAATCGACGGGTCATTAGGTTACCACCCTTGAAGTCGATATTGCGTTATAACGTCGAGTGCGTTAGCATAAGCATGAGCGTTCTCAATAGTCCTCCCCTGATATATTGCTTAATTGCGGGCCGGGGGATACGGACTGGCGAAAGGGTTTTGGTTCTAGTGGGTCGGGTGATACCATCCACACACTACCTGAGTTAACCTCCTCAGATGTCTGTTTGCAGATTTCCGTTCACCCTTTCTCAAGAAAAAAGGTCCATATCTGTAAGTCGCTAACCACGCAGTCTACGGACGGAGGATCCGCAAATTATCTTCCAATTGATCGATCTTACCTCGCCTTCTTGTTCCTGTCGGAGAACCATTTTCACCGAATTACTGTCCGACATTCTGGATACGTGTCCGGCCCTCTGCAGTCGTCTGATTTTCGCAATGTGAACGACGGATGGTTCTCTTATTCGCTTTCGCTAAATCGCTCTCAATAGATAACGAACAACGATAAAAGAGAGGCAAAAACTTCTTCGATTCATAACAAGCCATGAAAACAAGTTTATCGAACTTGCATACAAGAGAAAACAGATTCGGATAGCCTGCCGCCACCAGGAGGCTATGATAAAACGTTTCGTTCTCGCTCAAGCAGAAAGCTATTGTCACTGTACATGCGTCGGACTTTCTTTAATTGAAGACCAATGACGATGCCGGCCAAGTCCTCACAGTCAATTAGGATAGGAATATTAGTTCGACACGCATTGCTACAAGAGACCGAGGAATCCTCTGCATCTCCATGAGCGCACTGGAAAGGAATAGTATGTTGATTGGGAAGGAAATATATTGGAAATCGCCTTGGTAAGCGACTAATTATTTCTTTTGAACGACGCCATATTCATGATGATACAAAAACCTGCAAAAGCATTACAACAAAATGGCCGCTCAGGTTAGCCAACAGGGTATCCAAAATATGGTGTTAAAAGAAAAGTTCGAGATTTCATAAAAACGAAAACGGAATAGTTTTTTTCGCTATTTTTCCATTAAAGAGCAATAAATAACCTTCATTTTGAGTACCTAACATTTTTACTTCAATAATATGGCTCCGAGATGAATCAGTGTTTTTGCGTCCCAATATTAAATGAGTCAAGCTTTATGCTCGTCTTACTAGGACTATCTTATTTCGTATTCAAGGCTATCCATGAGATGCCTTTGGAATGGCAGTATGAGTTCGCACTTTTTTTTCACAGGTTTGGTATTTTAAAGTTTGCTGGTTGTTAACTTTAATCAGAAACTATTATCCGAATCCAAACATACACACACAGTACCACGCATTTTCCACGCTTGTAAAACATAATCAACCTGTCGCGTCACATCACCCGGGTGAACTGGCCGGCGGCAATAATGGAACCAACCTACTGCAGATGCTGCATGGAGTCTACCTGATCCATGTCATCCCACGCGCCGTCATGTCGTCGTTTCCGCCGTCCTGTCCAGAAGACCACGCAACTGGCAGAACACACATCCACGCACCATTCATTGGCTACTGCATGGCTTTTATCGGAGGCTCGGATGATGACGATCGGGCGACCGGCCGGCGAGCTATGCAGAGTGGGGCATGTCTTCAATATGGTTTGAAGTCCACATTATATGAATTTGCAAAACTGAATTAGGACTTTTTGGTGTTTTTTAAGGGATATAAAATTTAAAATAATTATGTTAGCCAAATAATTATAAAGTACTTTTTGAGTTTGTCATTGCATGTTTAAAGTTTGCAATAAAAATAACAAAATTCAATTATTGCTCCGAAACATGATTTATTATTTATTTTTATCGATCGTAATCTGTTTTTAAAACCATTTCAAAAATGTTTAATATTGGATACCTACAGATCCCAATTCAATTGAAGTAACATTCGGTTTTGTCAACAAAAATATTCGATTTCGATGCGAAAATTAAGAATAAACCAGCAAAACTTCCAAATCCTTATGAAAATTGCGTAATTATAAGAAATCGACTGCATGTCATAAGGCATCGTTATGATTTATCTTTCTGACGTGGTTAAGCGATAGTGTTTTGTACCTTTGAAAAATTTCTTCTCGGATCAACTTTCTTTTGTATAGAATGATGGTCTTCAAAAAAACCGATTCATTCTTAATAATGCATATTTCCAACGTTCCAGAAATTTGTAAAAATTTCGAATGTGTTGCCATATCGAATGGGGTCTGTAATTGAGGTCGAACTGCAGTATTTCACATTATAAAAAAAAATATTTTGGTGATCGTTTCAAATATGCTGTTGTAAACTTATGGAATCTAATTCCGACCAGCTAGATTGAGCAAACGTTTGCCTGTGCAATGGTGCATCCAAAGAGGGAAACGTGCATTCATTGCACACCGCCAACACCAAAACGGTAGGCAATCAAGCTTTTTAATTCGAACACATAAAGCCTACCCACCTCAGCGGTCAGTGCCAGTGGTGGGGCGAATGAAAAAGCCACCAGCAGCCCGCGCAGGGGGAAGGGGTCATTCTCTCGAAACATAAAGGCCACTTTAATTTAAGAAAGAGTGCAGACGAAGAAACATAATTTAATAAAAGAATTAAACTGCATTGAAATTTCAGCTGACCAAAGACTGTTGGTGGTGATCGCCGCCGTCGGCGAGTTGGAGCTGCCCCGCCGCAAACTCATCCACGCTGCGAGGAGGCATTCATTCTGCCGTTGCGATGCGTTGCAGCTTCTTGTCTTTCTTCGGTTGAAATAATGCCCGGCAGCTCCGAGGGAGAAAAACGAGGCTCTTAAAAACGAATTATAACGATTTATAAATTATTCTTTTTTCGGGGCTGTTGACTCTTCTTTGGCGGCTGGACAAGTGGTGGGCTGTGAACTGACCGAATAAACGTTCATAAAGCGAGCCTACATTGAACTCGCTGGTCATCGCCGCACGACTCGCCAAGATCGTGAGAAAGTTTGATATTGTTTCCGAGGGAAGACGATTGGGCCGATAATCAGAACTACCGACAACGAGACCAGATCGATACGCGAGATCATGAATGCGAACTACCGGATTGACTGGAACCTGTTGGCGTCGATGGCGCTTCTCCGTTCAATTTCCAGTTTCGCTCGGTTATTTCAGCAATTTATAGCCGTATCGACAACTGCGAAGGTGACAGGGATCTGACGGCCGCTGAGGATTTTTTGTCTTGTTAATCGGATTTTTCGCTTTGGTGTTGCGTGCAAAACCAGTAGCCACATATTAAGGAAATTTGGTGGATTTTATGACCAACTTATCTTACGGCTTAATCGACGGATTCCAGTGGGCGAAGCATGGCTGTTGGGCAAAGTACTTTCGAAGTGTTTTCCGACTTTTTTTTGGTAAGCTGGTGCGGTTAAAACATGGCATTCAGATACTTATTTAAAACAGCAATTGTTACACAGGATAGACATTGTTTTGTCATGGAGCTTGCTAAGCTGTCTCTAAGGTACATACGATTTACATACAGTCGACATTTGATTCAAATGCTTTGCCTTTTAACTCAAGTACTGCAAAAGTTGTGTAGTTATCAGCACAAATATTTCAACAATGTACCTCTTGTCTAGAGTCAGCAGCAAAATAAAATTATAAAGAATTAGAAAATTTAATATAAACATCGTACAACCTATATCAGCATATTGCTGAAAGCTCTAGAACTAAAGAATTTTTTGCTAATAGTCAACTCAATTTTGACAAAAATGTCACTTACACTCCTCTGCACCTAACCCCCTCCAATTTTCTGCCTTTAAAAGCGTTAATTTATTTTTGTTTTGTGGAAAATTCCTTATTGCTTAGGGAAATTTTGCCTTAGGGTATATGGCTCAAACCTTAGCCTATTATTCTGCGGTTGAGCATATTATGTAATTGTTGTACATCAGCATATGTTGGAACTCTAATAAATGTTATACCATTAGGCGATTTACCTACTTTTGGTTAGTACGCCTAGTAGCTTAAAAAAATGATAACTGCCTACAATTTTTTATTTAAGCCACTGACACATTATCTTTCTCTTAAATCGAAGTTGACTCAACTCAGCGAAAAATATAGGAGTCTTAAATACATCTTCTCCAAACAAATCACAACCGCACACAAAAATAAACCTTGGCAACAAGTGTTCCGAGAACTCATCCCGCAGCTAATCGATATCAACGGCTCGAAACTTCCCACACCGCCAAGCTCGCCTACATATCGAGATCAATCGATCGCACATTTTGCCCTCAAAGAGCAACGGAAGAAAAAGCCGAAAGAATTGAGCGAGGAATTCCACACTGCTATCGAAGTCGAAGACAACAACGACGTTCGCGAGTCGTTAGCGCATTGATCTTTATGTTTTTCTCCATTTTCGCACGTTCAATGATCGGACCCCTCCTCCGTAAGCCCTTACCCTCATTCTTCCCTTTTCGGTCAAGCTAAGCGGAATGGACAAACGGTGCGCGGAAAACCGAAGAAGCATAATCGCCCGAAGGATAATCCGTGATGCACACGCGGATCACGCGGATAACCTGACTCGTTTGCTTGTCTCCGACCAGCGACGCTGACGCTGACGACGACGACGACGATGGGGCAGACGATGCGATGGTTTATGCTCAACTTAAGCCAAAAAGGAAGCGAAAAGAAGCGTTCCTCTCACGACACCGAGCGCGGCTGTTTTTCGGACCCACACTGACTGCCTCGGACACAAGTGCAAAAGGATAAAATGGTTCTCATTTAATTAAATTAATCTGCGGCATGAAGGGCAACTGAATGTGTGCGGTGGATTTTCCGTGGGCAGGCTTCTGCCTACGAAAGGGCTTGAGCGCTTTGAAAGGGATGTGCTGGATGCATTGTTGAGGCAGCTGCGGTAGTGTTTCGTGGAATGTCAAAAAATGGGCTCGCGATACATCGAGTTTAGCTAGCGGAAACCAATTTTCAAATCACTTTGTTTTATTCGTGGATAAAAATCCTTCTAAATTTGAGCGACTTCACCCGAAATTAGAGTTTTCTAAATTTTTATTTCGTAGGGTGTTTGATAGCTACGGGATTAGTACCGGAAATTTGTCCTGATTGGTCGATAGCAGATCTTCCGGAGATCCGTTGGGATGGGAGAGTTTGGAATCAATTCACATCAATGAACTAATTTCGGTGCGGCACGAATATCACTCAATTTTCACATAACAACACAAAACACCATAGTCCAAATTAACTTTTATTTAAGAAAACGGTTCACTACATATTTATTCAAACAGCAAGTTTTAATTATAATTTATTGGGAAATACGACTGCTCACATGGCTCTTAACGTTACTAACTAAATGTCGAAATGTTGATGGCTTCTAACTTTCCCCGTTTTTTTTTACAAAGAAAACTAAAGAAAACCAAAAGAAAGGCTGATAAAAACGCGGGAATCTGTTTGATAGCGCCGATGGTGAGCACCAGCTATTTTGGGTGGAATTATAGGGTGGTCCTCAACATCCTCCCCGCCTCTGAAACAGCCGGTTTCTAACAGTTTTATCAGTCGGACACATAAATAAATGTTTCCGTGCCACCGTTAATGAAAAAAATGTATTTTTTATAGTGACTGGAGCGGGTCTACGCACCGTGTTTTCCTTCTATCTTTCATTCTTAAAAAATTGTCACCTCGCGATTTTAGAAATGAAAATTTCTATATCACGGTGATTAATAAAGCTGAAAATTTGTCTGCATGCATATTATGAGTAAGCAAGCAGCGTGGTGATGTTTCAGAGCTATTTCTTTTGAAAAAATGAAAAATTCAGCTCTTACTACTCGTAAGAGCTGCAGAGTTTGGATTTTATAAGACTCTTTATGTAGCAAGCACAAATGCCAATTGATCTGATGTAAAGCTGAAAGTAACTTTTATAGTTACAAAACGAGTTTAAGAAGTATTTCATCATGACAAATAAAACAAACACCAAACAGTTTTAATGATACTTCCTAGACAGGTTTAATCTAGGCAAGGGCTGCTCTAATACATTCATATTTAAAACTTCATAGTATTCGGAATTTATAACTTGCCACAAAATGTTTTGGCAACAGCTTGAAGATGGATCATAATTCATGCGTGGTAAATGCTTTATCAAAACTGGAGAGCAAGCCAATTGCCATAATAAAACCACAATAAATAACATCGAATGCCAAAGAGCTGTATGAATGTTACTTGGGTGCCCAGGGTGATTTTTATCACCACGGCTTACTGTTTAAAAGCTGCACCGGTAGTCGTCACGGATACCCCTTCGCAGTGTTAACTGCGCGAATACAACATCCGCTAACCGCCAAGGACGACCGCATTTTGGAATCCCATCGTCAGTCATCTCGGATATAGGAAGCTGGCAGGTAATCTACGGGTCAAGCAGATCGTCGTCCGGTCAAGTGCCTCGACGCGTGGTATAGTTTATCGTCCGGCGAATGTTCGCCGCCTTCTCATGTGGGGAAGCAAGCCAAAGTATCAACTCGACGTTTTGTCGGCCAGCCCCGTTATACAGCAGCGTGCACACAACCCGTCAACGTCCGGCCGAACGCCTGTGTCAAGAAAATCATCTCCCGTTAACTAGAACCGGTAACTAACCTGCAAAATATTGCGCCTTTAATTCCAATCGCCCCGCACAATCCGCCATTCTTTCGGCGATCCATCGCCCGCCGGTTTTTCATTTCCTGGCATTCCGGTATCCCGCTCGGCCAACGTTTCATCGATCATCCGGCATTTCGCCCGGCTGAGGCCTCATCACTCGTCCGGCATTTCGCCCGACCGAGGCTCCATCGCTCGTCCGGTATTCCGCCCGTCCGGCAACTCATCGCTCGTCCGGCATTCCGCCCGGCCGACGCCCCACCGTTCATCCGGCATTTTGCCCTGCCGACGCTTGTTCCGGCGACATTTCATCGCTTTGCTGGCAGTCGCCCGGCCGGACGTCCGTCGTCCTGCCACCACTCCTAAGTTTCGTCACCCTGTACAAAATCATGAGTAATTAAAGAGTTCATAAAGCTAACCTCCCGAACTCCAGTTACTAGCAAGGTTCGAAAAACTCCCTATAACCTCTACGAACCGGGTTCAGTTGAGTAGTTCCTCGAGCAGCAGAGAAATTTGACGCAAACTTTCGAAGTTTAAATCCTCTGCTACTAAGCAGTTCCTTGGCAGTTGCAGGATCATCTGCTCCTGTTACACGCTATGTTTAAAGGCAACTATTATGCAAAGTGAATGCACCTCGGATATTAAGTCGTTAGATCATAGTTTTCGACCTCTATTTTAAGGATCTGCGTCGATTAAAATATTTCATCGGTGAAATTTTGACTTTTTTACTATTGATTGTAATATTTTGAACCTAAAAACCTTTTTTGATTTAAAAAAATTGAAACAAGGTATATAAAATCCAACCACTAAATTTTTATCCTGATGCTATGGAACATTTTCATATAAAACATTTTTCATATAATGAAAATAGTAGAAGTTATACTGGAAATACTGTTGACACCGAACATATTTTAACTTATCGATAGCGAATTCTTGTGTTACTGCATATTTCATACGTGTCTATTAAAAAACCAGCAACCCTGAACCATCCACTTATTACCATAAACACAGAATTTAACGCTGGATAGGTCAAGAAAGATGTTCGATTATATTTCAATTGTGTTCATAATCATCTTCTGGCAGGAGGAGACTATGACACAATTTTAGAAAAATCCCTCCTCCAGCGCTACATTAGCTAGTGGGATTGGTCTACCCAATTTTCGGCACTGTAGAAAAAAAACATCAAGACAAATCTGAAGTCTGGACATCAGAGGTCAACGCAACAATTTGGTTTCACTGGGCGTTACTGCCGAAGTCTTTTAGTTAAACGGGGTGTTTTGAAAGTGAAATAATGCAATGGTTATTATAAGGTATTGGAGAGTCTACCACAGGTAGTTGATTGCTGTTTTAGTGTAACATTGTTGGACTTCTATTCAGACGCCATACGAGCTTTTTGTGATAGTTAGATAGCAGCCGGGCTACCAATCACCGAAAAAAATCTTATTTTGAAATTCCATTTTCTTCAATTTTGTGAGCACGTTAAAGAGAGGCCTTACAAAGTATATGAAGCAAGCAACGGAAGCCATCCTCAGAAATTTCTATACTATCTAGCAAAACTACAAAATACCAGATAAACATGAACAATATGTAAGTAAACTGTTATCCACGATGGTAGCATATAACAGTGGTCACATAAATACTACTTTGATCTAGTTCGTAGTTTTATTTTTTTGTTGATTTGAAATGTTAAAAAGTGATATTATGTTCTTGAATTTAATAATACTTTATTTTAATGGCATTGCCACTAAAACTCTGACATATACCGCCTCGGAGCTTAGTGTTCATTTAGCACTTCCGCAGAGCTATTAATTGCGGGGTTTTTAGTCCAAGTTACCATTTTCACATTCGTACATCATGAGGCTACGATGATACTTTATGCCCAGGGAAGGCGAGAAAATTTCCTAGACCAAACCGGGAGTCGAATACAGCCACTTTTAGCATGGTCTTACAGTGTAGCAGTACATCTTACCGTAAGGCTAAGGAAGGCTCCAGATCTATTCATAATGAACCTTAAGAACATTGAAAACTGGCCGTAATTTTAATATAACTTCTGCTACTTTCATCATATCAAAATTGTTTTTATATGAAAACGTTTCTTAAAGCATCAGAAAAAAAAATTAGTGGTTGGATTTTATTTAACTTGTTTAAAAATTTTTTAAAAAATCAGAAAAGATTTTTAGGTTAAAAATATGACATTAAATAGTGAAAAAAATCAAAATTTCACCGATGAAATATTTTAATCGACACAGATCATTAAACTAGAGGTCAAAAACTATGATCTAACGACTTAACATCCGAGGTGCATTCACTTTGCATAATAGTTGCCTTTAAACATAGCGTGTGTTATTGCATCATCGATGTAGAAATAGAAATCATCTTTAACCGTTGCAGCTGCCAATGTGAATCTTGGCTGTGGCTTGGTGTGGCTTCACCGATGGCAAGCTGTACGAGGGTTCTCGTTGCCAGAAAGGGTGCTGGTTTGGTACCGTAGGTGTGACAGTGTTTAACTGGTATGTTGCTAGGGGTAAATCTGGGCACGAACGCCAAAGAATCGACTGAAGCTGCCTATCTTCCGCACAATTATCCACCTGCCGAAACATTTTTTCGACATCGGCTACCAGCATAGTTGGACGAAAACGACTACGTAAATCCCATTGGATGCTCGGACCTAAATACAAACAGTCGTTGAGCGATAAACCAGTATCGGTCCTTGTCGAAGTATCGAAAACCACACTCACCCGTGTGGTAGTGCTTCCTTCCTTAACAACCGGGTGGTGAGAGAGATAACATCGGCCCGTTCCAATGCAATGTCCACCTCTGCGACTCGTGACATATGCCCCAGCGCCCCATATTCCGCCATAAATGACACATACTGTTCACGTAACGGTAAGTCTCGGTTCAACCGTCGTTCAATTTGAAGGAACCTCTTTTCCGCGCTTGCCTTAGAATCACCTAGGTTACGAAGTAGTTCATCCTTCCTGGGGAGGGATACCGAATACCTTCCAGATGATTGTCTTTGGATTGGTTGGGGGAAATACTCCTCCCATTTGGCTTCATCGGTGACATACTATTTCTAAAACCTATCTCTCCATACTCCCAAATAAGCATATGTGGTATTTCGAAAAATTTCGTTTCAGGTGGTTTGAAACGAAATTCCGCGGAATTTGAACATTGCGAAATCTGATTTCTTGATTTCGTTTCTTTGTCAAAGAGGCAAAGCCCAAGGGCGCTTGTGAAGTCTTTTTTAAGCGCTTCTTTCTTATTAGAGACCGATTTCTTCGCCTCCGCTTAGGCCTCAAACCAGGTTTAAGCACATGGTTAAGAACCGTTAAAGAATTAAAAAGGCTCTGAAGGATAAATTGACTGTAAGCACGTGACCGGCATCATTATTGGTCACGAATTGGAAACTCCAAAGCAAGTACAATGAGAATAACTTTTTTTATCCAAAGTAGATTACACAATTTATGCATATTCGCTGTTTCTCGGCCAATCATGATAAGCAACTACGATGTGAACAGTTAATCAAGCTAAGCTAAGCTCTTCTTGGACTATTTGCACAATATGTACGGAACATTGCAGAGTCGTGGGCATTTCTAGATCTAGATGATTTTTTTTATACCCTTCACTGATCCCCACACCAAAGAGCTCACACAGAGAGCCCACTGGTAGTGAACACTTAGGTACTAATAAAATTACAAAAAGCGCGAGGATACAATTACATACAAGTGGAAACCCAGTGGAACTTAGTTCCTTTGAAGGGTTTCACGAATACTAAAACTAGGATTGAATTTTACAGTGATAACGTTTGTGGCTTTGGAATTAATTAATTAGGTACAGTTACAAATGCAGGGAAAATGCCAGGAGTCACATGCTACATAATCAAATAGTTGACACGTTCAAAGAATATATTCGTTTACATTCATTAACAAATGCTTCTTCATACTGCTTTTGATTAGATCGCTGTTATTTATGACTTTTAAGTTACAAGGAATATTTTTAGGGGGATTCACTTAACGGCGTAGGTTGCTGCGTATCTGATTATAGAAAAGTTTCACACCCAATCACAAGGCACATTTCAAATCGCCTATGAAACATTTCCATAAACAGATACACAGCAACCTACGCCGTTAAATGAATCCCCCTATTATACTTATTTGGACCTAGATTTTTTTTGTTGGGGCGTAGAACCACTGCGTCCATTGAGTTGAACTTTTGTGGTAAATCCAGTTGAACTTTTGTGGACAGTCCTAGGATAGGAGTAACTTTATGGTTAAGCTTAGTATAAAGTGAAACTGTTGAAAATAAAGGTGGTAGCTTGAATATTATTTCCAAACATCTATTTTGTAGTACCAGCGTTTTTAGAAACTTCGATCTAGCGGCATGACCCCAAACAATGACTACATATTGGAGTATGGAATGAATACAATCATGGTAAAATTTAAGTAGTGCTTCATTAGGCACAAAATAGCGAACTCTTTTCATGAGGCCACACAGTGAGATTTTACTAGGAACATGTTTCATGTGAGTGTCCCATGTTAAACAGGAATCTAAGTGCAAACCTAAGTTTTTGAAGGACGAAACATTTTCAATGTGCAGACTACTGATACATGGATCGGCGTGCAGCGGATTTTTTTCGCGACGAGTGGAAAACCACCCTAGTAACATTTTGGTTTTATGATGGTTTTATAATACTCTTGAAGAGTAAAACATGGTTCTCAAGAACGTTCATTTATTTAGTTTACATCTAAACAGATAACACTGAATCAACAATTTGACGCCACAATACACGGTTCGAGGCCGCATCTCTCCATCCTAGAATACGCCCCACGCTCGCCAAGTCGTTTTGTACCTGGTCTGCCCATCTCGCTCGCTGCGCTCCACGCCGTCTCGTACCTGCCGGATCGGAAGCGACTTCCACAGATGATGCGCATTCGTATTTCACGACTAACATTGTTATCGACCGTTAGCAAGGATCCGAGGTAGACGAATTCCTCGACCACCTCGAAGGTATCCCCGTCTATCGTAACACTGCTTCCCAGGCGGGCCCTGTTCCGCCCACAAGCATGTACTTTGTCTTTGACGCATTCACCACCAGTCCAACTTTTGTTGCTTCACGTTTCACGCGGGTGTACAGTTCTGCCACCTTTGCAAAGTTTCGTCCGACAATGTCCATGTCATCCGCGAAACAAATAAATTGACTGGATCCTTTCTTGTAGATAGGGCATATAACCCCTTCCTTCCACTCCTCCGGTAGCTGTTCGGTTTCCCAGATTCTGACTATCAGTTTGTGCAGGCAAGTGGCCAGCTTTTTCGGGGATATCTTGATGAGCTCAGCTCCGATACCATGATTACCAGCTGCTTTATTGGTCTTTAGCTGTTGAATGGCATCCTTAACTTCCCTCAAGGTGGGGGCTGCTTGGTTTCCATCGTCCGCTGAACTGACGTAGTCATCTCCTCCGCTGCCTTGACTTTCACTGACTGTACTCTCAGCGCCATTCAAATGTTCCTCGTAGTGCTGCTTCCACCTTTCGATCACCACTCGTTCGTCCGTCAAGATGCTCCCATCCTTATCCCTGCACATCTCGGCTCGCAGCACGAAGCCTTTGCGGGATGCGTTGAGCTTCTGATAGAACTTGCGTGTTTCTTGAGAACGGCACAGCTGTTCCATCTCCTCGCACTCCGCTTCTTCTAGGCGACGTTTCGTTCCGTTGACTTCGACCCATATACCCGACGTTGTTCTCCGCTGCGTCGTTAATGGCTGCTTTGACTGTATTCCAGCAGTCCTCAAGAGGGGCCCCATCGAGCTCACCCTCTTCCGGCAACGCTGCCTCGAGATGTTGCGCGTATGCAGTGGCGACATCAGGTTGCTTCAGTCGCTCTAGGTCGTACCGTGGCGGTCGTCGGTACCGAACATGGTTGATGACGGATAGTATTGGGCGCAGTTTAACCATCACCAGATAGTGGTCAGAGTCAATATTAGCGTCACGATATGTTCTGACGTCGATAATGTCGGAGAAGTGCCGTCCATCAATCAGAACGTGGTCGATTTGCGATTCTGTCTGCAGTGGTGATCTCCAGGTGTACCGATACGGAAGGCTGTGTTGGAAGTAGATGCTTTCTTTCTTTCTTATTGGCATTACATCCCCACGCTGGGACAGAGCAGCCTCGCAGCTTAGTGTTCATTGAGCGCTTCCAAAGTTATTAACTGCGAGGTTTCTAAGCCAGGTTACCATTTTAGCATTCGTATATTATGAGGCTAGCACGATGATACTTTTATGCCGAGGGAAGTCTAGACAATTTCCAATCCGAAAATTGCCTAGACAGGCACCGGAAATCGAACCCAGCCACCCTCAGCATGGTCTTGCTTTGTAGCCGAGCGTCTTACCACACGGCTAAGGAGGGCCCCTAGATGCTATGGAACCCCTATGCTATGGAAGTAGATGCTATGAATGGTCATATTCTTGGGGGCGGCGAAATCAATTAGTCGTAGGCCGTTTTCGTTCGTCAGCCGGTGAGCGTGAACCTCCCAATAGCCGGTCTAAGCTCCTCCTCTTGGCCAACCCGAGCGTTCAAACCTCTTATGATGATTTTGACGTCGTGGCTTGGGCAGCTGTCGTACTCACGTTCCAGCTGCGCATAGAATGCGTCCTTATCATCATAAGTGCTTCCGGAGTGTGGGCTATGGACATTGATTATGCTGAAGCTGAAGAACCGGCCTTTGAAGCACATTCTTTCATTAATCGGCCACCACCCGATCACGCGCCTTTGCATATCGCCCATCACTATGAAAGCTGTTCCCAGCTCGTGTGTGTTGCCGCAGCACTGGCACCTCTAAACGTTCGCACCATTGATCCCTTCCAACAAACCTCCTGCAGCGCTACGATGCCGAATCCACGGTCCTTGAGCACATTCGCGAGTATGCGTGTGCTCCCGATGAAGTTGAGAGATTTGCAGTTCCACGAACCGAGTTTCCAATCGCTAGTCTATTTTCGTCGCAGTGGTCTTCGCCGATGGTTCCGGTCCGTACTCTCTTGTTGATTGTTCGTTGCGTATGTTTTGACCCTTCCTTCGGAAGTGTCTATAATTTCACTTTGTATGCGTTACGCAGGTGTGTTACGTATTAATCTATCAAGAAATCTCGTTGATTATTAAATAAAATGTATGGTATTTGAAACAAATTCACTTTGACATTGAAAATATAATTATAACAAATGATATGATATGGAATTATGCCTATTTTTCTGATTTGTTTCAAAGAAACAAATGATTTTTATTGAGGAACATATAGAAGCATGTACAAAAAAATCTTCTCAGAAAAGCAAAAACGTAAAATTGAAAGGGATTTCAAAAATTTCTTCAGTAGAAGCTAGATAGCAAATGTGAGCATGTTTTGAGACACTAATAGATCACTTGTATGCATGTATGTGTGCGTATGTGTGCAAATTCTGAAATTTACTACCATAAAAATCTCGCTCATTTTTAAGGTATTGAACAAGTTTAGTTTTACCAAATTAGGCATCCATAAGGTGAAATATATGTTATTATTGAACGCTATTGAGTTTCGCTCAGATCAATGACTGATTTAGTTAGTTCTGGATTAATTAATATCGAGGTCTCTGGAAATTACGAGTACAATATATGCAACCAGCGTTACGATAGTTGCTAACCATGTCCCAATAGTTATTCAATCTGACGAGCGCCTTATAGATAGGCAGCATGAAGTACAGTACGTTATCATTCGTTAAGTTGTCACTCAACCCAAGACATCCGCCTTTGTGTAGGCAATTATTTTGTTACTTTCACGGTAAATCGCCGTGGGAAGCTGAGTAGTTTTATCTCGTTTTAAATACTGGAGTCTGGAAAAAAATTCCTTATAACTAAGGAAGGGTCAAAATCTCACTGTAGGTGGATTAATCTGGGTTTTTTTTAAAGCTGGCTTGGAGGGCCTGACACCAAACCCCCGAAATTTCCGGAGGACCATTCCTCCTTATTCCCGGTGGACCATGGTGCACAGTTTCTCTTAGAGTCCCTCGCTGGCACTCGGACGATGATCATGGAGAACATGGAGAACAGACGCTGTTGTGAGCCGATCCTGACATGGAGAACAGACGCTCAGTAAGATTTGCACCTCCGGAGAGGAGCAAACCCCCCCTTCCCTGTCATCATACGACCATAGTTCCCACCGGGGTTGGTTACCTGATCTTCCCTAAGGTTGCTCGTATCCCGGCCAGCACCACGGGAAGGTAGGTGCTGGGTGAGAGGCTAAGGACCGCAAGATGAGGTCTATTTTATTCCTTCAGTTACGCGAAGTACCAATGGTACGCTTTACCCAGCATTTGCCGTGCCGTGCCTAAACGTTATTAAACTTAAAATGTTTTTTGGGCATATACTTTGTTTTTTCTACATTCAAAGAAAGTTTGTTTCCATTAAAATATTCTAAAAGTACCGTTAAGCCGTTATAAGAAACAGCAAAGGGCCAATATTGCTGCCTTGAGGGACTCCTGTATAAACGGGTAGAAAGCTACTCCTAGAATCATTTATGGCTACGAATTGCTTGCGGTCTGTTAAATAGCTCCTAATTAAATTATTTGCAACCCCTCTAATTCCGTACTTATAAAGTTTTTCTAAGAGAATTTTATGATCTATTGTATTAAATGCCACCCACAACCTTTTTTCGATCTATTTCAAAAATAAGATCATCAATTAGCTCAGTTATAGCCGTCGTTGTCCCACTTCCTTCACGAAAACCATATTGATATTTGTACAAAACATTATTGGCACTCAGGAAGTTTACGAGTCTTGTGGTCAATAGTTTTTCTAAAATTTTATTGATTACCGATAGGGTTGAAATTGGGCGATAGTTTGAAGGGTCAAAAGGGTCACCTGACTTAAAAACTGGCGTAATTTTGGCAATTTTTAGAACGTCTGGATATGAGCCTGTCGTTATTATTCTATTAAAAACATTAGCCAAAATATCGGAGAGGGGTTAGCTTTCATCAGATACGCGGAAAAATTATCGTGTCCTTTAGTTTTCTTGCCATCGAGTCCACTTATCAAAATTCTAACTTCATTCACATTTGCTGGCCGCAGAAAAATTGAATTATTGACATTTTTGACATGGCACAAATAATCAAAACTACTTTTAGGTACTTTGGCAGCCAATTTGCGAAAAATCATTGAGCACTTCGGCGACATCCTGATCAGAATCTATAGTTTGACCAGCTCTTATTATCTTTATTTGTTCACTTTTTTTAGAGCGCCCGAACACTTCATTTAGAGATTTCCAAACTTTGGAGTGACTAGAACTACTGAGTATTTTTTCATAATATTCTTTTTTACATTTGTTCTTGGATATTTTTACTTTTCTTGAAACGGCGATTTATCACAGACTGCTCAATCTTGTATAATAACTCTATTGGTAGCAAAACAGTTATTTGACTATGAAAAGTAAAATCAAAATTCCGTTCATAATGTAAAACCAATTTAAAAAAAAATTCGGCGGGAAAAAAATAAATTTCGTTTCGTTTCGTAAAATCTCGAATTAAATTGACCTCGATTTCGTATCGTTTCGAAATCTCAAATGTTAATCTATATTTCGTTTCGTTTCATTTCGAATCAACATAGATATTTTAAATTTCGTTTCGTTTCGTTTCGCTAGCAAAAGCTCTAGCTCCTCTCTAATTTCGAGCTGAGCAGATGAAGAAGCAGAAGATCCTTGAGGTCAGCCGCATTCGGCGTAGCTTGATCCAGTGATTTGACGATTTTCTCATATGAGTCCTGACTCTAACAGGTGTGCAAATCTGCAGATGATTCCTTTCTCACCACCGGCAATTCGAATAAGGCTTAAACCTGACGTTTACGGAGGGTTTTAGAATTGGAGTACCGGTTGCATATTAGTTCCCATGTCACGACATAGTTTGCTCTAGTTAGTGGAAGCGAATCGATGACTGTCAAAGCCTCACCTTCTAACTGACTACGGAGATAGTGGAATTTTTCGATGTCTGGTAGGTATCCGGACCTAGTGTATTAGAGAAGTGTATAAATCGCGAAAAGCCATTCATAAATTTTGCCACTGAACTTGGGTATTGTTATTTGGGGTAATCGAACGTGGGGATTGGGAGCGGGAAGAGTGTTGTCAATAACCGAGCATTGGAATTGAGCATAGATTCAACGGAATTCTCCCTTATCTTGTCTAACAGAAACGATTCTCGAAATCTATTCGAACCTTGGTAAATTAATCTGGATCAGCAGTCGATTCTTCATGGGCTTCTACCTCTTCGATGTTCTCGTTCATCATGTCCCATAGTTGATTCTGTTGGGAGGGAGCACCATGGTGTTTAATAACCTAATAATTACGTGACGCTACAATTATCATGGCACCTAAAGGTTTTTCGTAGTTTACGATGTATTGTACACAATCCTTCTGATGTTTTAATTTTCTACTTTTTATTTTTTATAATATTCTTCTAAACATATCGCAAATTGCGCATATGACCCATAAATATGTTCGTACTACAACACCACACCATTTGTTCCAAAAACAGGAATCACACCACTGCTAAAACCACTGACTATCTTGTTGTCGGACAACTCGCCAATTACCGGCGATCGAAAAATCCACTTGTTCATCGTTATAATCCCACTAACAACCACAATCGAAACGCAGTCTCAGGGTCACTCGACACAGGTAGGATAATTTTATACTTTTTCCCATTCTTCTTCATCAAACCCAAAAGCGAAGAAGTAAAATCGCGCAAACGTGAGATCAAAAAGCAGCTCTTGAAATCCAAGAACCTAAACCGTAGCAAACTCGATCCTTCCCTACTCGTTCAGCAACGTCGTCCACCGCCCCATGTCAGCAACGACCGACGATGCGATGTCGGCAACCGAACGCACTTGGTCAGAGCCGCAGAAGATTATGGTATTATACACCTGTCGTTATTACCTTGAATGCCTTGCTGGTCTCGCAACTCACAGATCCCCGTCCGCGCGGATTCCACGTCTGCTCCACCCAACCGGCCATGTCCTAGAGCCAAAGCGATTTCGAATTAACGAAGAATGAAAAGTGCATCCACATTCCGACACGATGCACCGACCACAGCGTGGACGTCGCGAACCAAAACTGACCGAAACACACACAAAAAATGGATCCAAACACGGAGAACGAATCAGAACCCTCCCCTTCGTGCATTGCTCCAGCGGGCTTCGATCGACCGCTGCCGCCGCCGCGCCGCTTGCTCGCACGGTCAAGATAAATTTATCCACATTATAATGAGGATTTGGGTCGCGCAGTTCGGCTCGCGGAAAAGAACAACGGGGAAAATCATGCCGCTGGCTGCCGGGCCGAACTCGTTAAATCACTGCACCGGACCGAGAGCCGTGGACTTACTTCGGACTGAGCATAAAGATGATATTTCCTTCGCATAATCGTTCTTTGGGCCCGGAAGGCACCGTTTTTTCTCCTTTGCAGGAGAAGGGTGATTCCTGATTCTTAATGGGAAAAATGTAAAAGGATCATGGAAAAATTGTTTCACCAATTCAGTAGATCCGCAATATACAATTCAATCTCCTAGCTTGATAATATACATTTTTAATAAAATAATCACGCAGATTGGGGACAGATGCTCAACTTTCATCATTAGATTGCCCTGTTTTCAACAAATTAATTGATTTATTATCAAATTGGATCGCACACTATCCGCCTCCACAGTCAGTCATGAAAGTGCAGTGCATCTATCCAGGTCACTCCTCCTCGAAACTGATGGCAGATAGATGGCACTGGAACAGCACTGCATTATTTATCGCTTTCCATTAATCTATTCAAAATCACAGCACCATCGAGAAGGAGACCAGATCTTTCAATATGCGTTGTGCCCTTTTTCATTGGTGTTGCGGGCGCGCAAGCTTCCATCATAAATCATCATCGGGAGTCACAGAACGCAAATCGATCGGGAACCGCCCGCGATCCGAATCGCGCAAAGTCACTTTCCACCTGGCCGATTGGCGGATAATACCAATAGTGTATAGATCCTCGTACAATTTCTCCAACGCAATTCAATCGACGGGCAAGCCTTTATGAGTTTATTTGTTTGTCGGAGTGTTCCACCTCTTGGTGTATGCAGGTCGTACCTGCACGAAAGTTCATGGCAGGAACGATTGCAACTGCAACATATGTCTTCCCTCCACATACTATAGTGTTTCCATTTTCGAATAAACTAATTTAAGTCGAGTCAAGTACGAGACACTGAAGACGACCTTACTGTTGAGGTCGAAATACGTTAGATACGTATCAAGGTTAAGTGGTGGAATTAAATGGGATTGTACAAACTCGTCTTGTGACAAGTGAAATTTAAAGAAGTTTCGAAAGAAACAATGGACCTTCCAAAGCTGAAGAGCAGTTCACCTACTCCGGCCCATGCACAGCATGAGGGGATCATCAGTTATTACAAAATGTATTAGCCGACATACGACAATCACCATGGGCATTCTTTTTCCGCTTTGGGTTTTGGTGTGGCTTGTTGCAATTAGGCGAGGATTCTGGGAAATCTTTTGGCATAACAATTGTAATTATGGGTCATTTTAAAATGCATATAAACATTAGTGAATAAATGGGTTGGTTCGATATGATTTCGAGCAGCACTCCTGTTTTTTGTTGCGTATTGCCAATCTGACGAAGATCCTTGATTTCAGGTAGGAAGCCGTCCGAGCTCTTGGGAGACTCGAGCTTCCCGCCTGATCTAAGATTAGTGACATTCACAAAGAGAAACATCGCCAGTGTCAAACCGTAATAAAGAAACCTAAGAAAAGGCAGTAAGAATAATTTTTCGATCTCCGTAAATCCAAGATGAATACACAGCTAGGTGTTGCAATGTGCTTAGTTTGTGGAAGAGAAGAAGGCGGGGGTGAAAAATTCATTTTCAGTGCAAAACGAAAACAAACCGGCTGGCTCTCCCATACTAAAATCCAAGATGGCTGAATCGTGAATTTGGCAGATTGGAACACCTAGTGGTGTATTCATCTTGCGTAAATCCTTCTCAATCGGCTGAACTGTAGAGCCCTCATCGTGAATCTCCAAGTCCCCACGATTAGCAAATTCGAACCATTTTAAAGACTTTCAAAGGCGTTCGAAGAGTACTTTACATTTTTAGTCTCGGCAAACGGGTGCTCCGTCAAATTTCGTTCTTTCATCCTGACCTTGTAAAACTTTCCGATCCCCCCGAGTCTCTGACTCCTCACTGAACCACCCTTTTTCTGCCACAAAACTGATATTTGCCTTTTCCAGAAAAAAAAGCAGCAAATCCTGCAGGATCTTATGGGATAGGATATCCTATGCCGAAGAAATTTCAATTATCAGCTAGCCCCCGGTTCCTGGACTTGATACATGAAACATGGTGTGACCGTACCGGAAGAATGAAGACAGAGCTATGTCGATTTCTAATTTTCGATTCCCAAGATTAACGTTCCCTCACGAGATGCTTCCAAATGCAATATTCTGGAGAGATTGGTGAATCAAGGGGTCCTCCGCCTTCTGTCCTCCAGAGCTACATATTTTTCCATGCCAATGACACCCTCTTAGTTATTACCAGGGATACTCCCGGCCGCACCCGAATTAAGACACAATCGGCAGTCAGTGCCGTACTTCGTAAGGTGTCTGCGTTGGCACAATATGCTCGTGGTCACGTCTCACAATGGCGGAAACCCGGACAAAACCTCAATTTTTTTTCCGTTCGTTTCGCGAAGCTCGTATTTTTTTTAATTTCACACATATAAATGAACTGATTCCAAAATTTGATGATTGTCCCTTGAAAATTTAATTGTTGATGGCTTGTTGAAGTTAATGCTGTAAAGCATCTCCCGAACAAATTTGTATGGCAAAAGAAAATTTGACTAAACTATTTTCGGGAAAAATTCGGAACAATCTGGTATCATATATTAAAACCTATTTTTTGTCTACTCTCCGGTGGTTAGTGTGGTGATTTACTCATAGTCGCTCCAAAGCTAAAAATTTCTTGTTTCAATGTTAGAATGAGGACGCTGTTGATGCTTCAGGCCCTAAGGCTTGCGCTTGCAGAAGTACTCGAGTAGCATAGTATATGTTAAATAACAATTCTAACCTCAACATAAATTTAGCGTTCCAAAATTACTCTTTAGTGAAAAATTCGAGCAACATATTGGGTTTTGTCCGGCGTTTGTATGGGGGGTCGCCTCTGTGCGTTTGTAGATGCAGGCATCAGCTGCCAAGGCCAAGTATTAAACTAGGCTACCATCCTATCATTAGCCGGAAGATAGGAGTGCGCCCTTCTTGGCTCGCTTCCGGTTCGTAAAAGTCAACCGTCGTACCAGAATCAACCCAATTCTGACGCTCTGAAATACTTGCAATAGGGGACTCCGTCTTCGGGCCAGTCAAGCCTTCATCGAGAGCAGGTTAGTGTAAAAATGAGAGCTTACCGATGTTGCTAACCGTAACTCAAACAACATCCTGTCACCAATCTTCAATTGCTGCGATGGAATCTTTTCCGGTCTTTTCCCGCCAACACCAGCCTAGTCTCTCTGTGTCGAGGCAGGCGTCTCACCATTTCGCCACCCTGTGCAGGCACCAATTGTCGCAAGGTTGGTGGCAGATCTTTTGGGCCCAGTGTAGAGAAACCACAAACATCGCCTTTACGTCTCTCTCTCTTTACGTATTGACTGATTTGAAAAATCTTCATCTAGCGATGGGATAACCAGTAGATTAATTCAAACTCAACACAATCTTAGTAAAGCAAAACAAACAGACGAAAATAGCTTAAATCTTGATTAGATAGCAAAATGAGATATGAACTTGATTGATATGAGAGATAAAATCAGACGACAATATCAATATTTTGCACTAAAATATCATAAGAAGATAAATGATATATGTTAGAAGTGATAAATATCATGTACCATTGGCTTGTTCATATCCATAACATATCTTGATATTTAAATGATATTCCGGTACAAATTTTTGATATTGTTGCCTGTTCTTTTATCTCTTATATAAATCAAGTTCATATCATATTTTGCTATCCTGTTCATGGCTTCTGCCCGGGAAAGGGTACAAATAGCATCCTGGAATGACATGCCCAGCTCTAATGTCGGTGGTCTATTCAGGATCGTTTGTGAAAACTAAATTCTTTTGAACACGTGATTTGGCGGTATCCAAAATACGACGATCCTCGGTCTAAGACCTACTCTAGCGATCGAACAATGTGTCCTAGTCTAACTTCTAACTTTCTGCCCATGCAAACAGTTAGGTGTGGTCTCTCTTTTCGCAAGCTTAGATTGAAAGGTTGCAGTTTTCTGGAGGTTTCAAGTTTTGATTCCACTATTTCAGAACACAAACTAGAGTTTTTATTTGAACTAGGAGAACTGTCCTGGTTTAAGCCATGTTGCTTATTTGGCCAATTTTTCGAATAACATAAAAATAAACCAACTCGCAAGGGTTTTATTAGTTCTAACAAGAGATATATTTCTCACGCTTCTAGGCTGCTTTCAACTGATAGATTATTTTATATGTATGTATTTTTCAGGGTTGGCCAAATTAGGCACTAAGGTGGCCAAAACCGGTGCTCTTCCTCTATTTAAAAGCACTCTCTACTGTTCAAAAAGCGGTATTTATTCGCGCTTCCGGTTCAGGAAGTTTTTATTTAAAGTTAATTTTCCATAACCAACCAAACCAAGGGTGCTCAAAACGAGGCAGTTCAAGACCAGGTTCTACCTAGATTGATGTTACCTAAAGGTCAGCTTAATATGTTTGGTCGGAAAACCATGCTAATACATTGTCTGCCGCAGCTCATTTCTTTTCACTGAATCGTACGCTGCTTTAAAATAAATGAATAGATGGTGAGTCTGCAAGTAATAATCCCGGAATTTATCAAGGCTCATCCGCAGGCCAAACATATGATCCATCGTTAATCGTCTCTCACGAAAACCAGTTTTTTATTCACCAAAGTTTCCTCCTTACCGGGGCAGGAATCGAACCCACACTCCATAGCACATGCGTCTAGACGTTTGACGTCGCTAACCGCACGGCCACGAAGCCCACAAAAGTACTTTACACTACTTACATCACACTTCTTATTTTACACTTCGTACTTCTTACTTCTCCTTTTTCGCTTTTCACTTGACACATTTTACATCTCACTTGTCGTATACAATTTCTCATTTCTTACTTCTTACTTCTCACTTGTCGCTTTTCTTCTTCTTCTTTTTATTGGCATTACATCCCCATACTGGGACAGAGCGGCCTCGCAGCTTAGTGTTCATTAAGCACTTCCACAGTTATTAACTGCGAGGTGTCTAAGCCAAATTACCATTTTTGCATTCGTAGGCTTTGGGACAGAAGGTCGAAAGAAAAAAGGTCGAAGGACCAAAGGTCGAAGAGACTAAAGGTCGGAGAGACAAAAGGTCGAATGACCAAAAGGTCGACCAGACAAAAGGTCGAAGGGACAAATGGATGAAGGAACAAAAAGTCAAAGGGACAAAAGGTCGAATGCAAAATATTAAAAATATGTAATTCTGAACACATGAAAGAGACAAAATATACGACAACATGTTTGGAAACATGCTTCCAATGCAAAATCTTGCATAAAATGTTTTCCAGAGATTTCTCCTCCTTTATTTCATGGGCAGTTCTTCAATTAATCTACGGTAGGCATGCAGCAGTCACCGGGCGAGTATTGTATGATTTTTATCAGTTCTCGGTACGGTGAAGCTGATTAATTAGTACTGGTTCGTTAGATCATGCACTTGTAACACGTGCCGCTTATGTCAAAAGAAGCGCGATCCTCCATAATGTGTAGAAACACGGCGAGCATTGTGTGGAGTGTGCGAGTACATGTTTGAGTGAAACACGGTGTTAGTTTTGGTATCTTCATATCAGTGTCGTACAATGAACTATTTCACCGCTACCCAACGCGACTTCCTATACATTACCTTTCCATCTAATCCAAATTTCCTTTCCAATGTGGAGCATGGAAATACAGAAGATTATCGGTGCAGAATCAATGGTTTATAATCATGGTTGTGCATATGCATATGCATAGGGGAAACTGGACGCACATGATCCCCAACTTTTTGTTTCGGATGTTTCTCGATGAAAAATGCCTAAATTTGTACGTTTTAAGATTGACTTGATAAACAATTTAATTAGTTATTCAAAAAAATCATTGGAAGGAATTATTTTTTCATGGAAGTCATCAAAAAATCGATTTATCTAAAAAATAAAAAATTGGCATTTTCAAAACATGCTGTAGACTTGTTCATATATCGGGGGAATGCATCCCTTTATGAGCTGAACATGTTTAGGTTCTTTCAAGTCTGTTGAACAAATCCTAACAATTCTTTATAGTCTACAGTACAGTCATGCAAAAATTAAATATTTTTGGTATCAATTAAGGCAAGTATTTTGGTTCTCGAATAGAGTAACAGTGACAGTTATCAACAAAGATGGCATGCTGATAATTATTTATGCAAACAATCCACTCATCTGAAAGGCCATATGGCCATATAATATATATTATGACAACCATAATGTTTCCAAAAGGATCTCTCTGTGTGGCTGATATAGTTATGATACCAAAACTGGATGATCCACACATAAATATTAAATACATCTTTGTCAACTGTTTATAAAACTAGCTGTTTTTAATTTTAAAAAATAGCCGCACCTTAAAATCCATGGCCAGTAGTTAATATCCCAGCTGCCTATTTTGGGACCAACAAAAAAGGTCTGTGCTGCATCGCGGTCGCCAGACTACTGCCAATACCACGACCGTGATCATACCAGACTGCCCAAGTAACATTTTAAGCTTTATTCCTCTCTTTGAATGGTTTTCAAGATCAAATTATAAGAACTCACAATAAAACCCGCTACCACACGACGACCTTGTGATGACCACTATAAGAGTAAGATATGACCAAGTGGCCCACTCTTGATAACCACTATAAACTTATTATAAGAGTATTTGGAAACCCTTTTTAAGCCACCCGCAAAAAAGGGAAATTGGCTGCGGCAGCTGTCAAAAAGGTTGCTTTGAAAAAGAGAAAGAAAAAACATCACAGAAAAATAATAACAAAATGGATTGTAGATAAAAATGACAACAACAGAATATATTTATGAAGGTTTTTTCATAAAGTATATTCATTTAAACGAACGTTCAGCGCGTTCAGTTTTATTGTGAAACCTAGTAAAAAAATGAGATTGGGCACTATGCGCCGACAAAATTCTGTAGTTCTGGGCCATAAAATTGGACATAATTATAACATCGATATCCTAAATATCCACTTAATCAATTGATTTTCCTCGCCAATATATTTGTAATTATAACCAATTGCTTGAAAGGTCCTTTACGAGGTGTAAATATTGTCTAAAAAATTGGAAATGCTTTTCTATTTTCAATATGGCCATCATGCATATCGAACAGAAAAACGTTGCTCTCATCGAACACCGTAATAAACTCGTTGCAATGCAAATATTCTTATTGGGGTTATTTATTCGACCACATTACGGCCAAAAATTATGGCTTTGATCGAGTTTTGAGAATATGACTTAATACGCTCTCCGTCACAACCGTAGAGCTGCCCATAAGATCAATCAGTACTTGACGTTTGAAGCTTTTTCAGCAGATTTATGAGAGGTTTATTGATAGCAATAAGAACGCCAATAAAACTTAACCTCTAGTCTTGGTGATTGCTGTCATAAATCCGCTATAAGAATTAAATAAATCCAACAAGCATTGAAATTGTTACTTGGGTGGTGACTTCATCATTGTGGTACTGTCACGCATACTTGAAGCATCATATTTACGTGCAATTTCTATTAGCCTATTTTTAAAGGTTCTTTAGGAAGACTGAACGGAAGACTTGCGATAAAATACAAGTAAAATAGTGATTCTAAATAAACTTACCCCATTTAAAAGAGAAAAAAACAATTGAATAGTAGATCGAACAGTACTGATTTAACACCAGTAATTTCTTTAGTATTTTCAAAACTTCATTTAATCTTCAATATAATGTTATGTTAATTAATTTACTCGTATTTAATAAAACTAATTAAAGTTAAGTATGATTAACTACACTTTGTTCTAGGTAATGAGATAAGGCTATTGGCAAATTCAAATTACGCGTGTGCTTGAATAATAAAATTGTAGGAAGTAAATAAATCTATTTAAACTTTTAAACCAGACATATAACAGATCAATTAGTTGCAACAGTAATATGCAAATGCAATGGAATACAACAAACGCCTTAATATATGCAGTATCGGGATCAAGTGTGTCCAAACTGTGGGGATCAAGTGCGTCCATGTTGATTATTTATCTTGGTTTATTTCTCCATTCAATGTGAAATGAGCAACTGTCAATTTAATTAGCTTATTCAATTCTGCAAAAATAAATCTACGTCCAGTAAAAATATGACACCTTTTGGTTACATATATTCAAAGATATTAATTTTTTTACCTTTGCAGAAAAAAAGAATGGAGAACGCTAAAATAATAAAATCGTTTTAAAACCCATATGCATAAAGGAACTAACATCAAATGTTACTCAGATTCAATTATCTGTCAGTGGTATAAAAATGTAATTAGTTCTCGAGAAAAAATGGGGGATCATGTGTCCCCGGAGATCACGTGTTTCCAGTTTCCCCTATTGATGGTAGAAGTTTGTGTTAAAATATGAGGTCGTGGGTTTAAATCAAGATTGGGCCATCGTTCTCACGAACAGTCTGTAGGTCGGATATCCTATCCAAATCGCTCAAAAAGATATCTTGTATTACAATTTGCTTGTCCTTAGATACATTAATTCCATTATAAAATCATACTAAGTTGTTGAAAACATAGCCCAATGTTATATAGGTTGGCCATAGCCTAACCCTTCTTCTTCGTCTTATTGGCATTACATCCCCACCGAGAAATTGCCGCTTCGCAGCTTAGTGTCCCTTTAGCACTTCCACAGTTGCTAACCGCGATGTCTCTAAGCCAAGTTACCATTTTTACATTCGTATATCATAAGGCTAACACGATGATACATTCATGCCCAGAGAAAATGTCCCTTCAACCTTTCGTCCTTTGGATTTTTTGTCCTTCGACTTTTTGTTTTTCGACCTTTTGTCTTTCGACCTTGTCATGGACTCCTCTCACTTGTCACTTCAAATTTCTCCCTTCTTACTTCTCACTTTTCGCTACTCACTTCTTACTTCTCACTTCACACTCCTTACCTAATCCTAATTTCTCCTAAGACCTAATTTCTCATTTCTCAATCTTATTTCTCAATTGTCGCTTTTCACTTCCCACTTCTCACATATCACTTCTTACTTCTTACTTCTCCCTTCTCACATCTCACGTTTTATCTAATTACTCACTTCTCACTTTCACCTCTCACTTGTCACTTCAAATTTCTCCCTTCTTACTTCTCACTTCTCGCTACTCACTTCTTACTTCACACTTCACACTCCTCACTTCTCCCTTCTTGCTTCTCGCATATTACTTCTCATTTCTCACTTCTCACATCTTACATCTTATTTCTCACATCTCACATCTCACTTCTCACTTCTCATTTCTCAATTCTCAATTCTCACTTATCACCTCTCACATCTCTCTTCTCATTATTCACTTCTCGCTTCTCACTTCTTACTCCTCACTTCTTACTCCTTACTTCTGACATTTCACTTCTCGCTTCTAATATTCACACTTCTCACTTCTCCCTTCTAACTTCTCCCTACTTGCTTCTCATTTCTCACATATTAATTCTCACTTTTTTTTTCTCACTTCTCACTTCTCCCTTCTCATTCGACCTAACGGCTGTGACCAAATGACATTCCTATTTGTTGGGTTTAGTCGCTCGGGGTTTCAGTGGAATTCCAAAAACCCACGACGGGACCAGACGAAAAGTTAAAAAGTATCATAATTTCGTTGTGATGGGATACCGAGCTCACTTCGATGACATTAAAAAAGGACAACGAAAAATCTGCGCCGACTGACGAATGAACTTCTACCGAAAATTGGAAATTGTTAATAAAAAATCAAATAATAAGCAATAAATAAACATAAAAATTCCATAAAGACTGCAAAATTTCCACGATCAATTTTTTTTTCACCCACGAAACAAAAATTTAATACTACATTTAGAAGCAAAACTTGCAATTATGTATTGCAATAAACAATTAGGTATAAAGTTTTCCACAAAAATTAAAAACTTTCAACTAAAAATCAATTAGGAGCAATAAAACATTCTAAAAAAATCTTGGAAAAATATATAAAAGCAATAAAACAGCTTTTTTTCTATAGATGACCCCCTCTAATAAACCGTTTATTGTTCTTGAAAAACTCAATAAATTCTATTGCTTTTTTCTATTTGTATGTAAAAGTATTATTTTAATTTTCAACTGTTTTTATTGATTTTTTTTTTGTGGATAGTTTTAATTTTTTATGTAAAAAAAATATTTATTTTGCGAAAGAAATATTTAATTCGGAGAAAAATGACATTTGGCCGAACGAATTGAATGTCGTTTGGCTGAACAGGTATTGTGTATAGCCGAAAATACGGTTTGAGAAGTGACAAAAGCGAAGTGTGAAGTGAGAAATAAAATTTGAATCTCGATCTCATTCAGTAGCCGCTAGGTTGCGAAGGCTGACGGAGGTCCTTCGTAGCTTAGTTGGCTAAAGCACCAGTCTAGCATTCTGAGGGTCGTGGGTTCGAGTCCCACCAAAGGGAAAGTGGTTACCTCCAACGACCTCCAATACATTTTTCAAATCAATATCTTCCACATAATTTACATATTCATATATGAGTTTTCACAACATTGTAAAGAAATAAAAGGTTTGAAGTGAGCAGTGAGCAATTATAAACGACAAATTTTAAAAGACGTCTCACTCTCAAATCTGACTGCATTTTTCTTCTACCGCTATGAGAAACCAGGTGTAATACGTGAGACGTCCCATTTCGCAGTTCTCACTTTTCACATTTTGCATTTGTGCACTGATTTGCGATTTGGGCGTAGCTTATTTCGTAAGCACTATTACTAAAGCAAGCATTTTTTGAGAAAAGCACGTTATGTGTCCGACTGAATAAGCTTTCCTCTATCAGATAAGGGAATTAGTCTTGAAGACAAAAGGTTAGCATTCTACGGAATCTATGAAACAATGTTTGTTTACCAAAATAAGTTACGCCCAAATCGCACATCGGTTTCGAAATGAGAAGTCCACGTTTCATTTCGTTGTTCTCAAGAAGAGGTGAGAAATAAGAAGTTAGGAATGATGAGTGAGAGAAGCGAGAAATGAAAAGTGAGACGTCTAATTTTTAACGCACCTTTCATCATTTCTCATTTTTCATAATCATTATTGTTCGGCCAAATGGCATATACGGTCATATGATCAGGCCGACATTTACATGTTTGGTTTAAAGAATTTGTTTAGGTCGAATATAGGTTGAAATGCCCTACCCCGTTTAGTAGATACCATTAAAAGAGGTTCAAGTCTTGAGAAATTCTAAGATTTTATGCATTGCGGAGCTCCATAACAAAACTCGTTCAAGAGCACTCACAGCAATTCTCAAAATGTATGTACAGTGTACAAATTTTGAAGGAGAGCATTACAAAAATCAGATAACACCTCTCTACTTGTATCAATACAAGTTCTTTGAGAGGGATCAATATTTTGAAATTTGATTATTGACAACACTGAAACAATCGTTGTTTCGTTAATAACAACTACAATTTACAGTTTATCGTTCATCAGTAAAGATAAATAATTTTATGTTTCCTAAAAGGTTAATGCAAAAAAACTTGACGCAGTTATTTTCACTTATTTTTGACTGTGATACATCGGAAATGAGATAAGTACATCAATTATCTCCTGTCTCTCCTATAGTAACGTCATCACGAAACAAAATATTGGTAAAGCAAATAATCTACAGCTTTGTTATTTATTATTGGGAGTAACGCAGTGTTAATGTTAAGCATTTGTTTGGCAGAAAAAATATGTCAGGGTTACTATCTTCATCCGAATGCAAGTGCATAAATACCTAACAAACAGTGCACTAAGCTCCGCTGCCGCCGACCGTCTTCAGTAAGATCATTATCCACTGCGCAAACTCATTCCAAGAAGACGCGACCTGATCAGCAAATGCCCACAAAATACTGCACTGCAATGAATGAGGCCACCTCACGTTCGCTCAGCAGATCTCACCAGAGCGACGCGGTGCGGTGTTGGCTGGTTGTTGACTGCTGATGGCCCAGGCTGCCCCGACCGTATCTCACGGTGGTCAGCTTTCGTTCGTTGTGTAATAATCTGCATATTTCTTAAAGTTCGAAAACAAGCAACATTGAGTAACTAAATGTACACAAATACCGTCCATCGTCGGTACGTCTTCGTCGCTCCTGTTGAGAACCCTCCTCCCGTCCATTTCCGCGAAGGTTATCCCTCTCCTTTGATGACAGAGCAACTGCGAATGCGGCGACGACTCCGAGGACTTCGACGACAGCGCACGACGAGAGGGGAATGTGAGATGGAAGTCTTTCCACCCGATCCCCATACCTCACGCATCACATTCAAAGGGCAGGCGGGCGAGGTAGCAGCTACCATCATCCAGCGGAACTGCTTTCAATGGACAACCCCGACCAAGCATCAACCGGGCAGCAGGGAGTAGCTTAACAAATTCCGCAATCTCTTTTCGGGCCAGAACAGCTTATTGAAATTGGATTGAAAAATTCAGCCAACTTTTATTATTGCAAATTGCTGTATGCAAATTTGGACCGAGTTGCAATCGATATGCGCCGGCACTGCTGCTGGCTGGTTGTGCACCACGAGCGGCGTGCTTTTACCCCAGAGAGATGAACTCCACCAAAGGCATATCGAGCCGGGCTGGGGGTGAACTCCGCATACGGCCATAGTGCGGCGAGCGGAACAAACTAGAACCAGCACTAATCGTCCAATCGCGGGGGCTCATTTCGGGTACTGGAAGTTGGTCGGCAGCCAGCAGGTACTTTCGAAACGTCCGGGTCGAATCGAAGAGGCTACTCTTCCCAGGAGGTTGATGCTGAAACTGCAACGAATGCAAACGTTACAATAAAATACAAATAAACAGGGTGATAACATCTTCGCCTCGGTTGATTATTGGTGAGCTGCGAGAGAAAAATATGCAGTGAAATGCAAATTGGATCGCGGGAAGATGAGATCGGAAAATGGAAGGAATGGAAAATTTATGCTAGCGCATCTTGGCGAGAGGTCAGTAGGATGAGAGTTGAGCAAGTGCCATTTCATATTTTGCTATGTAAAGGTTTGAGTCGGTTCGAATGAAGAAAGAATTGGGTTCAAAGTATGTGGGATTTAAATATTGGATAACTTATACCATGTACTGAATTGATAGGAGCCTGAACCTAAATGTTGCTTAGAAATGCATATTCAACTCTTACGAAATCGATTTTCAGTCTAACCATTCGAAATCGCAAAGCAATTAAAGACATTGTTTGCCTTTGCCTGTTTGTGTCCGTAGTATCTAGCTTTTTATATTTTTCGTATTTCCTGGAAAGCACCAACAATCTTTTCTCCATTGTATTTTTAATGTTCGGTGCCAAAAGATCACCGGTTATCATAAATAACTCAATTTGGATACATTTTATGCACATAAACACGAACACCGGCTCCAAAAAGGCATTAAAAGCAACCGACTGGGTCGAAACTGACGAGCGAGCGAGAATATTGTCCCGTCGACCGAGGGAAACCGAATTCAAAAAGCCACAAAGAGGACCTTTTGCCCAACCCCAAAACAAGAGACCAATCTGCCTGCAACGAATCGCTTCTGACTGGAAGGAATTTTTCCACAGAACTTCCACCGCCGAAAGCGCAGTTAATCGCAAAACGCAGTAACGGTTTTAAGAGCGCGACCGAAAAAATAATTTCCATCCCGGACCTCTTTGGATCCGTCGTCGTTGTCGTTGCCGTCGTCGTCGGTGGCGGGTGCGGCGTGCCTACATGTGAAAAAATGACTGATTCCCCGAAATTAGCAAAAGGGTCAAATCTGGTGCTTGTTCGCAGTCGTCGTCGTCGTCATCATCGCAGTATTGCACTCTGCGCTGGAAGAGTGAGAGTAGGTTTGGCGAATATTTGGGGCAGTACCGAGGTTTGCCGGTGAAATGCAGCGTTGAAAGATAAATCAATTTCCTGAAACTTCTCATTAATTCTGCCGACCGGGAACAACAGGCGACGGCGACGAAACCCTGATGAACTCTCTCACCGAGTGTTTGCACAAAATTAATGAACCCGCGATGAGCGTTTTTGCATTGCATCATTGGTGTGAACTTCGCAGAAGTCGGACCAAACCAGAAGATTGGGATTTGACCCAGGGCTTGGCAATCCCCTCCGCGATCGACCTTGTTTGGATGGTTCCAAATTTCGGAGAGTGAAACTTTATCATTTAATCAATAGATTGCGTAACGTGGGACATTAAAAAAAACAGAATAATCCACCTAGCGGTGATGTTGCCTTTTCCGTGTATTGTAAAATGTAACAAGAAAAGCACATAAGAGAGGTCAAAACTGCACTTTAGGGAGTTAGATTCAGTTATTTCCATCAATTCAAATTTATTTGAGTTCATTTGGCATTGCAACAGTGATCCTATAGCCTTTACGTATACTTAGTATACGCGAAAGGCAAAACCATTTTCTCTGTATCTACAACTTACATTTTTTGGTCCAGTATTGTCCATTACTTTGCGTCCTGCATCAAGGTCGATGGTGTGAAATTTCATTTCTTTCAGATTTGCTCTCAGATGCGGAAATTCCACCTGTTTTGAGTAGTCCTCTTTACCATTGCGTTTTGATATCATGAGTGAACATTTTTTTCATAATGTCCATCCAAGTGAAAACAAAAGAATATGTAGTTCAAAAGATCACTGCTTGTCGAATATTTTACGAATTACAAAAAAAAGATTTATGGCTTTCAAATATCTTTACGATTATGATATTCTCTAAGAAACATTTTTCCACAAGAGGGAGGGTGTGAGGGAGAGGTACTGTTTATTTTTCGATCAGTTCTGTGTAACTTCTGAACCCCTTTACCGATTTCCACTAAATTTGGTACACATAGTCTCTGTCTAAGGAAGACTATGTTAAACTCGGTTTAGGGAATGTGGATTAGGGTTTCCAATCCGGAGATGGCGAGTTTCGGGTGGGATGCATTTTTGACACCTTGGACATAGTGTATCCATTGTACTTGCCACACAAGATACATACTCAATACATTGGCGGGCATAGAAAGCTTTCAATTAAGAACTGTGGGAATGCTAACAGAACACTAAGTTGGAAAGCAGGCCAAGTTCCAGTTGGAATGTAGAGCCATAGAAGAAAAAGAAACGAACAGTTTTGTATAACTTTTCAACATGGGTCGATTTATCTAAATTTGGAACACTTATTCGCTATCCAAAGGAAACAGTTATAGAGAGGTTTCGATGGTTGTTTAGAAAATGGGTGATTATTGGGGTTAGGTATTGTTTAGAATGCGAATGATTCAGTATAACTTCTGAACCCCTTAACCGATTTCCACAAATATTGGGACACATATTCTCTAACTTTGGTAGCTGCGTTGTAAATGTCAAATGGGTAAATGGGTTGAGACGATTATTGGGAAAAGGGAGGTGTGACTTAGCTACAACAGTAATTTCTGTGTAACTTGAAATGTGTTTGCAGATAACCTTTACTGAAAAAAGTTTTCGAGCAAACAGTGCACTTGAATCGCTTGTTTTATGTTGGCGTGTGGGTAGTGTAGATCTCGAGGTTGTGCATGAGTATGTTAAACATAATAACGCTAGACGCTGTTAGGCATAACTTAAATGGCCCATTTTGAATTCATCCGAGGTTCTTCGAGATTGTACAATTTCTCGAAAACTAGTTGCCCGAATTCCTTAAAAATGGGCTATCTTCGACAATGAAGCATAAAGGAAGCATCTGCCATTATGCTATAGCCCGGAATAAGGCAAAGGTGGATATGGTCCCTTCTTTAAAAGTAGGCGTTTGTCCGAAATAAGGCAATGGTGGGCTTGATCCCTTTTTTTAGAATAGGGGTTTGTCCGGAATATAGCGATGATGGGTTAAGGTGTGCGATGGTCCGAAAATCGTCGACGACGGCGTTTGTCATAATTTTGCTCGACGGCGGCGGCGTCATGCCAAAAGCCATGCTGCCCAGCGGCGGCTGTGGCGTGTTATTGATATTGTTGCCATTGTGTCTTCAGCCAAATAGTAGGACAATCCTTTGTTTGTTCATTTGAGTTTTTAAATGAATATTTTTAGGAATTCTAAAAAAAATATTCAGAATTTCCGTGGGAGATTTCCACGGAAAATTGTTTCAAATTTTAACGGAAAATTATTCAAAATTTCCTCGAGTCGTTCTTCGTAGTCCACATAAAATTCTTTGCAATATCCACGGGCAATTCTTACATGTTTTCATGGAAAATCTCTGGAACTTTTACATGAAATTCTTCGGAATTTCCGAGAAAGATTCTACGGCAGATCCAAAAGAATTATTCGGAGTTTTCGATGGAGTCTCAGTAACTGGAAGAAACTCTTTGGATTCCAATGAGAAGTCAGAATTTCCAAGTCAAATTGTTCGGAAGTTTCACAGGAAAATCATTGAAACTCACAGGGATTTTTTTTTAATTCCTAAAGTATTTTTTTTTTTAGCAATGACGGGAAATTATTTGTAACATCCATTAAACAATCTACGAAAATTCCACGAGAAATTGTTCAAAAAGAGGAAGAATCATATGGCCGAAAGTCTTTCGGCAAATATAACATTAGGCCGGAATGAGCATGAGCATGATGACCGTGCATTTCGTAGTTGCTACTCCGTGATCGACCAGAGCAATCGCAATTGCACAGGGAGCCAATGGATGGAAGCATGGGATTTGCTCTCCAACCTCAATGTGCACAGTCCGAGAGCTCTAGTATTTTGGATAGTCGATAACGGCGCTGGTCACGTCCTCACGGTCATCGGGGATGGGAAGGAATTGATGATGCAGTCACTCGCCCACTGCAAGCCAAGAACACCTCTGCACTCGCCACGAGCTCCTGCGGAATTTTATTGGAATCTTGGACTAAAGGTTTTATGGCAGAGGTTCGTCTTGGTTAACGGGTTGCCAATGTGATAGTTATGAAAGGGTGGTGTAGTATTCTAATTGGATGCCGAAACGAACATTTTCGCTCATTTCGAATTCTAACAGTAACCTGCTAGAACTTATCAAGTTGTAGGTATAGGGATAGAAGATGGAAACGGTATGAAAGCCCATTTCCAGTTCTAGCGATTGCGATAGGCCGAAATGGTTAATAAGTCAAAACGATCTGGCCGAAAATGACATTTGGTCAAAAGCGATATACGGCCGAACTGGTAATTTGGCCGAAAAAGCTGTTTATCTTAACAGGTCGTTTGGTCAAATAGATCATGTAGCCAAAAATGCCGTTTGACCAAAACGGACGAAAATGTTATTTGCTGAACGGACTAATAACAGCATTTTCAGTTAAATGATCCTTTCTAATCAGTTATGAAAGTGGTTCTTTCTGCAAAACTGCTTTTTGACTAGCCCAATTCAGCTAGAAATTTCTGCCAAACGGCATTTTAAGCCAAAGGACCTACATATACGGCCAAACGACTTTTTTGACCAAATGACCAGTTGGTCATTTCGGCCAAATGACATTTTTGGCCAGATAAGTTTCGGTCTAATGATGTATTCGGCCAAATGACATATTTGGCTTAAGAGAAAGTTAAAGTTTGTTTCTTGTTCAGTCGTGTTTCTCTAGTAGGCGGTTTTTCTTTCTGCGGAAAGCAAAACGATCGGCCGGTCGCCGTAATTTTGTTCTGCTTTGTGCGATTGAATCATGGTTAGTTAAAATAATTGTGTTAAAAGAATGGCACGGTCATATCGCTTATCAGAGTGAATGCAGATCCAACGATGCCTACCGACTAACTGATAATCCTTCCTATGGTTTCTGTGGAGACGCAGAGGTAAACACGGTCGTCTTATAGCAAAAATCGTCCACTATAGTATATATATATTATAATATATATATTATAATATATTCCTAACTGACAACACGAACGTGGCCAGCGCCGTTGCAAACTTGCACACTGAGAATGCTTGAACAATCCCAGTTTATCATTCAGTTGATTCTTTGTGCAATTTCACTGATTCTGATCAATCACGGAGTAGCAACCATAGATATGTGTAGTCAGTCAAAGCTAAGCTATAT
This sequence comes from Armigeres subalbatus, assembly GCF_024139115.2. Taxonomy (NCBI): domain Eukaryota; kingdom Metazoa; phylum Arthropoda; class Insecta; order Diptera; family Culicidae; genus Armigeres; species Armigeres subalbatus. The sequence goes on along the minus strand of NC_085140.1, from coordinate 410,777,601 downwards.
CCGGCTAAACAATTTTCGGTCATGTAGCTCTTCCCGTCGTTTGACTGAGAGTCATTCGGTGAAGGCTATTTGTTCCAATGCCTCTTGGTCGATTGTCATTAAGCCGAATTCCATTTGGCCAAATTGAACGTTTGACCGAAACGGTTGTTAGGTCAAAAACAGTTTGGTGGAAAATGTTATTTGTCTGAAACCGACATACATCCAAACTTGCTATCTCTAGAAGGGGCTTCTCCATATCACCACTCTCACCATCGCGTTCAACTGATCCCTTGGAAGTGAGTTGGTGAAACGCTATTTAACCGACTGCCACTTGTTCGAATACCTCGTTAGGCTGAAATTCATTAACCCGAATTCCAAAACGGTTACTAAGCCGAAAATAACATTTGGAAGAGAAGGCATACGGCTGAAAATGTCGATCGGTTGAATTGGTCATGATTGAAAAAGTCGCTTGGCGGAAAATTCAGTTTGACCGAAAAGATTATTTGTTAATAAAGGCCATTTGGTCGAAAATGTCGTTTGGTCGAACAGGTCATATGGCCGAAAATATCGTTCGAAAAAATAAGAAATAAGAAATGAGATGTGAGAAGGAAGGGTTTTCGCTTCTAACTTTGAACATCTCACTTTTGGCAGTAATTATAATTGTGGGGTGAGACCTCTCATTTTCCACTTCTCACGCTCCACGCTTCTCATAAGAAGTGACAAGAGAGAAGTTATACTTCACACAATTTATTTCTCATATCTAACGTCTTAATGTGAAGAAGTGAAGTAATGAGAGAGCAATCAGAAGTGAGAAATGAGGAGTAAGAAGTAAGAAGTGAGACGTGAAATGAGAAGTGAAACATGAAGAAAGAGGGGTGAGAAGTGAGTCGCCTCTCATTTTCGATTGTATGACATTTCCGGCAAAATGGCTTATTCCTCCAAACGATCATTTTGCATAAATGATCTATTCTGCCAAATGAGCATTTCGGCCGAACAACATTCTCGTTAATATGTCCAGTTTGGCAAAACAAGCTTCGGCCAGATAGGCTTCGGTCGATTGGTTTGTTCAGCCAAATGACACATGACTTCAGGCTTCATTAAGCAAGTGCAAGAGAAATACCCTCCGTATAATCACCAAAACTCGATATTAAAACTTTAAAAAAATCTTACGCCTATAAACGATAACCGCGCTCTTATCTTTTATTGAGCGATTAAGATTAACATCGTCGTTCCAAAGCTGCAGCAACTTCACCCAACGCTCATCAATCGGTTCGAGATGTCGATCGGTTCTGCTGCTTGTTTTGTTGTACAACCAACATAAAACTTCTCCCCTGCTCTAACTCGTCACCACCACCTTCAGCGCAGCAGCAGCCCACTCACCAACCACCACCAATAGCCAGTCAATCGTCAGTGAGCCTAATCAAACGCCTAAAGAGCGCCATTAATTTCGCAAAGGTGCAACAGCGGTGGAACTAAACCGCCGCGCGAGTGGATCGATAGCTCTAGCGATGATGATTTGTAGCACTACCGCGTCGCAGTCCGAGGACTCTGTAAAGCTCACACCGGAGTTTGATGGCAGCAGCTTAATACGAACTTGTTTTGAAAGATTATTTCATTAGGAACGATTATCGACCTGTCAGAGAGTAGCGGGTTCCCTATGCGACCCAAGGGAAAACCTTGGCAGTAATAGCCGGAGAGCAACGAACGATCTAATCTTGAGCTCCCCAGTCTTCACAGCCAGCGCTCCGATGCGGTTGATAGCCGACAGGACCCCCGAGAGACATCGGGAGGGAGAGGAACGCTTCGAAGATCGGAAATTTTAGATAAGGTGATTTTATTGATCTTTAATAAAAACGATTATCTAAGGCTATAATTTAGTTAAGCTCCGGTGGTGATTGGGAAGCTGCCAAGTGGCGTAGCACATTCCGGATGTGGTGGATGATTGGGACACTGTTAGATCGACTCGACAACAGCGAAAGGTGGCAAAAAAAGCAACGCTCCCAGAGTGGTTCGCAGCCGGTTGTAACATTAATAATGATCCGAAAAAGCGCGTGACGAAGCGGTACGATCAAAGGCCAATTACCAAACTCGATTGACATAAATATGACAAACGATGATAGTCGATTTGAAAAGTCACGATCACCGTCTCCGATCAATCGATGACTGAGTAATGAAGAATTCCTTCTGGTCATGGTGTGGACTAATGATCCGGTCCGTTTGTTTCAGTTTGACAGAACCGCGACGGAGGAGGAAATTGGAGCAAAAGGTCAATAGCATGCAGGGCGAGCGGCAGAATACGTAGGCTGTCGAATGATGAAATTGGATTCCTTTTGTCTTAACCGTGGTTTTAGAATTTGAACACAAGCGCTGCATCGGAAGCAAGGTCAACTCGCATCCGGCCAGGGAGCATCAAAGCAGGAACAGCAACACGAGAACAAAGTTTGAGTGCGGTTTGAAAAATGCCACCTGACCTAACATTTCCATATTTAATTCCGAACGTGGCAAACCACCGCACACCACTGACTTGAGTTCTCCGTCAACCAGCATAATGAAGAAGGAGTGTGTTCGACCTGTCGTTACCATCGCATCGTCGCCGTACAGCACGCGGTTAGGACTTCGGGCTGTTGGCAAGCAGCAAACATTTGCGGTTCAGAACTCGACAATGTCGCGTCGTCGTCGCTGCCGTCATGAATTAAACAACTTCAGCTAGACACGGTCGGGTGTTGTGTTCGCGCACCGCGTTCGAGCACCTGCTGCACTTCGTATGGTGCTGGTGCGTATGGTTCTTGCCCAGCCAGTGGAGACGCGTGCAAATGAATCGGAACTTTCGGTTTAATTTATGGAAAATAGCGTAGAATGACTTGGCGCTGCTGTGTGGAATACATTGTGAGGCTAGTGAACTTGACTTTGGCTCGTGGTAGAAATGAAGCAAATGTGGGTATGGGAAACTTTTTTTTCTGATGGTTGACTGATATTTATTTAAAATTTGATAGTTCGCCACTTGTACTAAATTCTGATTTGCATGCTTGCATATATTGCATCCAATTCGACTGTACAAAAAAAAAGCCGAACTGTGACATCAGAATGAGGCTCGAGTTGCTCAGCAGTGAAACGCATGGCTACAAAAGCAGACCACACTGGGTTGCTATCCAGTTGTAGGATATTTTCGAGTGAGAAATATGGCATAACCTGGGTTTTAACATGATATGCCAATGCTGTGGGATATGATTTCAATTTAAAAAGAGAAATTGTGGGTAACGTTAAAGCAACTCATTCAAAACTGTGCTGATATTTGGATATTGTTAAGAAATATTTAGACAGACCTGACTACAGCTTATTTCTTTCAAAAAGTCATAAATCTAGCTACACAGATAGAAAAATCCACTGAAATTTACGCATTTAAAAATCATGCACATAAATGGAACGTCATTATCCGAGCTACAAGTACCGAGCCAAGATTTCTAACGTAAAGTACCAAGGTCGCATAAAACGTGGAACGGCAACTTTGAGCATCCAGAACTCAGCCGTTTTTCAATCAAATCTCTTGATGTTTTCACAGAACAATCTTTGGGATGTCGAAAATCGGCTAATGAAGGCATGTTACATTTTTATTTAACTATCACTGAGAACCTGCCGGATAGTTCCGTTACACGTTTTTTGCAGTCTGTTTTTGGCCATTAATGCTGTTGTTTGCCAGAACACTGCCTGTAGGCTGATTTATATAGAGCAGCAGAAACGTTTTGATGGATCATAGTTCAGCCATGAAAATCTAAGTATTATTTTGTGATTTCAAAGAATATACGGAAACTAGAATTCCGGAAAAAAAATCCCAGGACCCAACCAAAACAAAACTTAACGCATTTTACAAGTATGACGATTTAAGATGTTCAATGCAAAGATCGTGACGAAGGGAGAAGTCTGTTTGAATATTGCCAAGTTCCGCCTGATATAGGGGAACTGCTTTTCACTTCATCTCATAGCTCCCATGTTCATCCTATCAAAGCAATGAAAGGGAAAATGGTTGGTTTCTTATTTTTGGTTTTTGACGTAGGACTTACGTCTCTCTTTACTATACCGGGTGTCATTTCAAAATATTCAAATCGACCGCGTTACGCTGTGTTGAAAGATTTTAAACGTTAATAGCGTTCGTCTCAGTGGACGAATTTCTGCGGTAAGCCCCTCAATCGACAGATTTCAAGTATGCCTTCCATGTCCATGCTTGATAAGACCCGAAAAACTTGTTTCAATAGCCATGAAACTGTTTTCAATGAAAAACATTGAGATCAAGGGAACCTATAAATATGGGTACCGCATAATTCTTGCATCATTCCATTACCACGTTCTGATTGGTGCAGACACCAGCGAATGAGCAGCCGCTGGGTCTGCATAGAAGCCATAAAATAGCGCAACGCGATTTTTTCCTTTCATTCTGACCGGGACAAGCGAAGCAACCGCATCATAGATTGAACAGCATTCACACCTTTTAGCAGGGAATGAAGTCTGCACCGACCGCTTTTTCGGCTCGACACCATCGAAGCGACCATCATCAGCCGAAACCTACCCTACAGACCCGACAAAGCAGCAATGCTGAGCAGATACCGGCAGCAGCAGCAGAGTCGAGCCGAGACCGGCCGGCATCGGTGATGAGCCGAGACAGGCTGAAGAAAAGCCACATGATGCAGCATGTATGTCCAAAAAACAAACGGTTCTTCAGAGAGCCAATAATAGAGATCAATTTCAATGCTTACAATACCCTTCGGGATAGAAATTGTACTTGGGTGCCAAATCCAATATAGAGATAAATTTTTTTGCGTGATTTTCATAAATAGCGTCAAAACTAACAGTGGATAATTTTTCTGATTTAACCGCGAAGTGGACGAAGGACTTCGCTTGACCATGCCTTTAAAGATTCATAAGATGTCCAAATCTCTCACATAATCTTATTTGGATAAAAAAACACCGATAACAACTCAAACATTAATAAACTATCAATCGATTTTTCATCAAATGTTGGATTTTGGCATTGATAAACATTGTTTTATACTGACCGCACACAAAGCGAACGTGACTGAATGATCGTCCCATGTTACCAATTCTAAATCTTATCACCCGAAATCCCATGTCCGGGTGTTTCCTTCCTTCTACTACTAAGAATGTTGTCTCAGAAAAGAACACGTACTTCTCACCTGAACTGCAATTCTAAGCTCGCTTGCCCGGCTTATTGGCCTGTATCTAGCGAAAAGTCCCGTTAGAAAATAGACGCCAGCAGCGAGTAACAAGCGTAAAAAAGAAGAAGCCCTTCTCGAACGCGTTCATGATAATGACGCTTTGGCTGACAAAGAAGCGGGATACAAGACACTAGCTGATTGGCCCACCAATTGGGAAGCAGAGAAGATTCAAAATAAGGTATAAAAGAAAAGTGCATTCGCTCGCAGAGCATTCAGTCTTTTTTATACCATCACTAGAAATTTGCGGTTATTTGAAAAGATCGTTTTCTTACTTTTTGCACTTAGCCGAAGCAAACAGCCTTTTTCAAGGCTCTAAGAGTTAAAAATAATGTTCTCCTTCAGTCAATATCGCACAGATTAGAAGGCCCTTCAGTGGAAGGGCTGAGATACAGTCTACATCCCCTGCTGAGCCAACTTGTGGCTTATTTCAGGCAGTCCTTCAGTGGGAAGGTTGCCACTGTCGATGTTAATATTTCGTGACCGGACAGATACTTCCTGAATTTTTTTTTAAGATTCTTGTTCGAAGTAGATTTGATTTCTGTGTCGGTTTGATGAGAAGATTTTGCCAAGGAATGGTATGCAACGCCGATTATTTATCCAAAATAGTTGATGTGAGAAATATGGACATATTATCACAGAGAACAGACATGGATCCTCGAACAAAATTTCTGTAAAAACGTGTGTAAAGATTTAAATCGCTCCTCAGCGCCGCCAACGCAGGCTGCCCGACATAAAATCTCAATCTCACTAAGTGATGGCGTTGGCATACACTTCATAAACAATGTAGTGCTGCCACATAGGAGCGATTCAGAATGAACACTAGCGCTAAAAAGTAAAACACGGCAAATTTTAACCATATTCATCAGCACACTAGCACCGCGGAACGGGGGCATAACGACATACTTCAAAATGACCAGTACAAAGTTTTACACAAGTACGCGAATGAAGATGAACGTCTGTTCTCTGTGATATTATGTATCTTAAAGGCATGGTCAAGTCAAGTCATACGTCCACTTAGCGGTTATGTCACAGACATTACCCACTGTTCGTTTTTTTTTTTCATCAGTGAGCACGCATGTTAGCAAAAAGAAGAGACGAAATTGGCGCTGTGTTTCTTTGCTTTGCGGTTAGACGAATACACGTTCAGTGAGATGGAAAACGAAATAGTTCTCATATACGTTTTGGATAATTCTTTTGCAGAGCAGAACATTTATTAGCTGAGTACAATATAATAGCAAATAACCAACAAACTGACTGACTCGTCTCGGGTGGTCTGTAATCAAAATCCATAGATATTGAATGAAATTGCAATCAAGTTCCAGGAGCCATGATAGCCTTAGGGTCAGGATGATCCATCCAAACAAACAAGAAGGTAATGAGATAGGTAGGATGATGAAATAAAACCGAATATCTGCTAAAACTTCCTAGATTTTTAATTTGTTTTAGAGTTTACATCTATGTACTTCGTCCACCACAACTGATACAATGCTCAATGTCAATAGCAATCCAATACATCCAAACACGTTCTTTGAGTCTCTGAAGAGAATTTTAGAAAAACAGGAATATAAAAATATAAACTATGTAAATGAAAAGTATAAATAGCTTACGTATAGCCCACTTCACCTCACATTTCCCTGAAGAGTTGTTTATCTCGGGCCACAATAGTATCCAATGCGTTTAGTACCATAACGAAAAAAGACAAGTGTAATATGTCATGCCTATGCAGGCAATAGAGCTTTCGATTTCAAACAGCAAAACTGCTGTTAAGCACGTAGCTTGTTGAATGCCACCAGATACTAAAATTTGCACATAAATAATCAGTCTGGAATAAATTTGTAGAGTTCTTCTTGTAATTCCACCAAAAACTCACTAGATTTTATTAAATTTTTCTTCGATAGTGTATCAAAATCTCACCAATGTGATCAAAATTTCAGAAAAAAAAAATTCAAAAAGCTTCTACAAGAATTCTCGGAAATCCTTAAGTAATTTTAGAAAATCTGGAATGATAACATCAACATCCCACATAACATTTTTGGTTTTCTAACTGCATTGAAAACCATAATCTGCTCTACAAAAGCTCTATAAAACCAGAAAAGAACTAAAATGTTACTAGAGCATGTAACTCTGAGTGAATTGTGATGGGCCCCTTCTGGAATTCTGTGGAGTTCATTCTTAATTCTGATGTTCTGGGGGTGTTCCTTCTTAAATTAGGGGGAATTTTTTCTATTGAGACAGAAAGTGCTTTCAGTGAAGATCTTAAAGAGTTTTCTGTTGAATTTTTTGAATATCTCCAGAAAGTTATCCTGAATTCCTTCAAGAATTCGCCCTAAATTCCTCTAGGAACTCAACTTGAATTCCTCCAGGAATTCATCCTGAATTCTTCCAGGAATTCATCCTATATTCCTCCAAGAATTCATTCTGAATTCCCTCAGGAATTCATTCTTAACTCCCTCAGGAATTATTTCTGAACTCTCTCAGGAATCTCCCCCAAGGAATTTTATCAATAATTCATTCTGAATTCCCACAGGAATTCATTCTGAATTCCCCCAGGAATTCATTCTGAATTCCCCCAGGAATTCATTCTGAATTCCCCCAGAAATTCATTCTGAATTCCCCCAGGAATTCATCCTGAATTCCTCCAGGAATTCATTCTGAATTCCCCCAGGAATCATTCTGAATTCCCCCAGAAATTCATTCTGAATTCCCCCTGGAATTCATCCTGAATTCCCCCTGGAATTCATTCTGAATTCCCCCAGGAATTCATTCTGAATTCCCCCAGGAATTCATTCTGAATTCCCAGGAATTCATTCTGAATTCCCCAGGAATTCATTCTGAATTCCCCAGAATTCATTCTGAATTCCCAGAATTCATTCTGAATTCCCCAGGAATTCATTCTGAATTCCCCAGGAATTCATTCTGAATTCCAGGAATTCATTCTGAATTCCCAGGAATTCATTCTGAATTCCCAGGAATTCATTCTGAATTCCAGGAATTCATTCTGAATTCCCCAGGAATTCATTCTGAATTTCCCCAGGAATTCATTCTGAATTCAGGAATTGATTCTGAATTTCCTCAGGAATTCATTCTGAATTCCCCCAGGAATTCATTCTGAATTTCCCCAGGAATTCATTCTGAATTCCCCCAGTAATTCATTCTGAATTTCCCCAGGAATTCATTCTAAATTCCCCAGGAAATCATTCTAAATTCCCCAGGAATTCATTCTGAATTCCTCAAGAATTCATTCTGAGTTCCTCATTGATTCATTCTGAATTCCTCAGGGATTCATTCTGAATTTCTCAGGAAATCATTCTTAATTCCTCAGGAATTCATTCTGAATTCCCCAAGAATTCATTCTGAATTCCCCCGGAATTCAATCTGAATTTCCCCCGGAATTCATTCTGAATTCCCTCCGAAGTTCATTCTGAATTCCCCCCGGGATTCATTCTGAATTCCCCCCGGAATTCATTCTGAATTCCCCCCGGAAATCATTCTGAATTCCTCAGGATTTCATTCTGAATTCCTCAGAATTCATTCTTAATTCCCTCAGAATTCATTCTGAATTCCTCAGGAATTCATTTTGAATTCCCTCAGAATTTATTCTGAATTCCCCCCGGAGTTCATTCTGAATTCCCTCAGGAATTCATTCTGAATTCCCTCAGGAATTCATTCTGAATTCCCTCAGGAATTCATTCTGAATTACCTCAGGAATTCATTCTGAATTCCCTCGGGAATTCATTCTGAATTCCACCGGGAATTCATTCTGAATTCCACCGGGAATTCATTCTGAATTCCACCGGAAATTCATTCTGAATTTCACCGGGAATTCATTCTGAATTCCACCGAGAATTCATTCTGAATTCCACCGGGAATTCATTCTGAATTCCTGCGGGAATTCATTCTGAATTCCTGCGGGAATTCATTCTGAATTCCCCGAGGAATTCATTCTGAATTCCCCGAGGAATTCATTCTGAATTCTACGAGGAATTCATCCTGAATTCCCCCAGAATTCATTCTGAATTCCCAGGAATTCTTTCTGAATTCCACAGGAATTCTTTCTGAATTCCACAGGAATTCTTTCTGAATTCACAGGAATTCTTTTCTGAATTCCCCAGGAATTCTTTCTGAATTCCCCAGGAATTCTTTCTGAATTCCCCAGGAATTCTTTCTGAATTCCCCAGAATTCATTCTGAATTCCCCAGAATTCATTCTGAATTCCCAGAATTCATTCTGAATCCCCTAGAAATTCATCCTGAATTCCCCAGGAATTCATTCTGAATTCAGGAATTCATTCTGAATTCCCCAGTATTCATTCTGAATTCCCCAGAATTCATTCTGAATTCCCCAGGAATTCATTCTGAATTCCCCAGGAATTCATTCTGAATTCCAGGAATTCATTCTGAATTCCCCAGGAATTCATTCTGAATTCCCCAGAATTCATTCTGAATTTCAGGAATTCATTCTGAATTCCCCAGAATTCATTCTGAATTCCCCAGGAATTCATTCTGAATTCCCAGGAATTCATTCTGAATTCCAGAATTCATTCTGAATTCCCCAGAATTCATTCTGAATTCCCCAGGAATTCATTCTGAATTCCCCAGAATTCATTCTGAATTCCCCAGGAATTCATTCTGAATTCCCCAGGAGTTCATTCTGAATTCCCCAGGAATTCATTCTGAATTCCCCAGGAATTCATTCTGAATTCCCAGGAATTCATTCTGAATTCCCCAGGAATTCATTCTGAATTCCCCAGAATTCATTCTGAATTCCCAGGAATTCATTCTGAATTCCCAGGAATTCATTCTGAATTCCCCAGAATTCATTCTGAATTCCCCAGGAATTCATTCTGAATTCCCCAGGAATTCATTCTGAATTCCCCAGGAATTCATTCTGAATTCCCAGGAATTTATTCTGAATTCCTCAGGAATTCATTCTGAATTCCCAAAGGAATTCATTCTGAATTCACCCAGGAATTCATTCTGAATTCCCCCAGGAATTCATTCTGAATTCCCCCAGGAATTCATTCTGAATTCCCCCAGGAATTCATTCTGAATTCCCCCAGGAATTCATTCTGAATTCACCCAGGAATTCATTCTGAATTCCCCCAGGAATTCATTCTGAATTCACCCAGGAATTCATTCTGAATTTCCCAGAAATTCATTCTGAATTCCCCAAGTATTCATTCGGAATTCCCCAGGAATTCATCCTGAATTCCTCTAGGAATTCATTTTGAATTTCCAGGAATTCATTCTGAATTCCACCAGGAATTCATTCTGAATTCCACCAGAATTCATTCTGAATTCCCCAGAATTCATTCTGAATTCCCCAGGAATTCATTCTGAATTCCCCAGGAAATCATTCTGAATTCCCCAGGAATTCATTCTGAATTCCCAGGAATTCATTCTGAATTCCCCAGGAATTCATTCTGAATTCCAGGAATTCATTCTGAATTCCCCAGGAATTCATTCTGAATTCCCCAGAATTCATTCTGAATTCCCCAGGAATTCATTCTGAATTCCCCAGGAATTCATTCTGAATTCCCAGGAATTCATTCTGAATTCCGCCAGGGATTCATTCTGAATTCCCAGGAATTCATTCTGAATTCCCCAGGAATTCATTCTGAATTCCCAGGAATTCATTCTGAATTCCCCAGGAATTCATTCTGAATTCCCAGGAATTCATTCTGAATTCCCAGGAATTCATTCTGAATTCCCCAGGAATTCATTCTGAATTCCCCAGGAATTCATTCTGAATTCCCCAGGAATTCATTCTGAATTCCCCAGGAATTCATTCTGAATACCCAGGAATTCATTCTGAATTCCCAGGAATTCATTCTGAATACCCCAGGAATTCATCATCAACTCCTCCGGAATTCATTCTGAATTCACCCGGAATTCATTCTGAATTCACCCGGAATTCATTCTGAATTCCCACGGAATTCATTCTGAATTCCCCCGGCATTCATTCTGAATTCCCCCGGAATTCATTCTGAATTCCCCAGAATTCATTCTGAATTCCAGGAATTCATTCTGAATTCCCCAGAATTCATTCTGAATTCCCCAGGAATTCATTCTGAATTCCCCAGGAATTCATTCTGAATTCCCCAGGAATTCATTCTGAATTCCCCAGAATTCATTCTGAATTCCCCAGGAATTCATTCTGAATTCCCCAGGAATTCATTCTGAATTCCCCAGGAATTCATTCTGAATTCCCAGGAATTCATTCTGAATTCCCCAGGAATTCATTCTGAATTCCCCAGAATTCATTCTGAATTCCCCAGGAATTCATTCTGAATTCCCAGAATTCATTCTGAATTCCCCAGGAATTCATTCTGAATTCCCCAGAATTCATTCTGAATTCACCCAGGAATTCATTCTGAATTCACCCAGGAATTCATTCTGAATTCCCAGAATTCATTCTGAATTCCCCCGTGAATTCATTCTGAATTCCCCAGGAATCCATTCTGAATTCCCACAGAAATTCATTCAGAATTCCCCCAGGAATTCATTCTGAATTCCCCCAGGAATTCATTCTGAATTCCCCCAGGAATTCATTCTGAATTCCCCCAGGAATTCATTCTAAATTCCCCAGGAATTCATTCTGAATTCCCTCAGGAATTCATTCTGAATTCCCTCAGGAATTCATTCTGAATTCCCCTATTCTGAATTCCCCCAGGAATTCATTCTGAATTCCCCCAGGAATTCATTCTGAATTCCCCCAGGAATTCATTCTGAATTCCCCCAGGAATTCATTCTGAATTCCCCCAGGAATTCATTCTGAATTCCCTCAGGAATTCATTCTGAATTCCCTCAGGAATTCATTCTGAATTCCCTCAGGAATTCATTCTGAATTCCCCCAGGAATTCATTCTGAATTCCCCCAGGAATTCATTCTGAATTCCCCCAGGAATTCATTCTGAATTCCCCCAGGAATTCATTCTGAATTCCCCCAGGAATTCATTCTGAATTCCCTCAGGAATTCATTCTGAATTCCCTCAGGAATTCATTCTGAATTCCCTCAGGAATTCATTCTGAATTCCCTCAGGAATTCATTCTGAATTCCCTCAGGAATTCATTCTGAATTCCCTCAGGAATTCATTCTGAATTCCCTCAGGAATTCATTCTGAATTCCCCCAGGAATTCATTTTGAATTCCACCAGGAATTCATTTTGAATTCACTGGAATTCATTCTGAATTCCACCGAATTCATTCTGAATTCCACCGAATTCATTTTGAATTCCACCAGGAATTCATTCTGAATTCCACCAGGAATTCATTCTGAATTCCACCAGGAATTCATTCTGAATTCCTCAGGAATTCATTCTGAATTCCAGGAATTCATTCTGAATTCCCAGGAATTCATTCTGAATTCCCCAGGAATTCATTCTGAATTCCCTCAGAGATTCATCCTGAATTCCCACAGGAATTCTTCTTTGATTTCCACAGGAATTCTTTCTGAATTCCACAGGAATTCTTTCTGAATTCCCCAGGAATTCTTTCTGAATTCCCAGAATTCTTTCTGAATTCCCCAGAATTCTTTCTGAATTCCCCAGAATTCTTTCTGAATTCCCCAGGAATTCTTTCTGAATTCCCCAGGAAATTATTCTGAATTCCCCAGGAATTCATTCTGAATTCCCAGGAATTCATTCTGAATTCCCTAGAAATTCATTCTGAATTCCCCAGGAATTCATTCTGAATTCCCCAGAATTCATTCTGAATTCCCCAGGTATTCATTCTGAATTCCCCAGGAATTCATTCTGAATTCCCCAAGGAACACATTCTGAATTCCCTCAGGAATACATTCTGAATTCCCAGAATTCATTCTGAATTCCCCAGGAATTCATTCTGAATTCCCCAGGAATTCATTCTGAATTCCCAGGAATTCATTCTGAATTCCCCAGGAATTCATTCTGAATTCCCCAGGAATTCATTCTGAATTCCCAGGAATTCATTCTGAATTCCCCAGGAATTCATTCTGAATTCCCCAGGAATTCATTCTGAATTCCCCAGAATTCATTCTGAATTCCCCAGGAATTCATTCTGAATTTCCCCTAGAATTCATTCTGAATTCTGAGAATTCATTCTGAATTCCCACAGGAATTCATTCTGAATTCCCACAGGAATTCATTCTGAATTCCCCAGGAATTCATTCTGAATTCCCCAGGAATTCATTCTGAATTCCTCAGGAATCCATTCTGAATTCCCTCAGGAATTCAATCTGAATTCCCCCAGGAATTCATTTTGAATTGCCTCAGGAATTCATTCTGAATTCCCCAGGAATTTATTCTGAATTCCCCAGGAATTCATTCTGAATTCCCCAGGAATTCATTCTGAATTCCCCAGGAATTCATTCTGAATTCCCCAGGAATTCATTCTGAATTCCCCAGGAATTCATTCTGAATTCCCCAGGAATTCATTCTGTATTACCCAGGAATTCATTATGAATTCACCAGGAATTCATTATGAATTCCCCAGGAATTCATTATGAATTCCCAGGAATTCATTCTGAATTCCCAGGAATTCATTCTGAATTCCCCAGGAATTCATTCTGAATTCCAGGAATTCATTCTGAATTCCCCAGGAATTCATTCTGAATTCCCCAGGAATTCATTCTGAATTCCAGAATTCATTCTGAATTCCCAGGAATTCATTCTGAATTCCCCAGGAATTCATTCTGAATTCCCAGGAATTCATTCTGAATTCCCCAGGAATTCATTCTGAATTCCCCAGAAATTCATTCTGAATTCCCCAGGAATTCATTCTGAATTCCCCAGGAATTCATTCTGAATTCCCAGGAATTCATTCTGAATTTCCAGGAATTCATTCTGAATTCCCAGAATTCATTCTGAATTCCCCAGAATTCATTCTGAATTTCATTCTGAATTCCCCAGAATTCATTCTGAATTCCCAGGAATTCATTCTGAATTCCCCAGGAATCATTCTGAATTTCAGAATTCATTCTGAATTCCCCAGGAATTCATTCTGAATTCCCCCAGGAATTCATTCTGAATTCCCCCAGGAATTCATTCTGAATTCCCCCAGGAATTCATTCTGAATTCCCCCAGGAATTCATTCTGAATTCCCCCAGGAATTCATTCTGAATTCCCCCAGGAATTCATTCTGAATTCCCCCAGGAATTCATTCTGAATTCCCCCAGGAATTCATTCTGAATTCCCCCAGGAATTCATTCTGAATTCCCCCAGGAATTCATTCTGAATTCCCCCAGGAATTCATTCTGAATTCCCCCAGGAATTCATTCTGAATTCCCCCAGGAATTCATTCTGAATTCCCCCAGGAATTCATTCTGAATTCCCCCAGGAATTCATTCTGAATTCCCCCAGGAATTCATTCTGAATTCTCCCAGGAATTCATTCTGAATTCCCCCCACAGGAATTCATTCTGAATTCCCTCACAGGAATTCATTCTGAATTCCCACAGGAATTCATTCTGAATTCCCAGGAATTCATTTTGAATTCCCCCCCGGAATTCATTCTGAATTCCCACCGAAATTCATTCTGAATTCCCCAAGGAATTCATTCTGAATTCCCCTCGGAATTCATTCTGAATTCCCCCCGGATTTCATTCTGAATTCCCAGAATTCATTCTGAATTCCCCAGGAATTCATTCTGAATTCCCCAGGAATTCATTCTGAATTCCCAGGAATTCATTCTGAATTCCCCAGGAATTCATTCTGAATTCCAGGAATTCATTCTGAATTTCCCCAGGAATTCATTCTGAATTTCAGGAATTCATTCTGAATTCCCCAGAATTCATTCTGAATTCCCCAGGAATTCATTCTGAATTCCCCAGGAATTCATTCTGAATTCCCCAGGAATTCATTCTGAATTCCCCAGGAATTCATTCTGAATTCCCCAGGAATTCATTCTGAATTCCCCAGGAATTCATTCTGAATTCCCCAGGAATTCATTCTGAATTCCCCAGGAATTCATTCTGAATTCCCCAGGAATTCATTCTGAATTCCCCAGAATTCATTCTGAATTCCCCAGGAATTCATTCTGAATTCCCAGGAATTCATTCTGAATTCCCCAGGAATTCATTCTGAATTCCCCAGGAATTCATTCTGAATTCCCAGGAATTCATTCTGAATTCCCCAGAATTCATTCTGAATTCCCCAGGAATTCATTCTGAATTCCCCAGGAATTCATTCTGAATTCCCCAGGAATTCATTCTGAATTCCCCAGGAATTCATTCTGAATTCCCCAGGAATTCATTCTGAATTCCCCAGGAATTCATTCTGAATTCCCCAGGAATTCATTCTGAATTCCCCAGGAATTCATTCTGAATTCCCCAGGAATTCATTCTGAATTCCCCCAGGAATTCATTCTGAATTCCCTCAGGAATTCATTCTGAATTCCCCCAAGAATTCATTCTGAATTCCCCCGGGAATCCATTCTGAATTCCCTCAGGATTTCATTCTGGGTTCCCCCAGGAATTCATTCTGAATTCCCCCGGGAATCCATTCTGAATTCCACCAGGAATTCATTCTAGATTCCCCAGGAATCCATTCTTTTTTTTTTTGTGTCTTTATTAAAGAGACTTTCAGCCCGAGGCTGGCTCGTCTCCGAGGAATTCATTCTGAATTCCCCCAGGAATTCATTCTGAATTCCCTCAGGAATTTATTTTGAATTCCCTCAGGAATTGATTCTGAATTCCTCCATGAATTCATTCTGAATTCCCTCAGAATATCATTATGAATTCCCTCAGGAATTCATTCTGAATTTCCCCAGAAATTCATTCTGAATTCCCCCAGGAATTCATTCTGAATTCCCCCAGGAATTCATTCTGAATTCCCCCAGGAATTCATTCTGAATTTTCCCCGGAATTCATTCTGAATTCCCCCAGGAATTCATTCTGATTTCCCCCAGGAATTCATTCTGATTTCCCCCAAGAATTCAATCTGAATTCCCCCAGGAATTCATCTTGAATTCCCTCAGTAATTCATTCTGAATTCCCCGAAAAATTTATTCTGAATTCCCTCAGGAATTCATCCTGCATTCCCTCAGGAATTCATCCTGAATTCCCTCAGGAATTCATTCTGAATTCTCTTAGGAATTCATTCTGAATTCTCTCAGGAATTCATTCTGAATTCTCTCAGGAATTCATCCCGAATTCCCTGAGGAACTCATCCTGAATTCCCTGAGGAACTCATCCTGAATTCCCTCAGGAATTCATCCTGAATTCCCTCAGGAATTCATTCTGAATTCCCTCAGGAATTCAGTCTGAATTCCCTCAGGAATTCATTCTGAATTCCCCTAAGAATTCATTCTGAATTCCCCCATTCTGAATTCCCTCAGGAATTCATTCTGAATTCCCCTAAGAATTCATTCTGAATTTCCCCGGAATTTATTCGGAATTCCCCCAGGAACTCATTCGGAATTCTCCCAGGAATTCATTTTGAATTCCCCCAGGAATTCATTCTGAATTCCCCCAGGAATTCATTCTGAATTCCCCCAGGAATTCTTTCTGAATTCCCCCAGGAATTCTTTCTGAATTCCCCCAGGAATTCTTTCTGAATTCCCCCAGGAATTCTTTCTGAATTCCCCCAGGAATTCATTCTGAATTCCCCCAGGAATTCATTCTGAATTCCCCCAGGAATTCATTCTGAATTCCCCCAGGAATTTATTCTGAATTCCCCCAGGAATTTATTCTGAATTCCCTCAGGAATTCATTCTGAATTCTCTCAGGAATTCATTCTGAATTCCCCCAGGAATTCATTCTGAATCCTGCCAGAAATTCATCCTGAATTCCCCAGAATTCATTCTGAATTCCAGGAATTCATTCTGAATTCCCCAGGAATTCATTCTGAATTCCCCAGGAATTCATTCTGAATTCCAGGAATTCATTCTGAATTCCCAGAATTCATTCTGAATTCCCCAGGAATTCATTCTGAATTCCCCAGAATTCATTCTTAATTCCACCAGCAATTCATTCTGAATTCCCCCAAGAATTCATTCTGAATTCCCCCAGGAATTCATTCTGAATTCCCCCACACAAATTATTCTGAATTCCCCCAAAACAAATCTTTCTGAATTCCCCCAGAAATCCATTCTTTTTTTTTTTGTATCTTTATTAAGGAGAGTAAGTAAACTTATTAAGGAGACTTTTAGCCCGAGGCTGGCTCGTCTCCGTGAAATTCATTCTGAATTCCCCAGAATTCATTCTGAATTCCCCCAGGAATTCATTCTGAATTCCCCAAGAAATTCATTCTGAATTCCCCCAGGAATTCATTCTGAATTCCCCCAGGAATTCATTCTGAATTCCCCCAGGAATTCATTCTGAATTCCCCCAGGAATTCATTCTGAATTCCCCCAGGAATTCATTCTGAATTCCCCCAGGAATTCATTCTGCATTCCCCCAGGAATTCATTCTGAATTCCCCCAGGAATTCATTCTGAATTCCCCCAGGAATTCATTCTGAATTCCCCCAGGAATTCATTCTGAATTCCCCAGGATTTCATTCTGAATTCCCCCGGAATTCATTCTGAATTCCCCCGGAATTCATTCTGAATTCCCCCGGAATGCATTCTGAATTCCCCCGGAATTCATTCTGAATTCCCCCGAATTCATACTGAATTCCCCCAGAAGTTCATTCTGAATCCTCCCAGAAACTCAATCTGAATTACCAAGGAATTCGTTCTGAATTCGCCCAGGAATTCATTCTGAAGTCCCCCGGCATTCATTCTGAATTCCCCCAGGAATTCATTCTGAATTCCCCAGGAATTCATTCTGAATTCCCCAGGAATTCATTCTGAATTCCCCAGGAATTCATTCTGAATTCCCCAGGAATTCATTCTGAATTCCCCAGGAATTCATTCTGAATTCCCCCAGGAATTCATTCTGAATTCCCCCAGGAATTCATTCTGAATTCCCCCAGGAATTCATTCTGAATTCCCCCAGGAATTCATTCTGAATTCCCCCAGGAATTCATTCTGAATTCCCTCAGGAATTCATTCTTAGTTTACTTAGGAATTCATTCTGAACTCTCCCTGGAATTTATTTTCAACTCCCCCAGGAATTAATTCTGAATTCCTCCAAGAATTCATTTAGAGCGATTCGATGCAAAATTCATCCTGGATTTCATTCCGATGTTCTCCAGGAACTCATTCTGAACTCCCTGTTAATTCCTCAAGGAAATTATTCTGAATTCCTCCAGAAGTTCATTCTAAACTTCATAGGAATTCATTCTGATCTCCCCCAGGAAATTATTCTGCGCTCCTTTAAAGAAGAAATCACTGGAAAAGTTCCAGGAAAGAATTTCATCAAACAATTTGGAAGAACTCCACAAGGAATCACTGTGGGCTCCTCAGCTGGAATTCCATGGTTAACTCCAGGAGAATTTGACGGAAGAATTGGGTCCTCAAACTCTACCTCGTTTATGGTTGCAAACGATAGTGCATCGGTCAAGAATACTTGAACCGATGTTATAAAAATCTGGTAAAAGTCTAAATCAGTAAAATAATATTTTTATGTTTAATACATTTTGAGGTAAATATTGGCCTGTGCAACATTTCAGAACGAATCAACCATCAGCTCAAAACGTCAGGCCCATATATTAACTGTCAAAGGTTGAGTCAAGTGCCCTGCGGTGTTTTGCTAGTGCGTTTGAATCCTTACGTCAAACAAGACCGAAAATGTCGAGGAAGCATTTTTCATCTTTTTTCAAATTTCAAATTTAACAATGTTCCTTTCAATTTTTGTGTCAAAAGAAAAACTGACGCGTTCAGGATGATTAACTTCATCGTTCCCTGAAATAAAATCGAATATCGGTTCTTCATTTTAGGACCCAATTGCTGGAGGAACTCTTTTATAGGAAGCAAGGTGATTCTGGTGGAACTTTGGCGGATCTACAGAAGGCATTTCTGGCGGAACTTCAGGAAATATTCTAGAATACTCTTGAAGGAACTGCAGAAATAATTTCTGGAGAAACTCTCTAAGGGGCGATTCAAATATGACGTCCACTACTTTTTGAGATTTCTAGACCCCCTTCCCCCCGCCCCTCTGTCACGCTTTTTTGTATACCTAGTACATGTACTGTCACAAAATCTTAGACCCCCTCCCCCCTGAAACATGTGACATCATTTTTGAACGGCCCCTAAGGAATTCCTGGAATAACTGGCTGGTTGAATTCCAGTAGGAATTCATGGAAAAACTGCAAGAGTACTTCCTGTGGAATTCTCATGTGAATGGATTCCTGGAGAAACTCCACGATAGGTTCCTGGAAGACTTCAGGCTGAACTCCTGAACGAGCTTCATCAAAACTTGAACTCTAGAAGGTATAGAATTCAAATTCTAAATTCCTCAACTCCCAAATTCTAAATTTCTAAAATCGTTTATTCCCAAGTTTCTAAATTCTCAAATTCTCACATTCGGGATGGCACGCTATTCCTATGTCCCTTTGTGTCTTAATTCCTGAGTTCCTACATTCATAGATTTCTGAATTCCTTGATTCCTGAATGAATGTCAATACTCTTAAATTTCTGAATTTCTAAGCTTCTAAATTTCTAGATTAATAAATTCCTAATTTGAAGCAGATTTTGCAATCATGATTATGATTGATTTGTTTATCGGCTATGGCAGGCCTGTCTTGGCATGGTGGTTTCTATACCTACCACTAACCAAGCCGCTCACAACCAGGACGTTAGGCAAGAAGATTCATGGTCTCTATTTCACATTCTGTCGCTTTATACTTGTCCGCATTCTAGCGAACTGCTTTCAATCTGTTGATTTTTGAATAATTACTTTCGTTTACATACCTACTCCCTGATACTTTCTCGAACGACACACGTGTTGCCCAGAAGTGTCTGTGACTCAAATGCAATCAAATTTAGTCACATTTGAGCTGCTGACCAGATTTGTCTGGATTGTGCTGCTAGGGTTGAGTAGGGCTGACCGATGAAGCCCTAAATAAATTCCTGAATCCTGAATTCTTAATTTGATATATCGTCATTACTAGCAACCCTATAACCAGAGACTGGCGAGGTGAGAAACTGTCGAAATGGCATTGTATGAAAATGCATGATATCGTAAAAATAAGACTGGCAGCACTTGAACTTTTTGCACTTGCGCCGCGATCCAACTCCGTTTCCCCAGGGACCATAATCTCATCAATGTCACAAATCATCCAATTCCCAATCTCATTTTTTCGGTATAAGAAAATTATTTATTTTTTTACTATATTTTTACAGTCCTGATATCCTGCAGATTGTACCTAAGACATATCGGGGCAAAGTTGCCGTTCCACGTTTTCTGCAGGGGTTTGTATTTGCAGTGTTATTAGCGTACTTCCACACGAGATGTAGCCTCAATGTATACAATTTTTGACGTAGATCGTCAATATTGCATACAAGTTGTAAACAATCTTGTTATGAAGAGGGCCATTTCGTAAAATAGCGTAAATTTCCGCATGTCAAGTTTTACGCGCTGTATATTTTTCATTATTATTTTCTGTGTATATACGTGAAATTTAGTCATTTAAAATAGAAAATAATTTAGAGCTTGGCATTCTTAAAAAAAATCCAAAAGGACAGAATGTTACAATTAAGATGAATTTTCATATCTTAGAAAATAAAATAACTATTCCCATTCCCATCCCACTGAACATATCAGCACAAAAAAATACAACTTCTAACTCGCTGTTTCTTTTTGCTAACATGCCATTAGCAAAAAAAGATCTCAAAAATAAGAAACAAATCATACGCTTTTTACGTTGTTTTGATTAACGCGCTCTATATCTCCCGTGTAAAAAACAAACTTCTGCGTTTAAGCATTACAAGGAAATAAAACAAAACTGTTTTGTATTTCCAAAATCAAATGTTGATGAAACTAATTGTGTCCAAATCTAATGGAGTCTATGTATGTATACACAGTATAAAAATGTTATAGCATATATGATGTAACAAAAAGGCTCCGTTCGATTCGACTAATTTTTCCATCACTTTTTAAAATAACATGTCGTCGTTACTATGGAGCTTGTATTCAATATTGCGTAAAAGAAAAAGTTGGATGTAAAATTAAAGGCTATTGAACACAAAAATATGAGTTCAAATATTTCCATGGCATATAATTTTCAGAATTTTTAACTGTGTAGAAATAATGAAGATAATTTTAAAGCGGCTGGATAGATTTTATGCATTTCTTTCGAAAGCTTGGTTGTTGTAATCCCCAACGGGTTTAAACATTATTTTCTCATAAGAAAACAGTTTAAACTATGAAAAACTAAAATAGAAATTTACTTGCTGACAATACACATGTTGGCTTACTATGTAGGATATCGTTCGCCGTACTACTTATAAAATGCTCAAGTTTACCTTAGCTAACCGGCCACCAATTTTACTAACTTTAGTTCGGACTCTTCGGAAGCTGCGAAATTCTTTGCACAATCTACCTTTTGTCCATATGTCTCAATGACGAAATCAACTGCAAATATCCCACTACTGTCGATCACGTTCATCAGCGCCGCCCAGCGTGGTCCACCTTGAATTAGCACAGAAGGAACCGCACGGATAACGCGCCTTCACAAACAGATCATCGGTGCCAAGGAAGAAAGGAAGCTGAACCTACTCTGACTTTGGTCATAAAACCTGTTCCTCTTCTTGAGCGTATGGTTCATATCTGCCGCTGAGACCGGCAGTGTCGGGAAGAAATTAATTCATGCTTTGGGCTCGGCACTTTTTTTTTTGAATAATTGCTACTCAAAACTCGCCCCATGATCGCTGATCTCGTCTCAGCAGAGCGGACGTCAGTCAGAACTTTCTTTTCCCGACACAAAAGTTGATTACACGTTATTAATTGTGTTATTTGATTAAACGCAGGCACCAGCAATATAAATCAATTTAAATACGAAATTGATGAAGTATGAAGAAAATAATTAAGGCTGCACTTTGGAGAAATCTCATTTATCATCAGCCGTCGGGTGGGAGATGATGCACAGTGGATGAAACTGGAGTTAAAATTGACACCCGCCTGAAATGTTTCCGCAGAATACTGGCGAATTCAAGAAAGGGTTTTGTATTGAATTTGCGAGACGTAAAACAATTCAACAAACTTATAATTCTGTAAGTATATTCTCGATTAACTGGTCATTACGATATTAACGAGGAATAAATTTGTCCCTGGATTTGCCCACTGTGTGGTGGCGCAGTCTTATAATTCGGAAATCCGTTGACGATTCCAACCTGTTGCTTGCGGCCCAGAGTCAAAAAACTGGATTTGAAGGGATGGCGATTATCTCGCGGTGGCGGAACATCAGCGGTGCAGCTGTTGATTGCCGATGCAAAAATATTCCATTCTTTTGGCCTTATCGCCCAGTGCTCAGACACCGGAACGCGGTGGGATCCTTCAGTAGCCCACTGCAATGGTGCGGTCCGTTTTGGCGGTTTGCCATTATTTATGCATTCCGATAGCACGATTTTACCTTCGACGATAATAATACATCACCGTGCGTAACCCGTCTTGAATGCTGACCCCCTCCAGTGCCGTGTGTGCAATACTGATTGAAGAATTTCGAGTGATTAGTCAAGATTGATGGTCGGCCATCATCGGATCGAATTCCTGGCAGATTTCAAAGGGTACAAAAAATATAATATATTCAATCAGTATCATTACGAGCTCTTACGTGTAGACTATTTGTGGATTATAAAAATCGATTCTATCGGTTAAGAAACAAATGATTTGATGCTCGTCCCATGAAAAATGTAATTATTTTCTAAAGCTTCAATTAAAGTTTCTGTTTCTGTCCATAAATCAAAGGGCAGCCTATTTGTGTGCATTTTTTTCACTATTTATAGGTGAAACATAAAATAAACTAATAAATCTGGTTTCATAGTTCACGAAACGAAATAAATAAAATTTATTTCCGCCTTGAAAAAAGGTGATTATTTTTACAATTTCTCCCAGCACACCGTCGTCACAATCGTTTAGCAAATTAGTCAAGGAATCGCACCGGAACACCTCTTCCAAGCAGCACACGCGCCATTAAAGGTGACCCAAATACACCAATTCTGGAGACCCACCCATCTTTCATACTCTGCTTTTTTTCATCAAGCCACCTCCGAGAGCCCGTCTTGGATTCTGGTTGTTTTGTTTTTTTTTTTTTTGCATATTTTGAGGTCTCCGAAGATTAACCTTCCTTAAATCGTTCATTTAGCCACATCGCGAAGCGGTAATTGTGAGTAATTTTATGTATTGCACACATGACCCACTTTGGCGGCGGCAGCCAACGACCCGGGATGACCCGCCAGAGACGACGATGCTGCGTTTGCCAAAAATATAAGAAATGCGCTTCGTAAAATACGGTACGACAAGCATAAAACCCACAACATTCATCTCCGTCGTCGTCGTCGTAGTTTTCATCCCAGTTGTGGTTATTTCCATTTCAAGGGCTACAGTTAACAAAGTTTCAAGTTCAAATTACGTATGTTCAGTATTTGCATTTGTAGCTAGGAACTTATAAATTCTCGCAACAACCTACTGGACACGTAGTCTTCAAATTTTCTGCTATTGAAACTGGTAAAGCTTCTTAGACAAAAAAGAAGTAAGAACGAAAAGCGCCTCTTGGATCCTTTTCCAATATTACTCTTTATTCGTCTGGAGAAAAGGGATCAACAGTGTGTTTAATAGGAAACAATTGTACAGAGCCCTTGTTGTTGCTTTTCGGCTGCTACGGCAGAGGTGCATAATGCACCTTTCTCTGGTCTCCTCGTCTGAGTTCGAATTTGGGGACAAAACATGACACATGCAGCATGCACTGCACATGTACGGGTCCAACAGCCGAAAAGTTTCACCAAACCTTGAAACCGTTGCACCGAGCGCGGTTACCACAAAGCATATAATAATGAAAACAATTCATAAAAATTTGCATTTTCTCAGTTTGGCGGGCTGGGTTTGGTCGCTTCGGGTTATGGTGCCGTATGGAGCGGTCGAGAGGGCGTGTGTCAATTTTGGTCGAAATTATATGGGAGACAATATTGTTTTCGAGAGAGTCGTGGTCGTGAAAAGGAAAATCGAATTTCGCTCGGCTCAACAAATACGAAAATAAAAGTTGACTTTTGCCGAATGCAAATATACAACAACTGATGACCACATCAGTTTTTATCGTCAAAAGAACGTTTTAAATTTTGAATATCATTTGAACTAGAAAAGATCCTTTGCATTTTCTTTCACGATTTTTCACAAACCTTATCACAATAGTTTTACTCTACCAATCCACCACATGATTTCCGCCAAAGATAGATCCGATGTAATTGGTGATGGTTGTACATCAATGTACGATTGCCGAAGCTGCCATCAAACAACCACCCTTTCCTGCAGAGGATTCCCATTACGAATATGTGGCTTGCTCCTGCTGCCAGTTGACGGCTGACGGTTTTCGAGATAACCGTCCAAGTAACCGAAACCATCCATGTCATTCAGTGGGGTAGGTGACTTTCGGATTTACGATCTAGTGAAATTACTCTTCTTGTTGTGCACTAGAACAATATGGATTAGGTAGATACTATGCTCGTGAAATGATCGGTTCAGGATTAGGAACCTTCATTACGAACAGATTTGCCATTGATCTCATCTTCTGCTGTTCAAAGGTAGATTTTGTAGTAGGGGAACTGTTTTGTTTTCCATCTCACTGAACATATAGCGTAACGGTACCAATAGTGGAGGTATTAGTAGGTCCACAGAAGAAAATTTTTTTTTTTAAATAGATAATTATGGGAAATTTACAGCTTTAATATCTTAGTCAATAGATAAACTAATAAATTTGCTAAGAAAAATGAGATAGATGTCATTTAACATCAACAATTACCAAATAATGCTTGCACCACTATGGGTACACTGTTCCTGTAGCGGCGGTAAAAATTAATTTTGGTTCCCATAGTGGTGCTATCCATTGGTTTCTGATGAGACTCGCCACTATTGGTACAGTTGCACCACTATAGGTGCAAGGGAGCCAATTTTGTAAAGAAATTTATTGTTTTCAATAGTTTTTCAAGCGAAATCTTAAGATAAGTTGCATTTAACAGGATATTTGAAGCACGACGCATCAACTGAAACCATCGTAAAGTGTAAAAATATGATAAATATCATTAAAACCCCACTACCTCCACTATTGGTGCTACCTCTACTAAGGGTACGGTCACCCTATTCAATTTGGTTGTTTCTTTTTGCTACGCATGTTAGCTCACTGCTGAAAAAAAAACAAAAATAAGAAACAAATTAAACTCCTTTTCATTGCTTAGTTTTTTGTGAGTTGAATTTCAGAGCTATGGGATAAAGTTCAGGAGCTGTAACCCAATTTGTTTTTAACGAATTCTTCAAGCATCTTGAAAATCCAAACGTCTGTTCGTCTGACTTCGGAGACATTTTTCATAGTTCTGATTCAACCTAAATGTTGGTTAAAAATTGACGACTTATCATGTTGCGTTATGACGATTTCCTTACATAATCAATCGCCAAACAAAGCCTTGAAAGACAGCTTTAAGCGAGATCCAGCCAACCAAAAGACGTATTATAACTTCATGGAAGATCACAAACACCTGAGCCATATGGTTGGACTCGTAAACCAGGTAGATGAAGCACATCGCATTGCTATCTACCGCAATCAAACAAAGAGGTCACAAACAGAAACAGGATTGAGGATGATGCTCCATCCAGTTGAGCCATCCACAATAGACAAAATGGGAAAGGTTGTTCGAAAGTGTGGAGTTTATTCCGCTAACAGACAAGCGGGAGTCTCCAGGAAACCTTTTGCCTTTGATGATTCACTGTGACCGTCAACCAATTGTCCCGGCTACTTTGATTACTATTAATTGGAATCAGGCACACTTTGATTGTTTCAAATATATTTTGCTTGTATGGTAAACGGCAAGCCCACTGTCACACAGAAAGCTGAAAAATGATTAGGCCGCTGGGAAAGACGAAATCCCCGCCGAGCTTTCAAAAGTTGGGACTGACCGCCTCAGCGAAACAAATCCCCAAGTGTTTGAAATTATCCTGGAAGGAGAAGGAAGGCTTCAATCTAAGGGTATGCGATAACACATTTTTCCTGACGAAACGAAACGAAACGAAATTAGAATTGCTATTGTTGGCTCGAAACGAATCGAATTTCAAAATTACTTCTGATACTTCGAAACGAAACGAAATTGAGGTCCATTTGATTCGAAATTTTACGAAACGAAACGAAATTAAATTTTTTTTCCGCGGAATTTTTATTGAATAGTTTTTTCTTCGCATATGAATAAAAAAAAATTTTTGTTTAATATTTTCAAAGAAAATATTGTTACCCGAATGCCATAGGGAGATCCTAGCTTAGCTTTACAAAAAGACATAAGTAACAGATCAGTTTTGTACCTGTTCACCATTTTCAAAAGTATGCCCCTTTACCAAGGAATGTAATTGTCGCTGAAAAATGCAAAAAACAAGCGACAAAAGAGAATAGCGATAACTCTTTGTGCCCAACTGCAGAGGATAAAGACATTGTTGCGTTCCATTTTATTTGCAACAAACATGGAGAGGTAATTGTTGTGAACTTTTCAAACTGCGATAACTTGAATATTTCAGAAGTAAAACGCAAATCATGTCAACAGATGGTTAAGTTTAGGTCTAATCTATGATAACTGATACTAATTTAACCAAAAACATCATCAGAAATTGACTACTTCTCAAAATGCGTGGCAGGCGATCATTGTCCTATTCTGTTGCAGTTTGAGACAAACGCTTATTGCGAGTTGAGTTTGTCCCAACATTTACAAGAGAGGATAATGTTGTTGTCATTGGCAATGTTGTTATTTTACATTCCTTGCCCTTTTACGCTTAATTTTTCTAGCAGACCTCAGTAAAAATAAAATAAAGCCGATTTTTTAACAGCAATCAACAGATGTCATATTGATTGGATCTGTTCACCATTTTGAAAAATATAACAGATTCAAAATGCCACCCATCCATTTCAATCAACATCTTAAATAAAGTCTCCAGGCAAATTTCCAACCAAATTCATGAAGATTTATTGAATCTGTAAAACTTTCCAAACAGCTGTTGCAGTTAGTGCATGCAAGTGGCTAGCTTTTCCGGGCCCATCTTGATGAGCTCAGCTCCGATACCATCCTTACCAGCTGCTTTATTGGTCTTTAGTTGTTGGATGGCATCCTTAACTTCCCTCAAGGTGGGGGCTGGTTGGCTTCCATCGTCCGCTGAACTGACGTAGTCATTTCCTCCGCAATTCAAATGTTCCTTGTAGTGCTGCTTCTACCTTTCGATCATCACATGTTCGTCCGTCAAGATGCTCCCGTCCTTAACCCGGCACATTTCGGCTCGCTCGGCACGAAGCCTTTGCGGGATGCGTTGATAGAACTTTCGTGTTTCTTGAGAACGGCACAGCTGTTCCATCTTCTCGCACTTCTTCCAGACGGTGTTTCTTCTCCTGAAAAGGCGGGTCTGGTGTCTCCGCTTCCATCTGTAACGTTCTACGTTCTGCCGGGTTCCTTGCTGCAACGCGACCGCGCGCACTGTGTCCTTCTTCTCCAGAATCTGTCTGCTCTCTTCGTCGAACCAATCGGTCCGTTGACATCGTCCCACATACCTGACGTTGTTCTTCGCTGTGTCGTCAATGGCTGCTTTGACTGTATTCCAGCAGTCCTCAAGAGGGGCCCCATCGGGCTCAACCTCTTCTGGCAACACTGCCTCGAGATGTTGCGCGTATGCAGTGGCGTCATCAGGTTGCTTCAGTCGCTCTAGGTCGTACCGCGGCAGTCGTCGGTACCGAACATTGTTGATGACGGATAGTTTTGGGCGCAGTTTAACCATCACTAAATACTTAAATGTTAGCGCCACGATATGTCCTGACGTCGATAATGTCGAAGAAGTGCCGTCCATCAATCAGAACGATGGTCGATTTGTGATTCTGTCTTCAGTAATGATCTCCAGGTGTACCGATACGGGAGGCTGTGTTGGAAGTAGGTGCTGCGAATGGCCATATTCTTGGAGGCGGCGAAATCAATAAGTCGTGGGCCGTTTTCGTTCGTCAGCCGATAAGCGCCGAACTTCCAATAGTCGGTCTAAACTCCTCCTCTTGGCCAACCTGAGCGTTCAAATCTCCTATGATGATTTTGACGTCGTGACTTGAGCAGCAGTCGTACTCACGTTATTCTACACATATTCTCACATTCATGTCAACATTTATGTCAACTTTGGAGGCAACTCTTTTTTTCTGCATCTTGATATTAATCTACTGTTTTCAGTTCATTATTCTATTTTAAATTTCGATTCTAGTGAGCTCTATGAAAGAAACTTACTACTCTACCTAACTAACTAACCTAACAAAAAATGTTATAATCTAATTCTCGCGCTTAGTATCATAGGGGTGTAACTGCATTGATCGATTTCTTCTCGTCGATGTTTTATTTTTAATAATGTGGTGAACTGGGGTAATTTTTCGAAGATTTTATGGTAAGGTGTGATAAAGGATGGTTGCATGTTACATCAGAATCAACAATCACGTTTGTAGCTATTGAAATAATTGAGTTATTAACAAAATATAAAATCGATTGAGAGAAATCGATCAATACCGTTACGCCCCTTTGATTCTAAGCGCAAGTAATGGACAGAGTCCCTGAACCTTTCCCATGATTCATCACCAAAGCGGTCATGAAACGGTTGGATCTCAGCCAGATGATGTTCCCCTGCTCAGGATTTCGCGATTGTTTGGAGTTAAATATCTTCTCGATAGTAAATAACGTGTGATCACTTGACTTTGATTTTGTATATAAAGCTAGGTAGATCACTTGTGTAATGTTCTATGGAAAAAAAATCTTAAAAACCGAACTCTAGCTCAATTAATTTTTCGTGCTAGGGTAATAAGTGATGATGATGATGGTCTCGTCACATACCCCTACAAAGGTTTGAGCTAGAAGACTTTTCTTTAAGATAATGTTTTGAAGGGGCCGTCCTTAGCCGTGCGATAATATGCGTGGCTACAAAGGACCATGCTGAAGGTGGCTGGGTTTGATTCCCGGTTCGGTATAGATAATTTATGGGATGGAAATTTTTTGGACTTCCCTGGGCATAAAAAATATCATCGTGTTAGCCTAAAGTGACCAGATTTGTCTTGGTCCAATCCGGGACGCATTATACTTCTTCTTCTTATCGGCATTACATCCCCACACTGGGACAGAGCCGCCTCGCAGCTTAGTGTTCATTAAGCATTTCCACAGTTATTAACTGTGAGGTTTCTAAACCAGGTTACCATTTTTGCATTCGTATACGATATATATCATGAGGCTAACACGATGATACTTTTATGCCCATGGAAGTCGAGACAATTTCCAATCCGAAAATTGCCTAGACCGGTACCGGGAATCGAACCCAGCCACCCTCAGCATGGTTCTTGCGCTTTTGTAGCCGCGCGTCTTACCGCACGGCTAAGGAGGCCCTGTTATACATGACGGTGAAATTGTGTTCCCAATTGTCGTATCCCCATTTTACTCAGCCAAAGAGTCATGACACTCGCGAGCACGAATCAAAAAAACAACAACCATTCGATTATAACATGGTCAATAGACTGAATCTCTCATGCACATTTCTGCTTTTTCAAGCTGCCGTCCGTCCGGCTCAGATCGTCACATTCACATTCTATCTCTTTCATACCTCCATTCTACTCAACTCTTCATTCCTTCAGCCACAAGTCACACCCCATATGATTCAATAACGTTTGTCGCATTTGTGAATCTTC
Source organism: Armigeres subalbatus (assembly GCF_024139115.2). NCBI lineage: Eukaryota > Metazoa > Arthropoda > Insecta > Diptera > Culicidae > Armigeres > Armigeres subalbatus. The sequence goes on along the minus strand of NC_085140.1, from coordinate 410,747,664 downwards.
TCTTGAACGTGCGCTTTCATTCTGAGCTTTTCATAATTGAAAGCTCTGCTGCAGTGGACTTTGTACACCTGAGATGTTGACATCCTAACACTCAGACAAATATACATACATGAAATAAACATATTTTAAATTATCAGATGGTCGATCGTATTCACTACACCAATCTTCGAATGTTTCAGGCATTTTCTTGATTTTACAGATTTTTAAATCTGAGTGGATTTAACGGACTTGGTGATCATATGGCTACCACTTCTGCCTCATACTGGAGGTCGTGTGTTCAATCCCAGGCCCATTCCATTCCTGCTACTTTGTATCTTTTCATATATGTCTGATGTTCTAACAATCGCTAGAACTGGAAATGGGCTTGTCATACCGTTTCTATCCTATACCTACAATTTGACTAGTTCTAGCAGGTAACTAACAGCCCGTTTCGGCATACAATTATGTTATACACCCATTTTTCATTACGATCCGTTGGCAATCCGTTAACTCTTCCATAGAACCTAATCCCCCGATTCCAATAAAATTCCGTTGGAACTCGTGGCAAGTGCAGAGGTGTTATCGGCTTGCAATGGGCGACTGATTGCATCATCAATGCGTTTCCATCCTCGATAGATCGTCGGAACGTGGCAGACGCCGTTATCGACCATTTAAAGGTCCCCCAAACACACGGCGATGAAATCGCTTAGGTTTGGGGGAGCCTTTAAACTACTAGAGCTCTTGGTCAATGTGCTCATTGAGGTTAGAAAACAAATCCCATGCTTCCATCCATTGGTTCCCTGTGCAATTGCGATGATTCTGGTCAATCAGAGAGTAGCAAATACGAAATGCATGGTCATCATGTTCATGCTTATTTTCAATTCTTACTAAATTTAGGGGTGTTCCGGATATTACACGTTTTGAAAATCTTCGACATAGATCCTTCAACTTAAATCGTCGTCATTACCTAAACTTTTCAAAATATCTTCAGATATTCATAAACCCACAGATATTTCAAATCCTTAATCTACAAGAAAGACGACAAACGAGATATTCTAAATCATCGTGGAATCACTTCTTTGTGCGCCAGTTCAGAGCTGTTCACAATAATTGTACAGAAGTCGCGTTTTTCCTAATGTAAAAAATCTGTTTTAACGAGTCTGGGATAGTTTACTTCGAACGGTTTGTATATCTTGGACGCAGGATGGCAGATTGAGGCAGCGTACTTGGATTTGAAGGCAGCATTCGCTACAGTGGAACATGATAGCTCTGTGATTTGGTCCTGATCCTACCTAGTGAACGGTTTATTTCAAGTTAAGATAGACTCGCTAGAGTCGGAAATATTCTATTAAACAACTCGAGAGCTCCGCCGGGCAGTAACCTTGATCCACTTTTAATGTACGATGTCTCGCTGTTGATACCTGCCAATTTCTGTTTATTTCGCACAGATGACATAAAAATTTACAAAATAATTAAATCACGGATATGTATTGGAGCTTCAATCTCTGATGCGTTGTTTCGCAGATTGGTGTTCACGTAATTTGTTGTGCCCATGTGTCAAAAAATAACATCATTTCGTACCACCTGTCCTCACATTCCTGAGATTCTTGCGTTAATCAGATTTGCAAAAAAAAAAAACGATTTGATTACAGTTCTGAAGACGTCATCGCATTTAGTTCTCGCTATCAATAGCAGTTTCTAAGATATAACAAAGCTATAACTAGCTTAATTACCTTTGATTGATTGGTTGAAATAATTGAATTTTCTTTGCTCGAGGCTAAACTGTATCCAGCGAAGCAATAAGGCCGATACAAATATTAAATTTATTTTATGTCCGACAGCTCTTGGAAAGTACGAGGGGGGGGGGATAAAAAAATAACAAAGAAACGAAAAAAAAGTTCAAAATGCAAATAATCCATGGAAAATTTGAAATTTTAATGGAAAATGATAGCAAAGAATCTTTAAAGAATGCAAAGGATATGAATATTTGTAGCATATTTATCCAGTAGTGAATTTAGCATAAACTTTATAAAATTAAAAAAATACTGGAACTTATTTCTTTAGAAATTTTTGTTTTTCTTTCTGGAAAAGTGCCGTTGAATCTCTAACACCATTTTTTAAAGATATTTTAGAATTAGAGGCTTTTGTTTAAATCAAGTCTGAAACTCAAACTGGTTGAATCAAAAAGGGCAATGGTCAGATGTACTTTTGAAATCACAGATGTGTTGTCTGAGCATGGCTGTTTTATAAATTTCTTGCATAGGTTTGGAATTGCAGGCTTCCCGGACTGTATGGAATACATGCGAAGCCTGAAGCAGAATCGGTGGAGCACGTCATAACAGCCCATGTTTCAAATTATTGGAATGCCATGCTACTTGTTGGTGGCATAGATACAACCTCGGGTCAACCCGTAAAGAGGATGCAATGGACGCTAAACTCACCCATGCAAGAGTTGTAAGGAAGTCATTTCGGCTAATGCACGGCGGTTGCTGCCTGGGCGCTTCCAAACCCCCGCATGATCTGCAATGTCTTCTCAGGTATCTAGTTGCAGATTTTCGTTAACCTTACTCCATGCAAAGGTACGAAACACTGAAAACAACCTAAATTTTTGAGACCTACAGTTCCACTTGTTTTATGAAAAATAAAACATTCTTCCAAACAAGTTCTAAAATAAATCTCCATTACTTTACAAAGTAATAGCTAATCAAAGTTACACAATACATTTGCTATACGGCTTAGATTGGTTTCCTTCTCAGTAGTCAGCACCCATGTACATGTGGCATTCATCAAGTGGGATCCAATTTTCACACACTCACTCTTGTGTTCTGAGCTTTAGGCCCAATGCCCTAAGGTAGCCAGCATCAAATGCAGTCGTGCACACGACACACGTATATGTGTGCATTACTTTATTTGATGCTGGGTACCTTGTGTGGACGCGGTGTGCACGCAGCCTAAAAAACCCAACTTAATCCACCGAGTAGTAATACTGCCTTTCTCGCATTTAGCTAAGACACCAACCTTTTATGAAGCTAATACAGTTCGGCGTACCATTTTCTCAACAACTTTGAAACGCATCGGTCGATCGTTATCAAATTCAATAGTGATCAACAAGGCTTTACCACCTTTCGAATGCAACTTGTTGCGAGAAAATCGGTTAAGGATTACTATATGAAAAGTTGTCTAATGTTTTTCTTAGCTTTTGTGCACACACATACACACACACATACACACGGACAGACAGACATTTGATCAGCTCGTCGAGCTGATTCGATTGGTATATAACACTATGGGTCTCCGACACCTATATAAAAAGTTCGTTTTCGGAGTGAAATGATAGCCTTTCGGTACAACTGTGTTGTACGAGAAAGGCAAAAACGGCCTTTAGGGGTACATAGGGCCAACGTGAAAGATCTCCATCCTTGACTTGGGCCCAAGTCTGATTTCTATCTACTGCGTTCATTCTTCTGTTAGGGTTTCATCGCCAGGAGATCTTAGCTCTGTCTCTTCTGCGATGTCCTGCTGAATTCCTGTCTAGCGCTTACTTGGAGATTTCGTACCCGTTCTTATGTGGTGCGTGGCCGGCCTACGTTCGTTCATACTCTGGAGTTGCTGTTGCTATCGAATTTCGATGGCATAGTCGATGGGGGGGCTCCGCATTCAGGATCCAGTTGTAAGGCCACCAGGTCCGAGCTTTAAAACGTAGACATCGGTTGATGAATACTTGCAAATCATGTGATCTCTCTCTGCTGATACGCACAAAGTCTCACTGGCCTATAACATCGCAGATTTCACGTATTCGAGGTTTGGGACATTGCCTGGACCGATTGGATCTCCATGTTCTATGTTGATCTTGTGCCGCCACCCGACGTTGGCTGGCTTTGTTTACTCTACATGGTAGAGCATTATCATCATCTGGGTCGAGGTCATTCGATTGTTCTATGGTGGTGGGCTGGTAGAGTGGCCAATGATTTCCTCGATTACGATGGGCAATAGCAACAGAGATATAATACATCCATCCTTGCCTTACGCTAGCGATTCCATTGTGCAGGAGTCTGGATTTTGTCTAGACCTCTCTTGCTTCTAGGGACGTCCTGCAGTTTTTTTGTGATTCAGATGATTGAAGGCTTTTCCATGGTCAATCAGCAACGACTTGGCGAGCGTGGGGCGTATCCGAGGATGGAGAGATGCGGCCTCGAACCGTGTATTGTGGCGTCAAATTGTTGATTCAGTGTTATCTGTTTAGATGTTAACTAAATAAATGAATGAATGGTCAATCAGTAACAAATAGAGGGGCTCTTGAAATCCATTGACCTGCTCCAAGATGACACAAAGCTTGGCAGTATGGTTCTCATCCCAAGTAACATTTTAAGTTTTATAACGCTCTTGAAGACCATGTTTTACTCTACAAGAGTGCTAAAAAACCAGGATAAAACCAAAATTTTACTAGGGATATGATCATTTGCCTGCTGTCGTCAGAGACTTGTCAATCTTTTCTTATATCCGAGTTAGAATAAGTCGTCAAAAGTTGAAGAATTTGTGCTAAGGTCGAGCAACGTTTCAGCTGATTGTCGTGGCGTCGTGAAATATCGAACAGTAGGCGATGATCGCCGGATGTTTCGACTTTCTTCCCATCGTCGGCTGGGGCGTCCAACCGCCTCTCTCGTCTGCAGTCAGCAACTTACTTTTTTAGAACCGCTTTAAGGACATAGTTGGAAGAGTACCACGATGGCCGCCAATATGGCACCGGACCTTCCACGGACCAACCTCACACCTCCCGCACTCCTCTCCCACCAACATTCGAATGCATCGAACAGCATCGAACAAAAGTTTAATATTCAAATTACTAACCTGCTCACAGCATATTTATTCACTTCCCGTGATAATCAGCATGTTTATCCAAAGAGTCCCATGCATTTCGGCTCGAATAATATCATAAATCAGCAGTTTCGTGCCAATTTATTAGCCATTCGCGATTTGGTGGGCTTATCACTGCACTTCACTTCTTCTCAAAGGGCACTGAAAAAATCAAGTTTTCACTCACTTCTCCGCACATGAGGAGCCCGAAATGTTGATGGAATGCAAATTAAACATCACTTTTCGAAATTAGTCACTTGTTTAAACCGAAAACATAATATAAACTGCTATTTTTGCCCGAAAAAAACGATTAAAAACTGATCGCAGAGCGAATGTAAACAACGGCACCGGCAGGAGCAAACTAATAATTAGGGTGGCTCAAAAAATAATTTTGCTCCCGCTCAGTCGATTGTGATTTATAATTTGGGTGTCATCCGATGGTTTGGGCGAGGCTGGTTTGGGTTTGAATAGAGGCTTACCGTGCACAAGTCGTTTCAGGCTTGTATGACAGTTTATATGGCGAGATTGAATTTAACATTATTCTGATTGTGGTGCTTCGTCATTGGGCCCTGGCGAGGGGGGAGACCATATGGCTGGATGAAATATTCAAGAGCTCCATGGACAATGCATATTGAATGGTCGTTCCAATAGTTGGTAGTCGATTTTATTCGAGGTTCTGAATCTTTAGCAAGATTATTAGGCTTCTCAGAAGGCATCAGTGAAACGTGCAATTCAACAAAATACCCAAATGTCTGTGATATCTATCGCACCAGGGGCAGATACTTTTAGTCTAGTCTAGTCTACACTATCGCACCGGGGGCAGATACTTCATACAAAAAGTATGACATAAGGGTGAGTGGGGTATAAAATGCTATTTTTGCGTTACGTAATCAATGGATCTTTTCTGCGGTGCGGTTTTCTTTCAGTGAAGTCTCTGGAATGTTGCTTTCAGCTATGTGGATTCTCTTTTCGCCAGCGTATGGAGGGGAGGCACTGTAGCCAGTGTAATAAAAGGTTTAGTTTCCATACTAGTTTTCATACAAACTTGAACCGGCATGCGCTCAACCACTTTTTGTTCAACAAATCGGTTTTTGGAGGACACTCGGAGCATGGGACGGAATCGAGTGAGCGTGGTGGTGCTGGGTCGTTTTTTGAACCACCCTACTAATATTCTTTGTTTTTTTTTAATACGACACCAATGCTACTACAGTATATGACAGTTTTTATTGTACAAATACTTTCAAAGCTTTGTTTTGGTACTCAACCCACCTTCACCTTAAGTTGACATCGCGTTTGACGATCATCGTCTAATTCGCGAGTACCGGCAACGCATTGCTCGATTTCAGCGGGGGATGAAGATGCCCGGGTAACGAATCAACATAGACCAACTAGATGATCCAGTTGTGAAGTTCGTTGAAGCACTTGAAACTCGGGTAGTGGATGTTCTGGAAGGGGGCGGCGAAGAATGCTTTATCGAAACCTACGAGAACAACTTTGGTGAACTGCGCACTCAGCGAAAAGAATGGATTACAGAAATTATTATGATTACCCGTCGGAAGATTGAGGAGCGTAGAAAAGCAAAGGCTGAGGAACGAGAAAAAATCAGAGGAGTAAAGTAAGAATCCCACAACGATTTGTATCTCTGTAAGTGGAAGTCGGACGCTGCTGCAGACAGGAAAGGCGGGCCTAGGTCGACTTCCCTACCGAAGAAGAAAGGATGGCTGCTGCAACTGAATGTTATTGCTTCAATTACTCACTGACTTGGACAGCTGAAAAGTTGGTTCGGGCAGTTTGAACAGCTTCTTAAAGTACCAGTTTTCTTCAAAAAGCAGCCATCCGAGGCATAAAATCTAAAGGGACCCCCAAGGTCGATCGGCTGTTGGCGGAGGTGTTCAGGGCTGACCCTATGCTACCTGTGCGAATGTTGAAGCAACTATGATGCAATATTTTGCCCTGCCCGAATCATTATGGAGCAGGTAAACAAATTGGAATTGGCCTAAGGATGCAAAGGATTTTAGATAGGATCGGAAGTTTGTCAGACCCCATTTGGATAGTCGCTGATGTGAGGCAAGGATGCATTTCATCACCACTGTTACTGCTCAATCTATGAGATCTTGGTGGGTTCGATTGACCGTGTACCATACTTTAATCGACTCTGATTCGGCTAATGAACACGAAATACTATATGGACTCAACGAGCTGACCGTATGCTTCTTTGTGGCGGGACTCACTAGTAACGACTGCAGGAGCAGGTAGTTGAGTATCAAACTGGAACAGCACCTCAAACTTTTCAGTAGTCGAACGATCGTAGGATTTCAATATCTTTATTATTTGATATCATCAGATGGCGAAATTACCATACAGCTGGATATCGGACACATAAAAGCCATCAAATACCAATAAAAAAGAACGTGGATGGAAATGGGTCGGCCACATATTACAAAGGAGCTTAGACGGAATCTGTAAGCAAAAGCCCCCTTAATATTCGTGACCTGATAGGATATAGAATATTTATGCCAATAGAGATATATGCTCGTATTTGTATTCAAATACTCTTGGCGACAAATTTATGAACTATAAATGATATATTTCGCACCAAGATACAAACAGTGAGGCATAATGATCAAAATTTAAAAAAAAATAAAAACCCCACAAAAAAAAATTTTTTTTCGCCCCCTCAATATTTTTGGAAAGCTGAAGGGGGGGGGAGGATGACATAAAATAAATTTAATATTTGTATCGGCCTAAGTTAAAAAATCATTGACCTACAGGACTGATAGCTGAAAAAAGTACGAGTAAGGGATCTTGTGAACAATGCTGTAGCTTGAAGAACACACGAAAATTCTTGTTACTGAACAAATTTTCTAGTTTAAAATGATGGTGATAATCTTGAAACAAAACAAGGATATGGCTAGGGATCCGATGCATGGCCAAACAGTTGTTAATATACTGATTTTTTCAACTTTGAATTCTGGTTTTTCTTGCAAAAAAACGAAACTAGAACTGCATCACACCAGTATTTCTGAACACCATCGTAAGATCAACTACCAAGGCCAGAAAACAACTCGTATAATAAAACCGTAGACGAGCATCGTCTAATGTAGAATTAAATCCAACAACATGTTATCTGCAAAATGTTGTTTTGTTTTGACCCTGGAAAATCCAAAAAGCCCGGTACGCCTGATGCGAAACTATGCTATGATCATCACCTGAAACAAACGCAATGTTATTTCCAGACTGCACAAAAAACGCCGAGTAATTTGCTTTTCTGTTCTTGCAATAGCCTAATCCGTTAACTTCCTAAGCTAGGTCATTTGGTCGGATGTTGTATTCTCTCTTCCACACACTAGCATTTTCCTTTTAGCTCAACTATTAAGAAATAAGTACGGAAAACAAAGAAGCACTTGCTCTGCATAACGTACAACGCGAAACAATTTGATGATCATTTGATTGAGTAGCAGACTGATTGCCTTGTTGAGAGTTTGTGGATTAACCCGTGCGTGGCCGAAAAAACGGCAAACCCCTAGAATTCCGCGCTTAATTGACTGATATTAAGCTGCGCGCACGGTAACCTCTTTTACCTGTTCGTACTCCGTATTGAAGCTCGCGAAGGCCAGCACCCAGGTTATTCCTGTATTCAAATTTAATTGCATAATCAGCCTCGACGGTCTGCGCCAAAATCAGTAGAACATTCGCGTTAAAGACAGTTTAACCTGTGCCTTTCAAGATACGTACGATCTATCGTTCACGACGACACGACGATGATGGGGCATTCCATTTGTGAAAGTGGAAGAAATTTGAGAGAGAAAAAAGCTAATTATGCCATAAATTTCAAATCAACTCTCCTTTAATGATGCGTAATTACAGGGTTTGAGAACGGGCGTTCGAGGCTCATAGTTTGCCGTTCCGCCACGGGAAGAGACACACTTTAGCTCCAAATCGGACTAACAGGCAGCCAAATGGCGGTGGTGTGTCTTACCGGATTGGACCCGGTTGCAACACCGATCCGTCTGTGTGGCGGTAGACCGGCACCACTTGGCGGAGTGTTGGGACTCTTGTGGGCCATATCTCAAATTTAATAAACGTCAAGTGACTACAGTGAGCCACCCGTCTTGGGCACGCAGCGATCTTCACTACCGTGAGCCATAACGATTAGCTGCAAATGGATTCGGTATAATTCTCTGGGTAATGTCTTTCCATTTTCAAATGCACACCAAAGAAGATAGTTTGATGAATGATACTACAGGGAATGATTATCATCGTAACGGTGAGCTTAGAGATATGTGAAAGAAAAAAAATAACCGAATGATACAGAGAACCCTTGTTTTCAAAAAAAATTGTTTACCTTTGTCATAGATGGACAGCATCAAGCTGGAGTAGATCTTTTCGGCTCACTAAAATGATGCCTTCTAATATGTTTTGTCTCCTGGTGTACGAAGACAACCCGCTATATTTGAACAACTCGGCGAGGGTACGCGTGCCACTTTGAAGATTACTTTCTATTGGAATACAAATTATACTAATCCGCAACAAACTCTTGACATTCTGTGTGCAAGCGGCACATTCCTCACCTGTCATGCCGGACACGGACGGAACACTGGAAGCCTGCTCAAACCAGAGAGACCAAAGAAATCGACCGCGCACACGCCCATCTCGGCCACGCTTGCAGGAGCCCAGCAGGGAGTCCTGCTATCCTACAAAACCCGCTCCAACGCCAAGCGCGGTAGCCGGTCAAATTAGGTCCAGGATTTCATTCAGGAAAGATCTAGAGCAGCAACAGCAGCAGACTCGTTCGGCATAGGTTGGTCGGCAAATCAAATTAAAACATTTTTGCCTACCGTTTTTCACGCACCGTTTCAGAACAACCTGAGCGGCGGCAGCACCTGAAGTAATAAAGCAACGCGTTTGCAGCCCCAGATATTGCCGGGGCATGGCGTGACGCGCTTGGGACACACGGCCTGTCAAATGTCACTGACTTTCACGGAATCGAACTCGGTCGCCACCCCGCGTCCGATGATTGGATATGGTTTGACATAAATTTGACGTTTTACGACTGGAAAATCGGCAGGGGTCATGTTTTTCTTCGGTCACTTTTTGAAAAGCTGATGGCTCGGTTGTTTAGCCCAAGTTGGCATGTTTGATGGCAGCTGTTTGCGTGCAGGTTGTTATACAAGCTGTGGAATGCGGTGAAATCAAAAGATTTTTGATTGAAATTTTGGCGGTAAAGTAACGGCTGTCGGATGTCGTTAGTCTGACAATAATTAACAATATTTATTGTATAGAGTGTCTAGTGCAAAAACTTAATAACTATAATTTCCAACAAATAAAAATTTAGGTGAATTCATTATTTAATTGGGTTTTTAAGAAAATAAATCACTGTAAGGAAACCACTTGAAAATCGAGTATTGGAATTATAAGAAAATATCGGGCAAAAGTTTTTTGCAACTTATTCGTTAAATATTCTACTAGCATAATTGTACCGCGCATGTCACATTAACAGTCAATCTGAGTATGACTTTTTAATTGCTTTTTATACACATAAAAAAAGGGTTTTTAATTAGATTGGTCACATGGATATAATTCACAAAACAAGAATAATATATTTGCAGTTTTCCTCGAAAAGCTGGGCCTAGTTCTTAAATAGTTAGTTAGCTATTTTAGCCACAATTTTGGCGAATTCAGTACACACCTTAGCTAACTGATTCTACTACTAGTTTTCAACGTTTTCCTAGGCACTTCCATTACATGGAACAGTTTAATTACAATAGCATTTTCTATATGTAATAGAGTTTTTCGGTCTGCTTTGCCTGATATAGCTTTCAACAGGCTCAAGCGACTTTTACATTCTGCTTTGAGTAACTTGAAATATTGATTGAATGTACATTTTCTGTCAAATAGAACTCTAGGAATTCTAGCTGTTTTAGCTAGGTGCCATCTACGATGATGTTGCAATTTGTAACAATGCATCGTGGATGATTTGGTTCATGATAACTCAATCCCGATATTTGATGCCTATTTTTCAACTATTTCAACCGATTTCTGCGGTCTTTTTCTCAAGTAGGGTAAAATGCCCAATTGTGTACTCCAGCCCTTTTTGCATTATTACAGCACAATATAAATATTTGCTACACACAAAAAAGCGTTCCCGAATTCGTGAACCAGCAAAAATACACCGTGATTTAATTCATGGATTCGGGAACACCATAGTCACGTTTTCCTGAACGTTCCAGAAAACGTGACTGCATTCCCGAACCCGTGACTGTTGTTCCCGAAAAAATATACCGTGAACTTAGTTCACGAATTCATGAACGCTTTTCTGTGTGTATAAAATTCCGTCGGGAGAACCTACCTTACAGTCCTATGATTTGATTACATGCATTAGATATACTATGGGAAAGAAAATTAGATGATTTTTTACAATGCTATAAAAAATAAACACGAGAGTGTCCATTGTATGAATTATTTGCGGGGTCCATAATAGGGAAGAAGAACGTCCCGAAATGGAAGATGATAATCAAATGAAGAGACGACTATAGGGAAGCAATTTCCTATTTTGAACCACCAGAGGGTCTACTATAGGGTGAATTCAGTCAGACTTGAAAATGTTAATTTCAACGAATAACGTCGTGTATTTAAGTGTTTTATGTATGTATCGTGAGGAGGGGATGCAGAACTTGTTATCAGATATCAAGCAGGATTAATATGTTGATAATATCTACTCCTTAGCAAAAAAGAGCAAAATTCCGCTACTAGGGGGTCCACTATTGGGCATTTTACCCTATCCCACACGTTTTCCAGCTCAAACGATCACGATGTCATTGCCTTCAGAAAGACCTGGATGTAATAGCGAATAGAGAATCCATTGCGAGTAGGAAAAATAAAATTGAAAGTGAGGAGCCTTTGGGTACTCCATTTTCCAGACGAACTGCACGCAAAAAAAGCGTTCATGAATTCGTGAACTAACGAGTTCACGGTGTATTTTTTTGGGAACAACAGTCACGGATTCGGGAATACAGTCACGTTTTCTGGAACGTTCTGGAAAACGTGACTGGTGTTCCCGAATCCATGAATTAAATCACGGTGTATTTTTGCCGGTTCACGAATTCGGGAACGCTTTTTTTGCGTGTGCCTTTCACAGTGTGCCTGCGAAGCTAACTCTAGCAGTTCGGTTTTGGAGAAAGTTATTCACGAACTTGTTCATGTTGGTTCCGAGATTGTTATTAGTGACTTTTCCTACAAGGTTTCTACACCAAATTCGATCGTAGGCCTTTTTATGTCCAGTGCGACAATTATACAGTGCAAAAGAAGGTAACTTTAGTAGCTTCAGCGATAACTTTGTCCAGGTCGACTAGATAATGATTTCTTGCGCTTAGTTTCAAAGGGGCGTAACTGTATTGATCGATTTCTCCTAATCGATTTTATATTTGGTTAATAACTCAATTGTTTCAAAAGCTACAACCGTGATTAACGATTCTGGTGCAAAATACATTCATCCTTTATCGCACTAAACCATTAGATCATCGACAAACTAGCACAATTCGCTACAATAATAAAAGAAAACATCGACGAAAATAAATCAATTAATACAGTTACGATCCTATGAAACTAAGTGCTAGATTTGTTCCTTTGCCCTTCCCGAACGCGTATTGTCGTTCGTGTAGTTTTCGATTCACTTCGGTGTGGTCCATTGAATGACGGTTAATCATTCGCTCCATTACCTTTGCAATGGAACTAGTTAGGGATATCGGTCGGTAACTGCTCATTCCATTACAGGATTCTTTTTTTATTCCTTTCTTTATTTGGTACACAGAAAAAAATTCCGTGGTAAAAACTACTATTTCGTACGTTGTTTTTACGCGTTGTTTTTAAAACTACCATCAATTTTCACTTGTCATAAGACGAGTTTATACAATCCCATTGAATTCCACCACTTAATTGTATCTTGACAGATACGTATTTCGACCTGAACAGTAAGGCCGTCTTCAGTGTCTCAATTTTCAGTTAAATTAACCATGGTTTCAGAGAAATTCACCACTGATTCAGTTCATGTAACAACATTCCGCAGGGACCACAGTTGATTCTTACTGCGCGCATGGTAAAATCAAATAAATTTGTTATCTGCTGAAAATCGTCGGTGCATATTCTTAAAATAACCCTCGCAATGGTAGTTTCGACTGCAATTTTTTTTTTTGCGTGTAGGCACTCTGTGTTACTTAACCGATACAGTGCCGAGATCTACTGGTATTCTGCAGCCAGAATCCACACAGAATCTATTTTTAGATTTTTCCATTATTGATTGTTGTTGTCGTTGCTGGTCCATCTCGTCGTGAGTCCATTGTGTCCGTTTTGTCGATGTTGTGTATCCAATGATCGTTGCGTTGTTTGGTTGCCATTTATCCGGGTAACGTTGGAGGAATGCCTCCGAGAAGAACAAGTTGTCAGTCGTCATCAGGCAGCCGTGACGGTGAGGCGTGCATCCTAATACGCCACCGCATAGGCTGCGCATCCAACGACTGACGAGGATTTTGGTGGAGGGGCTGGGAATCGAACCCATGACCATTCGCTTGTAAGGCGAACGTGTAGCCAACTACGCTACAGGACCCCTATTACAGGATTCTGTTGGTTTTTGAATTGTAATTATCGTAGTCTTTTTCCATGCTAGAGGAAACATGCATCCCTCTAGCATGGGAAAAGACTACGATAATTCCAATTCAAAAATCATCAGAATCCTGTAATGAATCCTGGTTTCCCAAATGCGGTTATAAGCATCAAGACGAGATTGCTTACAGTGAAAAGGAAGGTGTTTGATCATAGTATCCTATGTTGTCTATACCCATCGATGTGCCGTTGAATTTTTCTAGCGCTTGAAACAACTCTGGAATAGAGAACTTATTATCGATTAGTGATTTCTCATCAGCTTGCAACTTGACTTCTACTTCCTCTTCAATGCGATTATTGTCCAAGAGCTTATCTATGTATCAGATGTATCTATGTATCTATGTATCAGACGCAAAGTATTCCGCAGAATAATCAGCAATGTCAGCCGGATTGTTGTCTAGGCTTTGCGCCACATGTAACTAAACTCGATTCTGTGCTGTTTGCGCTGCGTACGAGCCGAAACAAAAAATCTCATGCAAATGCTGACCGCACGCCGGAACGACTCTAACGTAGCAGCAAACATTGGACATGGCGGGCACTGGCGCAGTCTTATGCCGCGCGCCATTGACAGTTGCGTAAAACATCAGCATATCGTTTCTATCCACGTTTTACTGCGCTTTAGCTATCACACTCTCTTCGAGTTGCCTTTTTTTCTGAGGTGGATTCGATTCTCTTCTGCCTTCTGCCTTCTCTTCTGAACGGGTACGAATCACTAGCATTCGACTCCTAGCAACATTTTTCTCGTCCGTCACTCGCGTCACTCCTCATCAAACCAACCATTTCGTTGGCGTCCCTGTGCAGTGCCTAACACTTCCCGCGCTGTTGTAGTCATAGCTTCGTGGATATTTTCTCACAATCTGTTGACGCCTCCAGATCCGGTGGCATCTCCTATCCGCTCGTCTAACTTCTGGTGGTACTGTTGAGCAACTCGTTCAACTGTGAAGCGATGGATATTGAAACACATCGTTCTGTTGTTTCGTGAATTCGTGACGCTGGAAAGTCGCGCCCGATTTTTTGCAACTACAAGATAGTGATCCGAGTCGAAGTTCGGACCTCTGAGGGACCTTGCCTCTATTACATCCGAGAAATGTCGTCCATCGACCAGCACGTGGTCTATCTGTGAGCAAGTGTCTCCACTCAGATGTTGTCAGAAGTGTTTGCGGATATTCTTACGTGCGAAGTAGGTACTGCTTATTGCCATCCCTCTAGCAGCAGCAAAGATTACAAGTCGCAGACCATTATCGTTGGTAGCAGAATGAAGGCTTTCCGTACCAATGGCCCAATGACAAGGCGAAAGAAATTCTCTCTTCCAATCTGCGCATTTGCATCTCCGATGACAATCTTTACATCGTGTGTTGGGCATTATCCGTAGGCCTTATCAAGGCTCTCATAGAACTCATCCTTCACGTCATCAGGCTTATCGTTTGTTGGGGCATAGATGCTGATCAGGCTATAGTTGAAGAATTTGCCATTCATTCTCAACACGCAAATGCGGTCGCTTATCGGCTTCCACCGGATAACACGCTTCATCTGCTTCCCGATCACCATGAAGCCAACACCTCGTTCTGCTCTGTCACCGTCGCTATAGTAGATGTGGTACTTGAATGAAGTGTTCGCTATGGGATCCACCGCCCGGAATATACGTTCTCCAGTTCTGGGCCACCGTATTTCCTAGATTGCTGCCGCACTCACGCCGACCATCTGCAGCTCACGAGCCAGGAGCCCAACACGTGCGGGTTCATTCAAAGCCAGCGCCACGAGGAGGAATATGAGCTGCTGGGTCAAGGGCTAAGGACCGCAAAATGGGGTCTATTTTATTCCTTCGGGTACGCGAAGTACCAATGGTAAGCTTTACCCAGCATTTGCCGTGCCACTGATGCCATTATCAATGCTCTCCGGTCTATTACCAATGCACCATTCGTAGTCATTGTTGAGAAGGTTATTTGTGCGGGCTGTCGTCATTTCCTGAAGACATATTGCTATCGGGTTGTTGTCATCCATGATTTTTCGAAATTCTGTATAGTTGCGCCATACACTTCGGATGTTCCATTAAAGTACGATGGTCTGTATATTGCGCTCAATGTGGGTTGTGAAATTCGTTTCTTATCCTGAACTTGTTAGGTTATCCTGGCGATTAATGCCTAAGACGCTTCGTCGGATTCAAAAGCCGATGTTGCCCACCAGGCGATTATTGCTGTGGAAGCTTCTACGCCATTATTTAAATTATGGAAATGAAAGTTTTGGATTATTTACTTGCCTAAAATACAGACAAGCTCACCGCACCGGCTGCCGCCACAGGATCAATCCAGAAACTGGGAACAGCTGAGTCCAAGACCGGTGCTGAGGCTTACCAGGGGTTTATGGACCCCACTCCGAAATGGTTTGTACTGGAATTGGTTGTTCCATAGTAAGGATCTCCACCTTTGGGTTGGGGAATGGGATCCCGTACATATTCCTATTTCTGTTGCGCTTCTTTTGGAAGTGAGTGTGGTACTACACATTCCCATTCCGTCAACCGGTTGTATTGTTGGTTATATTGTGGTTTGGTTTTATTGTATTGATGTATAGTTGTGTGGAAACGGCAGAGTCGATGGTGAACAGAGGTGTTGATTTATTATTGATTTTGACCCATAATCAGTTTGGTGGAGACGTTCGTTGTCTCCAGATGAGTCCCTCTTGGCAAAAATTGCCATTTCAGTCCTTGATTGGGTAGCTGTATGTTTGGTTACAATTGGAATTCTAGAAGTGATTTGCTGTTTTTTTTTCGGTAGGGGTGACATGTTTGATCTGGAAGTTTTTTCGTGTCCATTTTGTGGCGTTGAGCATTTTGATTTTGTTTTGGGAAACGAGGGCTAAATAATATTATTGTATGTACGAACTTTCTTCTGGAAGGAGATTCTCTATTCATCCCGTGGATTCGCATAAGTTCTTTGATTGTGGAACCACCTCACCCATTTTTGGCCCTTCATACAGGATGAAGTACAAACAATAGTATAATCATGATCAAATCGTTTGTCAGATATGGCCAGTGCTATCGGCAGGTGCCCTGCTACAATAGATGGTAGTATCATTATCATCATCATCATTGAGCATTTTGATTTGGTTTTATTTTTTTCTGTTACTACTGGACTGGGCTGATTCTCTACTTTGAGATTCGGTTCTGGTTCCCGCTTTCTTATCTTTAATATACTTTTTCATATTCTTGTTGACGACTTCTTTATTAGCGAATTTCTCGTCTCGTTGGCTCAACTGTTCATACAGTTCCTTGATCTGGTTGTCCTTTTTGGAACCCATGGGTGATGATGTCGTTTGGTCTAGCTGCTCTATTTTTTCCTTTTTCTCAGAGAGTTGTTTGGCCTGATCCCATCTCGGTTGCACAGTTACATGGGCATAGCTTCAATTTCTAGCCTCAACTCGTTTCCTTACATCGGCATAAAAGAGGTTGTGATCGATTTGGGTCCATTTCTGCCTTGTAGATTGGGCATTGTCGGCTAGATGGGTGGTGATCGTTCTTACAATTTCTTTGAGCAATTGAAACAACACTTCAGAGTGTGTAACGAGTGTTGGCTCACTCCTCAGCGATTTGGTTCGCACTTAGGATTGCGGTCCATACAGTGAGCTGAAATGCGGGAATAAGATCTTCGGATCGGGTTGTAACTGGCATATGATGAGTTGCCGTTTCGGATCTGCAAAGCAGATATTCCTACATTGTAGATTCCTTTGTACTCCATTCGTTTTCGGGCTTGAGATGAGGCAAACTACAAGGCTCGAACACCAGGGTGTCAAAAATCTTTGTTTGCAGATGACACGGGCCTTTCCGCCAAAGGGCGAAGCCTTCGTGTCATTTGTAGTAGATTGCAAAAAAGTTTGGATATTTTCTCCACTTACCTGCAAAAATGGGAAATTTCCCCGAATGCATCCAAAACTCAGCTTATAATTTTCCCACATAAGCCGAGAGCTTCTTATTCGAAACCTTCTAGCAGACATATTGTCACTATGAATGGGGTTCCAATTAATTGGTCTAACGAAGCCAAATATTTAGGACTTTTGCTAGATTAAAAATATTTTTTTTAAAATCACATTGAAGGCCTTCAAGCCAAATGTAACAAATATATTAAGTGCCTATATCCACTTATAAACAGAAAATCAAAACTTTATCTTAGGAACAAACTTTTAATTTACAAACAAATTTTTAGACCAGCCATGTTATATGCTGTGCCAATATGGACTAGTTGCTGCAATACCAAAAAGAAGGTACTTCAGAGGATTCAAAATAAAATTTTGAAAATGATTCTGAAGTTGCCTCCGTGGTATAGTACCAATGAACTTCATAGAATTTCTAATATTGAGACATTGCAACAAATGTCCAACAAAATAATTTCCAATTTTAGACAAAAATTGTTGCAATCTTCTATTGCAACGATTAGCTCCTTGTGACCTTAGTATAAATTAGGTAAAGTTTAGTTTATGTTGAAAACATTGTAATTCCTACATGGTTTAATTCAACCAGAGGAAATATCCTAACTGCCAGAGGCAATTTAAATGTATTAATAATAATTAAAAGCGTAACATAGCAAATAAGGATGATAGTGTTAAGAAAACACGGAACACCTAGTCTAAGAGATAAATGCATGTATTAGATAATTAGCAAATAAAATTAGTTGAAAAAAACGAGGCTCGAACAATCACTTTTGTGAAGGCAAGCCAGTTAGACCAGCCGACTGCAAGTAAGAGTAGTGTTTGGAAGTGTTGAGGAAAACGTAGTAGTTATTGGAAGTTCTTATTAATTAACTGAATACCAGATTAGATCCGTGACCGAGAGGAAAAGAACGTTCTTAATTCCAAACGGATTGAACAAAAATCGTCAAAGTTGTCAAAAAAGCATAAGGTGAGCCTAAAGTCATATTTTGTGAAATTAAAAGAAATTAATTTCGTTGTTGGGTTGCTTTCCCTTCAACGAAGGGTTTTTCTTTAGGGTTTTGAAAGCCCCAAGTGCCACGGAGGTTTTGCGGTGACGGATCTGTAGTTCTTCGTCAAGGTGACCCCCAGCATCTGGCGTGAGAAGGCCCTTGAGACTCATCGTAGTAGGACTCACCAGGTTTCCTGCGGCCTATGATCATCTCACGACTGACTCAAGCTCTCGAATCGACAGTCCTATGCAAGCAACCCACCAGGAGCATCCGAGTTATTCGCATCTCACGACACCCTCAGACTCCCGCTCCGACGGTCGCAGTCAGGACGTTTGGTCGTCCAAGTACAGAACTCAAAGCACTAAGCTGTCTGCTCTGTTCCTATACCGCTCATCGCACTATCTCGCCCTCTCCAAATCCTCGACGTGGAGGCGTCGAAGTTCACCGTATCGTCTGTGCCAAGAAAGCATCGTGTTCTACAGCTCTCATCTGTAGTGAATGACGAATATTGGTGATGGTTAGTCGGACCGACGATACCAATTACTGATTCTCTACGTGAGTGATCATCGTGTGGACCCTTCGCGACACTCGTCGTTGAGTTGGACTGAGACGGGTCTCAGTCATTCTCGATTATCGACAAGCGAGGTTGGACGCCGTCTTCTCCAAGTTGCCTCGCAACACATTACACGAATCGTCGGTGTTGGTTGTCACCCCCTATATACTCGACTACGTCGCATGCAACACAACTCGTCGTCGTTTCGGAAGGTGCAGCAACATCGAACGGCGCCCATCGTACGTAGTAGGAAAATGATACTTGCAAGTAAGTTAGTTAGATTCCTTTGAGCTCAAAATAGGAACTCCCCCAAACCAAGAAATTTGTAAAACCTATGTAGGAAATTATAAGCATGCTGCCTTTTTGAAATTGATATTCTATCCTTTTATTTTTTTTTAAATTTAATTCGGATATCTTTTTCCCGGTTTGTGACTTGGTTCGCTTCCGTTTGGGTTGATCAGAGACAATTGAGTGCGAGCCACTTAGTAAACTCGCCCTAGAACAGAGTCTTATACCCGGACCTGTAGAAAGCGTCAGCAGTCTCTCTAACCCGAGAGTGGCGCTTAAGCTGCTGTACGTTGTGTGCACAACACTAACGTTTCAAGTGGTACAATTAAATCGAGGGTGTCCATGCGACCTATTCATGTATTCAAAAAGTATCGAAAATTCAACCGGCCAGCCCAGAATAACAATTCTTATGCTAAAATAAGCCTCCTGCCAAATTTTCAGTTGATTCGGATAACATTTCGAGGTGGCTCAAGTCGATTTTGCGATTTTGGGCTATTTTCAATTTTGAAAAAAATTGGCAGGAGGCTTATTTTAGCATAAGAATTATTATTCTGGGCTGGCCAGTTGAATTTTCGATACTTTTTGAAAACATTAAGAGGTCTAGTGTCCATACTGCCATCTAAGAGGTGTGCCATCTTCAAAGATTTTTCTACTTGGGCGAGTTTCCTAGTACGGAGTAAGTATTTCGTGCATTTGCTTTCACTTTTGGCGTGTTTGATTGGTCCAGCCCAGTTCTCGACTCGAGGCTCTTTCCAAAAATAAATAGCACAATTGGAAGATGCTTGCCATTTTTACCAACCATCAACAATGCCGCTACGGCACCAAATTCATTGCGTGGATCCATAAACGCAGGAAAAGTTCTATCTTTCGACTCACTTGGGTCGCCTCCACTGCAGTAGGCCATGCACTACAGCATTTGCTTCAAATGTGTTCAAACCTCTAATTGATTGTTTATGCACTGCACTGCACTACTTTGTCTCTTTCTCTCTGCAAAGAAATTAGAACAAGGCCAGTTAAGGTGACGCGGGAAGTACAAACAATCATCAAATCGTCATCATTTCATCATTGAATGCTTAATTTTTTTCTACAACAAATATGATTTTGGAAAAGTATCACCGGCGCGTGCTTACTCGCAATCTACTTGCTGATACATTTACAGTTACATCAAACTACTGAAAACCGTAATATGCCGCTTCAAAATTACGAGGTGGCAATGCTAGAAAGAGACAAAAGATAGGAAAAATAACACTGTGTGTAGTGCCTCCCCGAGTCACCTTAAGGTCAATCCTGACGGAATCCAAGATGCTCGCGTTTTCGGGGGCACACCACTCGATACGGAAGCAATGCACAACTGTCATTTTTATTATTTCGCGCATGCTGCGACGCAGCAAAGCTAAATCAACAAAAATGACAATTGTGCGCCGCCTCTGAATCGAGTGGTGTGCCCCCGAAAACGCGAGTACTTTTAATCTCGGATTCTGTCAGGAGTGACCTTAATGTCAAAATTAATGAAGAACGAAAGAGAAACAGATTTTCCCGTGAAGTGCCAGTGCAGTGCAGCGAAAAATTACGTCGTATCTACGATGAATTGATCGAATAGCCCTGCTTTTGAAAGCATGGAACACAACGCCAGCCAGTCGATATAGTTCACCCAGTTCACATGATTTCAGTCTCCTTTAAATTCTTAAAAAATCACTGAAAAACTAGCAACAAAAATCACTGAGCGAATAGAAATACAGTAAAATCCCGATTTTATCACCCCCTTGGTGAATTTTGGAGTGATAAAATGGGAAATGTGACAAAATCGGGAAAAAAATATTTTCAATTTTTTAATTTATTTTATTGCTGTTCCAGAGAAAACTTTCCTCCTTACGGTTCAATTTTTAAACTACCGCAGCTGTCACTTCATAGTTTCTCTCTGCTGTTTGGCATGGCATTCTACGATGACAACGCCAAATATCAGATTTTTGTTTCAGTGTATTGAAGACTTTCAGGCTTGCGGTAGAACTTTGACAGCTGCGGAAGAACTGTGCGGAATCCACAAAATGGAAAATTTTGAAAAGATCCGCAATACAAATATGATTAAGTTTATGCCTAGGAAGGTAAAATGCGTGAACGGTACCCATTATTTCTTGTCGAAAAGGCTTGAAAAGTTTGACTATAACCTTTGATCCCATAGTACATAGGAAATGATGCCACAGGATTTCGCGTTGAATGCAAATTTGTTCAGCAAATCAGTCGAGAATAAGTGCCCGAAAAATGAAAATGTACGATCCCCATTATACAACAAAAAAAACAGGAAGACAGTACATCCATATTTTATGTGAAAGAGAAGATCGATGTTGACCAAATTTGATCAAATCTGACCAAATTGTCCAAATCTATATGAAAAAGGTCGTTGTTGACAAAATTCTTGAATCAAATTTAAAGTAACACGCTATAATTAAAAAAAAAGTGCCCAAAACCAGTAAAATGTCGTTGCCACAACCGGAAAAGCGGAGCTGTCGAAATATTATTAAGAAATGTTTTAACTTGAATATTTTTACTCAATCGAAGTAGAATCAGGAACTATATCTAATTTACTGCATAATCACTCATTTCAATTATCTTTTGAAATAATTCTAAACAAATTTGTAGAACAGTGGACACAACAATATATTGGACCAATTTTCACAGATGAAAATGTGCGATAGATTGTTGCTACTCTGCATGTCCGTAATATAACATCGTGCTGACATTCTACGTGAAATCGCGAAAAAAATGTTTGGTTTCATGAAATTGATATTTTTATCCTGCTAGATTCGTGAATTCTATTCTGTTGGTGACCAAGATGAACCCAGAAACAGAAACTCAATCCTAAATGGTTTAAGCAAATTACAATTCCTGATGCCACCTTGGTAGATACTGGTTCGGATCGAATATTCACTGCACAGAACGCACTCGGTGAATCATCTTCTTTTCCCCCAGATCGCCCAATTTCGCAAACGTTATTGGGAAGAAAATGAAGCGAAAGCAAAAACCTCAACCTGATCAAGAGTTGCCTCTTGTGCAACAGGTTCCCGACTGCCTGATGCGGATGGTGTTTGGATCTTCGAGAAATCAGGTGTTTAAATTTAGTGGTTGGATTTTTATGCTGTTTTATGGATCAATAATTTAATTTGTGCGGTTCCATAAATTCCCGTTTTTATCGATATCGTTGTTTAAAACTGTACTAATATTGAGTTTTTTTATATCAAGATGGAGCTGGTGAAGATGTACTGGAAGGACTGGGAAGATGTCTCGGTGAGAGGCGCTTTCCATCCGCACTTTTGGAGTTGAGCACTGAGGTGCGAAAATATGAAAGAAATTCAATTTTCTCAGACCGTTTCGTATTGATTTCGGGACTCGTGGTCAAGGCTTGTAGTCCGGGGGTGGACGTGAGGATAATATTCGATTTATTTTTATGACAGGCTTTTGTCAACCGAAGGAAGAGTAGGTGGATGGATTCTTGAAGAAAGTGCTGAGCCACTGCGTATCACTAAGGCGGCAGAGGGAACCAGATCACGAGATAGAACACGTCGGTAGGATTTTGCTACAGCTCTTGACTGTTGACCACCATACACAAGTTAAGATATATTTGCCTGCCAGAAGTGAGACAGCCAAGGGCTGAAAGCCTCTTACATTAAGACAATAATAATAATAATAATTGCCTGCGACTCAGAATCCTACTCTTTTAGATATCTACCCACCGTCGCAAACTTACTTTAAGCAATATTACACACAAAACAATTTTCAACTGTTTTCGATCACCACTTTTTAAGCTTTTAACCGAGAAAAAACAATTTATGTAATTGGAAAAAACAACACAATTTTTTGAATTCATTACACGAAATATACGCCGAAAACTTATAACCACGGTTTGACAGGTTCGATCATATGGGTAGCACTAATTGGAATCATGAACTCCGATAATGAATGTGGATTTTATGGATTTATGATTTTTTTTAAGGAAATCATAATCCATAATCATGTTTCTCCCAACGATCGCAATCGCCCCCAAATTGAAACACTTTGCGCAATGTTACACTTCTCAGCCAAATCCCATCCGACCTTCATCAGCTTCAAACCCGCCACTACCATAGAAGTGCCTATTCATGCCTGTTGCTGGGCTGTATCAGTGCTGCATTCTCTGATGCTCGCTCTTTCCACATTCAAAAACCATTACATTCTTGGCGCGTATCATTCTTTTTGGCGGTGAATATTTCTCGTTCTACAACGACCGCCACGGAAGGTTCCCGCGCGACCTGGGCTTGCCCCGATCCATTTAAATTTTGATTTGGTCAGTTGAAAAAGATTTGATTTACCGGTTTCGAATCCTCCGGCCGCTTTGAAGCGAAGCGCACATGCGGAATTCTCATACCAGCAAAAAAACGAGCTCGTCGACCAAAGGCATTCATCACTGGTATCATCATCGGCAAACGGTGCACTCTGAGGTAATTATTGGAAAACTTGGACAAAGTTTATATCTTTTATTAACAATGTTTCAACGTGCGATATACTGAATTGTTTGCAAAAAATTACGAGAGATCAATAATGAAAAATTAAGCTGCATGCTAATGAAAATTCTGAAAAAATAATAACACGAAACAATTCATATCATGCGTCCTATTTTCACCATCCTTGCAGTAAACCTGGCCCAAAGTACAACATAAACTTGGTCCAATGAATTTTTCAACTAGTTCAGTATAACTTGCCCTCACACGGAATTTTGGAATCCGAATGTTGGAGGTTGGAGGCTTGTTCTGAAGCTACGTTCTACCTTCAACGGTGCTCGCACGCCAAGTGTGTATAATCATGTTGGAGGCTTTTTTAGATATCTGATTTCGAGTGCGGTGGGAAAAAGCTTGCGTAGATGGGCAGGTTCACTCGCGTGTGAATGGGAATTTCAACGATGTTTGTTATCATGGGTTCAAAGAGGGTTTTATGTCTGCATAAATGAGTGTCATATGGATATACAATTTAAGGTCAACGGGGATCGTGAGGATAATTCGAAGTCAATATTCTAATGTCTTGCACTGGTATGATATTCAACTAACGAAACTCCGATTCCATTTAAACCTAATAAATTTAGTATTGAATTTTTATAGCTTTCAGTTTGTTAAGTTATTTTAAATCGAACGAATGTAATAATAATGTAATGAGATGAAGAAGGAACCTCATACCCTTATTCCAGTATGTTTTTTCCATAAAATTAAGATGTAAGAAATTATTCACTAATGGTTCGAATATAACTTCATTTAGTCGATCTCAGACTCGTTGCACAACGTTGAATCAGACTATTACTCATACTAGTTGAAAAACAGATATAGAGCATTCTCGTTGATATTGCCAGCCTTTACTCATAAATCATTGCACATGAACCATAACATACGAACATATAACCCAACTGTCTCCAGGTCGTCCAGACGACGATGAATCCAGGTGACAACACGGTCGTTGACTGTTTGAATTATCCAACCATTCATCATCGCTCGGTTGTAAGCATGGATTAGACCACGATCCAGACCGGATTATGCCCCGTCTGGTAAGCTCAGTCCCTTGTCCAACATCATACATGAACTCAAACGTCACTTGCAGCCCACAATGGCGCCTTTCGAGAAAGCTCGTTGTGAAACAACTGCAAACAAAAAAACAAACAAACAGCCTGACCGGACAAAACGCTACAAAACATAGAAACATTGCCTCATAAATTGTGCTCCACTATAAATCGCACCACCGCGCAACAATCAACGAACGGTAGACAAACATAAGAACATATAAAACAAACGCACTCTACCATCATCTTACCACTCGGTCAGCTTCCAGCAGCTTAATCGTGGGGAATAAACGATTTCATATGGATTGTGAATGAAGAAATTAATATAAATTGAAAAACACTAACTCACCATTTTTGCCTCGCAGTAATCGCGTGCCCATTGATCGTTCCCCTCGCCGTCATCCATTGCATTGGTTGGTGGAGGCCACTTTTAGTCACTCAGTCAGTCAGTCAAGTCCGTCATCAAGTCGCGGTCGCGTGGACGTAGCTTTCCGAGTTTTTGTTTGATGCGACCAAAGTGCACTCATTTATGAGACCGGCGATGGCGGTGTGGCGATTTGGCGGAGGTGGCTCGGAACAATCCATTGCAGAACAACAACAGTATGGGGGCGGAATGGTCGTCAACTAAATGGCAACAAGAAAAATTAAGCTCCAATGCACGAGGGGTGCTACGGTGGCGGTGATTATTGTGTTAAGTTCTATAGAAAACATTGACGACCTTCGAATAGTTGACTAGTCTTTTGCCCACAATGTTCACGTCTGATGTTCAACTTAAACGTCGTTGGTAAAGTGGTTCGTAATCATCTTGATGACATCTTGAGTCATGATTTGAATTGATTCACCTGATTCACTTCTAGGTATTTTTAATTATAAATCCACCGCATTTATATGGGGCTCCATACAAGTGGAGTGACTTCATAATTTTCCAACAAAAACGTGCCTTTTCAGTAAACATACATGCAAATAACGATCATTTATCAAAAATATGGGTCATTTTGGGCGGGGAGGCCATATATGTCCTTAATCTAATCGCTAGAAAACGAGATTTTAATCCTCAAACATGAACAATGTGAAATAATTATTTCCATGGGAGTAGTTTGGCATTGCACGGAAAATGAGGCTGCCAGAGAGACATTTTTGAATACCTTTGTGGTCCGAGGAATCATCGCATTAAGAATCAAGAGTATCTGAATTGTGTCTCGAAAACGGCTTATTAGTGAACAAATTTTAAGTGAGCAACACAGTAACTACGTGAATGGTAAGAATAGTTGTGCTGAATAATATTTAATTTCTGACAAATATAATTTAATATTTATTTTGCAGCCTATTTGTTTGAGACCATTCCGCGGATGTGTTTTGGATAATTAGATATTCCTGCTTGAGTTCATCGGATCACTCAAAATTATATTGAACCAATTGATATATTTGATGTAATTGTAAATATTTATGTTTTTATTTAAGCGTAAAATATAACAGTGAAAAAAGAAACTTTATTTAATTTAAATATTAATTGTATTTGGGAGTGGGCAGTGGGAGCGGACGTTGTCGTCCGTTGGATTTTACATTCATGTAATTTTAAATGCGGCCTTCAAGCCAAACGTGTAAAATTCAACGATCTCAATTGAATTTTCAAGTAATGTAAATTTAACATCAAACTTAATTTTAGATGTATTTCGATGCTCCAAATATGTGCTTCAAAATAATCGTAAATTTACATAAAAATTCTAACTGCACAGATAGAAAAATCCACTGAAATTTACGCTAAAAATCATGCACATAAATGGAACACCATTATTAGCGTAATTTCATACGGGATATGTATACAATATTCGACGTGAATCGTCAATATTGCATACAAGTTGTAAGAAATCTTGTTAGCAAGAGGAGCATTTCAGCGTAGAATGGCGTAAATTTTCGCATGTCAAGTTTTACGCGCTGTTTATTTTTCATTATTTTTTTCTGTGTGTGTAATTACACAAACTTTGAATCCCATCTTTGAGGCAGAATCTTATTTTGCCCTTATCTCACATCAACTTTCTTAAAATCTGATTTTTGAGTTCAATTTCTAAAAGGAATCTTCCTGTCTTGTTTAACTCATTGTTAATATAAAGTCTTCAAACTTTTGCGTCAAAGGTTAAAAATCAATCTTTGAAATATGTCTTCAATTTATTCGAATTTCCAAGGCAAATGTACATTTTCCAACTCTTTTCCAGGGAATTCAGAAGAAAATTAGCCGGTAGAAAAACAACATAGGCTATGGGATTGGCCAACCTTCAGAGCATAGGAGACACGATGGTGAAACATTTATACAATCTGCTGAAAAGGCGATAGCTGGATTGTGGCAACTATCACGCATTCACACTATTGAACACCACCTAAAAAGTACTTTTCCAAATTTTATGCCAATGACTAACGCCAATTGCAGAATTCATGATGGGATACGTCCCACCACGGAAAATGTCGGAAATGTTACGTATAATAATCGATTTCAAAGCCACATGCAAGCAACACAATAAATCTAGAATAGCGATTTTTATTGTGGTGAAGGTATATTTTACAAGGAAAAGCCACTTGTGATAAGACGAGTTTGTACAATCCCATTTAATACCACCACTTAATTGTACCTTGACAGATACGTATTTCGACCTCAACAGTAAGGTCGTCTTCAGTGTCTCGACTGAAGTCGACTCGTCTTATGACAAGTGAAGACATTCCACTAAAAAGCTCAAAATAATTTTCTTAAGGAAAAGCCGTTTGCCAAAAATCCATCGAACGAAAGTCATGTGGCCGAATATGTCCTTCGGCCGATACTCATCTGGCCGAGAGTCATTTTGGCCGAAACCGTTATTTGAACGAAATGACAAGTCTAAAATGAAAAATAATAAATTTGAGATAAGTAATGAGAAGTGAGAAATGAGGATCGAGTCCAGTGGAGAAGGATACTCCATTCGGCGTAGGTTCATCGAAGAGCTGTAGCCCATCAAGTATCAAGTATCAATGAGAAGTGAGACGTCTCACTTACTTCTCGTTTCTCATTGTAAAAAGTCAGAAGTGAGAAGCGAGTAATAAGAAGTGAGAAATGAGAAGCGAGAAGTGGGACGTTTCAATTCTCACTTGTCATTCTTTATTTCTCTTTTCATGAAATTGAGAAATGCGAATAAGAAGTGAACAAAATCGCCTCTCTCTCTCTCTCTTATACATGTCTGTTATTGCTTCACACTTGTCTTCTAACTTTTCACTATAAGAAGTGAAAAATGAGAAGTGAGAAGTAACTAATAAGAGGTGAAATGTAAAACGACGTCTCACTATTAGTGCTTATGTCTCACTTGCTTCTTCTTCTTCTTATTGGCATTAAATCCCCACACTGGGACAGAGCCGCCTCGCAGCTTAGTGTTCATTTTAGCACTTCCACAGTTATTACTTGCGAGGTTTCTAAGCCAAGTTACCATTTTTGCATTCGTATATCATGAGGCTAACACGATGATACTTTTATGTCCAGGGATGTCGAGACAATTTCCAATCCGAAAATCGCCTAGACCGGCACCGGGAATCGAACCCAGCCACCCTCCGCATGGTCTTGCTTTGTAGTCGCGTGTCTTACCGCACGGCTAAGGAGGGTCTCACTTGCTACTTCTCACTTTTTATTTTCATTTTTCACTGATAAGTGAGAAGTAGCAAGTCAGAAATGAGAAGTCTGTAGTGAGAGTCTCTTATATAAATTCTTACTTCGCAATTCTGACTTCTTATTTGTTAGTTCTCACTTCAAACATTCCATTTCCCGTTTCACGCAATGAGAAGTGTGCATGAGAACTGACAAGTGTGAAGCAAGTAGTGAAAAATATGATGTAGATGTGAGAAAAGAGTCATCTCATTTTTTACTTTTCGCTTCGCGCATATAATTTGTTTTTAGTGAAAATGATGAGTGATAAATAGCAAAAAATTAACTGTTTAATGAAAATTAAGAAATGTGTGCAAAATTAGAAGTTAAAAGTAAAAATTCTTGAAATAATTAATATTGAGCGTCTTATTTAGGGGAAAATGTTACAAGGTTAAAATACTTCAAACTTCCATTTACTTCCGCTATATTCACTTATGTATCATCAGATTCGTATTTCGTTTTCTACTTGAAAAAGAAGTTGAAGAAGTTTTCAAGTAGAAAACGAAATACGTATCTGATGATACATAAGTGAATATAGCGGAAGTAAATGGAAGTTTGAAGTATTTTAACCTTAAAAATTTTTGTTTTTAAAAATGACGATTTTAACCAATAGGGCCCTTTCTGCCAAACGACCATTTTACCCAAACTGTATTTTCAGTCAAACTCCTATTGGCCTAATAATCGTTTCGATCAAATGCTTATCTCCGCCAAAATGTTTTTGGTCGAACGACTTTTGGCCACAAGCCCCTTTACCATGGTGGCTTACGTATGTGCGAATCCAAATTATCGAAAAGTACAGCGAAGTATTGATTGAAGTGAAAGAATAAAGCGTGAAAAATCCGAGATGAGACGTCTCACTTCTCACTCTACATTCTCACATCGTTGTTGTCACTTTCCTCTTCTCTCTTCTTGCTTCGCAACTCTCATTTTTTATTTCGCATTAACCCGTGTAGGCCCAAGTGAAGAAAGTCAAATTAAAAATGCAATTGCTCATCAAATATTTTTTCAGCATTGGACTCGTACAGGTTTTTAGTTTCCGGGAACATGTTGTTAGAATTGGAAATGTCTCTGTGGCCGGAGTTATCCCGGGAGATCACTGGGTCAAATGCGGCCTAATGCGCTCAAATGCTTTCAAATTAGCCATTTTTGCCAAACTGCAGTGTGAAGGGGGAGGGAAGAATATCAGTGTGGAAGCTGATATATCTCCACTGGCTAAGAAAAAATTCTTCATGCTTGCCGTATCCTAACAGAACTATCAATTCTATACTTTCGCCTCTAATTCTATCATGAACATGTACGTCTAAGTTTGGAAGATGATATTAGCATTCCCATATCATTGTAAATCGTTTAACTTCACGTAGAAGTAATACACTCAAATCATTAATTAATGTCATTTTTTGTTTTTATTTCAACTCATCTGGACACTTTGTAGCTGGTTCCGGAAAACCCTGGGGGACCCGGGATAGTGGCCATGAATGAAACAAGCTAAACAATGATAAATGAAAGGTGAGAGATGAGAAGCGAAAAGTGAAAGTTGGTAGTCTAACTCCTGATTTCTTAATTATCGGTAATCACTTCACACTTTTCACAATCACATTTGCTCGGCTAAACGACGTATTCGACCATATGATCTAGGGTGGTCTGACCGGTAGTACCGAAACCGGTAATACCGGTATTACCGGCCAATTGTAGGTACCGAAAATACCGTTATTAGAGACGGAAAATACCGGTATTTTCGGTATTGAAAATTTTGCTGTCAGTATAAAAAAATCTGACTTTTTCAACATGAACATTGTTGATATCGTCCAGAATTTTCCCGCAATGTATGAAATTTTGAAAACGGTACGAGAAGTAGTAGTTCTTTTCCGTAAATCACCCATGAAAAACGATTTTCTGCAAAAATATGTCCGTCCTGAATTCGGAAAAGAATTTGAATTAGTGGCCAATGCCAAGGCACGCTGAAATAATTCAAGCCCTCGAACATGTTCAAGCTGTTGTGGAACTACTGCTCTGTGAGTTCTGCACTCTATATGAAGCCGACATGGCGTTCCAATTTACGTTGCAACTATTATCAAATCAAGCCACAGATATTTCCGCCACTATTTCGATGTTTTTAAGGAATGAATTCAAGAGAGACGATCCAAATACGATGATCTTTTTACTTTTTTGAATAATTCTGCCGTGAAGCAATTAATCAGAAACGATTTTGGCATTTTCTTCAAAGTATCCAGAGCTACTTTGATTAAGCAGGCGTATGGGATCTTGAAGCGTCTAATCATTCCTGATGCGATCGTTGAAACTGAGACAACGACCATACATGACGATCGGTACGAAGAAGATGCCTCTATGAATATTTTTCTGGTTTTTCGGTTAAAGAACAACTTGTGAAGAGACTGCAGCAAAGCAAAACACTTGCGTTGCTGGTGGCCAATACGTTGACGCCGGGATCCTTGCATACAATCCGTAAGGAATTCTCCTACTATGAAACGGGCAAGTATTTGACACTGATTTTTGACGGTCTTGGAACCATTCGTCCTACTTCGGTTGAACCAGAGAGGGCATTCTCAGTAGTTGGCAACATTGCTAACAAAATCCAATGTGGATTGGGAGACGAGTCGCTCAGTATATATTGTTTTTCATCCAGAAGTCCAAATCAAAAGTTTTTCTTTTACTACCTGAAATTTTCACAAAAACCGGTATTTTACCGGTATTACCGGCTCCATCAAATACCGAAAACTGGTATTTGAAAACAAAAATGGCCAATACCAACCACCCTAATATGATCCTTTCATTTGCGGTCATATGTCCCGGTCGAGGAAATGACATTTTCGGTTTCTTTTGACCGATTAGAACTCGTTTAGATGACGTTCGGTCCAACGTGTTACTCAGCCAAATGTTCTTCGAATTAATGTCTTTCGGCCAAACGACCCTTCCTCGAATGCAAACATTTAAGAACACTTAGTACCGAGTTTAATATGAGTGAGGATGGCTTACTAACTCAGACACTCACATATTGCACCAAGTTCACTAAATATATTGAATATATAGACTTACCTGCAATATGCTATGGACATTTTCATTTTAACATGATGATACTAATAGTTCTCAAATCACAATGTTTAATCTATGCTGTTTTCTACTACTCTCCACCAACGGTTGTTTACGTTTTGATGCGGAATACTAATTGTTTATCATTATTCCTCTTTTTGCATTACTGATCATATCTCTCTCGCATAGAATTATAAGGGCGTAACTGGATTGATCGATTTCTTTTAATCAATTTTATATTTTATATTGTTTCTGCCAGATGCAATCATCTTTTATCACATCGAACCATCGACAAACTACCGCAATTTCATGCATTGTTTAAAAGAAAACATCGACGAAAAGAAATCGATCAATACAGTAACGCCTTAATGGTTCTAAGCGAAAGATCTTACTATTTATTAACTAACATCCGAAAACTAATAACGAACGCGTTCTAGTGGGAATAATGTGAGAAATATTTAAATCTAGGCAGATTTGTGCCAAAAACTATCAACCGAACGCGAAATTTCATTTTAGGATTTTTTCCAATCACATGTCAAATGATTGCAGTGTGATGTACCTTGTAGGTAGCGTTCAGCAATGTGATTGCGTGGTAGTTGCTACAAAACAGCTTTTCGCCCTTTTTGTAGATGGGACACACGACACCTTCCACTCACTCCTGCGGCAGAACCTCAAACTCCCAAAACTTGGTAATTACCCAGTGCAGCGCTTTAGCCAGTGCTCAGCTGTCCTGGTAGTTGGTCAACTCCAGGGGCTTTGTTGTTTTTCAGCCGGCCGATCTCCTCCCACTGGCGGAGACAGAGGTGGGGCACCACACGATGCAATCACACCATTGTTCTCATAGGCTATTGTTTTTGCGCCAAGTGGTACCCCACCAAATAACAATAGCTGGCGACGCCAGTGTCTCCTCCTGAATTTCCTGGAGATTGAGAGCCGGAAGTCGCATGTCCTGCGCGCGTGCTCCTAGCTTCATTTCCATACCGCCACCGTTGTCTGCCACATCGCCATTCAGCTGTTCTTCGTAGTGCTGTCGCCACTTTTGGACCATCTCACGCTCGTTTGTAAGAAGGTTCCCGTTTATGTTCTTCTTACACACATCGGGCTGTTGCACGTGGCCCTTACGTGACGAGTTTAACTTCTCATAGAACTTTCGTGCGTTATTAGCGCGGTACAGTTGCTCCGTCTCCCCACGGTCTCGATCTTCATGACGGCGCTTTTTCCTCCGAAAAATCGAGTTTTGTCTGTTCCGCGCCCGTTCGTATCGTGCCTCGTTCGCCCTCGTGCGGTGTTGCATCAATCTCGCCCATGCTGCATTCTTCTCCTCAACTAACTGCTCACATGCGCCGTAATACCAGTCGTTTCTCTGATCCGAGGGCATCGTGCCTAGTGCAGTGGTTGGTGCTACCAAAGGCGGATCGAATATCTCTCCAGTCATCTACAAGAGACGCTGCGTCAGCTGTTCTTTCGTTGGGAGTGCCACTTCCAGCTGTTTAGCCGCGGCGGACGACTCCGACGCGTGTTATACACCGTCGAGAGTTTTGAGCGCAGACATACTGCAACGAGGTAGTGGTCGGATTCAATATTCGCACTGCGGTAAGTGCGTACGTTCGTAATGTTGGAGAAGAATAAACCATCGATTAGAAAGTAGTCGATTTGGTATTTCGTTTTTAGATTAGGTGACCTCCATGCCGCCTTGTGGATATTTTTGCGGGGAAAGAAGGTGCTTCGGACTACCATTCCGCGAGAGCTGCGAAGTTTATGCATCGTCGGCCGTTGTCATTCGATACGGTGTGCAGACTATCCGGTCCGATGACCGGTCTATACATTTCCTCCCTTCCTGTCTGAGCGTTCATGTCACCGATGACGATTTTGACGTCCCGAAGTGGGCATACGATGCTGCTCCAGCTATGCGTAGAACGCTTCTTTTTCGTCGTCGGGCCTCCCTTCATGTGAGCAATGCACGTTGATGATGCTATAGTTGAAGAAACGGCCTTTTATCCTCAGCTTGCACATCCTTGCGTTGATTGGCTGCCACCCAATTACGCGTTGGCGGATCTTGTCCAGCACTATGAAGTCAGCTCGTTGGTGGTGCCACAGCTTTGGTAGAAGGTATCCGGTCGATGCCCGCGAATGTGAGCAGTTAGTGGAAGAGAAGAATGCAGCATGGGCGAGATTGCTGCAACACCGTGCGAGGGCGAACGAGGTAAGATACAAACGGACGCGGAACAGACAAAACTCGATTTTTCGGAGGAAACCTACCAAAACATTCATAAGAACTAGGCATATACGAAAATGCTAGATTCTTATACACATATTGTATGATACCTTACAATTTTGCAAGCCTTTCTTACAATATTTGTTTGTGAGATTACATTTTTTTTGTATAAGAGTCTAGCATTCCCGCATATGCCCAATTATTATACAGGTTTTGGTAGGTTCTCATACAGAATTGTTAGAAAATCTAACAGTCGCTGGTTGCCATTTGGATTATTAGAACTTAGAAACTATACATTTCGATTCTGGCTATGAAAGCTGCGCTGGAATAGTGGTGAGACTACAGTAACTGAAATAGCAGTGTCATCGAGTGTCAGAGTTGGCATCATCTGCCCCTGGAACTGGCATATAAATAAGCATTTAAACAGTTTCGTTTACTGCAACTGAAATAAATAACATATTCTCAATGAGTGAAATAAAAACCAAAACGGTGCAACTTGTATGTGCATTACGGTCTTAAGAGAAGTTGTATTCCTTTATATTTTATACTGAGTAAAATAGTGATGAAGATACATAAGAAGACATGTACATAACCAGGACTTAATTTCATATTTTTCTTATTTTTAAATCCTCAAATCCGCAATTGAAAATGTCCACGAGGCTTTCGCACACGTAAACAAACGTAGATCCCTCCCTTCATAAGGCCAAAAGTGATGTAGGTTGGATGAGAAAAGTGGATAATAGAAGCAAAGGTATGGTGAAGCTTAAATTTTCCTCATTGGGATAAACCATCCCCAAGGAACATTTTAAGTTTTATAACGCTCTTAAAGACCATAATTTACTATTCAAGAGTGTTATAAAATCAGCATAAAACCAAAATGTTACTAGGGATCCTTCAAGTTCGAAATACGAAAAACAAACATTCGTAAAACTGACCTACAATGCACCACCAAGTACCACGCGCCTCCATACTCTGCCCAAACCAAAAAGATAAACGTAGAAGATTTGTGTGTCGTCAGCTATATCATAACCAGCAACAAACGTTTTGCTTCTAAGATGTTTTTATGGCAAAAAGTTGTAGGTACCATTATTTATTGCTTAAACGTGCTATCGAGAATTGTTAATGACGGGTCATTAACACCGTAGGTCATATTCAAGGCCAATAAGCAAAGATCTTTGTAAGACTTCCCTGGATGGCTTCTATAAGGCTAGTACTATTAGCAATGGATCGCTAGCATTCATCAATATTCTGTACTCACTAACTTTTATTGTTATACATTTTTAATGAGGCATCTGTTAGTTATACTTGTTAACTATGAGCCTAACATTCTCATAAAAAATATAAGGATAAAGCGTTTTCTGGAGATTTTTTTTTAACTTTTCAGGTTCCTTTTAATTTACGAATATTCACTTATCAATTCCATTTAAAACGTTACCAAATTAAATTTAAGTATAATGTCGGAGACAG
The DNA here is from genome assembly GCF_024139115.2 of Armigeres subalbatus. Classification (NCBI taxonomy): domain Eukaryota; kingdom Metazoa; phylum Arthropoda; class Insecta; order Diptera; family Culicidae; genus Armigeres; species Armigeres subalbatus. The sequence goes on along the minus strand of NC_085140.1, from coordinate 410,712,459 downwards.
CCTTTTCTATTCTACTCGATCCTAATCGTTGGACCCCTTGTAACTCCGCAGTGCAATGTCTGCACGCACTCGCCTTCCATTCAGCTTGCAAATTGTAGCCCAGTGCCTTTTGCCTAGGCGGGCTTACTTACCTACTATGTACTTACCGCTGCGGCATCCGCAAGACCAAATAGGAAAGAGCAAGTCAACTTGTGCTGGCTGGACGAACACGTGCGAGGGTGGCGTTCCGCCCATCCGATCGTTCGAGTGGCGCTTCGTTTCGTCGTATTAGTTGCTGTTTGGACCGTCAAATTAAATGGAAAATTATGTGCAAAAGAGGAGTCAGATGTAGAAAACCCGACGCGCGCCGATCGGACGCATAAATGGAAGCCGTTTGTTGAGGTCCGGATAGTTTGGCACACAAGTCATGAGGGAAGATAACTCAAGCTGGCTGTCTGTGGCTTGAGGAGAGCCTCAATTGGGTTGATTCCAGCGGAAAAACATCTCCGCACGCACCCTACCGAACCTATCGATCATAATTCATAACTATATGTGTGCTGCAGCAGTAGCGTTGGGGAAAACGGTGTGGGATCGGAGGGTTTTGAGGCGGATGGAACCAAGATGAGCAAAAGACCGTGCGGGGTCATCGTGGGGCGGAGATCATGATGGCATTCAAGAACAAGTGGACCTAAACGCCTAACACGGGTGAAGCGGAGGAGGAAACGCAGATTAAGGTTCATTTTGGTTTGGAGATGGAATAAATGGCACGCGGCCGGTCAATTGTTGAACGGTTGTTTCGTCGTGTGGATGTGCTTTGGTTTTGTTTTGGTTTTGGGGTCAAGCTCATCAACCCTGCTATTATTGCTGTACTTTAGTGGATAGGTCGAGGGCATCAGAAAACTATATTGAGTTTGATCGTATCGACGGCATAACGGCTTCCTTAGGAACATTTTCTATTTCCCAATAAAAATTATAACATATCTTGATAATGAAAATATGACAAAACGGTATACGTTTCTGAATCCGGTTATGTTCAATGTTTAAATGATTCATATATATATCATGAGGCAAACAAGACAAGATGATACTTTTATGCCCAGGAAAGTCGAGAAAATTTTCAACCCGAAATATTCCTTAACCGGCCAGGAAATCGCAACCAGCCACCTTCAGCGTGGTCTTGCTTTGTAGCCGCGCATCTTATCGCAATGGTGAGGAAGGTTCCAGACTTTATTTTATTGAAAAGGCAAAATACGTTCTCGTAGAGTTACAATCAAGTGGTAGGTACTAACTCGTCCTATCACAAGTGAAGACATTCTGAAAGCTCTAAATAATTTTGATTATTAATTTGGTTAAGAGATCTTTTTTAACGGTTTCGTTATACGACATCCAAATTATAGTTTCACAATCCAAAAAGCATAAAAAAATCTCTATAATACTTTCACATATCATTTGAATTATCAATTGCTACTCATTTGTGTCATCATCTCAAATATTATCTACCATATTCAAGGCAGCAAAAATTGTGTATAATAGCTATTACTGCTTCTACCAAATTGCTCGTAAACATTTTCCACAATGTATTAAACAGCCTCTGCAGTTGACGTTTTTATTTACAATCATTACGTTGCCCCGACCAGCTGAACGGAGAAGAAAGTCCACGTTCGTTCAAATGTCGCGATCGGATGCCTGAGCAAACATTCCATCCCCAAGCCGGCCAAGTCTGGGCGACATAAATTGTTCACGCGTGTAGAGGAGATGTTTCGCGCTAGTTACAAATGGCTAATGGAAAGCGGTAAAAGCATAATCGATTTAGAAATACGAACCTAAATGGTACAACACAACGCAACGAAGCAACGGAGCGGAGGTAAAGTGCTCAAGTGCTCCAGTCAGTCAGTGGCATGCTCTTATAAGGTAAACAAATCAATCCCATAAATGACCCGATTGAAAGGTCCCGCCATGGGCAGGGAATTCCACACTAGCACCTATTTATCTCAACAATTGGTTGAGCAAATATTTGCACTTGAGTTTCCGACCAAGTGGTCCAAAGCCGGGGCTGATGCGTTGATTGCAACGATGTACAAGGAGTAATAACGATAATGCAGCAATAATTACAATTATTATTGCCGTTCTTCTGTAGTGTAGTGCTCATGCGAAGGACTGGGCATGCGGATGCGAAAGTGGAAGAAACATAAACATTTAATTCAATTAACATGATAATTATAATCGTCTAATTATGGTATTTGCGTTACGTGATGAGGCTCAATAATGAGCTGGCAAAATTACCACTTAACGTCTAATTTGCACGTCCACTCACTTCTAGACGTCTGCCGGGCTGTGTCTCTCTAAACGTCGTGTCTCACTAGTTGAAGAGGTGGCGCTCTCAGCCACACATCAGGTGCGAAAAAAATACACCTTGCCCGGCGAGCCTAGGCCAACCTTTTGAGTAGATATGCATTTGTTTACCTCACCGACACCGACATAGTGGCAAAGTGGCTGGTTCGCACTTGTCTAGATGATATTTGCTTTGGAATCTCCACTATTATTACATCATCATCAGCAGCAACAACAACCACTAAATAGCAGCAGCAATAGTGGATGAAGATGAGCACGATAATTGCTCGTCTAGGTCTAGGCTAGTGAGTTCAGTATGAACTAAAAGAGCGGGGAAGCGTGAGCTCCCCCCATCCGCATTTTTTGCTACCAATCCGCGACAACAAGTGCAGCCAACCAACCGCCATAGCCGCCGTCTGTCTATGGATCGTTCATGTAGGTAGAGAGATATACCTACGGAACGAACTCACTGTGCTACGCGTTGGGGCCGCGTGTTTGAAATTCACATCATTTGCGATTCCTCCACCCCCTTACTTACGTAAAGCGATCGATCATAAAACCGGCCGACGACGACCGACGCGATGGTTGGGTTGCTGCATGGTGGCATTAGTCAGTCAGTTAGTTAGCCATAAACATTACTCGTAGTTGTTAGGCGGTGATTGGTCTCTTTGCAGAAGCCACTGAAACGAATTGTGGATGAGTGATGCTTAATTAATGCAACTGTTTTATATTATCTCGTTTTCTCATTCGCGATTTTTAATGCGCATGCGCAAATGGGCGGGAAGGATACACGAGAGAGAAGTGGTGTGATAGCGGCAATACTCCATCTTTGGAAACAATGGACTGCAATGCAATCAAGTAGGAGTAGGCGGTGAGCCTCGTATTGATTGAATCTTTGAAACTTGGTATTTCGTTATTTTAAATAGGGTATCAGGTTAACTATGGATACTGGGTTCGCCTTAGAATTGGACGAGCTCGTGGTTCATCTTTTCCCGCCACACACCGTTCTCTCGAACACTCAGTTGGGCAACAAAATAACTTTTCGCAGTGGTTAATATGATATAAAATTGCTTCCATCTTCAAAAATGTAACGTTTTTCGAAAATATGTTTCACTGGTCAAAAGGCCCCAGTGTAGGCAGGACGATATGCCCTTACCAACTGGACACAAGCGCGGCGAGCTTGCAGCAGTTGCTTCAAAATTATATGGAAACTATTGAAATGTAATTCAAACCCAATTAAATGGACTTATTTTGGTTTTTTAATGTCAAGCACATAAGGATCTGTTACCTTTTTAATATGGGATTGATAAAATACTAATGAAGGGCTATGAAACGTCTTTGGCTAAGGTGCCCAGGCACTTTTTGAAATCCATTTTTTCACTACTTTTCAAAAAAGCTTTATTATTAATTGTTCTCAGTTTTTTTTTTTTTTTTACTAATTTTATTTGCTAATTATCTAATACATGCATTCATCTCTTAGACTAGGTGTTCCGTGTTTTCTCAACACTATCATCCTTATTTGCTATGTTATATTTTTAGTTATTATTAATACATTTCAATTGCCTCTGGCAGTTAGAATTTTTCCTCTGGTTGAATTGAACCATGTAGGAATTACAATGTTTTCAACTTAAACTAATCTTAACCTATTTTATACTAAGGGTACAAGGAGTTAATCGTTGCAATAGAAGATTGCAACGATTTTTGTCTAAAATTGGAAATTATTTTGTTGGACATTTGTTGCATTGTCTCAATATTAGTAATTCTATGAAGTTCATTGGTACTATACCACGGAGGCAACTTCAGAATCATTTTCAGAATTTAATTTTTGAATCCTCTGAAGTGCCTTCTTTCTGGTATTGCAGCAACTAGTCCATATTGGCACAGCATACAACATGGCAGATCTAAAAATTTGTTTGTAAATCAAAAGTTTGTTCTTAAGACAAAGTTTTGATTTTCTGTTTATAAGTGGATATAGACACTTAATATATTTGTTACATTTGGCTTGAAGGCCTTCAATGTAATTTTTAAAAGTTAATTTTTGATTTAGCAGAAGCCTCAAATATTTAGCTTCGCAAGATCAATTAATTGGAACCCCATTCATAGTGACAATATGTCTGCTAGAAGGTTTCAAATAAGAAGCTCTCGGCTTATGTGGGAAAATTATAAGCTGAGTTTTGGAAGCATTCGGGGAAATTTTCCATTTTTGCAAGTAAGTGGAGAAAATATCCAAACTTTTTTGCAATCTACTACAAATGACACGAAGGCTACGCCCTTTGGCTGAGAGACCTGTGTCATCTGCAAACAAAGATTTTTGACACCCTGGTGGTAAATCAGGTAAGTCAGAAGTAAAAATGTTATACAAAATGGGCCCCAGTAATTAATTGTACAACATATTTTTTACCTTTTCTATTAAACTCAAGAGTTGTCCGTTGATCACTATTGGCCTTTTGCGTATACTAAGTATACGTTAAGGTTATAGGATCACTCCAAAAACTACCTTTTGATAGAAGGCTCGGAGACCCATATATCAATGATATATCAATCGACTCAGTTAGACGAATTGAAGTGATGTCTGTATGTATGTATGTATTTTTTTTTCTTCCTAAACAATGGAGGGGGAATCTGCTCAGCAGACATCCTGGATTGACCAGGAAGTGCGGGGTTAGGGATCACCGAGGGAGGCAGGACTACATCCCTGACCCGCTAAACCGTTTCCATTGCCGCCAAGCCCATAGTCCCTTCGGTACAACCAGAAAGTAATGCTTCAAAGGGGGGCCAGTGCACAACGCACCCTCGAGGTTAGCTGCGTGTCCTTGCAGCACCAAACATCGTAACTCGCTTTTTTAGAAGAACACCATGGTATCGTGCCAGCGCGTTGCCGGCTTTCCAGGTGGCCTTACCACGCCCTATGTCCTCGGAAGGTGGGAAGGGTCGACTTCGCGCCTGCTTCCCTCTGCACGACTGGTATCAAGAATGATGATGCCGCGTGCATCCCAAATTGACCTTTCTGCGATAGGGCCTATTCGCCGGCACACAGAGGGACTTGCCGACGCGAGGCCTACGCCTGCCCCAGCCTTGACGAGGACCCCTTTCCGTCCTCGGGCTCGGAACCCGCCCGGTTGACCGACGCCGCGAAAGCGACGATACCATGTTGTTCTTCGCGCGGCCACTTGTTCGATAAAAGGATCGAGTTCGACCACAGAGCATGACCACCGGTATGACCCATGAAGCCGACTCCGATCCCTTGGACCACCTCTTATTTGCGCCTGAACTAGCCATCCTTGAGTCCACGCGCCACCTTCTGTGTAGCTCCGAGACGATTTGGGCGATAGCCGATAAAACGGCGTTCCAGCCAACTTCATCTTTACACATCCTTCGAACTAGGTTGTCCGGGGTAGTGTCCAGACCACATGTGGCAAGCATGTGGTCACGCATTGCGCGAAAACGTGAGAACACGAACAACACGTGTTTCGCCGTTTCCTCTAAACCTGCGCACACCAAACACTCGGGCGAGGCCGAGCAAGCCAGCTGGTTTACCTGCACTTTGATTTTCCAGCACGCCTTAACGCCGGGCACATCGAACCCCCCATGGGGTGCTTGCTGTTCACAGCTTTGCTGGAAGATGTATGTATGTATGCGTGTATGAATGTGTGTATGTGTATGTGTGTATCGTGAATCGCTTTTTTAGAAGAACACCATGGTATCGTGCCAGCGCATTGCCGGTTTTCCAGGTGGCCTTACCACGCCCTATGTCCTCGGAAGGTGGGAAGGGCCGACTTCGCGCCTGCTTCCCTCTGCACTACTGGTATCAAGAGTGTTTCCCGCGTGCCCTCCGAATTGACCTCTCTGCGATAGGGCCTATTCCATCTACCCTTAGTGGAACTGTCCCACGCACGCTGCCATTTGACCATTGAGGCCAACCTGACAGTCCTATGGATGCCTCTTGTGCCGCGCATTTCGAAGCACTCTATGTCTTCACCGATAACGATGTCAATAGGCATCATACCGGTGATGACGCAAAGTGCATCGTGCGACACGGTACGGTACGCGCTCGCAACTCTTAGGCACATGAGCCTATACGTACTTTCTAACTTCGTTATGTAGCAGTTAATACGCAGGGCCGTGCCCCAAGCTGGCCCCCCATACCTCAGTATGGACAGAGCGACACTAGCCAGAAGCTTGCGCTTGCTGGCATAAACCGCAGAGCTATTGGACATCATCCGGGACAATGCCACTGTAGCTGTGGAGGCACGCTTGCAGGCGTAATTGACGTGACTACCAAAGGTGAGTTTATCAGAGATGACCGCGCAGTTGCCTGCCCTTATCACCGCTTGGTGCTCCGACTTTCGGTTGTTAACAACAACCACCCCAGTCTTGTGGTGAGCCAGTTCTAACTTCCTGGAACTCATCCACTCCTCCACAATTGCGATCGAGTGGGCTGCAGTTAACTTCACATATTCGATCGATTCGCCGTAGACCTCCAGCGTAATAGCGGTTACCACGCCCACGGAGCTTCAACATCAAGACACCTTCGTACACGACCGGAACCAGTATGGAACCTTGCGGAACCCCTGTGGTTATGTCAACGTACTTCCGCCCTTCCTCCGTGTCTTATACCAGTACTCGATTCTGGAAATAGCTTCCGAGAATCTTGTACAGGTACTCGGGAATTCCAAGACGCAGGAGCGCATCTGCAATAGCTGCCCAACTGGCACTATTGAAAGCATTCCTCACATCGAGAGTCACATCTGCCACTTCGACACAGGCCCTCGAAGCAGGCTTTTTTGCTTGATCTATTCTCAATTTTCAGAGCGGCTCTATCAGCCACGAACGCCACCCGTCGTTCCACACGCTCATCTTCTGTGCGTGCTTGCTGCATCCGCCTCTGTGCCCGTAGGCAGGCACGGCGCAGGATCGCAATTGCTTGAGTCCACCAGTAAGCCGGTGGCCTCCCATTCCTATGGTGGACTTTCCCAGGCATGGGGGCATCGCATGCACGCGAGAGTACTGTCACAAGCTGCTCGCCGCTCAGACCGAGAGCGAACTGTAGCCAGGTGGTCGCTGTGAGTGTAGCCATCATCTACCCTCCAGTTCGAACTACTCGTTTGGCCAGGGCTCCAGATCGTAACGTCGATAATCGACTCGGTCCCGTTCCAGCTGTAAGTAATCTTGGTACCGACATTGGCCAAGTCCACATTCAACATGGCCAGTGACTCCAGCAGGATCAGCCACCGTTGATTCGTGGAACGGCTTCCCCATACCACGGCCCAAGCGTTGAAGTTCCCCGTTATCACCACCGGCCTACGCCCCATCAAGTTAACCGTCAAACAATCCAGCATACAACCGACCATCGAAGAGGCGCATAGCAGCTGCAGAAGGAGGCCCCGTTGACTTTGGCAATGACGAAGCACCAACTCTTGGACTGTATATTTCCCCGTTGTCCATATCGCCGCCATTTTAGACCCATCGGTGATCCAATTGCCGTTCCTGGCGGGTACCCGGTAAGGATCCGCTATGATGACGATATCCGTCCCCCATTCAGAAACTGTCTGACACAGCAGTTGCTGGGCTGCATCACAGTGGTTCAGGTTTAGCTGCGTTACCTGCACTGTGATTTTGCAGCACGCTTAAACGCCGGGCACTTCGAACCTTTCATGGGGTGCTTGCTGTTCGCAGCTTTGCTGGAACAAATCAAACAGTTGGGAGGGTTCGTGCAACATAGTGCCTTATGTCCCTCCAATCTGCAGGGTCGGCAGATCTTGCTTCTGTCAGAGCCTTTGCAGTCCCATTGCTTGTGCCCCGGTTCCAGACACTTGAAGCAAACTTCGGGTTGCTCGTATAAGCCCACAGGGCACACCGACCATTCCGCCTTGACGCTCCCTAACTTGACTACCTTGGAGGCGTCCGCTGCAGATAGCCGAACCAATGCTATCTGCGCCCCTGCCGGACCTTTCCGGCTGCTTTGGGCGTCTCCACTTCACACTGTCGCCACAGTGCCATGATGAGCTCTTCGACTTCGGTGATTTCGTCTAGGTCTTTAACCCTTAGATTCACCTCCGTCGTGAGTGCCCTCACCTTGACCGTCTCGCCTAGGACGTCCTTTCCAGGTCCTTCCTCCCCCGGGTTTGGAGGTACCTGGCCGGGGTTCAGCTTCCCAGCCCCACTACCCTTGCTTGGGGTAGTAACCCTCCGCGTTCTGGAGCGGCCCCGGGGAGTTCATCCCCTGGAGACTTTCTTCCCGTTTTTGTGTCTGGGTAGACTTTGGCACCACCGTCGTCGCTAGCACGCCCTCGGTCGATTCGACCTTGCCCGAGTCCGCGAATCCTTGGGTCTCAGTCTGGGTAGACCTCGACTCCACGGATTCCACGGGTTTGCACTTGGCCGTCCCGACCGCCCTCTCCAGCTTGTCGTCCAACATCGACCACCGAAGTTTCAGCAAGCTCCCCTTATGGTCCTTACTGATATTATGCTTCGATGACGCAAAGTCGATGATGGCGTCCAGCTGTTTCGTCGCCACCTCGAAGGCCGAAGGTGTTTGCGGTTCATCGCTCTCACAAGCCATGGGCTGTCGAGTGACCCACGCTGGCGCTGCGCACCGAGCTGCCAACTATTGCCTCTGTCCTCCTAGGCGGAGACCTGAACAGCCTACCTTTTGCGAAGGGGTTGTCACCTACACTACTACCACTAATTGAAGAATTGACTTGGTTTTCCATTTTGGTCCCACAAGCTGCTCGGCAAAAGAGGTCCACCACGCCAGAGCCCAGCATGACGCGGTAAGGGACAATTACTGTGGAGGGTGCCCAGCTACCCCACAGACTCCGCTAAAGGCCTAGCTCATTATTCCACCCCTGGCCATGCATCCCCTTGGCAAGGTTCGCTTAACGCCTTCGAATTAGGGGTTAGGGACGATGGTCCCCTTGGTCACACCCCCTCACCCTTGCTGATGTCAGAAGGAAAACAGTGCCCAGGCTGCACTACCACCTAAGTAGAGAACCCTTAGCTGGCGGTCGATTGTCATCGGAAGACCCGTGCAAGCGTGAGATTGGAACTTGTGAGGACAAGAGCTGTGTAGGTCGCTACTTCCCAGATATCACCATTTCGCAGCCCAGTGTGAGTGTGTGTGCGCACAATTTCTCACTAATTTTTCAGGTACTTATCCTTAATCGATTTGCTCGCATACGACGCAGAATCCTGTCCCATTGTTTGCTATAGAAAATTGGCCATATCGGACTATGGGCTCAGGAGTTATGGCCAAAATACACCGCTAGTAAAACTGGAACCCAACTGGAATGGTTGACTGAATGACACATCCTGGCCATAACGTGACTAAAACTTAGGCGAGTCAAGTACTAGACACTGAAGACGACCTTACTGTTGTGGTCGAAATAGGTATCTGTCAAGGTACAATCAAGTGGTGGAATTAAATTGGATGGTACAAACTCGTCTTATGACAAGTGATTCCACATCGAATCAAACGGATCTAGGATACCGAACTTCTGGAAGGTTGTATCTGCGTAGGCAGGTTAGCGATAGGGAGAGAAGTCCTCGGAGTGAGTGGTCTGTTTTGTTAGTAAAGTCTTCAGTCCTCTGAAGGTTCCAACAAAAACTGCTACTGTCACCTCTGACTGAGAAGATGTAGCCTGGTCTGGTTTTGCTGCGAAGGGGGATTTACGGTGGGGCGAGCGTCTAGGGTACAAATCGCTACGGTTACCTTCGTATTAACAGACGAGTGAGTATTGTCCGTCTATGCTGGGAAGGATGTGAGGGTGACAACAACGAGTGAGGACTGCCTTGGTGGTGAGAGGTCAACTTGGGGCAACTCCTGACGACGTGAGAACGCTGTAGTACCAATTGATATACTGCCCTGAGTCGCATATCTGTCCTATCTTTATTGGGTTTCCTATTCACATGGGACAAATATGTGATTCACGGCAGTATACTAAATGACAATAGTTGCAGTCAAATCTCTACATGTCGATATCTCTCCATATGTTAATGTTTTGCTCGGTCCTTTCATTTCACATACAGTTTTGTTCTCTAAAAACATCTCCCTGAACCATGATTTCGATAACCTTCCTATTTCTAAACACTTAATTCTTTACCGGGATCTCAGCAATATGCTCAAAATTGTCAAAATTGCTGAAAATCAGCAAATAATTTGCCGAAAATCAGCTAACAAATGATATTTTTGCCAGGATATCAGCTGTGCGAGTTTTTGCCGAACTGCATAAATAAAAACGGAGTATGTATATTGTATATCTCTCTATCTTGATGTATCCTGGTTATATTTCGCTCAGAATTCAATTCGCTCTCTCTTTGTCGATATATTCAAATTTCTAGGCTACTTGACCATCTTTGGACTATACCTATCATCAAACACATAAAAAAGATGAAATACAGTTGCTTCTCCACATGGGGAGAAATGGGAGGAAAACTTAAATGAGTACTAGCTCGAAAAAATCTCGATGCTATGAAAAACGACATCGAACTTTTCGTTCAACACCTGACCAGGTCCTTACGATCAATTTAAAACATTTGACGTTGGAATTTGAATAGGTTATTATGAGATAATGGAAAATTCAACATTTTTCAAAAAAAATCTTATCATTTCTCCAAGCTGATATCAAATGAATCCATTAGGAAGACCTCAAGATAATGATGCATGCTGCTTCTGCAGAACTGAAAATTTCAAGTGCTGATATCCGTTGCTCAGGGAAGGGGCAATGAAGGCCCTTAGATATAGGCAGGACCGCATTTGGCCGGGAAGGGGCCCCGTGCCGACAGTCTGTGGGGCCCCAAAATGTACAAAAAAGGTTGGTTTTGGTACATAATATTTGTGGGGGCCCGGGGCCACGCCCCCCCCGGCCCCCCCCTAAATCCCGCCCCGGATATAGGAATCATAACTATAATGATTGGAGTCATGAAAACAGCCAAGAAGAAACCAAATTTCCGTTTTGATATAAAATTTCAATGCATGAAACCATCAGAGATATAAAACAAGTAACAAAAATAGGGAATAACAACCCTAGACCGTTATTCAAAGAAAATTATGCAATTGAGAACACTTCAATTTGCGTAAAGAAACCTAACGGATAGGATAGGAGTCGATCATGGCAGTATCATCTAAAAGCAACTATGCACATGAGTTATGAACAAAGTCTATCCAAAATGGAAAACCCTTCAAATGAATCACGACGATTGAAATGACGTCAATAGGAGTATTGTTTGTTCCAAAATACAGTGCAATTAAAATCATTCACTTGTGCCTTGCTTACTATTAATGCTGCAACGAGCAAAAATGAAGCTATGCTATTGTTTCGTAAATTGTTTCACCTGCCCTACAATTATTTTATTATTCGTTTATATGGTGCTTATTGCTCGTTTGCGTAAGCTGATGCAAATGTTTATTTCTCACGAGTTTATGGATGATGGGAATGGATTCAAATAAAATGGGTTTTTGGAATCAATTACATATGTAAGCTAATACGAAAAAGGCTATTTCAATTAGCTGCTTTTACTGGAACGATGCACAGACGTACTTACCCGCAATTTGACATGACTCCACTCCATACCAGGGTGCAGCGTTATTAATCAGTGTACATCTCCAAGTCGCTACCGAACCACGAAACATTCTGTCTTCACCACGTGACGCTCGGACAGCCGCAGGAATCCTGTTTGGCTTAATGATGACGATTCCACAACACACCACTTGAGCCTGCGCAATAAACGCACACAGACCGGGAGGAATAAAAAAAAGCAACGCAAAAACAACAATGACAGACCATAAATGAATCTCCCCTGGTTGTGCGTAGGAATCGAACGAAAATACACATCCCACAACCCCGTGGGTTGTCGGATGGAGTAATTGCGCGAATGTGTCCGGTGCAACTCAAAAGGTTGGCTACTGGTTTCCACGTATGTCGGGAGACTACAATTTAACTAGACGTAACCCACTGTACTGTTGTCGAGATTCTATTGATTTTTAATAAACCTTTCAGCATATGCGCTATGTCACAAATGTGATCTTGCTTGTTCTGTGTGCATCCAGTAAAGGGTTTCAACTGTGTTGCACAAAATACGATAACGCACATGTTCGAGTTCTAACAAAAGATTGCGCGATAAAATGCTAAATATCAACTTAAACTACTGCAACATTTCAAGAAGACACAACATTCGTTAAATGACCACACGTGTCCTTCCATTAATAATATGTCTATATTAAAAATAAAAGCAAAAGTAGGGCAGTTCTAGATAGTCCTACATTTCATACAGTGAACCATTCTTCTGAACAGCCTTCGAACATGCACTGCAAAAACCGATCGACTTCTCCAGACTCAACAAGCAAGCGACAAAAAGCGACAGGTGACTCAGAAGCAATTTACCTGATTTGCATATTAAATTGAATTAAATTATGTTGTATGGGGAGCAGTTTCGCAGCTCCCGATCGACCGTTCTCGGACGGCACGAAGACGCGATGGTTCTCCTGCCTGATTGCATGTCAGTCTTTCATCGATGGGCTGCGTGGCAGGTTCTTCCGCTGAATGCGAATGGTGGCGCGTAGGCAGGTAGCCACCGCATGCAATCTCCACCTCATTAGCCGTTGACCAACTAGCTGGGAGGAAGGCGGTTGAGCCACAAGGTGGGGTACGGACGGTGTGCAGCGTTCCAATCACTTACGGATCTGGGCGTGCGTTCAAACCGAACTATCGAAGAGTCAATGCGATGTGGAAGCTCACAAATTTGCATAATGTTGTTGAAAATGAAGCATTTGTGGGCTGTTATCACGGTTGTTGATTTTGGTGCTGAACTTGCCCACGGTTGTTTGGCTTGCTTGCACACACTTGCTCGCTAAATTGCTACTGGAACCGGTGTTTGTCGGCTCCTAACATGTGTGTTTTTGTTCGTTTGCACTTGTTTGCTAACCAGCAGACACCTCCTCCTTGTTTGGTTGTACAACAGAGTGGTTTTCTGAGCACCGAGGTGGAGCTCTGTAACGAGATGATAAATGGCTTAAGTGATTGCTTCCGTTTGACGACTGCCATCAGATGGTTTATAGTCCAAGGGATAGGTTCAGTAGAAAGAACATACGCAGCAGGAATTGCGAGAATGTCGCCTTGAATGGAACCTACAAAGAAGTACCTTCGAGCGCACCTGACAAGTGGTTGAGTTAATCACTCCTCTAATTAAGTACCATCCATGGATTGATTGCTATGATATTGACATCGCATTTGATGGGGATTGCCATTGGGGAATACATCAAACAGCTAGATTTTGGCAGTTGATTTTCTACCACATGATCAGGAGTTACTTTATGAACACACATTTTTCAATGTAGATTATTTATGCAGTTTTCATAATTTGATTCCCGAGCAGGAACGACGACCTCAATAACAGAAATTGGTATGATTTAGCCTTGCATAAGAGGTAAAATACCAAAAAATAATGCCAAAAACATATATGCAGAATACTTGAGGCATACCATGCTTAGGTATTTCAATACCAAACTAATAATAATTGGTTATGCATTTGGTATTGAAATTCAATTTAATAACTGAGTTTGTTATGGCTTAAGCATTGTACATATTAGTTTTTTGTATTTTTCCTTTGGTATTTTACCTCTTATCCAGGACTAGTTCATAACAGAGTATGGTATCAATAACAGAATTAGGTATTATTGAGCCAATTTCTCCTTCTCGGGTTACGACGGATATTGTAACTTACGAATGCTGAGCGTTAACGGTCCGTTGCCATCGAACCCGTCCTTTCTACGATCGTCTGCTAAAAGTGGACAAATCAGGTCCCAAGTAGCACCGAAAAGATAACTTTGATTAAGCGTATATGATATAAGTCTAAAACTAGTCGTAAAAGTGTATGACAAAACAAAAGTATGTCACAAAGTTGTCTGGACAGTCAATTTAACATTACTTATTTGTAGCAAACTAGATCTTTTCCAGACTTGCTGTAATTGAGCCACAAGAAGTTTGTTTTAAGTAATATGTTAGTTTTTCATCGGCTACACAAACAAGTTTTGTAACATTTTTACTAAAATGAACTTATATAACGGAGCTGTGACAAAATGTTTTTGTAATGCATTTTGAAAACCATTTTAAAACATAACTGTTTACATCGGATGGCTTGTGCTACTTATTTTGAATAGTTTCCCCTGAAAAAATAAGACAGGAACGAAACATTTCGGTACAAATTTAATTATTAGTTTTGTCGTTACAATGTTAATTATGGGAAGGTGTAACTGAAGAGGAGCGAAGGTTAGTTTTCCGTGTACGACTAATGTCAGATTCAGTAAAGACAAAGAGGCAAACAGGTACCATTGGAGTTATTAACTTTTGAATTTTAACATTTATATCCTCGAATAGTTATTAGTTTTGCATAACGACATTTGTGTAAGCAAATTTGGTATAGTGCAAAATGTTCGCGGCCAATACTTCGTGGATTTGTGTTCGAATCTCCTAATAGCCATAAATGTTTTTTTTTCACTACATACAAGTTTCAGTTTGTTTCTTGAAACATATTTTGAGACTAAATTAAATTTATGTTTCATACGCTCCACCTTCTGCGCTTTTTCAGTCGTACAGAAGTACAAATGAAGGTCTCGAACATTAAGACACAATACTTGGAACGTCATATCGCTCGTCGAACAGACACGCAACGAATTGTCGAATCGAACGGTCGAGGCTTCGAGGCTCCTAGTACCAGCAAAGAAATTTAGGAACTTGCTTCTGCGTTCCGATCCACAATCAGATCCTTGCGGGGTAGTCTGGTGTGGAGACCGGTCCGCCTGCACACGGGCAAACTATCATTTCTTGGCCTGTTGGCTATTAGGTAGTAATAAACTCAGACGATTGCATATTAAAGTGTATTTTTAGATCGCGTATCGGTCGGTCGGCCAGTAAATGCCGCGACGTCGCAAGAAGAATGGTAGTCCGTCTGCCAATATAACGGCCAGCACTCCTGATCTGGACAACGTTAAGAAAAAACTACACCTAGAAGAAACACCGGTCATGACACGAACCCATTCCAGCGATGCTGGCGATAACGCTACTACTTACACAGCAGACAACGTCAGCGACCTCAATGGCTTCGGAGAGATCGAGGGTGAGTTCAACCAGCCACATCTGCCGATCTCAAACAAGATTCCACCATTGATGGTAAGATCTATGGGCTTGGACAAGCTGAAACGAAACCTGAAGATCACCGGAATAAATGCGGTTTTCAAAATCTGCCGTATCGGAATCAAGGTAGTGCTCTCATCCAAGGAGGACTACCAGAAAACCAAAAAGCACCTAGACAATAGCAAAGCCGAATATTTCACCTATGACATTCCGTCGGAGAAACCATTCAAGGCAGTAATCTGAGGACTGCCTATCATGGACATTGAGGATATCAAATCGGATCTTGAACTTCGATACAAGCTGAAGCCATTAGCGATTTTCCCCATGACTCGACACAACAGAGTTATGGAATATCGCGACTGCCTGTACCTGGTACACTTCCGCAAGGGATCCGTATCGCTGGGTGCACTGAAGGCAGCGAGAGTAATCCAGGATGTTATCGTCTCATGGGAAGGCTACCGTGGAACGAACAAAGATGTTACGCAATGCATGCGCTGCCTGAACTTCGGACACGGAACTCGAAACTGTCGTCTACGGACAAGGTGCAACATATGTTCCCAGGGTCACCCCTCCGACTCTTGTCCCATCGAAGGTGCTGCGGATTACAAGTGCGTGAATTGCGGTGGTGCCCATCGCGCTACGGATCGAAGCTGCCAGAAGACGGAGGAGTACAAGCAAATCCGAAAGCAATCGTCCACTTTGAATCAACCTGGAAGAAAAAGAAATCATGGCTCCATCTGGAAGAATTTCCGGCTTTCACTCAAGAAGTCAAAAACATTTCGCGGCCAGTGTAACCGAACGCTTGGAGAGTTCCAGCCGCTGGTAGAGCGGAACATCGTACAAGGGCTCCGAGGTCCACTTCACCTGGGCCTCCTCCTGGCTTCCAACAAACACACATGCCTCGTTGCACACCCAACACATGAGAATTATTCAGCTGAAGAACCCTCGCTTTTGTACACGGCAGCTGACCTCCAACGCATCCTCAACGAGATGTGTGACAAGCTCCAGCAGTGTTCCACTCGACTGGAACAAGTGCGGCAAATAGGTAATCTCGTCCTGACCTATGGATACTAACAACATTAAACTTCTACATTCCATAGTAGTAGTTTGATGTTGTTAGTATCCATAGATCAATAACACGGAAAAGCTCCGAACTACTGGACCTTCTGTTACGTCAAAACATTGACATACTAGCAGTCACCGGAACCCACCTGAAGCCTGGTATTAGCTTCAATCTACCAGGCTACATCGTCATCAGATTAGATCGCACGCACTCTAAGGGGGAGGTGTGCTGATCGCGATAAAGAACACAATGAAGTTTTCCACTCAACCTCATTATCAGACTAAAATCATCGAAGCACTCGGTGTCGAGGTGGCAACTAACTCCGGTGAGTTCCAGTTCATAGCAGCATACTGTTCGAAGCAGTGCCACAACAGCAACGGAACCAGCAGACAGTTCAAGAACGATCTAGCAAAACTAACAAGAACCAGGAAGAAGCTTGCGATCTTTTTTTTTTTTAAATTTTTTTTTTTGTCTTTATTGAGGTGTTTTTTTAACCGCTTGCGATCTAAATGCCCGCCACGAAACACGGGGAAATCATCGACGGAACAAAAACTGTGACTTACTATTGTAAGACGCATGACTCGGATACTACAACCACCAACGCTCCTCTCGACCAAACGTTTGTATTGCCAGCCGGCGTACCATCGACACTGGACATCTTCCTCACGAATGGGGATACCTACATCAACTATGACTATTGGCGAGTTAAGTTCTGTCTGACCATTATCTCGTTGAGTTACAAATACAATCATCTCCGGCTGTGCGGCCAAATGAACGAAGAAAGGACTTTCATCATGTCAACTGGATCGAGTTACGAAGAGTTGACCAACGCCTCAACATCCAAGCTCCTCTGACATCTATTGCGGACATCGACCAAGCATTATCAACCCTCCAAGATGCCATCACATCCTCCGAAAATGAATGCATCAGACCACTACCGCCGACTGTAAGTAACGCTATCCAAGTTGACCCTGTGACTAAAATATTGATTTCCAAACGCAACACTGTTAGGCGAAAGTTCCAAAGATCAGGTATTTATTACTAGAAAATTTAAAAATATGAAAGCCCCGGGTGATGATGGTATTTTCTACATACTTATCAAAAAACTTCCTGAGAGCTCTTTATCCTTTTTGGTTAATTTATTTAACAAATGTTTTCAATTGGCATACTTCCCAGATAAATGGAAAAACGCCAAAGTTGTTCCAATTTTAAAGCCGGACAAAAATCCAGCTGAGGCTTCTAGTTATCGCCCAATCAGTTTGCTTTCTTCAATAAGCAAACTGTTTGAAAAGATTATTTTAAATAGAATGATGGTTCATATTAATGACAATTCTATTTTTTGCTGATGAGCAATTTGGTTTTCGCCATGGGCATTCAACCACTCATCAGTTATTAAGAGTTACGAACTTAATTCGGATCAACAAATCTGAAGGATATTCGACTGGAGTTGCTCTTCTTGATATAGAGAAAGCATTTGACAGTGTTTGGCATGAAGATTTGATTGTAAAATTGATGAATTTTAATTT
The DNA here is from genome assembly GCF_024139115.2 of Armigeres subalbatus. Taxonomy (NCBI): domain Eukaryota; kingdom Metazoa; phylum Arthropoda; class Insecta; order Diptera; family Culicidae; genus Armigeres; species Armigeres subalbatus. The sequence continues at coordinate 410,694,430 of NC_085140.1, read as the reverse complement.
TCCTCTGTACATTATCAAACTGATCTAAATTTATTTATTAGATCGCTCACTGCAGGTAAACTATCAGAATTCTAAATCTGATAGATTACCTGTAAGGGCTGGTGTCCCCAAGGCAGCATACTGGGGCCCATATTGTATAACATTTTACTTCTGACTTACCTGATTTACCACCAGGGTGTCAAAAATCTTTGTTTGCAGATGACACAGGTCTCTCAGCCAAAGGGCGAAGCCTTCGTGTCATTTGTAGTAGATTGCAAAAAGTTTGGATATTTTCTCCACTTACTTGCAAAAATGGAAAATTTCCCTGAATGCTTCCAAAACTCAGCTTATAATTTTCCCACATAAGCCGAGAGCTTCTTATTTGAAACCTTCTAGCAGACATATTGTCACTATGAATGGGGTTCCAATTAATTGGTCTAGCGAAGCTAAATATTTAGGACTTCTGCTAGATCAAAAATTAACTTTTAAAAATCACATTGAAGGCCTTCAAGCCAAATGTAACAAATATATAAAGTGTCTATATCCACTTATAAACAGAAAATCAAAACTTTGACTTAAGAACAAACTTTTGATTTACAAACAAATTTTTAGACCTGCCATGTTGTATGCTGTGCCAATATGGACTAGTTGCTGCAATACCAGAAAGAAGGCACTTCAGAGGATTCAAAATAAAATTTTGAAAATGATTCTGAAGTTGCCTCCGTGGTATAGTACCAATGAACTTCATAGAATTTCTAATATTGAGACATTGCAACAAATGTCCAACAAAATAATTTCCAATTTTAGACAAAAATTGTTGCAATCTTCTATTGCAACGATTAGCTCCTTGTACCCTTAGTATAAATTAGGTTAAGTTTAGTTTAAGTAGAAAACATTGTAATTCCTACATGGTTTAATTCAACCAGAGGAAATATCCTAACTGCCAGAGGCAATTGAAATGTATTAATAATAACTAAAAGCGTAACATAGCAAATAAGGATGATAGTGTTAATAAAACACGGAACACCTAGCCTAAGAAATAAATGCATGTATTAGATAATTAGCAAATAAAAGTAGTTTAAGAAAAAAAAAAAGAAAAAAAAAGAGATCAGGTAACTTGAATCATAGAAATCTTTCCGCCAGACTAACTGAGTTAATCCGTAACAGAATCACTATCATAAGAAACCAAAAATTTCAAAATGGCTCATACAAACTAGATTCCCGATCAAATCCTTTATGGAAATTAACAAAAGTTTTGAAATCTAAACCGCAGCAAGTACCACCACTGAAAGTGAATGACTCGTTACTGGTCTCTCCTTCAGAGAAATCAAATGCTATTGCTCAGCATTTTGTAAATTCTTATAACCTAGGTAATACTATTAACAGTCCCATGGAACAGACAGTACAATAAGCCATGATCATCATTAACAACACCATCACAACAACAACACTGTTATGTACCTGACAACAAAAAGATAACGCCCGAGGAGATTTATTCAACCCTCAAAAAATCAAAAAATATGAAAGCTGCAGGATTCGACTGCATGAGCCTCTGGGTCTGCCTCTGCTGCGATGTCCCGCTGGGTTCCAGTCTAATGCTTGCTTACAGATTTCGTTTCCGCCCCTACGTAGAGTGTGGCCGACCCAGCCCCACTTCCGATCCCGAATTTCTGTTGTTATCGGCCTCTGGTGACAACGACGATGGAGCTCGTTGTTTGAGATCCAGTTGTGAGGCCACCAGGCCCGAATTATATACCGCAGGCATCTGTTGCCACTGGTTGCCCGGCTACTGTGAAACTGGAAGGAGTCACCGTGTTTACATCCAACGATTTGGTTTTGTTGACGTTGATGACTAAGCCTGCCGAGGAGGAGCGATCGGCAAGGTCGTTGAGCTTACTCTGCATATCAGAGCGCCGTTGCGCGAGTAGTGCAACGTCATCCGCCAATTCGAAGTCGTTTAGGTGCTCCATGGTTATAGGCTGCCATAACAGCCCGCGGTTTGGTTCACGGTCAATCGCACCTACCAGAATCTCATCGATTACGATGAGGAACAGTAACGGTGATAGAATACATCCTTGCCTCACATCAGCTACGACCCGGATAGGGTCGGACAGGACCCCATTGTGCAGCACTCTACACGAAAAGGCCTCGTACTGTGCTTCGATGAGGCCGATGATTTTCTCAGGAACCCCCTTGCGTCTTAGGGCGCCCCACATATTCTCGTGAATGAGACGGTCGAAAGCTTTTCGTAGTCAATGAATACCAAGTAAAGGGACTCTTGGAATTCGTTGACCTGCTCCAAAATGATGCGGAGCGTGACAATATGGTCCACACAGGATCTTCCGGCACGGAATCCGGCTTGCTGCCGCCGGAGAGTCGCATCGATCTTCTCCTGAATCCGGGCTAGGATAATTTTGCACAGAACTTTGAGAACGGTACACAGCAACATAATGCCTCGCCAGTTATCGCATACAGTCAGGTCACCCTTTTGGGCACCTTCACTAAGATACCTTGCATCCAGTCGACCGGGAAAGTTGCGGTGTCCCAGATATTACGAAATAAACGATGCAGTAGTTGAGCGGATGTCATGGGGTCAGCTTTGAGCATCTCGGCTGATATGCGGTCGACCCCTGGGGCTTTATTCGATTTCATGCTTTGGATGGCTGTTTGAATCTCTAGCAGTGATGGAGCTTCGGTATTGACACGTGTTATACGTCGGATCCTAGGCAGATCATGCAGAGGTGGTGGTGGCCTGGTTGGCACTTGAAAAAGTTGTTCGAAGTGCTCGAACCAGCGTTTCAGCTGGTCAGTTGGGTCGGTCAATAACTGATCATTCGCGTCTTTCACAGGCATCGTTGCATTCATCTTCGCCCCGCTTAAGCGTCGTGAGATATCGTAGAGGAGGCGAATGTCCCCGGTTGCGGCGGCTCTCTCTCCTTCGTCGGCCAGAGAGTCTGCCCACGCTCGCTTGTCCCGTCGACATGAGCGTTTTACTTCCTTCTCAAGAGCCGCGTATCGTTGACGGGCTAAGACTTTGGCTCCTCTGGTTTTCGATCGCTCTATCGCGGCTTTGGCTTCTCTTCGCTCCTCTATCTTCCTCCAGGTCTCATCGGTGATCCATTGTTTTCTCTGGGTGCGTAGTTCACCCAGATTGTTCTCGCTGGTGGCGATGAAGGCATTCTTGATGGCGGTCCATTGGTCTTCCACGCTGCCACCTTCCGGAATATCTGCAGCACGCGTCTCCAGTTCTTCAACGAAGGACCGTTTCACCGTGGCATCTTCCAGTCGGCGTGTGTTGAATCGTCGTCCAACTCTTTCCTCCTGCCGACGAATCCGCGCAATGCGCAGGCGTATTTCGCCGATGAGGAGGTGATGATCAGACGCGATATCGGCACTACGTTTATTCCGTACATCAAGAAGGCTCCGTTTCCATTTTCGGCTGATGCAGATGTGGTCGATTTGATTTTCTGTAAAGCCGTCACGGGAGACCCACGTGACCTTGTGAACCGGTCGATGAGGGAAGAGCGATCCCCGATCACCATGTCGTTATTACCACAAAATTCTGCGAACAGCTCTCCGTTTTCGCTCATTTCTCCGAGACCATGGCGTCCCATAATGCGCTCATGGTTCGAGTTGTCGGATCCGATCTTCGCATTGAAGTCGCCCAAACAGATCTTGATATCACCCTTCGGAATTCTATCTACGACGGCATTGAGTTGACTGTAGAAGTTCTCTTTGTCTTGCAGATCGGCAGCATCGGTTGGCGCATAACATTGGATTATAGTAAGGTTTCGGACCCGTGTTCTAAATCTGGCAACAATTATCCTTTCACTTATAGGTTCCCACTTCATAAGCGCAGAGTTCACCTCGTAAACCAGAGTATAGCAGAACTTGTCCCGACGGCGTTCTGTGTTCTCCAAAGTTTGGCCAACGGACTTCACTCAGTCCCAGGATCTCAAGCTTCATGCGGCGTGCCTCATTGGCAAGTTGTGCCAATTTACCCTGCTGGGCTAGGGTTAAAACGTTCCATGTTCCTATTCGTGTCCGTTGTTTCGCGCTAAGAGTCGTCGCCGTAAAATCAGTCCGGCCGGCAGTCTTTCATTATCGGATTCTCGAACAAATTGATGTTTCGGGAACAGTAGGTTGTTGGCCCAAGGTTCCCTATCCACCGGGATGGGGCTGCCATCTTAGGTATAGCTTCCGGGGAATAGCATTTCATACTCAGCCGCTGGATGCCAGAACAGACGCTGTTGGAGCCGCACCTCCTTGGTGGACAGACGCTCGATCAGTCGGGTCAAATTTGTTTAAAGACCCACCCAACACCAGGACTAGGCTAGTGCGCTTTGAGCGGCACACGGTCGCTTTGATAGGGCCTGCTTGGGGACACATGCAGCTTTTTATAGAAGTTCAACAGAGCCCACTGTCGAACCCCACCACATCCTAGGCAGACCCCACAGTACGCACCCTCTCACTCTAGCTGATGTCAGAAGGACAACAGTGCCCAGGCTGCACTACCAGCTAAGTACGCAACCCTTAGCTGGCAGTCAATTGTCATTGGAAGACCCGTGGAAGCGTGAGTATTGGAACTTGTGAGGACCAGAGCTATGTTAGGCGCCCCTTCCCGGATGTCAACTCACCATTTCGCAGCCCGTCTATTAGAACACACCAATAGAATTCTTCCAAATGAACAGTTTGGCTTTAGAAAGAAACATTCCACTTCACATCAGCTACAAAGAGTTGCTAAATTCATAAGGAGGAACAAATCTGTCGCCAAGTCAACAGCTATGGTATTACTAGATGTAGAGAAAGCCTTCGACAACGTATGGCACGAAGGCCTTATCTTTAAACTGTTCAGATACAATGTCCCAATTTATCTGATAAAATTGATTAAAAATTATTTGACGCATAGGAGCTTTAGAGTAGTGTTAAATAATATACCCTCCCAGAGTCTTCCAATACCTGCAGGTGTGTTCCAAGGTAGTTTACTGGGCCCTGTACTGTATAATATATACACGTCTGACATACCGCAACCTCCAGAAGACTGTCATTTATCTTTATACGCCGATGATACCTCCATAATGGCTAAAGGCAGATACACTCGACATACTGTAAAGAAATTACAAAATTATGTAAACACTATTATCAATTATATGCAGACTTGGAAGATCAAAATTAATAATTGTAAAACCCAAGCTACCTTATTCCCATACAGTAAATCAACTAAACTTGTACCTCCCGCGGCTTGTAAAATTGTCATAGCTGGAAACCCAATTGACTGGTCACAAGAAGTTGTCTATCTAGGACTTACACTAGACAATAAATTAACTTTCAACAAACAAATCGATAAAACCAGAACAAAATGTCAAATACTGCAGAAAAAGTTGTACCCACTAATAAGCAGAAACTCTAAATTATCCCTTAGTAGAAATTACATTTTTAATCCGTTTAAACTGTTACTTCAATATTTCTCCCATTTGAACAACGTAGATCTAGTTTTCTTTCACATACGATAAATATGAAAAACTAGCGAAAGAAACCCAGCTTTGCCCGGGTGGTGAAAATGTCATAATGAACTATTTGCAGCACCGCACTCTAGATCAATTTCGATGCGATTGTTTTGTTTTTCTCAACAGCTGACCAAAAAGTGTATTCTTATGATTTTTTACCTTTCCTCGTTAAATTCACCACCTTTTCGTATGTACAAACCTTGCGGATCTCAAAACGAATCGATTAGTGAGAAAATCTTGCAAATCGGTCAACCCGTTCGTGAGTTAAATCGTCAGGAAGGACACCCAAACTCATTTTTATTATATAGAAGAAGATAACCAAAAGTAAGGGTATGCGATAACACACTTTTTACAAACGAAACGAAACGAAACGAAATTTAAAATTTCTATTTTGATTCGAAACGGAACGAAACGAAATATAGATTTACTTTCGAGACTTCGGAACGATACGAAATCAAGATGCATTCAATTCGAAATTTTTCGAAACGAAACGAAATTTAATTTTTTTCCGCGGAATTTTTATTTTGGTTTTACATTATGTATTATTAATTATTAATTATTAATTCGCCGCGTTCCCGTTTATAAACCATTGCATTGGCGATAAGGCAATACCCCCGTACTTGTGCCGCTTTCAAACGACTTCATCGTGGAGTAAGTGCTCCCGAATTTGTTCATTTTTATATCAGTTCAGTTATATATCATAAAGTATATAAAAATATAGAAATTGTGGGATTTTTCTTATATAGATTCAAATTCTGTTGAAAACCTTATTCCACTTAAGACGTATTAAGATTATGTGATTCATATTGTCTCATATCAGTGTGGTGTTATGGTACTAGGCTAACTCTAACTCTAACTAACTAACTAACTAAAACATTTATAGTACTTTTTTCAAATTGGCCTAATTGATTATGATCTTGATTTTTGGAATGGCGATTGTGTTTTTAATTCAAACTATTTTGGTCAATTAATGTACCTAACAGAAAGAATAGATTGCGATCTATCTGGTAGTAACGTCAGTTGAACAAAATATGCTGAATAGAGAGAGTATGAGACGTTTTAAATTTCAAGGTCAAATACCGTTCAGCCTATTTGAAAAAAGTTCCTAGATATATCCACATCTGTCAGGCGTATACGAAGATAGAGAATTGATAATAATAGCATACATTCCTGTGCAAGATCCTGTGTACCTTTCTAAAATTCACAAAGATATGTATTTCACAAATGTGATCGCAAAATTTTACCGCAGCAGTAATGTCTGGGTATGAAGAAATGATATTTCCTTCTCCATACAAAAAATTGTACCAAAAGGCCATCATTTCCTTCCAAATTCAATTTTTTTATAGGAGGTTCGGAGACCCATACTGCCCATGATCGCATATTTGCAACCTTTGCATTTTGGTTGATTTTGTAAATTGTAAATACCACAAATAAACAAGATAGTAAAGCCTATTTTGCTGTGGTGGGATTAGATGCAGTAAATTGAGCTTTCTGGACGATTCACAGGCATTTTACAAAATGAACAAAAATGCAAGTGTTACAAATATGCCATCATGGGCGGCATAGTCTTATATACAATCAGCTCGACGAACTGAGCCATTATCTGTTTGTCCTTGTATATGTGTTTGTGCATATGAGACATGCAAAAAATTAATGCCAAATTTTCATCATAAACCGACTTCAATAAAATGCAAGAAACAGCAGTTATGGTCAGTATTAACTGAAAGCAATCATGAGTAATGAACCTTCAGCAATTTGTATGGCCCTTGAATCAGTTCTGGATTTTTCTTTTGCAAATTCCATGCGAAGATTTGGAAGATCAAGGGACTATATGGGGAGATCTCCCAGTGGCGGACACATAAGCCGTTTAATGAAAAACTCACTAACTATACGGATTATGTCAACTGGTATACTATATACACAAAATATGATCATTGATGATTCATACAAACTATATATGAGCATTTGAACACGTTTTGCGACGATGTATTGACGAATTTTGGATGAAAAATTACGCCGTTCAGAAAAGCGTACCCTAGTACCGGACACTATTGCATCATGTTCAAATATCACTAAGTTGCTATTACATGAGTAGAGACATCATTCAGAATAGTAATATTTTCACTTGCTTTGAGTTGAAGATATTTAAATTTGTTAGTAGAGCTTATTCGACTCTCCAGCTTAATTTCTTGCATCCTACTCCCAATTCCCACCTTTTTCAAAACCATCTTCAAATTGTCGTTCTACTTATTTCTGTGGCTTCCTGATACCTTTGTAAGAAAAAGCTATTGAATTGAAGTAAGTTTTACAAAACAGGTGTAAAAATTACTATTTGCTTACATAAAAATCTAACTGTCCGGAAAGCTGGGGGATAGCTTCCGGATAGCCGAAATTGATTCTTCACCATAATTATATGACATATATAGCAAATCATGATCATTATTTAAAATATGGCTCTTATTGACCATCTCTACATGGTTAGAATGCTTCCAAACGAATTAGATCTTGTTGGTTCAAACCTTCTAAAATAAGGCAAAACAATAAAATTTTGTGCATTTTTTTTAAATTACAATCTTGTACAAAATATATTCAACCTAAAGATCTAATTTTCCCTGCAAATAAAGGACTTTGAAAAAGCTTTCCTTTGCACTTCATTAGTTGGTGGGAGGGCCTCTGCAAGTGTTGTTTTGAGAAGTGTCCGGTATTGGGAGGTGTCCGGCGCTAGGGGATCTCCCCCTATGTATATTTTGATAATTCGCCGAATATTGACTGGTGTGTGGAGTATCTTCAATCTTTTGAACTTTCTATTTTTACCTATAGGTAAGATTCCAATTGGTGTTTGAACGTAAAATGTTGCATTTCGTTTTCCTTGGTGCCTTCTTAACACTTAAGCGGTATTTTCCCATGCTCTTAAACCTGGTTTGATGCCTAAGCGAAGGTGAAGAAATCGACTTTTAATAAGAATAAGACGTCAAAAAAGACTTCACAAGGGCCCTGCGAATTTGCTCTTGCTCGGTTTGCCTCTTCGACAAATCTGATCTGATTCATATCTGATTACATTTACACTCTATTTACACATTGAGTCGGATAACTTTTGTAAAAACTAGGACAGAATATTTAAAGATACTTTTCGTTTTCCGTTAGACATTTCTAACAAACCACTGAAAACGTTTTCTTCTTCTTCTTCTTCGTCTGCTTCTTCTTCTACTTCTTCTTCTTCTTCTACTTCTTCTTCTTCTTCTTCTTCTTCTTCTTATTGTCATTACATCCCCACACTGGGACAGAGCCGCCTCACAGCTAAGTGTTCATTAAGCGCGTCTTACCGCACGGCTAAGGAGGGCCCCTGAAGACGTTTTATAAAAGAAAAATAAATACGAATTTGTCGACATTTTATAGTAAGCGTTAACAGAAAAATGTGTATAACATAACGAATTGAAAATAGTATTATGATTTTGTTCAGCGGCGCAGCCAAAATTTTTGATAATATAAAGTATGGCTTAAGTTTAAATTTGTCTCGAAATTCCGCGGAATTCCGTTAAATTTCGTTACAGGCTTGTTTTTTCAAGCGAAATTTTTGAAATTTTACGAAACGAAACGAAATTAAAAAATCAGATTTCGCCATGGTCAAATTCCGCGAAATTCCGCGGAATTTCGTTTCGAACCACCTGAAACGAGATATTTCGAAATACCGTATATGCTTAACCAAAAGGCATTCTACCGTAGGCACTTTTCCCATATGATGTTTTGTTACGTGTCTTTCAGTTTCATGTGTCCATCATGAGGAGTAATAAAACAACTCAATAGATTATGACTGCAATCTACCGGGAGCAGGTCGTTCATATTTCTTCCAATTTGAACGGTGCACTGTTTTGCTGTTTTGCTGTTCAGCTTGCTCCGGTTAAGTTGTTCACTACAACCATCTCCAGTATCCTCCGGATAAATATTGAAGCATGCACTTGTTCAGTTCATATTGCAGTTGACTTTCTGATTCCTAGCAGCTGCAAGAAGTAGTAGAGAGATATTTTTTTCTTAATTTAATCTCATCCCACGCAGACGCCCCAACCTTGAGACTTGAAAGCTTAACTTCAACGCTCACGGTCAAGATTTCTTTCATTTCAATTGTACCACTGCACTGCACTGCACTGACTGCCAGCGTGCTGCTGCACCTTCCAATAAATGCAGGGAAGCTGCAGCGCAACCACGACTATCAGAACGGGAGAGCGATGTCGTCGTTATTGTTGGCCGGTAGGGCGCGGTGCGGTGTCTGCGAAGTGCATAAAGGCAGCAAGCTGCAGTGCGTGAGACAGGAGACACAAGTCGCCTCGGGCAGAGGACCGATCACCAACTACGTGACGCTTTTGGAATTGAGGTTTAGCGTTACGACGGTTGAATATCGACAATTATAGTGCTACGTCATTTGCGAATGATCTTTAAGTCTGGTGGTTTGTTTTCCATTCGCAACACCACCGGGATGTGGAAAGTTTATCGAATATGGGAGCGTCATTTCCGGGGATCGTGGGCGGCGAAGTGATTAAAAGAGATCTGTTCAAGCGCACTGAGTGCTGCATGTAACTAAACTGGGATCCCTATTGGAAAGAATATTGTTTTAATAATTTGAGCTTTCAATGATTTAACGAGCATAGAATTTACGAAGTTTAAAAATATCAACCATCAGAGCCTAGCCATAGTTTCCTCATGGCCTTGATGCTCTGGACAAAATTTCAGCCAAATCGGTCAACGTTTGAGCGGGGCTAAACTCGTTGGAAGTTTATATGCAAAAATGTATGCAGAAACATCCAAAAACAGTGAATTGCAGTTGGACGGCACAACTTATGATGAAGAACTATGATACTCATTCAGATCTTATAGAATTTAATACACAATGTTATGCAGAAAACTGCGAGAAGATTAGAGTTTGACCGGCTAAGTTATTAGAATTTCTCTGAAGTGGGGTTTGAGTAAATTTCGTTTCTTTTACCTTTGAAAAGAAATAAATTCACCCCTACAACACTCCAATGAAATGCTAATATCTTTGCCTAATAAACTCCAATCTTCTCGCGGTTTTCAGCATAACATTCGGTATTTAATTTTACAAGAACTGGATGAGTATAATGGTTCTTGATGGCAAATTGTGCCGTCCAACTGCAAATCACTGTTTTTGGATGTTTCTGCATACATTTTTGCATATAAACTTCCAACGAGTTTAGCACCGCCCAAACGTTGACCGATTTGGCTGAAATTTTGTCCAGAGCATCAGGGCATCAAATAGAATCGAATAAGAGGGCGGCTCATCAAAAAATTTTAAAAAGTGTTTTTTGAGCCACCCTAACGTACACAGATAAAAATATGTTGTGATTTTAAATGTATTTTCATGCACATATTTGGAGCATGTAAATAAACGCAATATTCAATCTATCTTACTGTTCTGTTAAATCGAAATAAACTTAAACGGTGCTTGCTAGTAAAATTTAGTCAAATTCAATTGAATGTTGAATGTTAATTCGTTTGATGGGTTCAGCTGCAATTTTACACGTCGTTGAATATTCAAAACAATTTGCTGTGTAGATTTCAAAGTAAATTGTTTTTTTTAGCCCTTATTACTCATTCGTCTACAAAACCAGCAAAAAAATTGGCAGGATTTCAATACACCCAATATTTATTTTACACGGTAGGCATTTATTTATTTCTTGATTAACCTGAACTTTTACAGCTTTTTAAATACAACCTGAATTTTGTTTGATTTTGTTGGAATTTTTTTTCGTGGGGTTGACTCATAGTTCCATAGACGCTAAAGGTCTAAATCGAATAAGACTCAACCGTGTAAAAAAAGGATTGGGTGTATCGCTGTTGTTAGATCTAAGTGAATGATTCTTAATCGTGTTGTCACAGACAAACAAAAGACTGGTGAATATTTTATGGTTTACTGATTTACCGATTGGTTCCAACAATCATTAGTTGTTCCAGTGACAAACCATGGCACGCCATTCTATTTTGTTCGAGTTTAACATTCGCTCGTTACCGCCAGTCGTTGTATAGAACAAATGCTGTTAGTGCTCGTCTGACGATTTTTTCTTGGTAAAACTTTTGAAACTTAATGGATGTGAATTTAATTTAATTAAATTTCGTTATTATTATTACAAGAATTCACAGATTTTAAAGATTTTCAAGGGCATCTCGAGAAAAAAAAACTGGAAAATCTCTAAACGCTTTTAAATCAAATTTATTGCATATTTAGACCAACATTTGCAAAGGATGTAACATCCAAAATTTATTCCTTCTGATTCTTCGTCCACATGTAGACGAAGATTCAGAAGGAATAAATTTTGACTGTTACGACCTTTTCAAGTGCTGGTCTAGGTATTGTTTAGCAATAATTCGGCCATACGAATAATCGCTCTACTTAAATATCTTGACTGTGCATATGCATGTTTTCGAAATAGACTAATTGAAATTAGTTTTGCAAAAAAGAATCCACGTGTCTCGGAGGCACCCGAACCCTCAACGTGCTACTATGTAGATAGGCGTGATAATCCCTACATAACAAGACCACTTAGTGGTCCACTTACTCCAACAGTATTCTGCTAAGATACTGATTCTGAACCTAGTCCTAAAAAAACCAAAAAAATCCGCCAAGAATTCTACTACCTTCGGTAAATCCTAATAGATATTTCGACCTTTCGTTAGAAAATATAAGTTCGCTATCTTATGTGTAATAATACAATATTTAGATTTCCGAAGCACGGAAAGAAGCCTGATTCCAAGCAATGGTAATACTTTAATCGGAATCCTTTTTAGGAGGACAATTTCGTAATGATTCTGCGTCCTTCGCCAATGATTGTGTTGAAATCTTCCAAATTTGTTAACGCCAAAATTTTATTCAGTTTTGTAAGGTTTTTATGTAGAACTGTATTAAAATCTGCTATACGCTGGTTGGGTGAAGGACCGTTGGAGTCTCAAGAAAACCGATCTTTGGTATCACACTGCAAAGCCCAGTCCTGATCGACGACACTTTTTGTTCCACTTTTAAAGTCGTCTAGCGTTGGCATAGCATAGCCCTCAAATAAAACGCATCAGCAGCGATGTTTCTCCTAATGTCGCAGTGACCAGGAATCCAGGTGAACCTGATACTGGGTGCCATACCTGAAAGAATTCCCTGGATCCAGGGTTGCTTGGTATATAAAGGACATACAAAGCACCCATCATGTTTACATTGCTTACACTCGTGACTCACCTCGTGAGGAAGGTAGAATTGACTGACTTCGAATGTGTATCTCGTACGATGGCTGCTATGATCTGAGTGACGGAGGAACAGAGGTATGTTAGGCTTGTTCATGTTTATATTATGTTCAATACCAACCATCTCTCCCCTCCCAAAAAAAATGGTTGACACTTTATACAAGAAGAGAAAAAAATAAAATATCCTCAATCTATCAGCAATTCCATGGAAAAAGAATAGAGTCGAAAAAAAAAGAATTTCTTCTGTGTTCAAAATGCAGAATTGTGATCATTCTTATCCACAATAACACTATTCTTCTTACAGGCGTCCCACCAATGCAGAGGAAGAATCTTTTAAGTGCGGAAGAATCTATTAAGTGATCATACCGATCCACAATAACACCATTCTGCATGCGGGCGTTTCACCTACGCAGAAGACAAATATTTTGGATGCGGGCGTCCCACCATGCAAAATTGTGATCATTACGATCCACACTAACTCCATTCTTCATACGGGCGTCCAACCAACGCAAAAAAAAAACATGCAAAATTGTGATCATTCCAATCCACAATAACATTATTCTTCATGTGGGCGTCCCACGAACGCAGAGGAAGAATCTATGAGTGCAGGCGTCCCACCACGCAGAATTGTGATCATTCTGATCCACACTAACACTATTCTTCTTGCGGGCGTCCCACCAACGCAGAGAGAGTGCGGGCGTCCCACCATGCAAAATTGTGATCATTCCGATCCTTAATAATACCATTCTTCTTGCGGAGGAGGAAACAAACAAAATGCGGGCGTTCCACCACCCAGAATTGTGATCATTCCGATCCACAATCAGAGATGTCCATCTCCTCAGTGTGGTGAAAAGAAATTTTAATACACGCACACGCACCGTTGCAATTGAACGGGAGCGCGCCTCTTACGTTTGAATTCACCACAGCTTCGGAGAAGTGTGTGATAAAAGAAGATCGAACAAAATGAACCGAGCGCACAATCAACAGCAGAACAGTGCAGTGTGGAAAAAGGGCCCTAAAACGCACTGCAGTGAGCGCTGATAAATACGCAGCCGCGCGCACGGCCGTGTATACGCGCCGGTGGCATTTCTGTGTGAATATTGAGCTAATAGAATTAACCGAGCAATTCGTAGCGAATTTTTTTAGGAAATAATATTGAATGTTCTTAAGTCTTTTGTTTTTCAGCTTAATCCATTTGCATGTAAAGCATTATGATTGCCTCAATGAATTATTTTCTCACACGGCACTTTTTCGGTCATACGAAAATCTAATTTTACTGAAAATTTACAAATTCTATAACTGCCGTATAATGCAAGGCAAGTGGGTTGGACAAGACGCTTGAATTGAACTCGAATTGAACGTCTAAACACCTCCATTCAACTCTTCTTCTTCTTCTTATTGGCATTACATCCCCACACTGGGACAGAGCCGCCTCGCAGCTTAGTGTTCATTAAGCACTTCCACAGTTATTAACTGCGAGGTTTCTAAGCCAGGTTACCATTTTTGCATTCGTATATCATGAGGCTAGCACGATGACACTTTTATGCCCAGGGAAGTCGAGACAATTTCCAATCCGAAAATTGCCTAGACCGACACCGGGAATCGAACCCAGCCACCCTCAGCATGGTCTTGCTTTGTAGCCGCGCGTCTTACAGCACGGCTAAGGAGGGCCCCTCCATTCAACTCACTTGAACGAAAAGCTCCGTGGAATAAAAACCGAGTAAACAAATGTATTCATGATCCCCTTCGATGCAGGGTACTGCAGAGAGCATGCACGCTATGTTGACTGGACAATTAGTGGACATCAAACCTTAGAGGAGTGTACTAAAGCGCAAAGGCCTGCCGAGAATATTAATCATTTTCCCACATACATATTAAGAATTTGGAAATTACAATGAATAGTAAAAATCACGTAAATTTCACTAGTATCACTAACCACATAGAAAATTAATCTATTTTACGATTCTTGTGACTGACATACTGCGACTCCATACTCGATTTTTCCAGTTTTCAGGCCACGCACAACATTTTTGTTGAATCCCAAGCATCTGAGCAAGGGTCATAGTGCCTTTCGTATCACGACCAAGTTTTCTCGAATTTAGCTAATAAATATGGGTTCTAATTTTCGGTTCGAATTTAGCTAATAAAATTGGTTCGGTGTTACATTTTGGGTAAATTATTTTAATTTTGGAAGACTTCAAAAAAAAATTGTCCATGTTAAATTATGTATGCAACACACTTCACTGCATTTGAATAACAATCCTTCTGTAACTTATGATATTGAATTTGGAAACTAAAAACTCGCTTGAGAAATCACATCAAGTCACCCAATAAAAAAGCCCAAAATGGCAATGTAGGGTATCAGCCGGTATTCCCAACATGGTATTGCGCTACATATTTAAGTTCCAATGCAAGTAGCTGTAACATAAATTCTCGAGTGGGCACAACGAAGGAGTACAGAGTACAGAGGAGTTTTGACAAAAAATGTTTCTATTTTTAGTTTTTCAGCTGGTGCCGGGAATACCACCCGCAACTCCATATTTTTTTTCAAATCTCTTCGAAGCCTACGGAAATTCCATATATGTACAGTGGCCTCGAATACCTACAGGGTGGAATTGTGTTTGATAATCACAACATAGGGTTCATTACTTCTAGTGATATTTTTAAAGGCATTTTTAAGGTAAGGTTCCATTTACGCATTGTGGGTCGTACACAAATTACGTAAGCATTTTTCTGGGTTTTTCAACCCTCTCCCCCCATGTAAGATTTTTCCCAAACAAATATTTTTTTATTTATATGGAACGTAAGAAAATGGCTAAGCGGTAGCCATATGACCACCAATCCCGACCATTTAAGTACCGGCTGCGTTTTTATTCCAAAAACAAATGGGTGAAATTAAATTTAAAACCCTGATAAATCCACCTAGGGGTAATGGTGCCTTTCTCGTATATTATAATAATAGTATTTCGGCCATAACTTTTGAACCCATAGTCTGTATTTGGATTGAATAAACAGACCCCATTCGATTTTGGCAACACGTTCGGAAAATTTATGTTGCCTAAATCGAATGATTTTTGTTTTCTCATGATACTTCAACATTTCTTCACTTTTTGTGACGCTACACACATTGTGACCATTCTTAACGCTAATTTAGAAATCTTAACGTTTAAACAAAAAAAATCACGCTTTTTTTCTTAAATTGTTTTTTGTCGGTTTCGGGGTCTAATCAATTCCTTTTACGAAAATTTCGACATTTAGGCGATTATCTTAATAAAAACATAAGCGATTTTTTCGCCTTTTTTTACGTCGGTTTTTGGGTCTAACCAATTTGTTTTAAGAGGGTTACGTGGTTTATAAGCAATATCAAAAATTAAAAAAAATTGTCTTGCCAAAATCGAATGGTTGTTGCCAAAATCGAATGGGGTCTGTATTGGTTTTTCGGGGCTTCCTTAGCCGTGCACTGAGATGCGCGGGTACAAAGCAAGACCATGCTGAAGGTGGCTGGGTTTGATTTCCGGTCCGGTCTAGGAAATTTTTGGGTATCGGGCATAAAAGTATCATCGTGTTAGCCTCATGCAAACGAATGCAAAAATTGTAATTTGGTAATCCCAGTGGCAGTAAGGGGTCGTACACTAATTACATAAACCTTTTTTCTGGGTTTTTCGAACCCCTCCTCCCTTCATATAAGATTTTTCCCACTTAAATGATTTTTCGTTTATACGGAGCGTAAGAAAATGACAGATCCCCCTCCTCTTTAAGTGCTTATGTAATAAGTGTACAGCCCTAATGCCAATAAGAAGAAGATGATATTGGCTTTTCGCTACTTCTTGGTATACGAGAAAGCAAAACAGTTGCTCAGTCTAGGCTAGATAAGTTATAATTCGTCATAAATACTATACTTCATGATAGGCCAGAGCTTACTAATTTTCTAGGGTTCAGGGTCTCCAGTAGCATTGCGAGCAAAGGCGTAGGATTGGCAATCCGGAGATGGCGAGTTCGATTCTCAGTCCGGTCTAGGATGTTTTCAGGTTGGACACCCTGGGCATAGTGTATCCTTATACTTACCACACAAGATACATACTCATGCAAAGGCGGGCATAGAAAGCTTCCAATTAATAACTGAGGAACTGCTAATAAAATACTAATTTGAAAAGTAGGCCAAGTTCCAGTTGAAATGTAGAGCCATTGAAGAAGAAGAAGAAGAAGAAGAAGAAGAAGAAGAAGAAGAAGGGTCCAGATAATCTCTCAGGTAATAACAATTACGAACACTTTGAATTTAATAATACTTTTTCTTGGCCGCACGAAACAATACACAATTCGAAGAAAAATTAGGTGATATTAAAAAGTTGTAGGAATTGCTGTAACCCGAGAAATTTTATTGAAGCCGATACTGAATAAAAGGCGTGTGCCTTTGGGAGATGGCGTAAACCAGGAATATACATAGCGAAACTTTAATCTAAAGTAGCCTCGAATATAAGAAATATGTATCTGCATAAAAGGAGTGCTTCATTTCTTGTCAATAGGAATGGAGTGAGGGGTCTCCAGTTAGCCGCGAGCAAAGGCATAGGATTGCCAATCCGGAGATAACGAGCTCGATTCTCGGTCCGGTCTAGGATGTTTTCGGGTGGGAAACATTCGCGACTCCCTGGGCCTAGTGTATGCATTGAACATGCCATAAGAGGATAACCAATAGTAAAGTTAACGTTGTCCACTGTATCCGCATGGTGATGGAGAGTGTTCTTATCTTTATAATGCATTGGTTCAATTAACTTGCGTGATGTTGTATTTTGTACAACATTTATGAAAAAATCATCGCTCGTGGTACACAGCACGAGCGAGCCTGCATGAGCGTTTCAGGATCGAGAACGTCTTAACGGTTAAAATAAAACATTCGATCTCTACCACATCGCACCAATTTACTGCTGCGATCCTGAAAGAGCGCACACTGGCGTGTACACGGCAGTGAATACGCAGCCGAGCGCGTGCGAGCGTTTTTCTAAGCACAAGTTTGGTACACATGCACTGTAGCATGCAGGCACCTACACTCACCGGCGTTCGGTAAACTCACCAGCGAAAGAAAGAGTGGGTCGCATAAAGTGTGGTGAGTATTGTTTGTAGGCTCAATTTTTTGCATTTCTCATGCGCTACAGTGCAAACACTGTGGTGAAATGCCATCTCTGTCCACAATAACACTATTCTTCATGCAGGCGTCCCACCAACGCAAAGGAAGAATCTATCAAGTGCGAGCATACCACCAACGCAGAGGAAGAATCTTTTGGATGTGGGCGTTCCACCATGCAGAATTGTGATCATTCCGATCCACAATAATACAATTCTTCTTGCGGGCGTCTAACAAATGCAGAGAAAAAAACGATTAAAATGCGGGCATCCCGCAACGCATGATTGTGATCATTCCAATCCACAAATACTCCATTCTTCTTGCGGGCGTTTCACCAACGCAGAGAAATAATTTATGAGTGCCGGCGTCCCACCAAGCAGAATTGTGATCATTGCGATCCACACTATCACCATTCTTATTGCGGGCGTCCCACCAACGCAGAAGAAGAAACATTTAAAATGTGGGCGTCCCACCACGCATAATTGTGATCATTCTGATCCAAAATAACACCATTCTTCATGCGGGTGTCCCACCAACGCAGAGAAAGAAACGGGCGTCCCATCACGCAAAATTGTGATCATTATGATCCACACTAACTCAATTCTTCTTTCGGGCATCCCACCTAAGCAGAGGAAGAATCTTTTGGGTGCTGGCGTCCCACCATGAATAATTGTGATCATTCCGATCCACCATAATACCGTTCTCCATGCGGGGAATACCACGCAGAATTGTGATCATTACGATCCACACTAACACTATTATTCTTGCGGGCGTTCCACCAACGCAGAGGAATAGAGTAGAGTGGGGCAAGAGTACGCACTTAGTTTTCAATCGATCATGTGGCCCTTATGAAGCAAGATTCTGCATATCAAATCAGTGTCGATGATTCATATACTCTTCCTTTATGTTTCCCAGTGGAAAAAATATTGAAATTATGTAGATTCGTTTTAGTAGAACCCTTATTGCAAGACAAGTGAAAAACGCACTCTTACCCCACCGGTGGGGTAAAAGTGCGCATCGGGTGGGGTAAGAGTACGCATTTATCCAATCATGTGCTTTAAGTATATATTAACACAAATAAGAGTTAATAACATTTAATTGATGTTTAATGAGCATATATTAGAAAATGTTTAAAGATTACGTAATTTTTAAAGGGGGAGGGGGTCCTAAAAATGTGCACTTTCATACGAAAAACCATTGTTTTTCATATATACAAAAAACTACAGAGGTAAAATTTATATCAGGTTTCGCGTGGCGTATACAAAGGCTTTTTCCTTAAAGAAAGTCCACCAATCACGTAACGTAAAATTTGGCTATTTCATCACCCCTCCCCCCCTATCTTACACTATTTCTATGAATCCTCTAAAAATTATATGGATCGTCAAATATTTCGCAACCCCTCCCAGCTAAACGTTGCGTAATTTATGAATGTTTCTTTTGATTGAATGAAATTATCATTTAGATGAAATTGTGTTTTCGTACTATGTTTAAGTGTACAACAACTCCTAATACAATTTCATTATTTCGCTTCAATGCTTTGTTCGCTAAGTCCTTTCTAACACCGAATTACTTCAACTTATCCTAAAAACTTGTGATAATTTCGAATTCTGACCCTTTTTTCTTAGTTGTGGATCTTTACGCTTTGGAAGAAGTCTTATTTCGGCAGGAGATACGGGTTTGACATCATAACTTGAAGATTCATATGCGTACTCTTGCCCCACCGGTTCCTGCGTACTTTTACCCCACAGTCCCAAAAATTATTCAAGTAATGGTTTTGACTTCTTAGAAAACCAACCGGATTGGTGTTCTGTACCATAAAGTACTCTATACAATAGGTTATCGAAATGGTATAATGTTCACCTGATTGAACGTATATATGGTAATGAAATACTAGTTGCGGAAACCCAATTATTTTTAGCAAAATGACCAAAAAGTTATCTAACTCCATATCTCCCTTGTTATTTATTCAAATCGTTTACAATTACACATGATAATAGTTGGCCAGAATACCTGTCAAACTGATGCAGTGCTGCTAGTTTATCTTTTTTTATTACTTCAAAAAATCGAAAACGTACTCTTACCCCACGCGCACTCTTGCCCCACTCTACTCTAATCTTGTGAGTGCGGGCGTCCCACCAGGCAAAATTGTGATCATTTCGATTCATAATAATACCATTCTTCTTGTGGGCGTCCTATCAACGCAGATGAAGAAACAATTAAAATGCGGGCATCCCACCACGCAGAATTGTGAACATTCTTATCCAAAATATCAGCATTCTTCACAGCAATTGAATTGTGAGCAATCTGATCCAAAATAACAGCATTCTTCATGTGGGCGTCCCAACAACACAGAGGTAGAATCTATGATTGCGGGCGTCCCACCACGCAGAATTGTGATCATTATGATCCACACAAATTCCATTCTCCTCCATTCTCCGATCCACAATAATACCAATCTTCTTGCGAGCGCCCAACCAACGCAGATGAAGAAACGATTAGGATGCGGACGTCCCACCACGCAGAATTGTGAACCGGATTTCACAATAATACCATTATCCATGCGGGCGTTCCACCAACGCAAAGGAAGAATCTATGAGTGCGGGCGTCCCACCAGGCAAAATTGTGATCATTCCGATCCACAATAATAGAATTTTTCTTGTGGGCGTCCAACCAACGCAGAGGAAGAAACAATTAAAATGCAGGGGTCCCACCACGAAGAACTGTGATTATTCCGATCCACAATAACATCATTCTTATTGCGGGCGTCTTATCAACGCAAAGGAAGAATCTATGAGTGCGGGTGTCCTACCACGCAGAATTGTGATCATTCCCAAGCAACCATTAGCACTATATTACGCCAAACCGCCATATGGGGCCAATATACGGCTATTTCAAAACTTAGAAGCATTATACGGCCGATTTGGCGGAATATACGGCTTATTGGTTACTTCGGT
The DNA here is from genome assembly GCF_024139115.2 of Armigeres subalbatus. NCBI lineage: Eukaryota > Metazoa > Arthropoda > Insecta > Diptera > Culicidae > Armigeres > Armigeres subalbatus. The sequence goes on along the minus strand of NC_085140.1, from coordinate 410,673,635 downwards.
TACGATCCACACTAACACCATTCTTCTTGAGGGCGTCCCACCAACGCAGAGGAAGAAACAATTGAAATGCGGGCGTCCCACCATGCAGAATTGTGATCATTCCGATCCACAATAATACCATTCTTCATGCGGGCGTCCCACCAATGCAGAGGAAGAATCTATGAGTGCGGGCGTCTCACCATGCAGAATTATGATCAGTACTATCCACAATAACTCCATTCTTCTTACGGTCGTCCAACAACCGCAGAGGAAGAATCTATTGAGTGCGGGCGTCCCACCATGCATAATTGTGATCCTTCCGATTCACAATATTACCATTCTTTTGCGGGCGTCCAATCAACGCAGAGGAGGAAACAAATAAAATGCGGGCGTCCCAACACGCAAAATTGTGATCATTCCTATCCACAATAACATTTTTTTCTTGCGGGTGTCCCACCAACGCAGAGGAAGAAACACTTGAATGCGGGCGTCTGTGCACGCAAAACTGTGATCCACCCACAGCTCTTGTCGAACTCCTTCATCTCACACATAAATTTTCCAAATGATAGATCAAAAATATTCAACCTAATCGAAATATTGCATTCTAATTATAATTCACCTAGTTCACGCGGTATCGTAGAAATTTCTGTCAATCCAATACACTACACTTAGATACACTGAACAGAGTAATTGCGTATTCTGGATATATCAAACTATTGTTATCAAGTAGAAAATTCTGGAAAGTTTTATTTTAAAAACGACAATACTAAAATTATAAAACATAATTTTTAAAATGAATCTGGCAGAACAGCTTCCTGGGAAGCTTACCAGACTGATCAAAGCAACGGTGGATGGTGTGCAAAACTGTGTGAAGATTTCGGGCGAACACTCCAGTTCGTTCGAATCGCGCCGGGGACTAAGACAAGGTGATGGACTTTCGTGCCTGTTGTTCAACATTGTGCTAGAAGGTGTCATGCGGAGAGCCGGGTGTAACAGCCGGGGTACGATTTTCAACAGATCCAGTCAATTTATTTGCTTCGCGGATGACATGGACATTGTCGGCCGAACATTTGCAAAGGTGGCAGAACTGTACACCCGCCTGAAACGTGAAGCAACAAAAGTTGGACTGGTGGTGAATGCGTCAAAGACAAAGTACATGCTTGTGGGCGGAACCGAGCGCGACAGGGCCCGCCTGGGAAGCAGTGTTACGATAGACGGGGATACCTTCGAGGTGGTCGAGGAATTCGTCTACCTCGGATCCTTGCTAACG